>NC_134455.1:327111146-327736146 GCF_047948215.1 Lycorma delicatula | reverse complement strand
CTTTGATTTTCCATTAATCAAAGATCTTAACATTTATAATTTTATATAGAATTGAAAGGAAGCTGGATTCATTTTTATCTGAGGTTAATTCGGTTCATAAAAGTAAGAGGATCAAGAGAAACTATATTAGCACTGAGAGTCTGTATCCAAAACAACTTAAGATAAAACTGTATGTATTACAACATTGGGCTTGGAAAAAATATCCTATTATGTTAATTATTCCATATCCCACGTACAAGCTTCAAGCTTATCTGGCAATATCATCAAGCAAAAAAAAAAAAAATTAAAACTAAATGTTTGGTATCAAATGGAGAGACTAGAATTATTTGGAAACTCTACAAAAAAGAAAGAACAATTTTAGTGAAAATGAAAGAGCAATATGAAGAAGCAGAGTTGTAATTTTTCATTTATTCTGTTCAGCCACTATGAAAAAGAAGTACTAGACAGAGTAAGGGCAGAAGTCAGGATAGGAATTAATATTCACTGAATGGAAATATTCTTTGTTTCATAGATGACTTGGCAGTCATTATTTAAAAAGAACTGGATTCGGAAGACATGATAAAAAGGATGAGGTACTTGACAGAGACTACAATCTAAAACTGAATGAAGCAAAAACAAAATTCATGGTTCATGCTGGGAACAGAAACTTAAATCAGAAACAGAGCCTTGGATCAAGTAGATGAATTTAAGTAGGTAGTATCATCATACCTGATTGAAGAAGCAAGAGAGATAAAAATCGAGAATCACAAGCTAAAATTGCTTTTTTAATAAGAAGACTAGTCTGTTGCAGTATCATTTGTCTGGAGATAATAAATCAGTTTCTTGAACAAATGTGTATGGAGTAGCACTATACTCATATGGAAATGAAAGCTGAACTATTAGAGTACCAAAGAAAGAAAACTAGAATCTGTAATTTAATGTGGTTCTGTAGGTGGTTGCAAAAAATTAGGTGGATTTAGAATATCCAATGAAGAGATACTTATAAGGGCAAATGAAACCAGTTGTTCCAGAAAACATTAACTAAAAAAAAAAAAAAAAAATGTACACATTTAAGTCTCGATGGACTGCCAAACATCGTTATTGAAGAAATGATATAGGGAAAGAACGTAGAGTAAGAAGCAAACTGAAATATATTAAACAAATTATGAATGATATTCTTTGTTCAAGCTATCAAGAACTATAGTTGAAAGCACAGTATAAAAAACTTTGGAGATTTGCTGCAAACCAATTTGAGGATTGATAATTGCAAGAGAGACAAATACAATTCTGCATCGGTATTTGTTTTTCTAAAATATTTTTATTTAAGCGTATTGTATTCGGGTTAAGTAGTTTTAATAGATTGATATTAATTATTTTTATATAAATGTATTTCAGCAGTTCACCTGGAACCTAAAAGAAAACAATTAGTGAATGATTTTATAATGTAAAAGCCATCAACAGGAGAACTGTTGTGCTGGATTAAATTTTCCAGTGTTGCAGTTTTCTTTCTTCATATTTCTGTGAAATAGAAAATGGTTTTCTGTTTCAAACAAGTATGAAGAAAGAAAACAAAATAAATTAATTTAGAGTGGGAGAAGATTTTAGCAGTAGAGAAAAATGCACAGTAACAGAATTCTTAAAATAATTTTTAATCTGTAAACAGTGATAAAAAAATTATAAAAATTTACAACTATTTAATTAACATATATATATATATATATATATATATATATATATATATATATATATATATATATATCCGTAGCTTCTGTGAAAATGAACTAGTAAAATTGCCCAAAAAAATTAACGTATTATTTTTAATACAAATTCAATTTATTATTTTTTTTTTTTTTAATTATGTCACAGTTGCTGTTGAAACCAATAAAATTAATGTTAAACAATTTTCATTAAGTTTGCCTAAAAACTAATGTTACATTATCCAGTAATATCCACTGCTGAAAATATTTTCTTAGTCATTTTTTGGAATGGTGTTAACATCATTATTTTGTATTATGATCTCCAGACTGTTAAATGGAGACCCTTTCATTAGCTTCTTCAGCTTGGGGAAATCTGTAAATCACAATGTTTTTGTCTTGTGTGTAAGGAGCCTGAATTCTTGAGGAATTCCATGCTTGACTAAAAAATCATGGATTAGACATGACAAATGGATGAGTGTTACCATGATGCAACTACCTTTTGTATGTTTCCCAAAGGTCTGGTTTCTTGAACCAAACTGCTTCACAAAGACAACATAGAACCTACAGTTAGTATTGTAAATTGACAGTTTGGCCATCTGGGGTAAATTCATAGTGCAACTGTACGACAGAAAAAAAGTCTGTATCACTTTTTTTCACTTTATCCCTTACTTCTCTTGCTTCTGTCTTGATAATGATTGTGACTTCCACTCTGATAAGTAAGATTTGATTTGTAGATTGTGCTCATACACCCAAGTTTCATTACCATTCATCATGATCTTAAGGAAGTTAGGATCACCATTGGACAATCCTGTATGTCCTATGCAAAATCAAAATGAATCTTTTCTTGTTCAAGTTTAAGCAGTTTTGACAGAGATTTATGGTTATTCTGTGCATGATCAAATCATTTGTTAAAATAGGGTGTACAGAACTAATTCCAATGTCATTTGCCAATTTGTTGGATGGTCATCTATTTGTTCATTGGTTAATTTTTTTTCATTATCAGTTGTGTATATTTGGATTTTGGCTTGTTGATGGCAAACTGTCCACTTCATTTTTCTATTCTTATTTATTCTAATTGTTATTGTTTTATTTATTGAATGTTATTTCTATTTTTATTTCATTTTTTTTCTGTTTTTCTATGAAAGTGGAATTTCCTATTTTGTTCATCATCTTGGACCTAATACTAGACTTATTCCTCAACTGAAATGTTTTATTTTTAAAATATTCTAGTACTACTGTGATGCCTTTCTTTAGTGAGGTAATGGCATGAAATGAGTTTTTGGCAAAGCATTGATCAATACTTTCTTTCATTGTGCTCAAAAAATAATGGACAAGCACATGCTTCACTAAATTTCCCAATTGGCTGCTGGAAAATAACTGACTACTGATGCACTCTTGAGGTTACAAAAAAATTCATATGCACACTGTGTATAAGTGCTGCACTCTAATAAGTTTTTCAGCTCATGTTCAAATACTTTTCAAAAAGAAATTTGGTTGGATACTTTTTGAAAATAATAAACCGCACAATTAATTTTTCTTGTTAAAAAAGTCTTTTATAATTATTGATGAGTGAATTTCATAAAATTAAAAATAAATAAATAATTTTGATTATTTTAAGAAATGGATTTTTCCTTTTTGTGTAAGATCTGCAAGGCAATTTCTACTGTATATTGCTAAACATTTTCACAAAACATTCACTACTATTAAGGTTTTACTAAATGTTTTCTTCTCCTCTTCTCTCTCTCTCACCCCTCCCCTCACACTCTTCAACCTCATCCACATCTTCAAAGTCTGTCTCCGTCAATATACATCAGTGGTCGACAGCTAACACATTTTCCAAATACTTACTGGAAGCTGAACTAGGTTTAATCAATTGTATGTTAAGGTCCTGGCTTAGTTAATATTCAATGATGAGAACTACTGTGTAATAGTTTGTCTGTAAGGAAAGACAAAAATTAAAATACATGAAAGTAATATAATTGAAGACATATGATGCCTTTATGATGAATTGTTTAATAACTAAAATGTAAAATTTTAAATAAAATGACAACAGTTAAAAGAATAGGTTTTAATATAATAGATGTAAAATTTAAAATCAACTGAAGAAATGGGCTACTGTAAAAACTAGTTATTGGAAATTAATATGGTGAGTTTAACTAATCTAATTATTGTGTTTTGGCGTTTTATATTTTATATAATATATATATTGTATATATATATAAACAAATTACCCTTATCTTAAAAGGTGTGGCAAAATACCCTCTACTGAGAGCTCATTTTTCATGACTGAATGAAAGAAAGGTTTTTTGATTTTTATAATTACTGTATTTTGCTGAATTATTTTTTTTCAGGTGTTTATGACTGGAGCAAGTATCCTCTGGGTCAGCTGCCACAGGTCTTATGAATAATTCAGAACTCATTGAAAAGCTGTTCATACAATTTAGTTAAGATTAACTATTTTATTAATAAAAATATGTAAATTTTATCACATAATTTCTTATTTGTTTACCTCAAAAATTGTAAGATATACCTTGTAATCAGTTGTGATACATCAAAATCTAATTATGTAGCTGACCAATGTATTTAAAGCTATAAGAATTGAAAGAAGTGGAAATATTCATCATGCTCACAAAACATAATATTGTTTGCTGAAAAGAGCTTTGATAATTTTAGAAGAAACTGCTTAGATAAACATCATGTAATTAATTAAAACAAAACATTATATTACTTTTATATCTTAAATGCATCTGTGTCAGGGAATTGGCTAAACAATAGCTTCTTCAAATTTATATTTGCAGTTGTGTTTTTATTTTTGAATATTCCCTGCTACCATTCTTGCAATACTTATTGTGAAGTTTACCTCCATGCTGAATTATTTATTATATTTTAAATTTTGGAACAATTGTTCACTGGTGTAAGGTGACTGACTTTGTCAAATAAAGCAGTTATATTCAGCCAGTACAATATTTGTCTGACATTAGACAAGGAAGACAAGAATAGCAAAATAAATAAAAAAGAATTATAATTTTTTTTAAATTATAGAAAAAAATATAAAATATTCTAAAAAAAAAACTGAACTGGCCAAGTAAACCAACAACCTATTTGTAAAAACAAGTACTGTAAATAAAAATATAATGCGTCTATGGTATGTGAACAGACTTGTCAGTAAATAATGTGAATATCAATAAATATTTCTACATTCAGGTTTCTTTGTTATTAATCTTAATTAATATTATTTTAAAGAATCATTGACTGAGTAATATTGTTATTGTAAAATAAAATTATTTTATTTTATTTAAAAGAAATAATACTTTATCGAATACCAGATCCACCACTTCTTCCTGTCAAATTGGTGGCTTTTTCATATGAATTCTTTATTCATTGTTAGTTTACAAACTACTGCATTATTTCAACTTAAAGATCATGGAAAATTTACTCACTGATGAGATATCCCTTATTTCATCAAGTATTTTCTGGTACGGGTTCTTGTTCCCTATCTTGCAACACCACATGAATTCAGTGAAGCAGGATTTCAAATAATGCCTGGCAGTTCACTGGTGCTTTTTATTCCATAATTTCACTGAACCAAAAAAGTATTCAATGGTTTGAATGTGAACACTGCTGCAAGAGTCACAAAATGATACCGATGATTCACAGTATAATGGCAGAACCCTTCTACTACTAATGCAACAGTTTGGTATACATTCCAAGAATCTGAGTACAATATAATTCCATCATTAACATCTTTGATAGAATTCAGCAGGATTTGAATCGATCTGTCAGCAACTTTCACAACATAACATTTACTATCTTCACAACAAATCCTGATGGGTAGAACCATCCACCCATCAGCACAATAGTTTCCATCGTAGGTTACAGTTGTGTTTCATAAGGTATTGCAACTAATATAAACCTATCACTAGAATGTGAAACAACATCTGCTCCAGTCACTGATGATGGCTGCAAAATCAACTGAAAAAATTGTGATTTAAGGGAAAAATAGATTTCTTTCCATTTGTCATTAAAATTATTAGTTGTGTATAATTTTAAATGCTGTAAACGGGTAGTCATCAGCCACTTCATTTCATAGGATGCTATTTATCAAGACAGTTCAAGTATTACAGATCATCAAATTGTAACGTATCCTATTTTACCTTCTTATCCTTATTAGGTTTTGAAAAGCTGTCATATTGAAATGACTACCCAAATATTTATTGTTTTGAAGGAATGCAGTTGTAGTATGACATTTGTTACAAACATTTTTGCATCATTTCCTTTATAAAAGTCAAAGTGTTGAGAAAAGAATGTAAGTTGCATAAAAGAGTATTGTAGTTGTAAGTTTAAAATTATAAATTTAATTCAATTATGTTACCTTTTTTATAACTTTTAAAGTCATATTAAATTAATGTTTAATGAAGGTTCACAATTTTGTTAATTTATTCAAAAGGTGTATAATTTTAAATCCATTGTTTAATCTAAATTTATATTCATTCATTCACATTTTATCTACTGCAATTGACCAAAAAGTAAATTCACTTTTCCTAAGGAAACCAGAATTCAGTAGGACAATAGCAGATATTATATAATCAACAAAGAACATATGTGAATATGTGTATTAAGCTTATACTGGTAATAAAGTGAGAAAGAAAAGAAAAAAAATATTAATTTTCAGTTCCTTAAGCCAGGAAATTTTAAACACTAATAGTATTACTTAATTAAAAACGTATAAGAGCTCTACATAAAAACATTTCTCACTTTATGATGCTTTCCCCAAATGATAACTTCGAGTGAGAAGATAGAATATAAAATCACAGTACATCTGTTTCCTTGTAGTCTGGTCAATAAGCTTAACCAAATTTTTAATTGCAGTGTAAATTTTATTAAATTTATTAGAAAATAATTAAATAAACTTAAAATGTAGCTTTGTCAAGTTAGCATACTAACTATTTGAATACCCAAAAATTTACTTATTGAGAAAATATGTAAAGAAGAAATTAGTTTGTATGGAGGTTCTGTAATTGTTTTTGAAATAAATTTGGCTGAATTTAATCTTTATTCAGCAGCGTAAACTGGCTTGGAAGAAGTGTCTGAGGTACCAAAAGCTAATTTGTTCAACAGGATTAATATGTTTATTACAACATCAAAGATGAAAACTTGCAAGCATTACCAGTTTATGCTAGTAACCAACAGATAAAGGTTGATATTTGTATATAAACAAAAAAAGAGCAAAGGACATACATTGGTTAGAAAAATGACAATCATATTCATTTCATACTTCATTCCCAAAAGCACCTCTATGCTTATAACCTAAAAGATATTATGCAATTAAATTAAAAATTCATAAAGTGATCTCTTAATTCACTTGCTAAAGCTTTGAAAGGAAATAAAGTCTCATTATCTCTACACATGACTCATTCATTGGTGGCACCAAATATGCAGGATAGCCAGTTGTTAAGATTCTGCTACCAAATATGTGATAGCACTACTAATTGAATACTTAACGCATTTTGGTGCAAATAGAATTAATCTGGTGGCAGACAACATTTAGTTTTGTCTTAATTTTATAATTCAGCATATAGTGTGGGTATAGTTGTTATGCATGTAACCTAATTTTGCAGTTTTGCAAATAAAAACATGCATTCATTGGGTCCTTTGTAAGGCATCACTGAACTGATTAATTTATTATTTACATCAATTAGTAAATATAGTCTGAGTAAGTAAAGAACCTACTGACTTTTTTATTTCCATTAATAAATTTTTCTGTTTTGTGCACAATGCTCGAAAATCAGCTTTAAGTATCAGTGTAATTTATCTCATGTCTTTTAATTATTTCAGTTTCCAAAATTGATCTTCAAGCTTTTCTCAGCTTAAATTTGTTTCTCCCCATCACATCATAGAGACATATAATTTGCATCATGAGAAGAGTGATCCATACAATCAATAATCACTTCACTGACTAGCAATTACTGAATGATTTTAAGTGTTCAGAATTAAACCATCTTTTAATGTAACTGGATGGAGAGGAAGTTAGTATTGTTTTGTAGAACAAGTATTTGAGCATGACCAAACATGTTAGGAGAGTTCATTTAATGAATTTTTTATTCTAGGAGTGTGTAGTAAAAAGGAAAATTAAGAAATTTTATCAAGATTTAGACATACAGTATGACTTGGTCAGAGAATTTAAAAGAGGGTGCAGCTTTAAGAATATTGATCTATGAATAGAATAGTTATTGTATTAGTAAGCCTTACTGACAACAATTTGGTTGGCTTAATCGTTATGTAGTTTTGATGAAGTATAGGTGGAATTTAAAAATGGGAAACATAGGCTAAAGAGGATACTACATTAAAATTTGATCAGATCTTAGGTACATGAAAAAAACCAATGCAAAAAAGATTCAGTTAAAAATGAAGGAATAAATTAAAAACGAGAATAATTATAATCTGTGAGAAAACTAAGTAGAAATGTAACAGTTGATAGAAAAATATAGGCAATAGAAATGATTTTATTAGAAGTAATGAATGAAAATAAAATATATAACTAAGATTAAAGGCGATGAAGACAGGAAACTGTATAGGCCCATTAAAACTCACTTGCTGAAAGTGAAGTAGAAAAAATATCAGTACTGGAAAGATGGAAAAATATAGAAAAAAGGGAAAAAATAATGAAATAAGGCCATAATGCATTAGTGAACACTCCACTCTCAGTGCCCACATTTTTTAGTGATCATGGCTGACAGTTGTGTGGGTAAGTAGTTGAGTTGTGGGTGTGAATTTGTGTACTTTGGGTGAGATTCTGGAAATTTAATTAACTGTTGAGTGCCAGTCTCCGTGGCACAAGTGGGCGGAGCTCCCGGGCTCGAATCCTAGTCAGGCATGGCATTTTCACACACACTACAAATCATTCATGTCATCCTCTGAAGCATGCCTAATGGTGGACCCGGAGGTTAAACAAAAAAAAAATCAACTGTTGAGTGTGCTTTGGTGGATAAGTTATGTCTTCATGATTGTTGTGCACATGTCTTGTGTTGGCTTGATTGTATGAATGTATAAATATGTGTGATACGTCTCTTAGTACCTGTTAGATGTGCTATGTTCCTGGATGTTTTCCTCCTTAGATATTTGTGGTGTGCAGTGTGTGTGTGTAATGGTTTGGTGTGGATGATGTTTGCTTGTGGAGACCAACTGTGTGTGTGGGCACTTACCCCCCTCCTGAAGTAATGATGTATTAGCAGTTTCCCAGGAGGTGGGGTTGCCCTGGATGGAGGTTTAGTTGGTAGTGTGCAGGAATACATACACATTTACTTAACAGCTTGCGGAACCTCTTAGCGAATCTGACACTGCCTCAGTGCCTGTAAATGGGGTTCCTCCACCTCCATAAAAAAAAGAGGTGCAGAAGCGAAACTGTCCTTAAGAAGAAAGATTTATAGGAGGGAGGAGTATGTTGACAAATTACACAGATGAGAATATTAATCAGATACCGTTAAAAAGGAAGAAAAATAAATTTATAATTTCAAAAAATAATCTACTTTCAGATCAGAGTTTAAATTTAATTGCAGATGGAGGACAGGATTAACAACACAATCAAATAAGAAAGAGTCAGAAGAAGTAAAGATTGTTGACTGCTCCCCTTTCAACACTTCTAAATAAAAATATAAATCTAATATTTTAAGTTATGTAGAATTAATTTATCTATCATCCAGTCATTTGTCCCAGTGTTAATAAATTTTATGTAAAATAAAAATATGTTCCATTTTTGGCAAAATTAAATTTTGTTGGAGATTGTTCACCAGTAAAATTTAGTTTCAAACGGTGTCCTCGAGATGGGATTTCAGTGGACATCACTTTTGATTGACCAACCTTGCATATAATGCAATTGATTTTTTCTTGGTTTTACACTAACCTAGATCTTCACAGTGAGTAGACTAATCTACTTGAAACTGATTTTTTTGTAGCTAATTTATTTGTAATTATATTTTTGCAGAAAATGAATTTTTAATATTACTTCCTCAATGGCTGCTGCAGAAGCTAAATTTGAATACTTTAGTATCTGTTATTACAGTTTCTGGTTTTCAGAATCAAAAAGAAAGAGACTGCACATCTTAATTTTACAATGTAAAGATAAATGCAGCCTATCAAGATTACAAAAGAGTATGCAATGTTTTGAAAGCTGTGTCTGAAGCACACAGACTCATAGGATCATTTTGCGGCTAGAATAAAACATGATCTGCATGGAAAACTACAAATAGCATATGAGGCTCTCAAACACCTTAATAAGTCATTTACGATGAATAATGTTATAAGTGTTATAGAAGATGAAAAGTGAATAAGTGTCATAAGACTTCATGATTTGATGTGGACTATGAGCAACCTAAAAAAAAGAAGAGTTCAGGAATTTCATAATTCTAGTACTCTAATTTATAATCATTTCATAATTCTCCAGCAGCAGAAATCTACCAGAGGAATGGAAATAGACAATAGTATTAAACCCCATCAAATACAGTAACAGTTGTGCGAATTAGAGGGGTAATAATCTTTAAAGTTTGTAAACTATTCATAAGGAATATTATTGAAATCCTTTTGTTAGTGGAGAATAAAAACAGATTTTGCACAAGGAGGTCCTTTATGAATAGCGTTTTTACTGTGAAACAAATTACGGAATAAAGGAAAGAATTTAACCTTGCAACTTATTTAGCATTTCTTGATATAGAAAAACCTTTTGATCGGATTGACATGTGCGTCTATATATCTCTGTTATAATAAAGAGAAATGTTTGTGTGTTAGCAAAAACCCCAAGAACCACTAAACTTTTACCAAATTTTAACAGTAGGTTCATTATGTAATCTTGATTGTCACAAGCTACATTAAGATGAAAAATTATTTGTTAAAACATGTAAATAATAAATATTCCGTTACAGTGCTGCACTTCTTATTCAGGCTGCTCCCAAGACATTTTTCAATAGAGGTCTTATTGAAATTGAAGACAAGATTGCAAGTCTTAGTGATTTCAATTTAACAACACCAATTCATGATAAACAAGATAATGAAAACCTCTATGATTCAATGTTCTGAACTTCTTTAATATCAATGAACTTAGAGTATATAAATATTAACCTTTCTAAATTTGTATCAGATCAGTCAGCGCCAAGCATATGATTCCATCACTCACTCACAATATCCTAGTGACAGAAAAAAAAGTATTTTTTTTTTAGATGCTCCTGGAAACAGTGAAAAAACCTTTTTGATTTATCCACTTCTCACATATGTTTGATCAGCAAGTAGCTTGGCTTTCAGTATAGCATCATCAGGCATGGGTGCAAGACTCCTTACTGGTGGTAGGATTGCTCATTCAACTTTAAAATTGCCATTAAATGTATCATGTGGACAGAAGTCAGTTTGCACTATAGATAAAAATGATGTTGGTTAATTTTCCAAAATAAAAACTTATTGTATGGGATGAATGTACCATGATTCATCAGAAGCGAGTACGGTGATTGGCCATACTCTCAGAGACCTTAAGTCATGTGATAAGTTGATGGGAGGCATAACTTTTGTCTTTACTGTAAGTTTTTGGCAAAATTTGCCAGTGCGGGCAAAGCCGCAAATTGGGATGCTAGTATTATATATCAGATTGTCAAAAAAGTATTAAGCCTTTGGAGGCAAAAATTGAGCATATTTATTTTTTTAATATTTACTTGTTTAAATTGAGAACATTTTTTTTTTCTTTTGAAAATAACATTATGAGGTCTTACATGCACCATTTTTTCAATTACCTTCTGTCATTTTTCTGGCAACCATAATCCTGTCACTATACAACTTTAGTGGTGTCTGGTCAAAAAATTGTGGTTTCAACTGACTTACTTTAAAACAAAAGTAACACTAAAAACTAAAACTAAATTAACACTATTCAGGGAGTTCTGCAGAGACTGAAATAAATGATTGACTACATTAAAACCTCTCAGTCAAGTTCTTTCAATTTCTGACTGGTCAATAATGATATATGTTGTCAGTGTGGTATACACACCCTTTCGGTTGATCAATTCAGGCCGTTTCTTTTAAATTGCTAAGTGCAATTGCACTAATTACTGACAGTACAGGTCTGAGTATCATTCTACGTGGCAGCAGCAGCTTGTGATGCACAATGCTCTTCCAGTTGCATCACAGCACAGCATAACTTTCCTGAGCGTCAGTACAGGCTGTGGAAGTCCTTGCTTCGACCATGATTTTTTACTAACATTGTTGTCATTCGTTATCTACTTTTCACCAGTTGTGACCAACTGCTTCAGAATGGCTTGATTTCTTTATGTTTCAGTAGAGATTTGCAGATAGAAAGATTCAATCAATTAAATCTTTCTGAGTTAGATCATGTGGCATCCAAATGTCAAACTTCTGTTTATAGCTAGCTTTCTCCAAATGGTTTAACATTATTTGAAGATGGATGTTAGGTCATTGGAGGTGTCATAGCTGCTTACATGCTGGCCTTCACTGACTTTTGCCAGAAAACACTAACACTATCTCGTGCACAAACGTATCACCTTCAGTTTCATCTAATGAATTGTTAATGCAACATTTTTAAAGCCTTGTTTAATGCTCTCTGGTATTATCGAGTTCCACGACTCAAAATCCACTTGTGTAACAAGCTCATGGAAGGTTATTTTATTTTCAGTAAGAATTAGCTGATGACCAAAGGAGTACCTAGCTTAAAATAGAAGGGGGTGGCAGCTTTCTGAATTTAATTTCTTTCATGGTGGAAGGGTAATCGATGAGGGAGTGCTATGCAAAAATACACAATAACAAATGGAAGAATAAAATATTTATATAAAAAAAATAATTTTGTAACAATAGTTTTCAATTAGTTGTAGTTCTAACTATAACTTTAAATAACGCCATAAATTTGACGAAATGAACGCTCGATAGTACTTTTTGTGCAGGCCTGTGAAAATCAACAGAGCCTTTATAATAGCTCTTTTTTAAAACCTCAACTATGTCTGGCGCTTCCTGCACTTCATTTCACATTTTGAGCCACACTTCCCTTTCTCCTTCAATTTCTTCTCAATTGTAGAAAGTTGTAAAAGATGAAATACTTTCAGTCGATTCCTCCAATGAAATACCTCTCATGTTACTCGAATAGAAATTTATCAGTGAAAATGCGGGCGATCTGTTTGCAGAAAATTTGACTTCTAAAGGTGATATCATGGAGTCCAAGCAAGGAATTTTTAAAGACCGTCTCCAAAATTCGGATGGATTTTTGGCTAGATGATTGCTTCTGTCGGCCGCAGTGCAAATGACTAATATCTACATTCAAATGCATTGTAATGTCGCCTGCTTTTTTAAAACTGCAGTCGTGACGTTCTCTCCATCTTCCCGATGAACTTGTCAAAAATAGTTTAAATGTGTCAAAAATAGTTTAAATGTGCTAGTTGGTTTTGACTATGTCAAGTGTCTTCAATTGAAGTGCATTTGCTACGGGTTCCAGTATAGCGGAATATTTAGCAATTAATGCTACTGATAGAATAAATGAAGATCTGCATGCATTTGGTAAGCATTTTTTTTTTGCTTCATTTGCTTCTTCAGCTAAGGTCTCTAATGCATTAAAAATACCAACGAAATGATCCTTAAAAACACGGTTGTTCTTATATTTCTGTGACCACCAAGTTTCACATAATTTAGGAATGCTAGCAATAAGCATGTTTGGTAAAACGGACTTGCAAAAAAATGTGATTATCTCCTTGATAGTTTTAATGCAGTTTCGAATTTCTGAATAACGTTTAAGTAGTTCACGACAAGATTAAGCTTGTGATAAGAGCAATGGAAGTAGAAGGTTTTTTGTCTTAAGATCGCCTGCACACCTGCTTTCACAGACATGGTGGAACATCCGTTGAAGCCTAATCCCACACAGTTATTAGGGTCGAAATTGAAGTTTGCCACAAAATCTTCAATGGCTTTGGCAATACTCACGGCTTAACTCAAAGTTCTGCAGAGCCTAAAATTTCTTCTTTGATTTCGTTGGCCTTATCATCGAAGAAACGTAATCCAATAGACTGCTGTTCTTTGCCAGAAATATCAGCGTTTTCGTCAGCGAGAATGCTGTAAACACAACCCCTGTGACGATGTGTTCAAGATTTCTTCTTCGATTGTGATGATGTGTTAAATGTTTTCCTTTGTTTACTGATGAATTCAAGAAAATCTAGAAATGAGCTTATTTACTGATATAAAAATCGAACAATTACCAAAAAAGCAATATTGGTAATCAAGACACGTTTTGAATTGTTTATTAAAATTATTGATTATTTGAAGAACGTATGAACAAAAATTATAAATCTAAATACGAAACTAACTCTATTTATGTTGAATGAGCGAAAAAAATCCCTAATGGCATAACACTTGCAAGCGCAGAAAGATAACAAAAAAATGAAGATGACAAATTTTAAATTACATGCTTTTAAAGCAAGAGCCAGTCGCACTTATGTAAATTTACGGTACATACATTGCAAGTTAAATAAAAGCATGCAATGAACATTACAGTAGAATACTTACAAAAAAATGTTCTAATGTGCATTCGTTTTAATAAAATGGACGACAGGGCCAGCACGAAAAAAATTTACGATCGTTTACAATTAAAAATTGGGGCGCTCTTACACACTTGGTAAATAGCTCCTGGAATACTCCCATCGTGTCATGAAATGAGACGAGACTATCCTACAAAACTCTTCTTGCCGCAAGTAAGTTGGCGCCTGCGTGTAACAGTAGTTCTTAAATATTCTCACAGATTGTGCGAGTGTCTATTTTATAATTAGTTAATGTTAAAATGTTGTTTACTTTTAAATTTTTCAAAGATTTGTTCTTAATATATAATTTTTTTTTTTTTTTCAATCTTGGGGAGGTAGCTGCTTCCCCCTCTCTGGATACGCTCTCAGCATGAGAGTATACAAACTTGTTTTGCATCCAACAAGTATAATTTTTTTTTGTAAATTATCTTTAAAAGGTTTGTTCACAACTGCATCCAACCCTGTAACTGTTTAGTCATACTACCGGGATTATAACTAAATTAGTGTTTAGGTTTTTACTTCAGATTTTATATTTTTGATAAAATTATCCCTGAATGCATCTAATATTAACATGAATCGCTGCCTTCTAAGACCTAAGTTTCTGGATGAGACTGTTTTGACAATCTTTGACCAAAGACTCAGTCATCCAACCTTTTTCATTAATAAGGTTCTTTAATTAATAATAATAACTGAATGTAATTGTTACTATAAATATAAGCTGTATTAAGTTCCCTATCACAAATGTAGAAATGAAAATAAACTACAAAATAATTTAAAACCCCATTTGAATCCAAATATAAGTCGGTCCCGCATATAGGTCGACCCCCCATTTTTTGAGAGAAAATGAAGGAAAAAACCTCAACCTATATTTGGGTAAATACTATATTGGTATTTTCAGTTTCGGCCAAAAGGTCCTTCGATTTATATAGGTTGACCTGTTTTCCCCCTTGTCAGTGGTTGCTTCAGTTTTACTACCAATTTTTCCATTTAATAAGCTCCTATGGCACCTTAACTGGTCGCCAGGAGAACCAGTGTTTTAATCCTCTGGCAGATCTGAGAAATGACCCCTTTTCTGCAATCTTGGCCAAGGGTTAAGATTTTTTATTTAACAGATGCATTGCATGTTTTTTTAAATTTTAGTCTAGTCACTGTGAAATGTGAGTTTTTAATTTCACTTATTTTGAGTTTTTTTTTTAGTTTAGCCATCGTGTAATGACATGATGGCTTCATAAATTATTTGATTTGCTTTGCATATAACAAGGGTTACGCAGGGAAGCATAAAAACCTGTCCTATAAAGGCCCATGCTATATTTTACATCCCTTTTGTGCATGACTGAGTTTAATTTTTAAATCTAGAGTGGCTCTTTAAAGTATATATGTTTTGATTGTGCTAAATTATCTAGGGGTGATAATACTCCAGTGAGTTGGTGGATTGAGATATTAGAATTATTCTAAGTAATAATGTTACTCAACCTGGTGATTGAACTTCCGCTCATTCTGACATCTTATTCAAAATATTTCAGGTGTCTTAGCCCTTATCAGAAATGACACAGGCAAAGCTTTCTTGTATGGTTTTCCATGAGACTGATACAATGTTTAAAAATAAATAACAGAGCATAGGGATTAAAAAACTGGACTAAGATACACAATCGCAGATTTTCAAAAGCAAGTCAAAATATTTATAAAGGAAAAACATTTTTTAGAATTGAAGCTGCAGAGGCTGATCACAAGAGTAGACTACAAAAGTTATTGAAATACCTAAGTCCTTTCTAAATTGAAAACTGTCTGTGAGGTCAATATAAAACCACAATATGATAATTTCTTTGCAGAACAATTGTGCGAGGAATCTGGAACTAACTTTCATTCTGTACTTCATATGAATATTCCTCTATATACCAGGTGGGAGAGAATTAACTCCCTATAGAAAATAGTTTATAACATTTTTAATACTTAACCAATTTTCATCAAACAAAAACCATTTTGTTCCTTATAATGGTAGAATTTATTACATGATATCTCACTTATGTCATTGCAGGTATCAGTGTGGACCATGGCACAACATCTAACCTTGCTTGAGCGAGATCAGCTGGGATCCCGGAAAGAAGTATGGCCGTCCGTGGTGATGCAAAGGCCATAAGGAATTGCCACTTGAACCTAATGAACACAGGTTCTGTATCAGATGCTAGGAGACACGGTCGTCCTTCAACACCCAGGATGTTGGAAAATGTGCAAGTGGTTTAGGAAATGTTCACTCGAAGTCCTCAGTAATCACAAAGACAGACATCTCGCGAAAATGGTTTAACCCGACCCACAATTCGAACTGTTCTGAAGAAGGAGTTGAATTTTCATCCATGGAAACCACATTACTGCCAGGAATTATCGCCGGAAGACTGTGATCATCGGTTGGAATTTTTTTTTTTGTCTTCAGTCATTTGACTGGTTTGATGCAGCTCTCCAAGATTCCCTATCTAGTGTTAGTCGTTTCATTTCAGTATACCCTCTACATCCTACATCCCTAACAATTTGTTTTACATATTCCAAACGTGGCCTGCCTACACAATTTTTTCCTTCTACCTGTCCTTCCAATATTAAAGCGACTATTCCAGGATGCCTTAGTATGTGGCCTATAAGTCTGTCTCTTCTTTTAACTATATTTTTCCAAATGCTTCTTTCTTCATCTATTTGTCGCAATACCTCTTCATTTGTCACTTTATCCACCCATCTGATTTTTAACATTCTCCTATAGCACCACATTTCAAAAGCTTCTAATCTTTTCTTCTCAGATACTCCGATTGTCCAAGTTTCACTTCCATATAAAGCGACACGCCAAACATACACTTTCAAAAATCTTTTCCTGACATTTAAATTAATTTTTTATGTAAACAAATTATATTTCTTACTGAAGGCTCGTTTAGCTTGTGCTATTCGGCATTTTATATCGCTCCTGCTTCGTCCATCTTTAGTAATTCTACTTCCCAAATAACAAAATTCTTCTACCTCCTTAATCTTTTCTCCTCCTATTTTGACATTCAGTGGTTCATCTTTGTTATTTCTACTACATATCATTACTTTTGTTTTGTTCTTGTTTATTTTCATGCGATAGTTCTTGCGTAGGACTTCATCTATGCCGTTCATTGTTTCTTCTAAATCCTTTTTACTCTTGGCTAGAATTACTATATCATCACCAAATCGTAGCATCTTTATCTTTTCACCTTATACTGTTACTCCGAATCTAAATTGTTTTCTTATCATCATTAACTGCTAGTTCCATGTAAAGATTAAAAAGTAACGGAGATAGGGAACATCCTTGTCGGACTCCCTTTCTTATTACGGCTTCTTTCTTATGTTCTTCAATTGTTACTGTTGGTGTTTGGTTCCTGTACATGTTAGCAATTGTTCTTCTATCTCTGTATTTGAACCCTAATTTTTTTAAAATGCTGAACATTTTATTCCAGTCTATGTTATCGAATGCCTTTTCTAGGTCTATAAACGCCAAGTGTGTTGGTTTGTTTTTCTTTAATCTTCCTTCTACTATTAATCTGAGGCCTAAAATTGCTTCCCTTGTCCCGATACTTTTCCTGAAACCAAATTGGTCTTCTCCTAACACTTCTTCCACTCTCCTCTCAATTCTTCTGTATAGAATTCTAGTTAAGATTTTTGATGCATGACTAGTTAAACTAATTGTTCTGTATTCTTCACATTTATCTGCCCCTGCTTTCTTTGGTATCATGACTATAACACTTTTTTGAAGTCTGATGGAAATTCCCCTTTTTCATAAATATTACACACCAGTTTGTATAATCTATCAATCGCTTTCTCACCTGCACTGCACAGTAATTCTACAGGTATTCCGTCTATTCCAGGAGCCTTTCTGCCATTTAAATCTTTCGGTTGGAATACGGGGAGATAATGCTTGCTCGGTATGAAGACTGGTCCGATATTTTCGGTAATATTCTGTGGTCAGATGAAACTGTGTTTCATGTTAGGGGTTTGTTAACCGGTACAGTTGTTATTATTGGACAACAGAGGATCCAAGGGTGGTTGTTGAAAAAAGCCAACAAGGTCACAGTGCCCTAAGGTCACAGTGTGAACTTCACACCCACAAAAATGGCATGACATCCACGAAAATTGTGGGTCCATATCTCATTCGGGACACAATGAATGCAGAACGGTACATTGGTGTGCTTAAAGATTACGTTCACGGTATTGCATCCACATGGGACAATTACAACGACCTAATATTTATGCAAGATGAGGCCCCGCCTCACTTGGAAAGTCCTGTTCGTGCTTGGCTGGACACCCATTTTCCAGGACGCTGGTTGAGACGTCGTGGCCCCGTGAATGGACAGCAAGGAGTCTTGACCTAACGACTTGCGACTTCTTCCTCTGAGGGTGGGCGAAAGAGGAAGTTTATCGCACAAAACCAAAAACTCTTGATGAATTGAAGGAGCGAATTCGCCAAGTTCTTGGAAACGTACCGCTGGATTATCTGCAGAAGTCTGTCGCAAACATTCGCTTCCGTTTACAGAAAAAGGTGCTTTTATAGAATTTTAGTAATGTATAACAATTCTAGCGTTGTAACAGATTGTTTTTTGTTTCATGAAAATTAGTTAAGTATTAAAAAAGTTACAAACAATTTTCAATAGGGACTTAATTTCCGCCCACTCTGTACCTATTTCAATCGTGGAGAAGATTGTAATACAGATACAGTAAAATTTCTCTGTAACTTATTCGAAGGGACCTAGAATTTTCGGCGCTATAAAGAGATTTCCGTTACAAAGAAAAGGGGGAATAAAAAAAGCACAGAATTTAATGTTTTCACGCCAGAAGTGGTATTATTTGATCTGTTTATCGTCATACCTAACTACAACAACTCTATAAAATTTTATTTCTTAATCTAACGTTATTCAGAATTTTTTTAAAGGCTATAGTATTATAATACCGTGTTTTGGTAATAATTAAACGGGCATAATGCTTAAAAAAAATGCAAACTCCCTTAGGGTTAAGTTGGATACTAAGACTATAGTTATTCACAAACATATAACTTATGTAAAATACACTGACACCCTACAAAAATATTGTAGAAATAAAATATGAAAAACAAAACTTGATTAATTCATTTGCCTATGTAAGAACATTTCAAATTCAAACAAATTACAAACATTTAGTCACTTATCATTTTTAAGAGTTGAAAATTTCATTTATATTAGTCGATTTTAATGAATATTTATTCCTGTTTAAAAACTGGCAATTTTTAATCGTTTACGTTTCGATCGTAAGAACATATCTTCTATTTTTTCGATGTTCATTCTCTTCTACGTCGTGATAGCTGAAACGTAGAAACATGATGAATAGCATCAAAAGCTTCATTATTGGAAGCCGGTATTATCGCTGCTTCTGTTTCATCTTCTCTTTCTTCGTCATAATTTAGAGGGGTTATCACTTAATTTTTATTATTGCATCGTCTCCCAAAGGCGCCGAGGTGGTCGTCATTATCAATGCATATCCAAATTCTTTTCTGCAAGTTATTGTGGCAAATTAAATTATTTTATTCACTCGGTTAGCGGAATATCGTCTTCTAAAATATAGCTGGAATTATTATTTTCAGCGTGTACAACAAAACCAGCATGACGGAACGCATTTTTATAGTTGTCAGATTTTCCACGCTTTTTATAGCAGACTTACTAAATTGTATAGATTGAATTGATCATTTTTTGTATTGAATTCGTTTTTCCAATAAGCCTACACAACATTTTCTTTCTGTAGCAGCCTTTGAGATATTTAATAACTTCCTGGTCCATCGGCTTAAGGACATTTGTTGCATCCGCCGGTAAAAATTGATTGTTATGTTTTTTAATCCACCAACGTTGATATGAGTAGCATAATTTTTTACATGCAATAAAATTTTTTTGATTATTTTTAATTAACTAGAGGAGTGCGAAATACGCCATCATACACTATATTCCAAAGGACCGGCCGAAGGATCGACCCTTGTGCAAGTTATCTTATTTATGCGCCGTTCAACTGCTCCGTCCTTCATTTCGCAGATCAACTTGCGCTCACTGAGATAGGAGAGAATTATCCTTCTCAGTTTCGGGAGGACTCTCATAGCGCAGTCCTAATGGCGTCATGAGTCACAGAGTTAAATGCGTTGCGAACGTCAAGCGCCACGAGCACGCAAATGATTGATCTCCCTCCAATGATTCTCTTTGCCATACAAACAAATTCCGACACCGTGTCCAAAGCAGATCTTCCTCTGCGAAAACCAAATTTTTTATCCGAAAGTCCCCCTGCGTCCTCAATAACTCTGGTCAGCCTCTGCAGCAGCATGCGCTCGAGTATCTTTGGCATGGCGTCGATCATCGCCAGTGGTCTAAAAGAGGATGGCAGCGTTGGGCCCCTCCACGGCTTGGAAACCAAGACCAAGCTCTGCCTTCTCCACCTCTGAGGGAACACCCCCTCATCTAAACAATTATTGTATATCTTCATAAAGGCATCAGGGTCACCAACAGCCACCTTAACTGCCAAATTTGGCAAAAAATCTGTTCCATGCGCATTACCCAGAGGCATCCGTTTCACTGCTGCTGTAATCTGCTCTCTGGTAAAATGTGGAGGGAATTTCACATCGTCCTCAACTTCCGCAACTACCTCATCCCCATGAGTGAACAGTCCCTCAATTATGTACTGAATCTAGTGTCCAATGATAAGGGGACTCTAGCTCTTAGTGTCCTTTTAACGACAATTTTAACTGGATTCCTCCATGGGTCTGTATCAATTTCTGAAATGAATCGCTTCCAATATGCCCTTTTAGAGTCTCTAATAAGCTTATTGAGCTCCTGCACCTCCTATATCGGGCCATGTATAACTGTCCTAGTGAGTAAAGACGCGTACGCTGCGCGAGCCTCCTAGCCCCAAGGCACTCCCTGCGTTTCCGAGCAATGTCTTCTGTCCACCAATATACTGGGGAACGATTCTTCCAACAATACCTGTGAGAGAGAAGAGCAGCATATGCTGTTTCCTTGTAGTCCACCAGACATGCGGCTCCGTCCGCGGTTTTATGGTAAAACTCGAAGATTATAGAATGTTCAAGGTTGGATTTAACGGGAAAGTTCTAGTACCTTCTGTTCCCTATTTAAGCTCTGCAATCAGTGCGAGTGAGTCAGTTAGGTGAGTTGACGCAATTGAGCTATTTCAGACCGCAGTCACATTTTTAAGATTGAAGTTTCCAATAGAGTCCGTTCAGTTGCCTGAATTCTCAGATTGCTTTAATTTTTTTTTGCAAGTGTAGTAATAGTTATTTATTTTCTTTTAGGGAGACAGAAGAGGAAGCAACCAAATAAAAGTAGTAGCAAAAGTGATAGCGGAGGAGAAGAGAAATTGAAGTAGAATGTTGGTGAAAAATCAGGTGGATCTTCGCTACCATCTAGTTTTGGTATACAGGATCAAACGAATTTTGATAATGATGTGGGTCATTGGCTTGGATGTTCGTTTAATATGACCTCATCTCAAAAGATTGAAGTTTTAAAAAACTGTTGATCACCAACTTAAGATGCTGTGCAATTAAAAAGAAAATTCAAATACAGCTGGTTGGCGGATTATGCTCTTTGGTTGGCGTATTCCAAGAAATTAAAGGGAGCGTTGTGCATTTACTGTGTGTTGTTTCCACCAGCTAATGTGAATGGTGTTTTTGGCTCTTTCATAGTGAGGCTCTTTACTCGCTAAACAGACATGCACAAATTCGCGAAATCTCACACGTCATCTTAGAGGCCGTTTTGTTGAAAATATTCCCGTTGATGTACAGCTGATTTCTGTCCACCAACAAAAAATAGAAGTCAACAAGAAAATTGTTGCATCAATCATTTCGACTATGATGTTTTTTGGTACACATGATACCTTTGAGGGAAAATAAAATCATGAAGGTGTTTTTGAAGACTTGATCAAACTCAAAATTGACGCCATCACCACATTTTAATGAGCACATAGAAAAGGGCGCAAAAAGGGCCACTTGTTTGTCACCACGGATTCAAAATGAAGTAACCGACCTATACAGGGACGTCATTAGAGTCGATATAGCTACTGACGTAAAGAAAGCAGTGCTTATAGTATCCTGATAGACGAGAGTAGTGACATATGAGGGAAAGAGTAACTTTTTAGTGGGGGGTTAGATTTTTTTACAAAGAAAAGATGACGATTCATGAGGAATTTCTAGGTTTTGTAGAGATGACTGACGTAATTGCAAAATCTGTAGCATCTGAAATTAATAACTATATTGAAAAGGTAGGGCTTGATCCAGAAAAGTGCGTCGGACAAGGATACGATGGGTGTATGGCAGGAAAGGATGGTGCTATCTAGAAAATTATTCGAGAACAGTATACGAGAGCGACATACTTTCACTGTGCTAGTCACAAACTGAACTTAGTTGTAAACGACAAACGAAATAGCAGTGATACGAAATACGGTCTCCACAGTAAAAGAAATAATAAGATTCTTCCGAGAATCAGTCCTTTATCGAAAATGCATACCGAATATACCAATGCTCTGTGAAAATCGTTGGTCTCAAAAATATAAAAGTATCGCCACATTCAAGAAACATCATGTGCAAATCGTTATGGTGCTTGAAAAACTATCAACAGATGGTACAAATTCAGAATTTATTTTTAGTGTTCGTCTCATAGTAAAATATTCGGTATTCCTGCAACCAGTGGTAAATTCTCTCCAGTCAACAAGTGTGGATTCACTGCAGTGGCAAATCACATAAAAAAATCACAGACATCATGAGGAGACACCATGGAAATGCGGTTGTTGAAAGTGAAAGTTATAGCAGAGGCTGAAACAATCGCCGAGCATCTTGGAACAGATTTCAATATGCCGTAAGTTATAAGTCGGCAGAAACATCGTACAAATCCACCAGCCCAGACTGCTAGCGAGTTTTGGCGAAGATCCCTAATTATTCCGTCCATAGATTCATTAATAATGTCTCTGGAAAGGCGTTTTTCTGAGGAGAAGTTTCCCGTATTCTCACTACTTACGTTGCACCCTCACGTAATGTTTGATATAACATATGAGGATTTTTAAAAAACTACAAGTTTTTGTAATTACTAAAATTGGAATGATTTCCTTGGTGAAACTGAACCTTGTTACAACCAATAGAAAGGAAAAAATGTGCTAAATGCCGAACTAAGGAGATAGAATTTAGCTGCACTAGTTAAAGAAACTAGTTGTTCTACCCGTTCATAAAACGGGCGCTACTTATATCACTTGCACAGCCCTACGAAACATGCACTATCGAAGATCTTTCAGCACCTTATGCAGGGTAAAAACTTGGCTTCGGTCAACAATGACAGAAAATTGGCTTGTCGGTCTTTGTATGATGAATGCGTGAAAAGTGGGTTCTGGAAGCTAAAATTAATTTGAGAAAGGAATTTTCTCAAGATTTAGCCAGAAGTCTCGTAGACTAGTGCTGAAATAAGATTTAGATAGGTTTGAATATCATTGCAACTAATTCCTTTTAGTGTTTTCAAATGTTCAAATAAAACCATTTTTAAAAAAAGTTATCATATTTTTTCCCCTACTGGATAAAATCCTGGCTACACCTATGGAGCTCCCTACGAGTTTCCAATAAATAGGTAACACTTTGTATTTAGGAAACTTTATAGATTGGCAAGTTTATTCATCCAACTATTTGGAATTGGTAGGTATTTTTCACGTCGTGATAAATGGGAATTTGTTTTTTTTAATTAGGGCTCAGCATATATATACGTATATATAACATAGTTATAAGAATTAGTTATTTACCATTTTTATTAATGTTCGTTATGAACGATGCATTTTTGATTACATAAAAATGACATAACCTATACAATTTTGTGTCCGGTGTGTAGTGGTTGTTCTTATTGAACGTGGTATTCAGGATTATATTCCTTATTTCATGTTCATAGTTTATTATTCTTATGAAAAAGGTAAGCTATTACTTGAAATTTGGAGAATTATAATGAATAACAGGTATATTACTCGTAAAAATGCAAATAAATCATCATTTATATTTTTACCCGGTAATTTGATGACATCCCTTAGCTTGTTAATACCCTTCCCCATAGGTGGAATCAGCTGGTAATAAGGATTAGACTTATTTTTGTGCCATAATTAACCTGGTGTTTTAATTACTTAAGCAATTTATTATAGCTTTCTTATTTAACAGCACACCATCAAATGTAATTCTGGTATTATTTTAATCTTTTGTTTACAGTATTTTAAGATACTGGACCATAAATGTTTAATACTATGTGTATTATATCCATTACTATGTTCCTGTATTATTTTTTCAATGACATTTGATGTTGATATTGTGTATCTGATGAATTAAGTAAGGTTTCTGTTTCTAGCAATGACTAACATTTTGCAGAGAGAATTACATCAGATTTAAAAATTTAACAGATGGTTTATTTTGTTCTTGGAAGTATGTGATTTCAGATCCAAAATTTACTTACAATAATTTATATGGTCAAAGGAACCCTTTTCAATCAAATTTAGTATTATTTAAAAAGACTAATCACTTCCTAAATATTTGGAAATGCACTTACAGATTTTTTCATAGCTACTGTGGAGATTCTTCAGTGGAATCACAGGTGGTACTGCTGTTTGTTACCCGTCATATAGTGGTTAGATAACTTGTTCAGTAAAGTTTGTGTTGAAACAGTATATTTGATCCACATCATATTCATTACAACATACAAATTCTGTTCATAAAAGACAGAAGCTTAAAGCCACACTGGACACTCAAACAATACCAGATTTAAAAATACACTGAATGTGAGAAAAAAAAGTTAAACATAGAAATAATCATAAAATACACCAAATGTTTTACTAAATGGATGAGGGTACAACGGAGGAGTACATGTAGATGTAATTTAAAGTAAATCTTACAGTAGCATGCAAATTAATCTGAACAGAGGGAATTTTTGTTTATTTCTATTTTGTGGCTGCACTGTTTGATCACCCCCATTTTTTTAAGTTGCCTGTGTAATTGTGAGGTTATTATTCTTTAGTATTCAGCAATTTTCATGTTATAAATAGTGTTTTGAGAAAGTTTATTTCATTTTTATTAAAACAGAAACTTAAAGCCACACTGGACACTCAAACAATACCAGATTTAAAAATACACTGAATGTGAGAAAAAAAGTTAAACATAGAAATAATCATAAAATACACTAAATGGATGAAAGACATGCTGCCACACTGACATGGAGTTTGGCTACATTTACATATTATATCTGTAGTTATCTATTTCAATATTTCTTCCTCTAGTATTTTTTTCCATTTGGATGCAATTTAAAAACTTTATATTAGTAAATAGAACAAAAGAATTATTAACCTCCAGTTTAAGAATGAAGAAACTTTTTTTTAAATTAACTGCTTATTGAAAATAACTTATTTAATCCTACTCAATTATAAATAACTTTCTACCAACTAATCCCAATTTCTTAGTTTATTATGTTTGTAATAATTTTATTTTTCATACTTTTTTCTGTATAATTTTGTTAGTATTTACTTGTATTTACACACTTGAAGATGAGGATACTCTTGAAAATGCTTCTGTACAAAATATAGTAAATTGTTACAATAAACAAATGTCTTGTTTATTGTTAAATGTCTTGTTTGTGTTTTTGTAAATAATTAATTATTTTCATAAAATTATAATGTTTTATATAGAGTGGCCCGTGCCCTTTTCCATGATATAATGTACAGGTTGGTATCACTGTATATTGTCAGGTGATTATAAAGGTTAATCAGTCACTTTCATATACTCAAAAAAGTACCAGGTTTGTTTGTTTGTATTTTCACATGTTCTATAAGAATTTTGTTTTGGTGCAGTGTTAAGTAAAATGACAGATACAAGCAAGTATTCAGTTGAAGAAATACTTATTACTACTGTTTTGTTCGAATGCGCAAACACAAATGAAAACTATGAAAACATAAGAGACAGATTCTTTCAATGTTTCAGTAAGGAAGCGTCATCAGTAATGGGAAAACGCCTTTTCCACTGATCAGTTTTGATTTGAAATGATCTGGATGTCCTTTCAGTCAATTGAATAGTTCTGATATTGTTGAGGAACCCTGACTACAATGACCTCATAAGTCAGCCACGAAAAGGTTTTCAGAAATAAATATTCCATGTTCAATACTTAGACAATTATGTGAAAGATGTTGAGTTTAAATCTTTTAAGCCTGCTCATGTTGAACTTTCTGATCAGAACATGACTTAAGAGAAACATGTTACAAAGCTATTTTAAGCTGTTTGTTTTCCCAGTGTTCAATCATGTAAGTAAGGTTTTGTTTTCAATGAATCAGCCATTTACCTGAGTAATAGACCTCAAAACTTCTATTTTTGGTGTAAGGAAAACCCCAATTTTATGAGGAAATCAGAGATCTTGCACCACATTTACTGATGTAGACAGCAGTAGCTGAAACACACTTGACTGATAAGAGGGTACAACGGAGGAGTACATGCAGATGTAATTTAAAGTAAATTTTACAGTAGCATGCAAATTAATCTGAACACAGGGAATTTTTGTTTATTTCTATTTTGTGGCTGCACTGTTTGATCACCCCCATTTTTTTAAGTTGCCTGTGTAATTGTGAGGTTATTATTCTTTAGTATTCAGCAATTTTCATGTTATAAATAGTGTTTTGTGAAAGTTTATTTCATTTTTATTAAAAATTATATTTTTGGTCTGTGTGTGTCTTGAATATATAATAGATATAACAGCAAAAAAGTGTTCAAAAATTGTTTCTCATTCTAAGCATACTAGTATTATACGATAACAAATAGCTTCCGATTGTGGAGTTGGATTAGGAACAGTGAATTCTATTTTAAAACAATTTAAAGAAACTGGTTACTTTTTACCGCAAAGGAAAGGCAAATGTGTTCAAAGGAAATGTGCAAATGTGTGTGCAAAGGAAAGGTAAAAGAAAAACTATTCCAACATAGGATCGGTTATTAGAAAAAGTAAACTAAAATAAATAGGTAAAGTAAAATTACCTGCTCTGGACTTAAATTGATAATTAGCATCTAGTGGCACTAGCTGGACCATAGAAGACTAGAAAAATATTATGTTTTCTAAGTCACATTTTTATATTCAGGGATAGAGGTTTCCTTTACATTAAAAAAAGCATCAGATGAAAATACATCACTGGCTCATATCCAACAATCAGTTGAACATCCCCAGAAAAAAATATTTTGGAACTGCTTCAGATTTGAAGGCCCTTGTCCATTACTTCCAGTAGATGTTGAAAAGTTATGGATGTATCAAGATTCTGAAAGAAACTGTTGTGACACAACTTCAAAACAAATTCCCACAAGGCAATGTTGTGTTCCAACAAGATTTAGCACCATGCCATACTGCCAAAAAAGTGGAAAAAATGTTCAAAGAATGAAACATTAAAATCAACTTCCCAGACTTAAACCCATTTGTAAATGTTTGGGCAATAGTCAAAAAACGACTTATAAAAATGAATTCTACTACAAAAATTGGCCTCATTGAAGCAATGTTATCAGTATTGTTTCATGATGAAGAAACCAAAAAAATGAGTAGATGTTGAATCGATGCCAAATCATGTAAATGAATGGATTAAGAATAAAGGAGGACGTATTAACATATTAACAAATTGTATCAGTGTTTTTTTTTTTTTTATAAAAAAATTCTTTATATTAAATAACATCTGTATTTGAATTTGCACGCTACTATACTATATATATATATTTATTTAAGTATTAAAAAAACTAATAATAATAATTCATGTTTATTTCTTTGTATGGAAAGGAACCTTTTGGCCATGGATTATTAAAGGTTTTGTTTTAGATACTCAATAACTTTGCTTTCTTTTTGTAATAATCATTATATAAACAATCATTTTTTCTAAGTCTTAATCTAGAACAAGAAATTTCTGTATTTCATTCACTGTAATGTTTTTGCTGAATTAGTATTTTATGTGTGTGAAATTATTTCCAGTGGTAATTTTATGGCATTGGTGGCAGAAATGGATTTAAAGAATTATGAAATAGAATCTGGTGAAAAACGAAGGTATGGGTTCATTATTTACACATTCATGATGTTTAGCATAAGTGAGTTAATTTGCTAGATTTTTATTTATGAGAAGTTTAGTAAAGAGAGTCATTTTAAATATTAAATAGCACTGGATTATAAAATTAGTTATCATTTTTGTGTCACTTCTGAAGTTTGAGTTTATCTACACCATATTTAAGGTGGTGTTAGTTAATTTTACTATATGTTATAATTTTCTAAATATTTTTAGAATTCTTTTCTTGAAGATAAAAATATTTAATCCTTAAATTGTGGTTTATGTATAAAAATTTCAACAATTACCCACTTTACCCAGTGAACATTTATTTATTCAAAATAGTTCAAGGAAAATCTAAATCGTCACATCTCAGCTACAAGATTCCTATTTAGTTGTGTTTTTTGCTTAAAATTTCCTTCATTTATTTTTGCCATTTATATTTTATTTATGGCCAATGTAGTGAATCTCTCTATTTTATATTGAGTGATATTGATTTTTTATGCATGTACAATAGAAATTGAGTAAATTGTTTTTGCTAAGCCCAAAATATTTTAGATTCAGTATTACATTCTATTTTACATATAATTCTTTATTGTGTATTGGCAGTGTGTATAATGTATTGTTTCATAATACAAAAAGGTAATTTTTTTCTTTATTCTTGTTAAGACTCAGGATCCATTTGCTCCTTTTTTATTAAAGGAGGAACTTTAAATTTTGTTTATGGAGGACATGTAAATTTTAAAATAAAAATTTTCACTGTTTTTCTTACTCTTTATAAATTCTCACTATTTTGTTACTCTTATTAATTGAATTGGTCTCATGCCTTATTTTTAGTCAGTCTAGTTCCATCCTCCAAAGACTCAACTTGTATTTGTTAGGAATGTATAATTAATTGATACAATAATTATATATATATATATATATATATATATGTGAATTAAAGTTCAACATATAATAAAAATAGTTTATGTTATAAACAAAATAAAGACTTTTTATTTATTTGAATGAACCACGAAATAATAAAATATTTAGAATAATTAAACATAACCGGTATTGAACTAAAGCAGCATATTATTCAACAATACTCTCGACTGCTGCCTTTGCTAGATGTAAAGCACTTAAAGATATAACTGGTGCAAGAGGCATCAGTTAAGAGTTGTTTTATCTATAAATACATTTCAGTACACAGCTTGTATCGCTGGGGAACAGAGAGAAAGTTACTTCTAGAATTGAATGTCACATTTATTTCAGTGAGCTTGGCATACTGATGTAAAGTAATATATACTTGGTTCAGTTTGAAACCACTTAAACCCACCGGGTTGGTCTAGTGGTGAACACGTCTTCCCAAATCAGCTGATTTGGAAGTTGAGAGTTCCAGCGTTCAAGTCCTAGTAAAGCCAACTATTTTTACACGGATTTGAATACTAGATCGTGGATACTGGTGTTCTTTGGTGGTTGGGTTTCAATTAACCACACATCTCAGGAATGGTCGAACTGAGAATGTACAAGACTACACTTCATTTACACATACATATCATCCTCTGAAGTATTATCTGAACGGTAGTTACTGGAGGCTAAACAGGAAAAGAAAGAAGTTTGAAACCACTTAGGTTCAAATCCTAGTAATGGCAGTTACTTTTATATGGATTTGAATACTAGATTGTGTATACTGGTGTTCTTTGGTGGTTGGGTTTCAGTTAACCACACTTCTCACGAGTAGTTGACCTGAGACTGTACACTTGAAGACTACACTTCATTCACATTCATACATATCATCCTCATTCATCCTCTGAAGTAATACCTTACATGGTTCCAGAGGCTAAACAGAAAAAATAAAGTTGAAAACCGCTTCACTCTTCAATTTCCCCAATAAGCTTGTAATGAAGAATTCATTGCAAGAATTTGTATGCAAGAGTGTATTGTAATTTAGATCATACTGTTTTAGACTATTAGATACCCAACAGGTAGACACTATTCTGCATTAATCGTAGTATCCCATTAACGGTATCTCTCTTTTTATCACATGCAATAGAAAGATTTATCACTATTCATTAAGAAAAGTTTTTTGGAAGTTTTTAAAAGAGTAGTTTTTATGGTATTACATCTGCACAATTATTGTAATTATTACTGTACATAATTTAATAGTATTATTCTTTTTCAGACTATATAATCTACATTTGATGGTCCATTACTATCTAATAAAAAAAATTATTAAGCAGCATATTCATTATGATTAAGATGTGATTTTTCATATATTTTTATATCAATAATGTTAAAAAAGGAAACTTTTTTAGTTTTATAATTTTCAGAAATTAACTATTTTATTTGTTAAAGTATAATTGCTTTATAATTATGGTATTTACCTAATTGTTAATTACGTTTCAGATTTAGTTGCAAACGTTGTAATGTGGTTTGTTCTTCTCGTTACGGACTGACAGAACATTTGAGAAAACATACAGGAGATAGACCATTTTCTTGCACACAGTGCAACCATTCTTTTAAACGAATGATGGTAATTTATTTAATACTTTTTTTAATTTAAAAAAATGTTAATCATTTCTTGCATTTGCCTATATAAAAATACATCCTTTTTGAAATATACAGTAAATAATTTCTGTAATGAATTCGATATAATGTGACCATGACATTTGTTTATTATATAAACATTTTGTTAGAGAGCCACAATATTGAACATTTATAAAATTAAAATATGCTTTTTATTTAGTTATTGTTATTAACTTCTGAAAAACTATTCTAATATCTAAAAAAAATAAGTAGAACTAGGCTAAATTAGAAATACATGTATAAAATGTAGCAATGTAAACTTAGCTGGGGATTTGCATAGGACCATTTTTCAAAATTAACATTGAACACTGTAGTATATATTTAAAAACTCTTCCCTTATGTACATATTTTAAAAACATATATTTAATTTTACTTAAAATTTATCTTGTGTTTTTTATTTAAGAACTATAATTTGCAAAAACTCACAAAACTGTTTTAATTGTCCTCACTTATTTATTGCACTTTTCACAAGTTATTCTTGTTTTTTATTTTTAACACATGAAATAGTTTGTAATCAATTATTGATTAAGTCTTAATCAGTAATAATCCTTTTCAATAAAACAAATCCTTTTCAAAATTAAATTTTTCTATAACCAGTTTCATTTTTTAGCAAAGAATTCCACTTTAGTTTTTAGAATTGGGCCCCGTTAATGAGAACGTGTAAATTTCATTGCTGCTGAAATCAGAAAAGAGGAAGCCAAATTTAAATTAAAACAAAATTTACTTGATTTTTTCACTCTTCTAATGCCTAAATAATAAATATTTTTCTTTGGTAGAAAGAATCCTAAGTTTACTAACCATAATCTAGAAAATAAGAACACAACTGAAGAATATATCTTATATGTTACGTAAACATTCTGTACTGTAGTGTTCACTTGTAAAAATAGTACAACTCCATCCAAATCACAGTTCATTAACATCATAATTTTAACAATGAGAGTCAGTAATTTTAATCATGTACTAAGTTGTTGGACAAGTTACAATATTCTGAGAATATCTTAATGAGAACTGCATTATGGTATGATACTCATCACTTCATAGGTTATTACATTGTTTAGGTCAATGTTTATGGCTCATATAAAGCAAATGTAAATGTATTGTGCTATTGACTTGTTGACCCATCCTTGTTTCATCATAGGAACATAAATTTATTTGTAAAAAAGAGTAAACCAGTGAATCAGTTACAATCTAGTGTAACTCATTTCTGAACGTCATTGACCTCCAGAAAATCCCCATATCCATTGATTCAAAAGTAATTGTGGATTCATTTTTTTGGGTGTTAAAGGAAAATTTTGTTTTTTTGCTTAATAGAGAGCCTAAAATACATTGATAAGTATTCGAATTGTTAAAGGATCAGCCAGTTCTTTCATTAGAAATAGGTTTTTGTTATGAAGTGTTCTGTTATGGGGAGAATTTACTGTAATTTGTTGTATAATCATCGCTTTGCATCTCGTAACTTCTAAGTAGTTCTGGAGTGACTAACCTGAGATTTCATTATTGAATTTCTACTTTAAAACATGAAAAATGTTGTAAATAATAAAAAATAGTAAGTATTTATAAATAGTAATAGATAATTTATAAATTTGTAAACAGTAGTAAGCAATTTGAATTTAATACTAGTTTCACTTAGTTCATTTCTCCTTTTTTATCCTGCTAAACTAACCTTCCACAAGTTAGCCTTATACCAGGTGAACAATTTAAAACTGAACCAAGCTGGTTCAAACTGTAGTTATGTGATTATTGCCTTTAATGTTGCTACTGTCAGTGTTAGTACTAGCTACTCTATTGATTAGCTTTCATCTATTGTTGTAAATTTTAAATTGTTTATTCTTTAATGCAGTGTAAGTTTGTTCTTTGCAGTTGTTTTTTTCTAAAATGCTTTATTCGATCGAGGAAAGGATTGATATAATAAAAGCTTATGTGCATTCTGGATTCTTTCAAGAAATGCGTTAAATTCTTGCATAAAAATTTACGAATGCTAGTATCCCAGCAAAGAGTAGCAAAACACAAAATAGTTCAAATTTGCAGTTTTAAATGCAAAATGAATTATGCATTGTTCCGTTAGAAATCCAGAGACCACAGCCTATTCAAAGAAGAATTTCTGCCTGTCTAAAAAAATCTATACATAAATTATCACAAAAAATTTGTGTAAAATAGACATCTTGCCATAAGATTCTGAAGGATTTAAATTTGAAAACATATTGTATAATAATTGTGGGAAAACTTAAGAAATCAGAAAACCAAAGCATCTTATTTTTGCTACTGGCTTTTCAAAAACATTGTTGATGGACAGATAGATCTGATGCCATATTTCATGCTAGATAAGACATACCTAATATTTTTTTAACCAATACAGAGGTATACAGTTGTGTAAGAATTTTATACTTGGTTAACAAATCATGAAAAATAGTATGACTTCTTCCAACAAGACAGAGCAATGTGTTGCACATTAAACAATTCACTAGCACATGTTCATGCAGCTTGTACAGAAGAACTGTCAGCAGAGGGTGGTAGCCTCTGCATTTCCGAGATTTGTCTAGTTGTTATTTTTTCCTTTGGGGCTATATCAAAGGTAGGATTTATGAACCAAAAACCTGAAAACAAACATTCAACAAGAAATTGATTGCATTAACAATAATGTTCATCAACAGCAATGACTCAATATGATCATTTGAGCTCAAAATTACTTATTTTGTAAAATTTGTTAAATATGTAAACTTTTGCTAATGTAATTACAGAATCTAATTTATGTTTTCATTCTTTCATGTCATTTATAAAATGTTACATATCAGTAAAATGTCTAGTCTGTTGCAGTTCGATTTTAAGTTGTTCAACTTATTGATTACTTTAGATGATTAGAAAATATTTTTTTATATTAGAATAAAACATATTTGTTTATTTTGCTTATTTACATCACATTTGATGTGTCAGAGATACTGTCAGATAAACGGTCAGAGATTGAAAAATCAGATTAGAATTATTAGAAGGAAACTTTGTTGAAGTATACAAAGCTTATGTATAACAGTTTTGGTATTCTTGTAATCTGTATTTAAGTTTGCAAAAATTTGCAGTGCCTGTATTGTTTTTCACATTTAGTCAATATTGAATGTACAGTTAATTAATTTACTATATTACTTTTTACCCATTTCTCGTTAATTCTATATTCTTTTTTGTAGTATTTTCTCTTATACAAAATTATGTTAATATTTATAATATGATATTTATTTTTATACTGAATGGATAGTTTTTTTTTTTTTTAAATAGCTTAATTATGTATTATTCTTATTTATTTACAAAATATACTTCTACTTTCATTAAGCTCAGCCAAATCTTAAGTATATTAAAATAATGTAAATTAGGATTTACCTAAGGACAAATCTGTTTTATTAGAAATTTAAAACCTGATAAAAATTGACTGACATTTCCCTGGTGATTGTAGAGATCATGGGAAATTCTGAAATTTATTTTGGAAAAGAGATTAGATCAGAACTATTTATTAAAAATATAGTTTTAATAATTTCAGTAGTTTATTAGATGGTTAATTTAAGAAATTTATTCTGTGAAGGAATAACATTTTTCTCTGCTGAAGTAAATTGAAAAGTAATGTGCTTACTGCTGTATTTTAGTATTTTTAAACTTATTTTATCGAGTAATTAAATTTTTACAGGGATTACGAAAACACCAGCAGAGCATTCATGGTGCACCTGGTTTAAAACAGTTTAAGTGTCCAGAGTGTAAGCTAATTTCAACAAACCTTGGTAATGTGGTAAGACATTACCTTGTTGTTCATAGAACATTACGACGATTCATTTGTTCAGTTTGTCTAGCTCAGTATAGTCAGAATCAAGAACTGAAAACTCATGTTAGTGCTAAACATAATGTTACAATAGATAACATCAATAGTCGAGAGAAGAAATCAATTTGTGAAGTATGTTATAAATCATCTTTTATTATTTTATTTGTTCTTATTTTTATATTTAATTGAATTTTTTCTTATATTTAGTCTTTTTTTTTTTTTGTCTTGTAAGACAAAAAAAAAAACAAATGACTGCTCTCCAAGATTCCCTATCTAGTGCAAGTCGTTTCATTTCAGTATATCCTCTACATCCTACATCTCTAACAATTTGTTTTACATGTTCCAAACGTGGCCTGCCTACACAATTTTTTCCTTATACCTGTCCTTCCAATATTAAAGTGACTATTCCAGGATGCCTTAGTATGTGGCCTATAAGTCTGTCTCTTCTTTTAACTATATTTTTCCAAATGCTTCTTTCTTCATCTATTTGTCGCAATACCTCTTCATTTGTCACTTTATCCACCCATCTGATTTTTAACATTCTCCTACAGCACCACTTTTCAAAAGCTTCTAATCTTTTCTTCTCAGATACTCTGATTGTCCAAGTTTCACTTCCATATAAAGCGACACTCCAAACATATACTTTCAAAAATCTTTTCGTGACATTTAAATTAATTAATTTAGTCTATGTTTTTATCTTAATTTAGTTAATGCAAAAGTATAAACTACATTATAGTGTTTTATGATAAAACTTTGAAGTTTTTGAACAGTGCGCTGCATTATTTATTCAGTAACTGTTAATAGGCTGATACCTACTAACATTTATGTAATGGATGATATGAATTTTTTTAGTATGTGAAAAATATTATACCTGATTGGGACTGTAACCTAAAACCTTCAGATACTAGGCAGAGATGCCATCATCTGGAGGTTGTTTTATTATTTACAAGTTAAACATATTCATGCTTTCTTTGTTTGCCTGATTGTGATCTAGTGTTTTTACTGTGTTCACAGTTCCTTTATTTTCTCAGAAATGTATATCTTCTTTTCATCTTCCTTTGTTAAGCAGTTCCATTAGAGCTTTGTCTGTTTCATTCTTACCAATTATTAGGAAGCTCTTATTTGTAGATTTGTGTGTTCATTCTATCATAGCTTTGTATAATTGTATGGTTTTTCATTAGTTTTAACATAAATATTTTGCAAATTTTATTGCTTCTTTCACTATTATTTTTTCTTATTTATTGTTTTTAGAAGGTGTAATTTCTCTTATCTTTATCGTGTTTTTGGGTTATAAAATCCAGTTTGACAGAATTGTAAATTTAAAAGATGAGACACTGAGCAATAGGTTACTGATAATAATAAACTGCTTTATTGAGCAAAACAGATTAGTTTTATATAATGAATACTATTGTAATACTTTTTATTCCATGGTCCATAAACAGTTGAGAGAGTTGCAGTAACATAATGTAAGAATTCTAAAAAAGTATACTCCCATAATCCATTAGATTGCCTTTTCTCACTAAGCACTGCTTTTCCCTACCTTTAACCACTCCTTTCACAATATCATTTTCAATAGTGGTACTAGTAAAAAAATTACTTGATCTATAAGAGATTAGTCAAAATAACTTTTTCCATTCATTATTTAAATGAAATTTTCTTCTTATTACAAATTTTTTTATTAATTTTATTAAGATTATTTCTATTAACTTTAAAAGAAAATTTACTGAATCATTCCAATAAAATTATGTATTTCTTATCAGCCGGTGCTTATTGCATTTTACATTCATTTAATCATTTTTAAATCTGAAATATATATACAAGTGCATCAAGATATATTTTGAGGTTAAGTTTCAGCTTAACTTGTATCTTCTCATAAGGTGCTAGCTTTCAAATTAAAGATGTACTCAAATCTTTTGAAAATAAACAAAACTTATGCTTATGTATAAAAAGCATTTTTAATCGTATTAAGAGAAAAAGTTAAAAATCTCAGTTATCTTAAATTCATCATTGAATAAGTTAAAAATTGAGCTCACTGACCATGAACAATAAAAGAGATAATCCATTTATTTAATTTTATAATTTTTCTTTTAAACTATTAAATTTTACAATTATATATCAACTGACACAGCTTACCCAAACACTGTATTTGGGAGATGAATTTAATGAGGGCAAGTCCATGCTCTTCTTTTCATACTTGGAATTGTTAAACATCCCAAAAGACTTTGACAAAAAGTTGAGTTCAACTAAACAGATAACAATACAGCAATTTTTTGATAAAAGAATCAAAGAAATTAGTATTGTGCTCTTTACACAATATAAATTTAGGAGCTACCATACCCTGTCTTATTTAATTTAATTACAGTAAATATTGTTCATAATGATGTCCAAGAGACTGATGACTTTAGGTCATTATAACCGATGTTTAGGTAGCTTAGTGGTACTACTTGAATAAGTCATCTAAATGGCATTGTAATACAGTAATAATAATAATAATAATCATTAAAAATAATAATTATTTATTTCCACAATAAAATAGTATAAAATAATAAAAATATGCAATAGTAAATTCAAATACAGTAGAGTAAAAGAAGATAGAGAAAAGTTGTAAAAATTATTTTGTGCAAAATGTTGGTTATTTTGATTTGTTTTGAACATTTCGTGTTGTAATATAGTTTTGAAGGTCCTTTCTTAATCAAAACAAACACTCTGTTTCTTCATTAGCAAGTTCTGTAAAACTGAGAAACTGGCAAACAGTTTTCATTGCAGCTCTGAAAGATATTTGGCAGGTTGATGTTTTCATTGTTGTTGCTATCATCACCTCCGTTGTCATTACCTACGTCCCCATCTATTTCTGTTAGTACTGAAGCCATTACATCATCTATTACAGTTTCTTGTGTTTCTAAATTTTTGTCAACCTCTTGATAATCTTCAAACAATACATTTGACAATTATTGGTTTTGCAGACTATTGCCCCATTCTGCTAGAGATTCTTTTTCACATGCAGCATCAGTAACTTTGCCTGTAATTCCACTTGAACTTGTTTCGCCTTTAAACTGAAGGGTTCTTTCTGGCATCAGTTTAAAAAAAGACTGGATTCATCAGTATTATAGATTTTTGTCATCATAGTAGCCCTTACTTAATTTTGGCCAAATGATCTCTAGCTGTTTTTCTGACACTGGTTGGAGCTGCTGCGGCGTTGCCACTTATTTTCCCTGACACAATATCGTAACGCTGATGGAACCGTTGTTTCAAGCTGAAGTTATTTCATGTGTTTTAATGAATTTTTCAGAAAAATCATTTGCCTTAGCTTGCAATATAGGGATATTACTAATAGGGATATTACTAGTCCTCTGGTGTTAAAACCATTCTAAGGCGCTTAATCTGTATCATTATGTTGACTAAGCTGTAATTTTTTTGATTTCATAGAATTTGCTTTAAAGTTTTTTTATTCATTTTTTCACGGTTCTTCCACATCATTAATATTGTTGAATGACCTATGCCTCCTAATTCTTGGGCAATGCCTTTATTAGTTTTGCCATTCTGTAACTGCTAGATAATGTGTGTGTTTTCCTCTATCATGAATGTTTTTCATGAAGTTATAATTAAATCACCATTGAATGAATTACACAGGATATGTAAAATAATACTATACCTGCACTATATGATACGCTCACAGCAAAAGATTAACTACTGAATGTGTGACTGCTTCACTTTACAATGATCTGGTACAGGAAGAAGATAAAAAACACAATTATAGAACATATGTAAGAAAAAAGGAAATTGTAACTCATTTTAACCATCAAAATATTTCTGTAGATACAATGTAGATATACTATGTTACTGATGAGTCACTTCCATCTGTCATTATAAATGATAAAATGTTGTATTGCAGTTGGAAAAAAAGCCATAATAACTGATATGTTACTACAAATGATGTCATTAAAACAGCGTACGTACCATAGTAATGCATTAACAAGCATACCAAACCAACCAAGAGATAAGTTTTTGGTCACTATATCTGATATGTCATTATATCCAATGTCACTATAAACGATACTTACTGTATTTCCTTTTCAAAATTTACATAAGTCGGTGATAGATGCTAATAAAAAATTCAAGATCTGTGTGCATATGGTAGAGTGATATATTCACAGTGCAGTCATTCCTTTACCTTAAAATTTCCAATTTTTTTTTTCATGTTCAATTTTTGGTTCTGTTAGAATAAGTAGCTAAATTTGTTCAAATTATAAATTTTTTAAAAGATAATGCAAAAAACAGCACACCTTTATTTAAAATAAAAAATAATGCTTTACTAAATGTGGTCAAGTGATTTAGTACCGTAAAATTGCTACATCCATTTTGAATCAAAAATTGTTCATAGCTTTTTTTTTATTTTTGAAGGAATTGTGATCAGTTTCCTAAAATTTCTGAGATCCTTCACATCTTCAAAGCTATAACTGTATTTTTTCCAGTACGTCATCATTTTTCCTTAAATTCTCTTTTGTCCTCTTGTTTGTATAAGAATGTAATTTTTATAATCTTTTAACATTTTATTTTTAATTTGTCAGTTCTAAACCTGTTTATGAGAAGAAATTTTATTTATTTCAATACTGATGCTCAACACAGTAATTTAAATTGTTTTGATTAACAGTTTTTCATTCATTGGCATGTTATCTGAATAAAGTCAGCAGTCTTTCTCCTAGTCCATTTCACATATAAACAAAAATGAAGAGATTTTTGTTTGTTTTAGATTTTATAACCCACAATTTCATTCTACTGCAGTAATTATCTACTTGGACATGGATTAAATGTCACTTTAGATAAAAAAACAAGAAGTCTCTGAATCCTCTTGATTGTTAATGACCATCCAGAATCCAGTTTTTTATCCTGGATTTTATCTGCAATTTATATTTCTTCACTTTCAGCTTTATATTATATGGTTCTTAATATGAACTAAAATTATCAATAACAGATCCAGCTCTAATTAATTTTACGTTCCTGATCACAATTTTCAGCAATAAAAAACATAATTTTCCTTTAGTTTAATCCCATTCTAAAGCTCTTCCTTTTTCTTTATATTGTACCCAGATTAGACAAACAATTACTAAATGTTTTCCTTTAAGTAGCATACCTATTTTTCTTCACAATTATTGTCACAGTCCTTACATTTTATTATTTTATCATTACTTAAAATTGTTTTATCATTGTTCTCATTCAGATCTCTTGTATTGTTCTCAAGTGCATATATTTTCTCTTCCAGTTCAGTTCTATTTAAATTATCAATGAAGAAATAAAAATAAAATGAATGCTTAACTTAATTTTTTAACCTGATTAACTTCAAAGGCTATATTTTATTCACTAATGAACATGGAAAATTTGATTCAAGTTTGATAAAAAATGATGCTTTTTAAATATATTTACATTTGTTTCTAGATATTTTCAAAGCTTTTATTATATTTCTTCATTCGTGGTGGTATATTTGGCAATTTTTTTGATGATGCTTATTAAATGTTATGAAAGCTTTTTATTGTGGTTCTATATTACAATTATATTATCAGAATAGTTTAATTTTTTAATCATTAAATCTCTTTCAAATTTTGTGTATGTAATTTATGTGGCAAGTATTGGTTCAACCATATTTCATCCACTAGTACTACTCCTCAAGGTTTAAAAAGCCTAGTTGACACTACTAAACATCCAACAATCCATTGATTCTTACTTTGTGAATCAGATGAACTGGCTTCTTTTGCTTCCTATGATATTCTACAGCAGTGCAGTATTCCCTTCATTGCACTATTAGCAATGCCACCACAACTTCATACACCCTAGCAAGAACTACTATGCATCTGTGTGTACAATTTATAAACTTTGACAAAAAAAGCATATTACTTTTAAAGACATATTTTTATGTTAGAAAATAATTTTTTAACATTATATCATCATATTTCTTCATGAAATCAATCATATTCAATATTCTTTCTTTTTTATTTGATTATTTCAGATTTATGTTTTGCCACATTTTGATCCTAAAGATAGAACAGAAACCATTAAAAGGAGATTAAAGGAAATTGTTGAACAACAAAAGGAAAAGTTAGAAGGATTAGAAAAGTTTATCACATTCATAAAAAACAGTACTAATAATGATAATTTAAATGATAATAATGAAACTAATTTTCCTTTATCAGAAACAAGCACATCTGTTACCATTCCTGTTGATGTGCCATCAAATTCTCTGAATGATAAAGAAAACAACAACATTGTTAAAGATGTTGAAGAGAGTGTCCTTATTTCAGGTTAGTGGACTTTCTTTTTTAACCAGTATAATTCCTTATTGCAATACAGTAGAGGCGTGTAGAGTACAAAAAGTATTGAGAGCTGGTGGAGTAAATTAACTTGACATACTACTCGCATAAGCCTTGAGTTAACTTTTATGCTGTTCATCTGAGTAGTATGTAATGTTTACATTTAATGTCAAAACTGTAGTTGTTTTTTAATGTATTTTTTGCGTCCACCTAAACCACACTTTCACCAGCTATTTTTTCAGTAAATCTACTCTTTTACTATGTAAATTTCTCAATAAACACATATTCATCATGCAGAATATATGTTTAAATTCAGTGTCATTTCAGCGAAAGCTGGAATGTCCAAGGGAGACCATGATTTCAACCCTCCCCCGCTCTTTTGCTATGTATTTTTCAGTAAATTCACTCTTTCATCATGTAAACTTAACAACAAACATGTATTTATCATGCAGAATATGCATTTACATTCTATGTCAAAATTATACTTTGTTATTTAATGTATGATTTTTCGGCCATCTTTTCATCGGTCGGAATCCCAACTGATGGAATAATGTTTAAATTTTCAATTTTTTGAGTTTACTATGGAAATTTAACAAAAAATGCATATTCATCAGGCAAAGTAGATGTTTACATTCTGCATCAAAATCATAGTTTGTTATTTAATGTATTTTATTATAACAGCTACTATATAAATTGTTGGTGATGTCATGGTTAATGATCCTTTAGTGTATCTTGTTTTGGTAGCTGGAATCCCATCCACCAAAATATTTCATAATGTAACAAAATATAATAAATTTATTGATGAAACAGTTTATTTTGCAGATTCTGCATCACAATTCTAGTTTAGTATTTACTGTATTTATATACTATAGACTGCTGATAACATCATCATCATTAGTCAAGGATTCCCAACATACTATACAGCAGTTTCTTGTGCATGTGCAGAACTTATTAAAAATAACATAAATATAGTATTATGTGTGAAAGAAAATCATTCTCAATCAGGGAGCATTAAAATGATGAATTTTAAACGATAAAATTATCAAATGATTTTAACCTATGATCCTTTATTGTTCTCCTATAACAATTTCTCTCTTAATAAATACGATTTGATTATGTTCTTAGATAACATACAAGATGATATTGAAAATCTAATTAAAGAATATACTTCTACAGAATTTTCTTTCGAATTAAACTGTGAATATAATAAAGCCATTTTTTGTTTCTACCGGAAAAAAACTTTTTATTAATGTCAAAGTGGAAAAAATAAAAGTTTGTTGAAAATAAATGTATTAATAATGCTTTTGAAAATATATCTTACCTATATTGACGCTAACAAGTTATGCGGCTGGTCTATGAGTCAGTATTTGCTGTTAAAAACCTTTATGTGTCCGCGACGATTTATGTGGGATATCCTAAAAGACGTGGGTAATATTCTTGTCGAATCCGGGATAAGGTTCATCTTCGAGGTTGATGTTGAATATCTGGAGAGTCTGCATTTAGACCACGAGTTACCGTTCCTCCCAAAAAATGAACCGCCCCCTTTTTCTAAACAATACAAGTTACTAAGACGAAACAATCCAAGCAATCAAAGCAAGATTGTTGAAACCGTATACAGATCTAAATACGGCTAACAGGCAAGCCGCTTTGAACGAGTTCGAAAAGGATTTTTTAAATTAATGAACATTGCGGTGATTTGAAAACGCATAGAAAACGTAAGAAGACAAACCAACTTAGATTTGTTTTCATGCCCCTGCCGTCTTTCCAAACTTATATGTTAACCTACATTCCTAGACAGGATAATTTGATGAACTTTATACATTGCTCTAAATAGAAAATTTCTTTGGATTAACTGATTAACGTAGGTTTAAACGTTTTAGATTTAAGCAAAATACTAATGTATCCATTTCATTACGAGGTTGTGAAATCAAAATGTGGCTCGCACGTTAAATTATTATATATGCATAGACAATTTTTTTTTCAAATTGAATTTTTAATTTTTATCGCGAATAATAAACGAAAATTTTATTCAATATTTTGAAACGTCAGATTATTCGATAAATCACCCTTGTCATTCGCTCACTAATAAAAAGGTTCTTGTTAAATTCATGAATGAATGTAAAAGCGGTGCCGATTGCAGAATTTATTGGTTTACGGGCAAAACTCAATACATTCAGGAAAAAGACGGGAAAAGTAGAAATAGGAAAAGGCAGAAAAAGGAAAACGAAAAGTAGAAAAATGTTGTAAAAATGAAATTACTTTAGACGATTATAAAGTCTGTTTGGAAGAGTCCGTATTAACGTTATATCGTAAGATGAAAATGTTTCGATCTAGAAAACATTCGTACGCTTACAATTAATACATTAGCGATTTATAATTTTGACGATGAAAGAATAGCAATCGATGAAATTAATCCGATCGCTTACGGACAAAAATACGCCATTGCAATTGAACAATGTATTTGAAATTGCCATTCTATAAAAATTGCAATATGTTCAGCGACTTATTAAACGTAACATTCAATAGCATCTATTTTGTTTATTTTCAGTTTAGTATGGTCTATTTTAAATCAAATTTTAGTCTTATCAGCCACAAAAAGCCCTTACCACTAGTAATTCATGTTAAGCAGTAGTAAAGTACATTTTAAACGGTAAAACACATTTTACTGCTCGATGACTAATTAAAACATCTTTAACCCGCAAATTGCGCGGTAATGTTAATGCTTACGCAGAATACGATATTAAAAAGAATCCAGATCCTTCCTTTTGTTCAGATTGCCTTGTTAAAATATTTTTAATTTTAATACCGTCTGTTAAAAATGTGGACTTTTACACTTGAAATGACCCCATATGTCTATTTGGCAACGAAAACACCAGTCTGTTTAAGCTGTCATTAACTGATTAATTCAGTAATATTATGTCAATTCTACTTAATCCAAGACATGAAATTTCGGTTAAAGTATATTTCATTAGCATTTATTTTAACGACTGGTTTGAGTATTTATCAAGTGAAACAAACAGATATTTTATAAAGAATTTTAATGTAATTTATTTCGGTTTGTCTATTTAGAACGTGTAAAAAGTTAACGTTAATACATATACTTATTACTTTCTTCTAATTGATAATTGTTAGAATTTTGTTTGTACCTTTGAACTCTTCATTAAGCAGCTAGTATAAATATAGTAAAATATATCTTATATTTTTAAATTATATAATCATTTATTTAAAACTATGTATTTATCCATTTATTTAACAATTTGTAAATTATGTTATCATTTTATTTAAAACTATGTTAAAGTTAAATGGGCTTTTTATATAATTATTTATTTATTACACCGGCTTGCTTTCCTTTTCCTATTGATTTCCTAAAGTATAAATTGAATAATTATCTGCTTTAACTATATCAGATAAAAATGAAGGCGTGGTGGTGAAGGCGAAGGTGAAGAAGGTGGTTTAGTAATTTTTTTTCTTTTAAAAAAAGTACAATCATAACGATGAAAATTATTACTTAATAAAAACATCTACAAATTTCAAATTAAATGTTTCTAGGATATACATGATATTTGGTGATGAACTTGATGAGTTGTTTTAAAATTATATTATAATAATACAGTAAAACGAACAACAGCTCGTGTTGTTTCTTTCCAAATCTGATATTTTTTTGGAGAACTCGAAGTAGTTTCCGTTCTTGAAAAAATAAAGCAGTCCGTGTTTGAAATGTACTACACCATCTATATTTGCCGGTATTCCCGGAAATAGATTAGAAACGAGGTCTGTTCTGGCCGCGGTGAAAGAGCATTCGTCTATCTCCGACTCGTCTTCGTTGTAGATCAGATATGTTTTTCCAGTATTTGTGTTTACCCAAATAATAGTATACTCAACCCCGTTGAGTTTACAAGGTTGAGCGATGTTGACGTGAGAACAAACATTATTCGGATATTCTCCGATCAGTTGTTGCGTATGAAGGTACAACATTTATTACGTAAACAGCGGACCAAATCTGCATTCGGCCGCTGGCAAATCGCTTCTACTCCCTGGAACGTGTCGGAAAGAAACAAATCGGTGATAAGTAAAGATCTGAGTAGCTTTTGGTTTCATGTTTACCGTCGTCGGTGATGTTTATTATCCACAGCTGTTTCTTAAAGACCACGTAGAATTTTCCGTTGACCAGCAAGTAGCGAATTTTATCGCCACCCTCTTTTACCGCGCATACGTCAGTGATTGTGGGGGTGCAGAAGGTTTAGATGGTTTCCGAGTCGGTCTGACGGTAATAGTCATCGCTATGTCGCTGCCGTAAAGCGACTGCATGGCTAGTATGTCGTCTTCGCTCAAGCTCGCCTGTTCAGATACGGATACATGAGCGCATTTTTATTGTAAGAGTGGTGAATTCCCAAGGCGTGTCCGATCTCGTGCAACGTGTTCAATAAGCCTGTCTTGTCATTGTCCACTTTACCGTGGAGATCATAACTCCAATTCTCCTCTTCATCTATGTGGATCTCTATGTACGTGTTGACTGTTTTGGGGGAAATTGCATGCCCCAAGATACCTCCGGGTCGATTGAGTTTGTTCAGACACCGGCCTTCTTCGATTTGGCGTGTGTGGATGCCGTATTTGTCTGTAATGAGGATATCATATTCGTAGTAATCGTGAGTGAAAGTCAGCGACGTGTGTTTTGCTCACTCCGAAGGCTATTCTGGTCAATTGCATCTTTTCGTTCCACGTCCGTCGGTAGTGTCATTTTATTTCTCCTTTTCTCTACACGATTCGAGAAACCATGTATGGTATCACATCTGGTACGCCGCACCTGGGGGCGCGCATGAAGGCTTCGGTCTCGCTGTTCAAGTTCCTATTTACAGGAAGGTTGAAAGATTCTTAAAACAGCCTCACCGCGTATTCTGTCGCTTTTACATTGAGCAGGCTCGCGTTATCTCCTCCTTTTAGGTAGCCGTATCTTATAGAAACTAATTCGGATCGACTTCGTCTGCGGCGATGGTGATCACTGCACCAAACAAACTTATGAGGACGTTCATCTTCTCACAGTTTTTGTTCGAAGAATGGCCATACCAATTCGAACGCAAAATTTAAAGTAGAGTAGAGGTTAAATTATATATAGAAATGAAAACAAATGTTTCTATTTTTACGATTAAACTTATTTTCCAGAAACTAAAACTAAATTCAGCTGGAACGGCTTACAATGTATTTACACATATATCTAATGCAAAATAGAAATACAGAGTATAAAGAGGTTGGCATTAACTTTAAAGTACACTAAATAAAAAAAGAATTTGACTCCATTCTTTGCTGTCTTCAGGAAACAGTTGATTGATCTTGATTTCTGGATCCTCCTGCAGGTAGACGGATAGATCTTCGTATACCTTAGTGAGGATGTAATGACCATAATGGTCAATGATGAACCATCATCATCGTCTCGTCCGGGACTGTTTAAACAACATTTTTTCGCTTTTTGCATGGCGTTTCTTACCGCTTGTATGATACAGAATTTTCTCTGCTCGCACCATCAGGTGTGCACCTGATGGTGTGTAGCCATATAACGTCATAGCGCAGTCGTGAGTTTCGCCGAAACGACCGATTTTGTCCGTTTTACAGGTGAACTTGTTTATCGGCGGATAATCGTACCCGTTGAGATCTTCTATCTTGCAGCCTGTACGTATATTGTGAAATTAGGTCCTAAACGTTGGAGGATGAATGGCAGCCTCGAATACAAAATGAATCCCGAATTTCAACTATGACTTATTTCTTTTTATAAGTTTTGTATTTTAGATCTAGTAGCGTAACACACTATGTCGTAGTAGTCGAAAGACGATTTAAATAAATAATGTTCGAATTAACGTCCTCCCAATGAAACGATGGCCAGTTTTTTGACATACACGTCGGTATGAGATGCGAAAACAACTAAAATCGGCCACAAAGAAAGGGATGTTTATTCATGGAGATAAGATACTATACTGGTTACGAATCGCTTCTTACTGTTCCTGTTAAAGTGTTATATTACATGATGTAATCACTTATCATCAAGAAGTAGGCAGTCGTGCTAGCAGGGATGTTGGCAGAAGTTTAGATCTCAATTTTTATATTGACTGCACCAGTTTTCAAAGTATCGCTCTGTTTCAAACAATCTATAAATATCTGCGTTATAAAAGGGCGTTTGCTCGGAACGATTAACACTCCTCAGACTTCCTGTTATAGTAAGATCGATAAAAACTTAAATATTTCATACAGTACTAGCAAATCTCCTTGAATATTTTCGTATAGATAGTATATCGAATTCAAATATAAACGTTTGTTGTGAATAGAAATGGAATCAAAATTAGAAGCGCTTTTAGTCGGCCCTCCTTTTCTTGAAGTTTGAATGCACATAACTAGATTTTTCCACTTGCGTCGCTGTTTTCACTGTCCATATAGTGTCTTTACCGCTAAAAGCAGACTCGTACAGATTCCATCTACGGAAAGTTATAGAAATCGGTTCGTCTCTGTCGACGAGTCTGAGAAGCGATAACCGCCTTTCGTCTGATACGTTCACGTACGGTGTTTTCCATGTGATTTTCGCGATCTTCAAAGTGAACATTTTTCCTGCAGGAATGACCACCACGTTATCGGTGAAAGCCCGAAGCGGGAAGGGCTCTTGTTTCAATTTCTGATGGATTCTTGAGCAATATTTTGTAATCCTTAAAGAGTCCTAAGATCATCCTTAGCAGTAGCATGACGCTTAACTTGCCGGATTCCGCACTGATGTAACCGTCACCGTTCGGAAGGATATTGTCTACGTTGGACGATGACCAACCCGCCGTGAAAATGTCTTTCTGAATTCCTGAGCGATAGAGCATTTTTCGCAGTAGAAGTTATGCCCACGTTTCTCATCCTGTCGACTTCTTGTCCGGCTATCTCGTACCGGATTTCGTACAAAAGAAACGTTCCGAAATTATTGCACAATTTTATTGTCGGATCTGCCGCTCCATTGTCGTCGCCGTACGTTCCGTAGACGTACAAATAACTGTCGCACGGAAGCGTGTACACGTATGTTGCCGGGGATTCTTATTTCAGCGTTGTTAAAAGTCGTAGTCGCGTAAGGATAATGGGTATGATACTCCTTACCCGTAATTGTTTCATCGAACACCGCGTTTGCAGAGTCTACATTTATTGTCTGTCCGCTTATTGCTGTAAGACCATGAAACGTAAAGATTCGAGAAAACGCACGTTCTCTCGTGTTAACCGTTTAAGCTTTGCAGTCCTACGGCGAGGCTGCCGGACGTGGTTTCAAAATTAACGAAAAAAATCAACTCCATCATTTCTTTGTCTCAAATCCAGCTTCATGGTCACTTATTAGCTCTGATTCTTGGTTGCACACGCGCACGGTTATATTCGGTATAGATTTTGTGTTCATTGGCAGGTAAATGACGCTGTGAGGTACTTGGACTATTATATCCCCGCCCGACGCTGGGAAAGAATTCGTGAATTATATGATTTTCTTCTCCGTCTACGTATGATCTCCGAACGATGTTGCAGGTTATAGGTATCGCGTTTACAATTGAAATATTGATCGGTCTCTGTGCAACGTGTTAGCGGACAGGACAACCGCGTCAAATCCCAAAAGAGTGCGGATAGAGTAGGGTTTTGTAAAATCAACGATTTCGGAGCAAAAAAGTTGCGAATGCATCGTCGTAGGATCGATGTGTTGTTCGCGAGAAGTATCGTAAGTGACATTGCAGGAACCGTACTCAATCGGGCGGAAGACTTGCTCCCTTTTGAAGCTCACATACCAAAATACCAATACTGCGGTCCTGAGACCAAACTACAAAAAAAATTGCAAAGATGATCCGGGGAAAAACCCGCTCTATAAAGCCTGTAAAGTACACGCTTACACTTACACTTACAGCGATTCTCGACGGAGAGCGTAAGCCGATAAAGAATTAGCAGAAAGAGCCTAGCAGAGGGTGTCCGCATCCGATTCTAGCATTAATGAGAAGGCTGTAGGATTGATGTGTCGGAAATGTCTAGTAGACATTTCCGAGAGGTTATCTTACTGCGCTGTTGCGGTTTCCATTTTCCATCATCGACCTTGTAATCTCCCTTCACGCTCATTAGGCAATTCAGATCCTATTGCGCTGTCGCAGCTTCCATTCTTTATCATTATCAATCGCGATCGGCTGTGTGTTCGCTATTTTCTCATTGTCCTCGTATCCAGCAATCCCATCTTTTAATTTCAACCGCAGGTCCTCGATCTGATAAATCCCCGGGATAGCGTTATCGTTTTACCGTCACTGTAATAAAACACGTTGCTTTAAATTTTTCTACCTTCGGAATATTGTAAAACATGAAATCGATGAGATCGATTTCCCACGCGGCATCGCCGAGTTCTATCGGAAAAAATTCGTAGATATCACGATCGATTTTCTGCTCAAACAGAACATATCAAAAATTTCAAACACAAATGTCCGCAGATGACAATCAAATCCCCTTCTGCGATCTAATTTATACTTGATGTCGATTTTCTTTCCGCCAGATCTGAGATAAGACGCTAATTCTAGGCGGTCGTAGATTTCCATAACTATCGAAATAACCACTTTTGCGCCTCGTTTTTATAACAGACTCAATGCGTACCCGAATTGTCGGCGTTGTCTAAATTCACCATCCCCAATTCGTATTTCTTTATGTTATGCGGTAGAGTATCGCGCATGAAAACCCCTCTGAAATGTGTTATAGTCACTTTACGCGCAAACCGTATCAGCTCTATGTTAGTCAAAGGCTTATTCAGGAGTTTTTACAGTAATTCTAACGCCGTCTGCGACGGCAGGCCGTCGTTTTTGTTACACCGCATCCGGTCTTTGAACGGTACGGCTCGAGATAAACGCCCCTCCCTGTCTTTGAACAGTACGGCTCGAGGTAAACACTCTTCCGTTTTCGTATTGTTTTTCTCCGCGTACTTCTGCTCAAAGGTTTCTTTAGTTTTCCACCGAACTTGCTTTCTAATTCCACAACGCTTGTTACGGCCCACGCAGCAGCCTTCTCATTAATGCTAGAATCGGATGCGGACACCCTCTGCTAGGCTCTTTCTGCTAATTCTTTATCGGCTTACGCTCTCCGTCGAGAATCGCTGTAAGTGTAAGTGTAAGCGTGTACTTTACAGGCTTTATCGAGCGGGTTTTTCCCCGGATCATCTTTGCAATTTTTTTTTGTAGTTTGGTCTCAGGACCGCAGTATTGGTATTTTGGTATGTGAGCTTCAAAAGGGAGCAAGTCTTCCGCCCGATTGAGTACGGTTCCTGCAATGTCACTTACGATACTTCTCGCGACCGAACTTAACAAACCACGTTCTGTTTTCTCACTAGACATTCGCTTGTTCGCTTTCTTCATTTTATACTTGACTAACATTCTTCGGATGAATCGTCCGTTTTTGTATTAGATTCGTTTTCAGTCAGTGTTCCTTCGTCTTTCCCACGGTTGTTCGTGATTTTACCTGCAGAAGGGATTTCTTCATTTTTCCTGATCATGTTGACGACATTGTCGAATTTCTGCTGGATGAGGAACCGCGCTTATTCAGCGTTATCAGGTCGTTTTCATCGTCTGGATGAGCTGTGTTTTTAGCGCGAGCAACTTTGAAGTACAGCTTTAAAATTATTATGCTCCTCACACATTAAGATACCGCGATTGTTATACAAGATACTGCTCGATGATATACAAGCAGTCACTCGTATTGACGGCATCATCATAATTTTCTGCATACGGCAGATCACAGATTCTTTTATGGACGTCGATATTTCCTTCATCGTGATCCGATCGGGATCCCCGAACTGAGTTCTGACAGACCAAACCTGTTGATCGGCATGTTCTCAGATGAATCGTCTACAGTACGCTTTTTCCTGTTATCAGCCATCGTTCTTTCAATTATTCGATTATGGATACAATTTCATGATATCACCATATTACCCGCTTTCTTTGATGCAATCAACAGTTAACCTTTCGCAGATTTCGTTAGGCGCATTAAAATAAACATATTCGACTACGGATTTCGTTCAACGTCATCGCAGGTTCAACTTCTCGTTTCTTAAAGACGTAGGTTGGAAAAAGTGTGCTTATTATCTCTATATGTTTGTATCGCGGATTGGTCTTTTACCTTTCTAGAGCAGAATTGTTTCCAATAATCCACTAGGGTCAAACAAAAGGTAGAAATCCGCATTTGTTTTACCACAGTTTGAAGTACCTATGACCAAACATCTGATATGTCTAGAAGAAAAAGGCTATGCCTCTTTTTCGAATTGAAATCGATTGTATCACCTATTAAACGATCAAAGTTAATCACTGTTAACTTCCGATCTTGCTCTTCGACGTCCATCTCCGCTACTAACATACTTGAACAGTGTAATTTTTAAGTTCTTCTGTTTTAAACCTTCCGTTTACTACTTCACCCTTCCCATCGTTAAGAACGTACGTTATAGGCTGTCATTTTTACCTTACTGATTGTAAAAACTTCATTCGTCCAATTTGGAAGATATCCTTTTACAAATGTATTTTTTTACTTACTTATCCTTACCTCATCACCGACATAAAACTTACTCGTAATCGCATGCCGTCGGTTTTTCGTGCAGTTTTTGTTATATTTAGCAGCAGTTAGCTTTCGTTTTTATAAGAAACATCTCTTTCGGCTTAAAACCGGTAGTCCTGTGTACCCTTTTGTTATAATTATTGACCAATTCGTCTAATATACTTTTCCAATGGTAGTTTCCTTTTTCGGTAAATGCACGCTAATATTAGACTTGAGGGTTCTATTGAATCGCTCAACTAGTGATGCCTTTTTATCGGAATAAGTTGAATAATGATTAATATCTAATTTTAGTAATAAAGATTTCAATTTTGAGTTAAACTATTCCCTACCATCATCAGTTCGAAAATGTCTCATTTTACAAAAATGAGGACTTTGCAACACCATCCGCCTTTTTACTCTTCAAAGGAAAAGCAGAAGCGTATTTCGAAGAACAATTTATTATTTAAGAATATATATATATCCTGTTGACTGGAGTAATCAGCCATCTCAACTAAATCAGCTTCGTACAAGTTGTCTATCTCTTTACGTACGTCAGGTCTTGTCGGAAAATTTCTGCGACCTTGCTTATGAAACTCTTGCAATACCTTGTACAAACTCATGGTTGGAGAGATGTTGGACTCAGATTAGCAAGCAGTCTCTTATTCTGTAGATTCCGCATCCGCTTCCTTTGTACTCAGATACTCGCACTCAGACGGAAATGAAGGAGAACTCATTGTTTCTTAACTCTCTTACTGTCGACAGCATGTCCCTATAACAATAACAAAAAAACATTAGAGATCCGCTTATATATCATGGCTAAATTCGCGCTCATGAATGTGACGATAAACAACTCATCTCACCCTCGTCGTTGACCAGTACGCAGTTCGGCGACGCACGTTTATGCTCCTCACACAGATCATCATCATTGATCTACTCGAACATTTTAACTCCGCACTGTAGGTACGCTACAATATCTAACTCGCCGGTGAAGTAGAATCCTGCTTAACATATCATTAATATTATTAGGTAATTTTTCTCGGCCATTCATTGAATGTGTTACGTAATAATATGTCAAACACATCGCCATCTTTAATGTACTTATAACAATCATTAGCTTTTTTGGCGGTATTGCATTCAAATTTGAGTTGGTAGTGAATTAAACAGCTGTGTGGAGAAAAATAGTTCCTAAATCGAAAACAAAACCACATTCGGCACACAAATATTCTTCAGCAAATTGATGAATACATTTCTTCAAATCAGATTTTGATATCCTTTGACTTATTACTGCAAAGGGACAAAAATTTCTCAGTTTTATTTTCTTGATACAATTATTAATTTTATACATTTCCAATTCGTATTCCAGTTCCTCTAACATTGTTTTAAACGACGCCATCTCTCATAATATTCTTTAACTATATCTTTTTCAGTTTGCAGCATCGGTTGTAACTGAAACAAAACAACCACATTTAAAAAATTAAATTAAATATTTATATATGAGCGGGGGATACTAATAAGTTATAAAATCGCATGCAGTAATTATGTTTACTTTTATTCACGGATTTTGTTTGTTAAAACGACAGGCTCCCTGCAGAATGGGCATCGATTTTTCGTTTTCGGCTTATTTGCGAATAAAGTTACAATGCATTTCCTACACGAATTATGGCCGCACAGATAAATAGTATGGTGGTATTTTCTTTGAGGCCTATTTTTCATAGTATTCTTTTATTAACCTCTTCTGTAAGATTTACAAAACTTTTGTCATCATCATCTTCGTTTTCTATTGACATTCCTTCATTCTTATGGAAAAAGATTATCTGTTCATCTCTTTATACACGGATACATATAATGTAAACCATTAGATACTCTACAGTCATGCTGAAGAGAAACAGCAGAAAAATTGTAGAATAAAATACAGATTCTTTTTAAAAAAAATTATTAAAAAATAAAATTAAACCGCCACACAATGAACATTCGATTAGTGATACTAATTTTTCTAGCACGAAATGCAAACCGCATGACCACAGATAGTGGTAATAAATTTTGCGTAATTAATTATACAAAATAAGCACCACATCAGATCTACTTTTAATATAGGTCTCTGTTTAGTATTTAATTTCAGTTTTGAAACCGGCACCTACTACTTGATTTACAAACGAAGTTCTTTTCATCTTAAAAGCATAGTATCCAATACAACATGTAGCGACATTCCCTTTTAAATTGCTAAAAAATATTTTAAATAGTTTTACCTTTACAGCAAGACGGGTCAATTCCATCGTTACATTCTTTATATTGTTCACTTTAGTATTTAGCTCGCGTGCAACGGACACAAACGTATTATAATCATCTCCATCCTGAAAAAATAGAAAATAAAAATCTTATTTTAAACTTTATTTGCGAATAAATGTAAACACTCCAATGACAGAATATTTACCAAATTATCAGCGACACTCTCAACTCTAAATTCAGTGCTAACGGTGCTCTGTAGGGATGCAGAGGTTGAAGCTACATTCTTCAGAAGCGGTGCAGTTTCTTCTTCATTCACCAGAAGTGGTGCAGTTTCTTCTAACAGAAAATGCTGCAACCGATAGTTCCTGTTCAGTTAGTTGTGACGTAAAATACAACAACCGTTCCCATTCATCTGCTGACCGGTGATGTTCATGGTTATCGCTCGAATCAGAAATAATGAGGCTCATTCATTCTGGTCTATTCATATGAAGAGCGGCATACTGGGAGGCTAGCATCATCGTCGCTCGCTACTGTCTGATTCAAAGACTAATCTTGTACGTCAGGTTTGGCTGTATTGCAGAGACCGTGGCCGGTAAATAGTGTGCATTTCACGAGTTTTGTTTTGATTTTTCACGAGAGTTTGTTCACGAATTGTGGATGTCAGATGAAGCGCATTTCCACCTCAGTGGATATTTGTTAACAAGCAAAATTTCAGATTTTGGGCACAAGAAAATCCTACGCAGCTACACCAGCTTCCGTTGCACAGACAGAAAGTGACTAATCTTCTACGACAGGTTTGGCTGTATTGTAGCGACCGTGGCCGATAAATAGTTAGCATTGATAATTAATGACTATCTTATCGAGGCCTGAAGATCCCGGACGGGCGGCCTCGACTACTCCCCTTAACTGTTCATCTGAACAGAATATATCTTGCGACATATGTTAAACATAAACGATATTATTCTGGAAATAATTTTACACGATCTTTCCAGACTTTATTAATAATTAACTGAAATTAAGAAAACAATAATTAAGAACTAATTAACTGGAATTAAGAAAATACAAACAGTTCATATTTAACAATAACAAATTAAATAAACGAATAGGTGATTCAAAGAAACGGAAAATTTTGAAAGTTGTGTTGGTAGTCTTGGGCAATTGTACCACTTGATAAGTGGCGCCAGCCTTTCTAACCTAACCTGTTATTTAGTTGTCATGGATCCTTGGAGTGGTGCGCAACGTGCATTTGCTATCAAAGCGTTTTACAAAAACAATGATAGTGTGGAGGGAGCGCGTAGAGAATTTCGCCGTCATTTTAATCTGGGACGGCACAACAGTGTTCCATCAGCACATGCAATTAAAACATGGATATCTAATTTTGAGAAAACTGGTTCGGCAATGAAAAAGAAACCTCCAGGCCTTGAGCGAACCGTCCGTACACCACAGAATGTTCAAGCTTTACAAGATGCTGTCACACAAAGTCCACATCGGTCAATCCGCCGTCTCTCAGTATCTTTACAATTGCGTAGTAAGTGTTCGAAGAATGTTAGTGAAGGACTTGCAATACCATCCATACAAGTTGCAGCTCGTCCAGGAACTGAAACCGAACGATGCAGTTGTGCGAGCACAATTCTGTAATGTAATGCTTCAGAAGATAAATGATAACGAAGAGTTTGTTCACGAACTGTGGATGTCAGATGAAGCGCATTTCCACTTCAGTGGATTTGTTAACAAGCAAAATTTCAGATACTGGGCACAAGAAAATCCTACGCAGCTACACCAGCGTCCGTTGCACAGACAGAAAGTGACCGTGTGGTGTGCTATGTCATCTTACGGTGTTATAGGCCCTTATTTTTTTTGAGGATGACAACGGTCTTGCGATTACAGTGACGTCGGCTCGTTACGTAGTCATGCTTGAAACCTTTGTTGTGAAACAACAAAAGAGATTTTCACCAATTCTTAACACAGCCTGGTTTCAACAAGACGGAGCAACGTCACATACTGCACGAATATCGATGGCAGCTGTACGCCGATTGTTTGGACAACGTGTCATTTCACGAAATGGTGACATTAGATGGCCTCCCAGATCGCCTGATCTCTCAGCTTGCGATTACTTTTTGTGGGATCACCTTAAAAGCAGTGTTCCACAGTAGACCTGCTACAACGGATGAACTGAAGGCAAAGATCCGAGAAGCAATTGCGGAAATTCCAGATGAGATGTTACCTCAAACCATGAACAATTTAACGAAGAGACTTCGTGAGTGTTTACGTAGAAGAGGAGGTCACCTGCAAGATGTCATCTTTACAAAATAAACTAAAATGTATGTATCCTAAAATGGCAACATTTGTACAATTACATGAAATAAAATTCATTTTCTAAAAAAAATGTTTCATTAACGTTATTTATTTTTTTAAATTTCCCGTTTCTTTGAATCATTCTGTATATATATTTAAATCTAATAAATTAAGATTTTCACAAATATACAATTATCGCTGAAATTGAAGAAAAAAAAATTATTTTTTTAAAATTATTATTAAGATGTTGTTTTGCTCACCTGTGTAACAAAAATGACGTGAAATGAAGATAGAAAATAACTAACACAGCAGTAATACAACACTGGTATACTAAAAACACACTGTGAACATACGAAAAATGTGGATGGTTTTCATATAAAACTGTCGGTCTTGTTGACTTTCAAAACTAGTAAACAGAAAAACTGCGAAAAAAGTAAAATTAAAAATATTTTTTCCTGCTAAAAAGGAAAACTTTCGCAGAAAGGGCATTTATAGAATCTTTTACGAGTTGGCAACGCTGGCGTTTCTCTTTCTTTAAATTTGATACTGTTGCATGACTTTGACCTTTCTCAGAATCGGCAAAACTATACTACTGCCGTTGGTGTATAAAATGTTTACCGATTTAAAAAAATCATATCAGAGTCGCCACGTTTTCAGATTACAAAAACAATTATCCGTTATACGTGATTGACTTCTCGCGGCAAGATGATTCTATAAAGATAGCCGTAGTTAATTTGAAACTTGAAATTGAAACCGAAGAAAATTTCAAACCTAAATCCACGGCATATTTTTTGATAATTTACGGCACTATAGTCAGGTTTACGCAGTTAACTGATGAAGTAATGAATAAGAATAAGTGATTAGGCGAAGTTGATTCCGAACAAAATTTCTCGCGACCTATGCAAGACTATATTCGAGTATACACCATTAACTGTTGAAGAAAAAAATGTAATTTTATTTTTTTGCTGGTGAAAAGATAACACACATACGCTATTGTTGTTTGGTATGATAAAATAAATTAGCATTGCATATAAACTATTATTGTTTTATACAACAAGAAAATAATTAGTGTTTGTAGATATATAATATTTAAAATATATTTATATAAAACAGAGGGAGGAGACTATATATATCCATATGTATATAGCAGCGGTTACATGAAAAAAATAACCATGCTTTCGGCCTGTATGTGCAGTTCAAGAAGTTGCTATGCGGAAACACACCTGAATACATACCGAAATTTCCGAGCAGCGTTAATTGGTCCGAGAAATCAGATCGAAGTTTTTCGCTTCGATCGCACACTGTCCTTTACACCGTTCGCGTTGCGATTCATCGGGTCGCAGTCTTTGTTTACCTATCGCTGTAGGGGGCAAGCGAAAAGCGAAACGGGTAGCCTTTCGGCGGCGTTTCCACAATGAGACCGGCTGGCTGAACACTAGTTTAGGGCAGCGCTAACCGCGTCCCGGGGTACGAGGCGTCGTGTCAAGATGCGCTTGGGATCGCAATTAATATAATGATTGGTTGAATTTAACAAAACATAACTTATTGCTGTTAGCGGTTACTGTATATATGTGTGTGTGTGTGTATGTGTGTGATTGATTGTTCACTGCAAGATGAATAGACATGGTTTTTATACTCTTGATAAAAGATCAAAGTCGCATTATAAAAACAACTTGATTGACAGCTGTATACTCTGCGGGTAATCCCTATGACGTCAGCAGCAGTCTATATAGTAGCTGTTTTATAATAAAATACATTAACTAACAAACTATCTTTTTGATGCCGAATATAAACAACGTGTATTTTGCATACGATTTTTGATGTGGAATATATACGTCTATTTTGCCTGATGAATACGTGATTAAAAAATAGATGATAAAAGTGCGGTTTAGGTGGATGCAAAAAATATATTGAAGAATGTATTAAATAAACTACGCTTTTGACGTCGAATGTAAACATTCCATACTACTCATCTGGTTTATTTGTATTTTGTTCTTAGGCTAATAAACCTCAATGCGTTTATTATTCAGAAAATGTTAAGCAATGAATTCATATAGTATTTTACCAAACATTTTAATAAAAAATACAGTAGTGCTTTCTAAAGATTACTGCATGGGAGGGTGCACTGAAGTTTGATTGGATTAGACATTTTAAAGGAGATTGTGAAGTAGTGAGACTTGTGATTAGTGAAGAATTGTCTAACCAGGAAAATGAAAAAGTTTCTAACTTGAGAAAAGTTTCAGTTAAGTTTAGTCCATTATTATGACAAGTTGGACACGAAACACATTTAACCAAGTTTGTACCAAAAAAAAGGCCTGTGTATCAATCGCTTATGACGAGTTGAAGTATGTTTAAATCGTATAAAATCATAAATATGTTTTAAGCGATGTTGAGTCATGGATTTATGAGTATAACCCTGATACTTAGATACAGTCCTCACTGTTAAACATTAAAAAATCCTTCTGAACAAAAAAGTACTGCTGGGGCGTAGCAGTATATAGTATAAAAGACAATGCTAACAAACTTTTTCTTAAGCAATTTTGTGCATCATGAATATGCTCCATCAAGATATATAATCTACAAGAAATATTATTATATTCTTCTTTATTTGAGGGGTGGATTTTATTGCCAAAGACCAGCAGTGTATGAGAGTGGTTAGTAGACAATTTCACCACCTCAACACACCTACCCATGGCATTACAGCTTGTCCAGCCATTACTTACAAACATTCTACAGGTCCAGCATGTACCTAATCTATTAGATTTCAATACTTATGAATTTTTCCTCTTAATTAAAATCAAATATCAGGAAAAAGATTGTAGTATTCTGAGTTAATGTGAATGCATTGTTGGAGCTGTTCATTATTTTCAATAATTATTTTTAAAAATGCTTTAAACAGTGAAAATAGTACTTGATTTGTGAATAGGTTAATGCTTCTACTTATTACAAATTATTCAAATCATCCTTCTATTAGTATCAATATTGTAAAATGAATTTTCGGGGTATATCTACCTGATAGTGTTATCAGTTTCCAATGTTATAATGTATTTCTTTTTCTTATTACTTTTGTATTTGTTTTGTGTTTCCTGTCATAAAGGATATTTATTAATATAATATCAAGCGAATCAGAAATGTCATGTCTAAATGCCGTAAAACAGAATTATATCTTGTCAAACTAAATTAGAAAACTACTCAATTCTTTTTTCTTATAACATAGCAAAAAAAAAAAAAAATACCTAGAATAATTCAAAGAGCAAAGATCCGAAGACCCAGAGTTTATATTAGGATATTCAGAAATGTATCTAAAGCTGCAATTGAAAATGCCAAAGACGGGCCAAACAATGATCCGTCCAAACCGTCCAAATAGGTTCATCGAACTTTATAGCACATTTTAGACAATTTAAGTGAAAGTCTGAAGGAGGGCGTGGTTAAACATAAATTTTATCTGCCCTACCCTCACTGGTAAATTCAGTAGTCATAATTCTCAGTTTAAAAATACAGTATTGTACCATAGAATCGGTTAAACAAACAGTATTGTGTTAAGGTAATGGATTGGATACCCAGTAGCCAAATACAACAGTAATACTGTAGTCGCGACAGTGAATTCGTTTTCATTTTAGTGTTTCTTGCTAAAAAAAAAAACTGTACAGTGTATTCTATTAACTTCCGTTCATTACAAATGAACGATATAGGGCGTAAAAAAAACAACCGTCCTTGAGTGATAAAATCCAAATTATCCAAGAACTGCAACGAGTCCTATCTAATTCAGATGTTTGCAAAAAACATGGACTTTTTTCATCCACAGTTTCAACAATGTGGAAGAATCGCGAGTAACTTACGAGTGCTTTTGAAAAAAAACCGCACGCAAGCAAAAAACCTCATATTATGTGACAAAGACTTTAGATAGGGCCCTCATGGTTTAAAGTGAAAAGAAGTGAAAATGTACCTATCCTATCAGTGGTCCAGTTTTAAAAATGCAGGTTGAAAAATTCGCTATAAATATCGGCTACGCAGATTTTGTTTCTAGTAACGATCCGTTGCTAGAAACGGATCGTTGCTAGCTAGTTTTTAAAACAAACCGTTTTAAAAACAGACATCAGATTGTTTTTTTTCAAAAATTAGTTGGGAAGCTAATACTGTAGACAGTTCAATTGTGAGCAGTTGTGTGAATGATGATTGGGTTATATTATAACCCGATTTAACCAATTTATTGAAGAGGACATTTTTAGGTACTTACGTATTAACGCCACCGCAGCTACAGCTTTATTTTTAAAATAAGTAGTCAATCTGATTTCGGTGGAAAATGGACCGAAACAGATTCAAAACAGAATATAAAGGTTATTTATATTTATTTATTTTATAAATATAATTTAACCAATTTATTTATATTTATTTATTTATGTTAAACTCTATATCGGCCCATTTTTCATCGAAATCCGATTGACTACTTTGTTTTTAAATAAAGCTGTAGCTGCGGTGGCGTTAATACGTAAGTACCCATTTTTAATGCCGATGAAACCGTCTTGTTTTATAAATTAACCCCCGACAAACTTTTAAATGTAAAGGTGAAAAATGTATTGGTGGAAAACAGTCAAAGGTCAGGCTATTTCTTTATTCTGGTCTTTATTTCTTTCCTGATCTTCCAATAGGTATTCATTCTTTCACTTTGTTTTTACATTCTTTCGTCTGATCAGACATAGTTAGTTTCTTTTTCTCCTTTTCTTGGAAAATGTTGGAATCTTGTACAAGTTTTCTGAATGTTCTGTCTTTTACTGCTTCAGAAATTTTCATTTCTTTTAGATTCTTTTGAGTCTCTTGAGGTCCAATGATTTCCATTCTTTTTGTTAAAAATATTTTTGAAGATTTATTTTGTGAACTTGTTAAAATGTATTATTATAACATGGCTGAAGAATTTGGCTCTTCTTTTTCAGATGAAATCTGATATTTCTAAGTTTCATTGTATTTGTATGGATTATTGTGATTTGTCAACTTGCATTTGTTATTACCTATTTTTATTAGTTCTAAGTTTTTTTATTGCATTTATTTCACCTGATTTCAAACTGAAGATGCATTCTTACGCATATAGGCCTTCTGGTTTGATTACTGTATTGTAATGTCTGATTTTGACTTTTATTGAGATATTCTGTTTCTTGTAAATATCTTTTGTTAGTTTGTAAGCCATTTCGTTTTTTTATAATTTTTGTTTGACAGGCTTCTTTACATAAACCATTAATTTGGATTATTTCTCCCAGTTATTTAAATTTATTATCTTTGTTGATTTTCCAATATTTCATATTAATAGATGAACTATGAAATCATATTCCATATGAATTCTGTCTTTTTTAAGAAATCTTTTATAATAATTTTATCAAACATGGCCCATTGGTATGATTATACAATAAATAATTAAAATGTAAAAACCCACTTGCCAACAGTCTTTAAGATTGTTGGCAAGTGGATTTTATATTTTAATTATTTATTTGCAATCTTTTAGTCCTATTTTTCCTGATAATATTTTTTTAGGTGGTTTACTTGTTCTACTGCCGTTTTGAGATTTTCCAAAAAAATAGTAATATCATTGGCAAAAGTTCAGCCGTTAATTCCAATTCATTTCAATTTTGGACCCAATTTTATTTGGTGGTGTGATTCAACTTCTTCCGTCTTCTTTTCTGTTTTTTTATTTGTATTAATGATTGTTTCCAAATAACTGTCATCATTACATTCAGGAATAATTTTCTTTGAAACGTATAAAATAAACCAATATTTTTCATGAACAGAATTAATCAAGAAAATTTATATAATAATTAAAAACAACATATGGGGTACTGGGTAGTTTGGTAAGCAGCATTCCTTTCATATTTATGGTTTCTAAACACCTGCAGTTTTGCTGATTTTTCACTTCAACTGTAATATGAATTATGTAGCTACAAATTTTTTTATTAGTATGGAAAAAGAGAATTATGTGAAAGGAGGGATTGCCTGTAAAGATAAAATACATCAAGAACTTGAGCAGCACGACCACTACAATAGTTATGTGACACTATAGGAACAAAGATAGTAAGAGCCTTCATGGTTATAGTGATAGAGTAAGCAAGGCTGTAGTGGATTGACATACTTTACAACAAAGGCCTCTGAAACAGCAGGATTAAAGGTTGTAGAAGTGAAAGTGAAACTAAGATTACAAATAGAAGAGGTAGCAGATTAGCTAGAATTAGACAGAGTTATGTTTCCAAGAGACCCATCTACAAACTAAAAATTATGTACAGTGACAATGATTTTTTGTTGACTGTAGTACAAATTGAAAAAAGAAAGTCACAAAAAACTGAAAAAAAGAGTAATTATTCTGAAGAATAACTAGCATTCTGACTGAGCTAACTACATTTTATGCATCAGCATGTCAAGACCAGTTGATTAGCTTTAAATATATATATGCTATATATGCTATATATTATGCTGATATACCTCTATTGTTATAATCCCTTCATCACAGAAATCCCTTAGAGTAAATGCCACTATCCTCAAATAAAACCACTGGCTGCTATTTGTTATTTCTCCATAATAACCATAAGAAACATAAAATGAAAAATGAGTGTCCTCTTTTCTATCATGATATCTGTATACATTGCTTCTATTAAAATTAATATAATTTACTGTAGCAGGTTGAAACAGTTCAATTTTATTTACTTATAAAAGAACAATTTAAAATTAATTCTATATTTTATATCTCGTACAAAGCTCTCTAAGATGTAAATAAGTTGCAGTTAATGCAAAATACTTTCAGTCTGTTTGCTTTGAAAGATTTAAATAGCTAACATTTTCATTATCTGATCCATAATAACTAAATTATAAAACAGTAATGAAGAATTCTTTATATGCGTTAAAAAAAAGGCAAAAATGATCAGTTGGTACAGAACAATTGATAAAGATAATTTTAATAATTTTGCAAATGTTCTTAAACAGTAAAATATTTACTTCAGTGTGATTCATCTCCATTACTCGTGTTATTATTTACTACAATATATTTATTATTCATATCATTCATGACACATGCAAGAAAAGAATACAAGTTTCTATAAATTACTGTAATTCTCATTACAGAAGAACTTGACTGTGATGCATGCGAGTTTTCTGTGGTGAATGTGTTAGATATTCTACATGTGAAGTTGTTATGTGGATACTAAATTTTCCTGTTTGATTAAAAGATTTTTTTGTTTGTCTAATTTTTCTCATTTGTTTATAGTACTTCATTTTACAGGTTGTGATAATTCAGATTTAGAATTACATAAATCATGTCCTGAAACATGGATATCATTTGTGCTTGAAAGACCTACCATAATCTGTGATGAAGTTTGTTGCAACAATTCTACCTCCACTAGTTTGCTTGCTAACAATCAAGAAAATGAGCAGAAGTCAGTGTTGTTTTTTTCCATTTCTGTTTGTTTTTTAGTTGCTCCTTTTAGGTTTATTTATTTTTTTATAATTTTCAAATTTAAGTAATTACTTTTTATAATTAAGTATATTTTATATACGTATATAAAAATATAAAATAATTAGCTGAATTTTGTTTAAATACCTGAAATACTAAAATAATGATAAAATAAAAAAAATCCATTATTTAAAACAATTTTTTAATCATCGGTATTTGTATGTTATAAGCTGTTGCAGAACAACACTTACCTTTAAATTATAGTAATAAAGTGAGTTAAAGATTTTCACACACCTTTACATCTAATGGTGATAAGCAACTACTGTTTCTATAAACTAATGATTGAGTTTTTAATCACTAGTGCCTGCTTTGGTTCAGGTAGCAACTCACTCGGACAGTTAAAACCATAATTTTTTTTATTGAAGTTTCTTTCTGATTGAGATGAATTTTTAACTGTTTTTTTTGTAATTTATAGAATTATCATATTGTAAACAAACTTATTCAAAATTTTCATCTATTCTATAGAAAAACTTTTGTAAAACTTTTAATATATGAGGTGGTTATAAAATCTTATTTTGTGTTAATTATTTTTTAAATATTATTTCATTTTATCATTAAATTATTTTTTTGTGTTTTATAGTTTATTCTACAAAAATTCATTAATATTTTAAATTAAGTAAGAATTATATGTTTATTAATGTTTTTACATATTCTTCTTAATGTTAAAATACCCATGATCTGGATGTCAGTTTTACATAAAAAAACAAACCAGTTGATTTTATTGATTTACATCATTATCAGTTGTTAGATGATGCTGCAAGACCCAGATTCGTAGATTCTGAATGAACTATTTTACTTTTAATAGGTTCTGAATACTCATAAAACATTTGTAATCTTTTCGCTGATATTCAGTTGATTACCTTGTTTAAAGTTTGGCTAAGTGGAGTATATAAGAGGCTACATCTTATTATCCTTGTACACCTTATATGGCCTTATGCATCATCCTTATTTTATTTTATGCAATTTTTAGAGAAATAGATATTTTTGTGAATTGTTATACAGTTGTTCCTTAATTTTTCGGGGGGTTGGGTTCAATTTAATGGCTTAAACTGAAATTTTGGTGATTTGTGATTTTGGGGCATAATTTATGGAACCGTGATTTCAAACACAATAAGGAACATTTTAAATATTAGTAACTTCTTAAATACTTTGTAATTTTTATTAAACATTAGAAATTAAAATTACTTTCACTGATATTTTTAATGACTTCATTTTAGCATTGTAACTCATTTAAACAGCAATAATATTCAAGTAAAGATGTATAAAATTACTTTTGTTTACCCTGTCTGTTACAATTGCATTTGTAAAAAAAGATTGACAAAAATAAAATTGAAAGTCAAAAGGTACTAGATCTTTGAGTGTTATCAGCTTCACCCATTTTGATGTTCATTCATTAAATATTATATAAAGTTTTTAGAAAATTATTAAGCTTAACATTTTTCCGTAGGATTTTCAATTATATGTTTTCATTTTAATCTAATGATCTAATAGGTCATTAAATTTATTGTTTAAATATTCTTCTTATTCAATAAATTACAAAATGTAAAAATTAATGTAAAATTTGAAACTCAAAATATTAAAAAAAAAAACAAAACTTATTAAATACAAAATGTATCATAGAAACTTATCAGTTTGGAAATACCCAAGTATTGTCTCAAGAAAATGACAAAAGTGTCTAAAATGGTTTCTGATGCTGATTTCAGTTAAATAATACTTACTATTTCTGTAATTAGACTGCATAACACATTGTTTTTTAAGTTTTTAATAATTAGTCTGATGCTAACTGATGTAATACTAATAAAAACTGAATGTCTTTTAAGCCAATAATATTGTACATTTGAAGTGTTTAAAACATATTTATTTATTGTCAGCTTGACATAAATTTGATTTCATGGTATAAGTGAATAGCAACATAAATAAATGGCTGATTTCATACTGGTCAATAATTAAAACTAAACTTCTGTCACGAGTTTTTGTTTGTTAATTGCCAAACCAAATGGTTTTAGGTTATCTTACATGAAACATAACCTTTCTAGAAATTGGTTTAGCTTTTAGTTTATTTTTATTTTTTTGAGATTATTAATTTTGCTTGTGCATGGAAGTAAGAAATAAAAGTGTTGTAAATTAAAAATACCATGCCTGAATGAAATATTAAAGATAAATGCCATGCTGGGTTATTAGAGAAACTAAGAAGTGAAACAGATTCCCATTGCCTTCTTTATTTAGCAGAATATACAGTTGCATATAAATATGTCAAGGCAACTGAAATGCAGGTGATATTCTTCATCACTTTCAGAAAAAGCAACTAATATCTGATGCCTTTTTTTGCTTACCCATATTACAGCTGTAACAAAGAATGATATAGGTAGGGTAAAGCAACAAATTAATGTAACAAATAATAAATTTTGTTACTGCTTCGGAGGAATGTCATTTTAATTAACCAAAAACAACTGTTCACAGCATAAAAGAAAAAAAATACCTGGTTATAAGATTCAGGTATTACATAAAATTTATTCACAGGACAAAATTAAACGATTTGAATTCGCTACTGATATTCTGAATAGATTAGATCATATTGAAAAAAATAAATCATTTTAAGAGGAAGAGCATATATTGAATTTCATTTTTCTATGTTTATTAGTTGAAAAGTTATTTAAGCGTTCCCGTACTTTGTGAACAGCCTATTTATTATCACTTGGCAGGCAAGACATCCTTTGTTCATCTTTTGCTAAAATAATAGGATAATAGGAAAAGACCATTAGATAATGAATTTCATCTTAGTGTTGCAGCAGTAGTAGTAATAGGTTGGATGTATATAACTTTATACTATACAATTTGTAAAAGTAACAAGATGGCTCTATTTTTATAACTACAAATTTTTTTTAAGCATTGATGAGAGGAGAATTTTTTATTATTTATATATTTTGTTTTAATGCTTTTTTCTGTGAATTTCTCCTTTCACAGTTGTTCCTTTTTTCTTAATTTCCTTTATCTGGTTTTTATATCAACTTCTATGACTCAGTTGATTAGTAGATGTTTAGTAGGAAGTGTAATTCTAACAGTAATCATAATATATAAGTTTCTGATTCATTTCCTCCATCTAACTTTTCAGTATATTCCATCTACCTGTCGACCTTTTCTTTCATATTATAAATCAGTTTACCATCTTTGTTTAACACATTATATTTTAATTTATGTACCACAAAATTCTCCTTAACTTTCCTGTGTGGTCTGTCCATTTTACCAATGATCATTTCTTTTTCCACTTCTGAACACTTTTCTTTAATCCACCCTCTTTCACTGATTTGCACTTTCTGTTTATAGTATTTCTTAACTTACGGTAGTTCCTCTTTTACCTTCTTCATCACTAGCATTCTTGTACTTTCTACATTCATCCATCAGCTCCAATATATCCTTTGATATCCAAGATTTTCTACCAGTTCTCTTTGTTCCGCCTAAGCTCGCTTCTGCTAATTTAAGAATTATCTTTTTAACATTCTCCCATTCTTCTTCTATATTTTCTACTTTACCTTTTTTATTCAGACCTCTTGCGATGTCCTCCTCAAAAATTTTCTTTACTTCCTCTTCCTCAAGATTAAAAAAATAGTAATGGGTACCATGATGATGCTCCCTTTTTCAGTGGATTTAAAAATCAACCAAAGCCGGGACATATATAGCCAAATTTCCTTGGTCGGCAAAACTTTTTTTTTCAAATATTAGGCAAAAACTGTTTAAAAATAATGTTTAATTTACTCACTCTTGAATTTAATTGACTTAAAACCTTAAAATTTAAATAACTTAACAAGTACTTTATATTAAAGCTCAATTTTCTATGACCATTATACAAGAAGATTAATAATGACTAAAACTGTCCTCTTTTTTTTAATTTTGTTCAAAATTTAATGCTATCAATCTCTATAACTTCTGTAAACATTAATGTTTAATTTGTATGTTTTAGACTAAGGGTATCTTAAAATGTCAACATTTGCGAAAACTCTGGTACCCAAAATTTTGGCCACTATACTTTTTCCATAGTTATGGTGCTACAGAAGCAGTAGACTGTAGCATCGTAGACAGAAGCAATATCAATAATTGAGAAAGTAAAAATGTAAGGTGTTGGGTTAAGTATATATTGGCTATAAAAAAAGTGGATACGGTTTTTCATTATAACATTCCTAAAGATTCAAGAGAAACAAATGACATCCCATTAAAAAAAAGTGTAGAAGTTTTTTAAAAAAGAAAAATATAACTATTCTTACTACAAAAGAATCAGATACTTGTGAATTTAAAATTGGATCTTGATGAAAAAGAATCTAACAATCATTGCAAGAAGAAAAATGCTGCTTGAGCGAGAAAAATAAGAACAGTTCGAGGTATTTGCTCTAACAATGAATCTGCCCAGTGTTATGACCTATCTGGTTACTATGGATGGCATCATCGATGTATTAGATATAAAAATTTGTATTCCACAACTTGACAAGTTCCATAAATCAATAAATTTATTTTGTGAAGTAAATTTATAATGTGGCATGAAGGTGATAGTGGTGTATTGAACAACAAATTCACCTCAAGTATGATAGAATATATCATAAACAATAATTTTAAAACTGTTGTTTTGATATATCTGACAGGTACATGTAACAAAATAGGAACAAAATCTTGGAAAATGCCATATATGATATTTCTATAAGTAATTCTTTTGGTACATGATGATGGAAGAAGACCATATTACTTTTCAAGTTACAAATCAATGCACCATCTGATTACATTTATGAATGTGAATAAAAATTAGCAAACACTTATACACTGTAAATATTGTTTGATATTATGTTTTGCAAGATTTATGATGGACAAAAATCTGACTACATTGATTTTACTGAAGAAAATCAGGTAACTTAACTGTTGATGACATGTGCAAACGAAGCTCTTGAAAGTGAGATATATTACAAGATTAATTTCAAAGATGTGTGGAATATTCTGTTTCAAAAAAGATCTAACTTAAGTCACCACAAAACATTAAAAGCTTATACTTGATTCCGCTAGCTATCAGTGAATCTAAGTACAAGGACAATACCTAAGAAAAGACTTGCCATTTATTCTACAACTATCTTAGTTGGGAGTTAATGAAATACATTAGAAGCAGAAAAGTAGTACAGAGTAATTATTAACGTTAGTAATGTTTATAATGTAGGACAGTTAGAATATGTTTAAAATAATGCTTTGATTTTAATATTTTAAAGAATTCTTATCATAATTTAAATATTTTTAAAAGCTTTTATTTAACTCACTTTAGGAATAATCAAATCTTGCAACTGCTATATCTTTTGATCTATCATATCAAACTCAATGAAATTTGGTGCACTTATGTAACTTTGATGACAATAGAACACTACGGTGTCGGAATTTGATATGACCCACCTCCATGCCACCACACGCTACCCCTATGCTAATTCATGCATTTAGTTGAAAATTTTCATTTCTTATGAACTATCATATGAAAATGATTGAAATTTGGTACAGATAATGTGTACCAATGTGTCAAAACAAATATTTTTACTTTTTAAAACCTTTTATTTTTAGTCTTTAAAGAAAATACAAAAAAAATTACAAAAATATATTTGATTACATATAAAAAATTATTTTTTAAAAAAGCTTTTATTTAACTAATACTAATATTAACATTAATAAAAAAAGGAAACAAAAACCCTCTAAAAAAGTAAAAATAAGGTTTTTCTAATTTGTTTCTTTTTTTTATTAATGTTAATATTATATTAGTTAAATAAAAGCTTTTTTAAAAAATAATTTTTTATATGTAATCAGATATATTTTTGTAATTTTTTTTGTATTTTTTTAATGTTTATTGTGTGTTTCTAAGTAAATTTAAAACGGTTATTTATATTCAGATATCAATAAATATCTCAAAAATCTTATTAAACCTCAGTATCTTAATAAATACTTAGTAATGTCTCCTACATGATATTCAGGACAAGAGAAAAATCTGCTATTTGAAAAAACAAGATAGAGACCTTATTGTCAGTGATAATAACTGACAGTGAGACATAGGCATATGGGTATGATGTGGAAAAAAGTTTCTCATTGCACTGGATCAGAAAACTGTCCTAGGGCAGACAGTCAACTGCCATTACTGTACAGTCTTTATCTGTACTAGTACAATAAATCTATAAAAGATTCTGTATAAGAATCTATATAAGATTATAAAAGAGATCTAGAACCTGTCAGGTATTTCCATGATAATGTGAAGAAGAGATGTGAACTTTAGAATGGCAGCTCTTTCTTTCACTGTGACAATGTACCAACTCATGTGACTGCTAATTTTTTATTTTTATAAAAATCAGCCGATCTTGCACCTGCTGACTTCAAAAATCTATATTTTTGACATTATTAGTCTGTTTTTGTGTTTACAGAACAGAAGAAACAATAAAATTGTCTGTAATTCCTGATGATATTCAATGGAAGTGTGAGATTTGTAGTAAAACTTTTTCTGAAGAAAAGAAATTATTCCGTCATTTTAAAATTCATTGCAGTAAGTGATATATTTAATGACATATCTTTACTATTACTTTCAAAGCACTTTTATTTTAATTATATATCTATTTACAATTAAAATTGTCATTTGTTCATATTTATTTTTTATATGCTCTGTATATCAAAATACTCATCTAAATGAATTTAATTACTCATAATTAGGCTAAAAGTTATTTTTTTTTTAATTTTCTTCTATAAAATATTACTAATATATATATGATACATTTAAGTAAAGATAAAACACTAAAAGTAATCTGCTCTGTGCAAGAATATTTAGTAAGTCTAATGCAAGTTTAGTAAGTTTATTGTGGTTGACAATATCAACATAAAAAATATATCTTCATTATTTGTGTATATGACAACTGTCCAATAAATAACTCTCTTCTATTAATTATACTGTTATTTATTACAATATGTTAAAACACAGCTATACACCCATTCCTCAAACATTTAATTTATGAATTTTTAATTCTGTAAAGGAAATTATATTTAGTTATTTTGTTATTTTCCTTTATAAAGACGTTGTAAAAATGAATTCACTTGGGTTCTTACAAATCATTGTACACATAATAAGATATGTTTATGAAAAACAGTAACTAATCCACCTGGGAAATATTTCATTTTTGGGTCGGCAGCAGTGTAAGAAACAATTTTGTAGTTGAAAAGAAGTTGTTTTATGTACAGTATTCTAGTTGTTTATGTTCTAGTTCTGACGTAATGTTAATGTTTTGTTTAGAATCTATTTTAGAAATTGGTGTTTTAATACTGACATTAATTAATTTGTTTTGATGTACTGTTCAATTCAGTGTTTTGTTCTCTACAAAAATTGTTTTCTGTTTATTCTATTGTGACAATCATATGAACTTTTGGTTCTGTTTTTACTTTCTTTTTTGATTTTTTTTATGAGATGACGGTTCCTGAAATGGAAAATTTAGTTTTGTCCAGTTTTCTTAAATAAAAATAAGTATTGTTAATTACAAAATTAAATGTTATTTATGCCTTGAAACTGGTTGAAAAAAGAGACATTTGGCTGCATCATTGGACAAGGGATGTATTGTTTTGTCTGTTCAGATAATAAGAACTTTAAATATCACAGGAGACTTCATATCATGAAACAGTTTTTCTTCTTACTGGGAATGGTCTTAACTATTAAGCCAGTTCAGTTTGGTACTCCATATTACATGTAATTGTACCTTTGGTTATGAAATACTGTTATTCTCACATTTTAATATGATCTTCAGTATTCTCTTGTTAATATTTGAATTATATGCCCAAGAACTGATAGCAACACCTTTTCTGTTGTTCGTTTATTATTAAGTTGTAAATCAGATCGTACATATTGTCCTGTTCCCATAAATATGTATAAATCTTTTGTTTATCTCCTGTCACTTTTATGTTAATTTTCTTCTTTATTTTAATCACTAGAATTTTTTTTATTTATGAAATATTTTTCTTTAACTTTATTGAACAATACTTGTTTTTTTAATCTTTTTTATTACTATTTTATAAAAAATTACAGTACATGTGTATTGTACATTTTCCTTTTAAAGATCACAGTGAATCTCAGGTTTATTATTGATGAGTATATTGTTGAAGGAAACAACAGTTTCTGAGATATTAGTTTAAAGCCAGTAATTAATTATAATTGAAGTATTTTAACTTTTTTATGTACTTGATTTAGTTTTTTATAAATAGTTTAAATTTGTGGTTTTATTTTAACTTGTAGTATAATGGAAAAAATATTTTAGTAATATAAAAAAAAGTTTCCCTTACAATCCAAAAGATTTAATAATTTACTATTTCTAGTAAACGTCAATTTGTAATTTTTGTTTAAATAAATAAATAAATATATATATATATATATATATATATATATATATATATATATATATATATATTGTGTGTGTGTGCGTGCGTGCGTGCGTGCGTGCATGTGTGTGTGTGTGTGTGTGCGCGCGCGCGTGTGTGTGTGTGTGTGTGTGTGTGTGTGTGTGTGTAATGTTACAAAAGATTTATTAGTAAGGCAGATATATAAAGGAAATTGACACAAACAAGGAGATGCTTCTTGCAGAAAAGAATTGTGCTGCTATCAAATATAAATCCTAGTATTATAAAAAAAATTCATGAAATTGAGAATATTTCAATGGAATAGTGTTTGATGGTATGAAACAAGGATGTCATAAGAAAAAGTATGGAAGCCTTTGATGCATGTTATAGAAAGATATTGAAAATTAGGTAGATTGATAAAGTAAGAATTAAAAGAGATCTTTAGATGAATTTGTTAAGGAAATAATTTTTTTTTGTAATTGGGGTTACACTTATGGCCCATGTCATCTAAGGTTAATTAATCTGATAATAGAGGGATGTTTTTACTGAAAAAATGTAGGGAAAGGCATTAAAAGATTGGAATACATTAAACAGATAATTGAGGATATAGAATTATAGTAAATATATTTAAAGTTGAAAAGAACTGATCAAAAAGGAATCAAGTGTAACATTAAACTAGTTTAATGACTGATAATTAAAAAACGAAAAAAAACATTAAGATAAAATCATTAACAAGAATTTTCCAGAAATCAGAAAAATTCAATCTCCAATTGTGATTTTTAAATTTTATGAAAACATTCAGACTCTGTCTGGGCAGTACACAGTGTTGCTGTACACTTGCATTTGTAACTTTAAAAAATGCACCTACCTTATGGTTTAAATGAACATACTGTATTTATAAGCTAATCATATGAGCAGAAGAAATTATTTCAGTGGTTTCAGATAAAATTCCGTGAGTACTTTCTCTGATCTGCCCTTTCCATAAATCTGATTACAAAGATACATTATAATAAAGAGCAAGACATTTTAATTTCCGTAGGAAACTAAACTTATTGTTAGACACAATAATATAGCAATGGTGATTGTTGGCACTAACTGACAGCCTTCAAGATTATGGTACTGCTGCACCAACTGCAGGGTTACATTTGTTGAACTTTAAAATAATATCATGCAGAAACAAATCTGTGCTGCTGGTGAAGTGTAGAAATGTGAAGAAATGTAGAAATGAAGTGTTTAAAATAAAAAGAATTTTTTTTAATTTTGTTTGTAAAATTGCTTATAAATAATATTACTATATTATAAATTTATGTAACATAATTTCTGGCCATACGTAACTGAAAAACTTTTTGTTTTTTAATATGCAATTAGAAATCTTAAGAAGCTATTACCGTTTTTAAAAACTGTCCAATTATAAACATGGATAAAAAAAGTCCTACTATTTTAAATACATTTCTAACTACTAGTCAAAAGAGGAAATGGTTTATTTTAGGTGCTTATAGTAACAAATTTTTCTGTTAAAAATATCACAAATATATTGAAATCATTCTTTTAAACAGTTTAAAAATGTATTTTATATTGCGTTTCAGAAAAAAAATGATAAAAATGCATAATACTATACTTCTTTATGCAATATCTTTTAAGGAGTTTTTACTATTTTTTTTTTTTTTTTTGTTTAATCCTTTATAAATTTCACACTTGATATGTTAAGATAAAACTTTCAGGTATTTTTCACACCATAATCAGATCTTAAAAATTATAGTAATTTTCTCAGCTTACATGAATAAAAGACAACATAGAGGAATGAATGTAGTTGGATCACTATCAATTTGAAGTACAAACAATTAAGTAGTTATCATTTAGGTCAGAAGTGTAATTGTTTATAAAACTCTCAGTGAACAGTGATTTATGAATTAGAATTAACAAAAAAGTAGTTTTGAAATTAGTAACTGAATATACTGTTTGACATGATTCATAACAGCAGAGTCAGACAGCAGCTAAGAAAAGGAGTGTAGCACTTATTTTGTATAAATATAGAAAACAATGGGATAAACTGTTTTAGATGGCCATGAAAATTGATTGACTTAATAACATTTGAAAGAAGTGTTAGATGTCTAAGGAAGTGTTAGAGAAGCCAAGTATAGATTTGACTAAATCTAAACCTGCTGTTCATGAAGATGGTGGTGATGATCAGTTAAATAGTAGCTTTATGCACGAGACTAGTTAATTATCGATCACTCCCAGTGTACCAAGTATTGAAAAAACAAAAATATTTGCCAACTTGATATTTTTAAATAAAGAATTAGACAATATTTTTTTAAATTGCATTAATTATTACAAGATAATATTTTACAGATGTTTAGTATTAAGCCATTGATGTGCTACTGCAATGTAGTATATAATATTGATTGTTTCTTTTCATGTTTCCAAAGACAATCAAAACTTGAGCATCACTGCCATGCTGTGCAAATTGTCTGAAGTCTTTGTTAAGTTCTACTTGCAAAGGTTTTATAGTTATTGTCTTTACAGTAAATGGTCAGTATAATAAATTAAATTCTCTTTAATTGAAAATAAAAAGATCAGGTAGATTTTACAGGGGTATTTATTCTAGTTTATTTACTTTTGTGTAGATGTAAAGCAGTACAAGTGTGATAGATGTGAAAAAAGTTTTCATGAACAATATAACCTAGTTGTCCATCAGAGAACTCATACAGGAGAACGTCCATACATTTGTCCTGCTTGTGGTAAAAAAATCAGGTGATTGATTAAAATTAAATAATCAACAGAACCAGTAATACATTTGTGATTAATAATATTTAACACTTAATAATAACTGTTAGTAAGAAATTACTCTTTAACACTAATTATATAATTATGTTGTTATCAGTAGACTAAAATTGCTTGAGGATATTTTATTCTCTAAGATCTTGCCAGAAAGTTCTTTACTGTGGTGAAAACCATCTAATACTCTCATAAAATTTATTTATTGTTATAATTTAAATCTGGATTTGTGACCATCAGATATTACTTAATGTTTCTCAGTAGTTTTAAAAAGTGCAAATTTAGAATGCTGGAATATTTCTCAGATTGAAAATTAAAACTTCATTAAGTGTTTTCCTGAAAGTTTGGAAGCAGTCGTCGGAAAACCAATTACAACAAATTTCTTAAATTAAAACGTCAAACTTCTGTGCATTTTATTTAGGAGTTTAGTGGTATCCTTGATATTATTAAAAGCCTTTTAAAAATGCATATAATTAGTATGAAGTTTTGTTGAGCAACAGTTAATTAATTATATTGCTCCAAATTATACCCTCTTTACATGGTATCTATATTTGTACTGGAAAAGTAGCTGGAATACATTAAACTACATGAAAAAAAATAATAACCCTTAAAAATATTCTTCTTAAAATTATATAGAAATTCTTAGAAGAAAACCGTCTTTCCCTTCTTGGACCTATATGACCTCCTCTTTCCTCTTCGTGGGTGAGGACTTTTCAGAAATTTAAAAACAACATTAATATATTGTTTATGTTATATAAACAATATATATTAATATATTTGTTCATATTAATTCATAATACACATATATTGAATATTTTATTTAACTACATAGTGAGGAGGATTGATTCATAACCTCCATGATGATAAATCTCCATAATTACTTCTGAAAGGTTCTCAAAAAAAAAAACAATATTCTGTGTAGTTTGAAAGTGTTATATTTTTTAATAATTTTAGAATAATTTAGTATATTATTGAGTAGGCGTGTCAAAACTTTTTACTTATCAACTACTTGGCTTTTATGAGTATTTCTTTACTAAATACTTTCCACAAATAAATTTAAAACATTTTTCTGAAAAATATTAATTTGTTCAACCTTTTTTCTCTTAAGTTTGTCTTGATCCTGTTATAATCCTTTTACCCTAATCTGAATTTAAACTGTTTTTCTGTTTACTTCTAGGTATCATAAAGATTTAGTTGATCATTTTGTTTCACATTCAGGAGAAAAGAAATATTCTTGTGGTACTTGCAGCAAAAAATTTCCCAGGAAGCGTGATTGTGATAGACATATGTTGTCCCATAATTCTGAACATAAGTAAGTAAATTAGCAGTATGATTTAGAAAAAGTTATTTTTACTTTCCTGAATGTAATAGAAACTGATTATAAATCTGTTAAAGTATTATTATTGTTATCAATGTTAATGATATTAATCAGTTGAAATATTAATTGATTTAACCATATTGTTCAAGTAATACAATCTATTCATTAAACTTTGAATTTGATAGAATTCTTTAGATTTACACTTAGGTAGATTTTAAATAAAAAAAGTTTCCATATCTAAACTAGAACTAGTTTTGTTCATTTTTGTTAAATAATTCTAATAATTTTGTTAAGGATGTTTAAAATAAGATTAAAGCTGGATTTAGAAGCCAATTGTAAATGTAATAACATTACACTACAGAGAAAGGATCATAAAGATGTTACTAAAATAGAAAATATACTTAATGATTAAGCTTTTTTGGGAAGTAGGAAAATTCTAATTTTAATAAGCATAAATTTACTACGTATTTCAGCCTGAAGTTAGTGTATGGAGTTGTTTATACTTCACTCATAATTCCATTACATATAATGTAAGTAGTCATAAGCTCACTAAAGAATTTTATTTTTACATGATAATATTTATATATCTTTGATGGTTTTTAAATATTAGTATTGAGAATAATGTTATGAGACTTAATAAATAGAGTAATTACATGTCTAAAATTGTTAACACTAATAATCTATAATTCAGAAAAATAGTATTACATAGCATGCCTATGTGTAGCCTATAAATTATTCTTAAAATTTCAAATGCCTGTTAAATTTTTAGAACCAATTAACCATTACTATGATAAACTAATTATGTAGCAATAGTTGTGTTTATTATGATATTATATATTACCAAAGTAGTGTTGTGTAATGTGGATCAGTATTTATCCATAACATATTTGTGTTTCTGTTGGTAACATTGTTGATTTGGCATGCAGATTCTACTGACAGAAGACTTCTGTAGAGATTTGTAAGTGATCAGTTTTTTCAATTTTTGTAACCACAATGTTAACCGTGGCTGCTTCGCTTGCCATTTGCACCAAAGAAGAGCAGTATTCAGTTATTCACTTTTTTGTGGTCTAAAGATGCATCAGAAACCAAAATCTGTCAAATTCCTTTTGCACAATTCAGTAACAGTGTTTTACCTCATCAGAATGTATGAGTGGATTGAATAATAAAAAGATAATAGCTTAACCTTTTCGAGACTGGCATCACGCTTACGCAACTTCAGTAAACTACACGCACAGACTAAGATTGCGTAAACTCATTTTAGAACTTTATTGTTTGAATACTATCATTGTGTTAACACGATTAATATAATCCTTTCACTGACATGTATTGCACTCTATTGGCTTTAAAATTAACTATTTGCACTATCGATAGGTTACAGCTACCAGCTGAAAATAGAGAGAATCATGCTACCAGCATTCTAAAATTAGGGTTTGTAAGTTTTATTGAACTCTCTTAGTAAACATGGGGGATTCATTGCATTCATGCCCATGATTTATTTCTTCTCATTAAAATTCTAATAACGCTCAAAATTATTGAACATATAGCGACTGAAACTAACATATTATACTAAAACCGATATTGCTCATTCAAATTTATAATGGAAACCAACCAACATAGATAAACTGTATACATTTTTGAGTTTCATCATGCTTATGCCAAGAAATAAGAAAACTTCTATAAAAGAGTAATGGTCAACCGACAAGCATTCCCTAATACTTTCCAAACTATGGCTAGTCAACAAAAAAAATTTAGTTGAAAATAATTTCACAAATGTGCTGTATCCTTTACAAAAAAAGTGAAGTCTTAAATTTTGTTCAAAGGAAGGCTTAATTTTGTTTATGTTTATAATAAAAATTGTGTTAAAATTTGCCTACAAAAAAAAGTTTTTAATTTTAAATGGATTAAAATAATATTCATTCCAAGTGGTTGTGAAATGATAAATCATACAAAGAATGACTAAATAAAGATGAGAAACTGTAATAAAATAACCTAGCCTAAGCATAAATTAGAATTTACAGTATGTTAGTCCCGAAAAGGTTAAGTGTTAATCATAAAGAAGGAAACCGCTAACTGACTATGATTACCACTGACAATATTGTGCATTCATGTATCATGGTTCTGAAAGAAAGACAAGTGATGAGGTGGCAAATGGTTTACAGATTAGTGTGGTTGTGTCTGCAGAATCATATATAACTTTCATAAAGTTTGTGTAAAGTGGGTCCTGTAGCAACTCATAATCCTGCATAAACAAATCCACTTGAACATCTGTTAACAAAATTTGGTCTGCTATAGACTATCTTGAACAGACTTATAATTTGGATAAAATGTGGATATTTACCATTTCAAACCAGATAATAAATGACAGTGTATGGAATGGAAGCATCCAAAATCACCTCCCAGAAAAAGATTAAAAGTCTATCATCAGCAGGAAAATTGATGCAACAATACTGAAACAGTATTAGGAAAGGGGCTTAGCACTAACACTGCACATTACAGTAAAATACTTATTGAGTAACTGAAACCTGCAATTCAAAGTAAATTTGATGAAAACAAAAAACTTGTTTTGTTGCATGACAATGCCTGTATTCATACTGCTGCTCATACAGTTGAAACCCTTCAGAAAATAGAACTTGGTTCTTCACTCTTCATATAATTCTAAAGGCATAAAGAAGCTTGTACAACAATGGAAGAAGTGCATTGAAAATTTGTTATTATAAGTTTTTTTTATCTTTATTGAAATAAAGTTTATAGCTAACTATATTGGGGATAAAAATTGGCTCATCTTATACATATATAAAAGTATTTTACTGGTAATCAGAAGAGATTAAATTTTTAATTTGAAATTAGAACTTTTTCCTGCACAAAAAAATAAAAGTAATGTTTTAAACTTGGATAAGAAAAGCATACATTTAAAATTTTACAGTTTTTTTTAAAGAGTTTTTTAGTAATTGAATAATAAATGTAAGAAAGAAAAACTCTGTTGCTAAATTGTAAACTTTTAGCAATACAGTGCTGCATTTTCTCTTCTGCATCAAAAGATTTAAATGTACTGCCTATTTGGTCTAAACTGGAACAATTTCAGCAGGTTAATAATACCTGCAAGATCTATGTGGTGTTTGCATCTTATTTAAATTTCTTATATACTGCTCTGTTTCAGAATCTTCCTGTGAATAACTGACATTAAATTAAGTGATATCTACTTGTATATAATTGTATTCTATTTTACTGTATTTTATTTTAATGAAGTCTACTAATTAAAGTTTGTGTTTGAATTCAACCATATAGAAAATTTATGTTCACTAATAATGTGAATCAAAGAACTTGAACAAAGAGGTAAGCTTGGGCTGCAGGCATTTGGGAGACTTAATATCATTTGCTAGAACAAACTCCTCTTTTGCTTTAAAAAGAAAGTTTTTGATCAATGCATCCTGTCAGTCCTTACCTGTGTAAGTGAAACTTGAACATTAACTGTTCAGTCATTGCAGAAGCCGCGGGTTGCACAAAGAAATATGGAACGATGTATGGTTGGAGTTACCAGATGGGATAGGAAGACCTGCAAATGGATCAGAAAAAGTAGAAGTATATGTTATCATCATGAAAGTTAAAGAATTAAAATGGTGGTGGGCAGGCCATGTAGCAAGAAGAACTGATTGCAGATGAACTAAATTAGGACTTGAATGGATACCATTAGATGTTAAATACCCATGAAAAAGACCAAAGACTCATTGGATTGATGATATTATCAAGCACATTGGACTGAATTGGCAGAAGATTTCACAAGACTGTATTAATTAAAAACATGCTGAAGAGGCTTTCATCCTGCAGTGGATCAATAATAGCTGAAATGATGACTGATTTAACTTGTCATTTCTTGTCTAAAGATCATATAAGAATATTATCATGAACATTGTGATACTTTTCTTTAGTAAAAGAAATAAAAAAGTTTAGTTAAATTCTTTTTGTTTTAAAATCTATTATTTAGTTTTATTAAAAACAAACTATAATTATGTAACTCGCTTCCTCCTGCATGCTAATCAAAGTAGTCAACTAGCTTTAGTTTTTTTATTTTAATTTTTTATAATTTTAGGTTTAGTTGTGAAATCTGTGGGAAAGGGTTTTCACGGCGATACCTTATGATGAACCATGTAATAAAACATAAGAAGAATGAAAATCAACTTGCAACAAAGAAACAACTTTACGAATGTGATGTTTGTAGGAAACATTATAAGACTTTACAAGGATATCAACAACACAAAACCAAACATACTGGTACTTTAAATTTTTGATTATTTAAATTATAAGTTTTTTTTAAAAATAAATTGTTAAAAACATAAATGCTTATTGTTTATAAATAAACGTTTTGCCCATTTTACAGTCTCATAAAACTAAATTAAATTTTGGGGTTTAGATGATAGATGAAGAATGTAGCATTAAATTGAATTTAAGACAGATGTTCAGATTCTTTATAATAAAGTGATAAAAATTAAAATTGTTTAGAGACTTTACCACCACATTTAAAATGAAAATAATCTAACTTTAAATAAATAAAAGAAGAATTACACTATGAGATCAAAAATGTGTTTTTAAAAAGATTAACAAATTGTTTTGACATGAATAAGTAAATTGGTCATGTAAGGTATTAAACTTAAGGATCACACTGCTTGATTTATATAACTGGCTTTTGATCTCTGTGTAAACATAGATTTTTGATACTACTAAAGGTGACCTTTAGTTTTTATTACTATGGAGCTATTATAAAAAGTTTTATATGTGATCAAGGAAATTTTTATTGGTGATTGAGGATTGAACTGATGAGAATAGTGACAGGCTTTTTGTTGAGGATGCTCAGAACAAACAGGAAGGTTGCAATTTTAACTCCAGGATGTGTGCTTTGTTCGAGTCACTACATGTTTAACCTGTCTTGAAGTTGGATTTTGCCTTTTGTTTCCATAGGTGAGATCTTAGTCCCTAATCTCTATAGCTTGTGGTTTGAGGCTAGTGTCTGTGGTTGAAAATTTAACAGATTGGTTTTCTCTCACGTGATGAATTTGGTTGGAGTCGGGTATCTACACATGTACCCAAAAAGAATTGACGTTGCCCAAAACTTATGATCGACTGTGGATCCAGTACACTCCAAAAAATAATCTGTTGTTCTCAGCAGAAGTGATTATAAGGAAGTGATTTCTACATCCAAGTGTAGATAAACCATATTTGTGCCAAATCTTTATTTGTAACTGACATAATAGAAAATAACAATTTTGTTCTCTAACATATGATTAGGAGTTAAATAACATGGTTACAAGGTGAGAAATGATGCTGTTAGTTTAATATTTCTGCAATTGACTGCAGTTAAAGACAGGTTTGTAAGTTCAGTGTTGTAATTAGGGCTTTGGGTTGGTAACATATTTGTTAAATCCCTCTTGGAATAGGTGGTTTCACTTCATATTGCTTATGCGTCTGTAACTGCATTGGTAAAGCATATTGTTCCATAGTACCCAAAATTAAATAAGTAAAACATTAATATTTTTTCCAGTATTTCAAAATTAAGTTTCAGTTGCTTTTTTTCCAAGAACAAGCTATACTATATAAACAAAAAGTAAGTATGAGTGATACATATTGATTATTTCTACAAAAATTAAGTATAATATTTGAGATATTTATTTTATAGCATGTTTTAGGTAAGTACACGTACATTTACAGTTATAATTGTACAGTTTTGTCTTGTTAAAGGTTAGTTACCCTTTTGCTGTATTAATAAAAATAAGGCAATTTAAAAATAGTTAAAAACAAAACAAAGAGCAGAAAAATACTAATGTGTAAAAACTAATACACAAACTAGATTAGTTTTAAATCTTAGAAACTTATTTTTTTTTTAAATCTTTCTAAGTTAAACTGCTTTGTTTATTTACCTATTTTTCCAAATAACAAGAGATTGTTGTCCAGTTAAGTTCCACTGAAGAAATACTAGAAAGTGAAAAATTTATAGATCAAAAATTTGTTAAACTGACATTACAGATGATATAAAGTTGTTCACATATAAAAATCAATTATATGAGGTTGAGATAGAAATAACATTGAGCATAAATGCACGCTTGATGACTGAATGATTTTCCTGTTTGTACATTTACTCAATATTTTTCAATGCAATAAATAATACTGTGCCAGTAAGATATCTTGAACTTAAAATATAATTATAAACTAGTTTGCTTTTTAAATTTGAATATTTAAAAGTTTTTAATTTTTGGAATATTTAAATATCTGAATTTTTCTAACATTTTCAGAAGATTTAATTTATTGTTCCATCATCGTGCATGAAAAAAAGGTCATTTTGTTTGTTTTTTTTTTTTTTTTTTTTAAAGTGATAAGTTGAAGTTAATAAATGATTTAGATGCCATGTAAGGCAGGGAACATTTATTAAATCCGAATACCTTGTGCTATTTTTTTTTTTTTTTTTTTTTTTGTTTCAGTCATTTGACTGGTTTTATGCAGCTTTTCAAGATTCCCTATCTAGTGCCAGTCATTTGCAGTCATTTGATTTCAGTATACCCTTACATCCCTAACAATCTGTTTTACATATTCCAAATGTTGCCGGCCTACACAATTTTTCCCATCTGCCTGTTCCTTCAGTATCAAAGCGACTGTTCCAGGATGCCTTAATATGTGGCCTATAAGTCTGTCTCTTCTTTTAATTATATTTTTCCAAATGCTTCTTTCTTCATCATTTTGTCACAATACCTCTTCATTTGTCCTTGTGCTAATATTGCTGGATAATTTTATTGATAGTAATATATCTATATAAATAAAAGAAAGATTATACATACAGCATTCAAGATAAATTAAATTATAAGGTAGACTTGATTATTGATTTGAAAAGTAAAGAAATAGAGTTAAACATCATGGATAAATAAAAAGTCTTAAGTCTGAAGGCAGGCATTTCCTATTCAAGATAGATTGAAATAACTGATGAAATAAAAAATTACCTGATGTTTCTTCAAATCAGTCACTCTTAAATATGTAGTATCCACAATCATGTACACATGCCTGACACCTGCATGGGTGAAGGTTCCTTATGTACACTTCCATTTTCCCAGACATGATGCATTTGAAGTTTCACTCTCATTTGACTTCCTTATACACCAGAAATAGGTTCTATTTTAATAGAATAGGAAAAAATAAAATGATTGTTCTTATTGCACAATCAGTTCACCTCTGTATTGAGAAATATGAGAACAGTTTATTCCAGCCATAGTCCAAAGATTTATAGGGCTACATCCTGTGAATTAAAAAATATCATTTTCTTTGTTTCTAATAGTGATAAGGTAAAATTTTATAGTACCAGTAATACTTAAAAAAAGGAGAGAATTAACTGACCAAAAGATTGATGTCATAATAACTCATCAGTCACTATTATGAGTTATTGAAAATAACTCATAATAGTGAAGTTGGAATAATAAATTAAATCTTTTGCAGTGTTACAAGAGAAAGGTGCATGTCTAGAGAATTGTTGACCAGGTTAAAAACTAAACATAATTTGAACACAGTCAATCTTACACAGGTATTTAAAAATAAAGATGTTTACATTGCTATATTTTGCTTTAATGAATGAAAATTTATTTGTATATATCTGTAATGTATTACAATTTTATTAATGGAAGTTATTTATCTAGGGATGACAGAACATCAGTGCCATATTTGTAGTAAGAGTTTCATATCTGCTACTAGACTGCAGGCTCATTTACGTAACCATATTCCAAGAGTAAAAAATGTTACCTGTTCAGAATGCCAGAGGAAATTTTCTTCACATGATACACTTAAGGTAATGCCATTAAAAATTATTATTTCCTTATAATTTGTATTTCACCTAATGTTTGATAAATTTTGGTTTAAAGTTAAAATAAATATTTGTACCATTAAAGTAATATAGTTTAATCTTTATTATTTATTTTTATTTTAAAATTGTAATATGTGTTTATTTATTGTTTGTACTGTACTGTACTTTTAACAAAAAGAGAAAAACATATTGTGATAAGATTTTTGAGACTAAATTCTTCATGAACCATCTTGATTCTTTAGTCTCACAGTAAAAAAAAAATATAGTCTCATTCTTTCTAACTTCTCTTTTAAAAAAGATCTTCTGGTTTTGAAATACAGTGAAACTTTTTTACCCACAATTAATATAAAATTAATAATTATTGAAAATTACACATATTAAATAATTCTGTTCATTTATTCTTTATTATATTTAAGCATGTAACAGATTTAAAGGATGAGACTTGGAAATGACTTTTGTCAAACCTTTTTTCTTAATTTTGACAAAATTTTCCACTTGCACTTATTAAAAGTTGACAAAAAAATTATTTTTATAGATGTCTTTCAAATTTGGTATTTAAATATGAAAAATAAACTTGTAGGAGCTATTTAAATCATTGTATAAATAATAGAATATTAATGTTCTATTTCAAAATTTGCCTAAGGTTAACTTTTAAACATTGCAGTTATAGTGTACTGAACTCATGTCAGTTAGATTAAAGAGTTCAATGTAAAATAGAATTAAGAAACTTTTGTTAGTAATTCTGTTCTATTACAAGGATCGTTAATAATTAAAAACAATTGACTAGAGAATTTATTATTTATTCAGTGACAATGAAAATAATGCTACTTTTACATAATCCCTGACTGTATTTAGGCACTTGATTCATCTTTTTGTGATCTTTCTTATTCCAGTAGTAAAGAATTATTCACCTTTGTGTCTGCACCATTTTTCAACTGCTCATTGCTACACTGAACTTTGTGCCATGTAAAAACTCTGAGAGGACCAAGAAAAGAAAAAATTTGATTGTGCGAGTTCAAGACTGTAAGGTGAATGTGGCAATACCTCCATATCCAACTATTAAATAGTTTACTGTGTCTTTTGAGCAGTATGGGGCAGACATTATAGTGTAAAATTATGTCTTTTGAGAAAGAATCAGATGTTTCCTTCTTACTGTGGAGTCCCCTTTATTTTCTATCATCACATTAGTACTTTGTTGAGTTTATTTTGTTCATCCAAATAATCACAGTAAATTGGGTTTTTATAGTCCCAAAACACTATTATTTACTGGCTGACAAATAAGTGTAGAATTTTTTCTGGCAGGTGAATTCAGATGCTTCCAATTCATACTATGATGTTTGGACACCGACTCAAAGTGATGACTCCACACCTTGAACACATTTTGTTGTAATTCAGCTCATTATGAGTAATGGCATAGACAGTACCAAACTTACACCACCAGTATCAGTAATTTCCCACATTTTTATGATTCTGTCCTTACAATTATGATCATAATGTGATTTTGCAAAGCTTCAATTGAAATTTCCACCAGTTTCCATGCAATGAAAATTGCTGACATATGTTCTTCCCGATTTAAACTGTTTAATCAACTTATAAAAATATATATACTGATACACTTTTTACCAATTGTTTAACATCTGCAGGTGAATTTCAACCAATTTTACACCATCAAAATAAAAATCTTATCACAGAACATTGTTCTCTCATGTTACATATGCATTTCAAGTAGAACTGATATTTGAAATAAAAACAAGAGGATATAATATTGGAAATTCTTCTTGAACAGCTGATATTTTTTGTCAGGGGTGCCAACTTAAACTCTTTGTCTCTTTAATTACTGAATGACCCTCATAGTTATCATATCTATAGTATTTTTGTGTTTTTAAAATTACTGTTGGTGAAATAGAACAATAACAGAAAAATGCCATTTAATTTCATAAAATATGAATATATAGATATATACAAGAGTTGTGTTATTTTCAACCTCTGATCATGCATCTATGTAAACAAGAGATAGATGGGAGCCAGGCCTGAATGTTGTGATTGCACCCTCCCACAATCTCTGCTATGCTGGCTCCATTACATCAGTCTGAGCTGGGCTGCGGGCAATTGAACATGGTCGCTACGATCTATGCTCCTGCCAAGTGTTAGTTGCGAATTGTGATACGTTTTCTGCAAGCAGAAGGATGTAGTGCTGCTGAAATCCATTGCAGGATAAGCCTAGTGCATGGTTTTATGAGTGATGGTGGTGTACAGGAATGGTGTAGGAAGTTTAAAGAAGGGTGAACGGATGTCCATGACAAAGGTGGACAAGGATGCAAATCTGTTGCTACTGTATGCTTGGTTGAGCATATTGATGATTTTGCCCGCAACAAATGGAGGTTTACGATAAGTGAACCTTCTGCAAAAATTTCAAGGTCTTCTCTGTACACAATTGTGACTAAAGACCTCGGATATTGGAAACTGTGTGCACGTTGGATCCCAAAAAATGTTGAGTGACAATCACAAAATGCAGCGATAATCCTTCTGGTCAAACAACAGCTTTTGGAAGTGCCATTGCCATTGTCTGTATTATAAAAAACAGATTTTTAAATGGTCCTGTTAGTTTGAGAAAAGAATCCCTTTTAGTTCATTGTGGATTCCTCTTTCCAGTATTATTTTGTCATTCTTTCTTCTTAATTGGAAAAAATTCATTATCCTGGTATATTATACTGTCCCTGTTACAATACCAGTTGTGTAAATATGAAACCGGAATTTGCCCAAAAATGGCCCTAGCTGTAAATGTAGTTACCGTCAAACCACATCATTGGTGCCATTTTCTTTCTTTGACAGCTGACAAAGATTTTCAATTCACAACAATACAAGTTTCATAAAACAGCAAAGTTTTAATTATTATTGAACATGTTCGAGTTTTGTTCCTACAAACTACAATTTGCGGACAGCATTGATTTTCTATAACCATTTAAAAAAAACTGCTGAAGAATCGCATCAAATGCTTGCTTGTTGAAGCTTATAGTGAGCATGTTCTTGGTAAATCATAGTGCTCTGAGTGGTTTAAAAAAAAATTCAAAAATGGTGATTTTGACATGAGAAACAAAGAACGTGGAAGACCACGTTCAAAGGTTTGAAGACAGCAAATTGCAAGCATTGTTGGATGAGTATAACGCTCAAATGCAACAACTCATGGACCAATTAAATCTAACACGAGAAACCATCTCCATACATTTGAAAGCCATGGGAAAGATCCAAAAGATGGGAAAATGGGTTCCACATGAACTGAATGAAGGACAGCAAGAAAACCAATTGCAAAATGCTACTCGCCAGGTACAAAAGAAAGTCATTTCTCCATTGAATTGTAACAGGTGATGAAAAGTAGATATATTTCAAGAATCCTAAGTATAAAGATAAAAGATCATGGGTAAATCCAGGCGAACCACATCGACATTGATTTCAAGTCCAAATCGCTATGGAAAAAAGACAATGCTCTGTGTTTGATGGGATCAGAAAGGTGTGATCTATTATGAGCTGCTAAAACCTGGCGAAACAATTAATACTGAACGCTACCAATAACAAATGATCGATTTGAATCAAGCATTGCATGAAAAACGACCAGAATATCAAAAAAGGCAACACAAAATGATTTTTCTTCATAATGCACCATCACACACAGCAAAACCGGTCAAGGAAACGATTGAGGCGTTCAGTTGGGAAATACTTTTGCATGCACCTTACTTACCAGACTTGACTCTGCCCAACTACCATTTATTTGCATCGATGGGACACACACTTGCTGAGCAGCACTTCACATGAAAATGTACAAAGATGGCTCGTTGACTGGCTTGCTTGAACAGTTTTTTGGCGTGGCATTCATAAATTGTCAGAGAGATGGGAAAAATGTATAGCTAGCAATGGACAATATTTCGAATGAAATATTTTTTATCATTTTCATACAATAAATGTGTATTTTCTATACAAAAATTCCGGTTTCTTATTTACACACCTGGTATATACACTTTCTGTTAAATTATATCTACTATGATGAGAAGATGTCATTCTTTTGGTCTTCCCAACATTACCAGAAAATAAAATTAAAGGATTTTATTATAATAAAATTGGGTTTCAGATATTTTACACTGATATTACCTTGGTTTAGCTGGAACTAGTATGTAATGGGAGTTTAAGATTAACCGCAGTAACAACTTGGGGAGATTTTCCAGGATAAAATCTACCTATTCTTAAGGACGTTGACAAATGTATTGTCATGGCTCTTAGACAATTAGCGGTACTTAAATTGCTTACATTGTATCAGTTTTATTTTCACTAGAATTAAACTGGGAATGCTCCAAAGTGCTTTTTGAACACCCTCTTCCTAGTAGAACGTGGATGGATGCATAGATACTCGTGAAAGTAATAACAAAGCTGGCATTCCGTAAAAAGAATGCTAAGTATTCATTGAATTCAATAGACAACCCAACCCTTAGACGAACTTTGATAAGCTTCTCATTGAAGAGCTCAGTAAAGTTCTTTAAGTCATTTCTATTAGTTATATATCCTTAAAATTGTTGTATTCTTCTGTTTTATTTCACTGTTGTTATTTAAAAATATATATACAATGTACTTACATACAAGTAAATATATAATATATATATACAAATATACTAATTTACTATATTTATGTACACGAGGGTAAGGCAATTATTATCCGCAATTTAGTTATATTTTTGTTTATGTTGGTAATACTGTCATGTTGCGTAGATGACGCATGCGTGGTTTAATTGTTGTTATGTCTGTGCAGGTTTGATGCTGCTAGGTTAGTTCTATTATCACTGCCCTCCTGTTAACCATGGCTGCTCTACTTTCTTTTCGCACCAAAGAAGAGCAACGTTCAGTGATCTGTTTTTTGTGGTCATTAAACCTTTTGTAGTATTAGGGACCGAAATTCATCAAAGACTTTCGGTACAGTACGAGAACAGTGTGTTGCCACAACAGAGTGTCTACAAATGGATTGAAAAATAAAAAAATAGTCGCACAAGTGTTACGCACGACGAAGGAGCCAGACAACTGTTTACTGCCACAAATGAGGAAAACATTGATTGTGCACGTGACATGGTTTTCTTAGACAAACGAGTAACTATTGATGAAGTGGCACATAATCTACAAATTAGTCACAGTTCCGCCTGGATGAAATCATCCACAACAGACGTGGGTTTCATAAAGTCTGTGCAAGATGACTCCCAAAACAACTTGCACAGTTGTATAAACAAACGCGCTTGGACATCTGCCAAAAACATTTGGATCGCTATGGGCTATGGTAATGAATAGGACATCTTCTTAGACAGAATCATCACTGGTGACGAAACATGGATCCATCATTACGAGCCAAAGAGTAAACGGCAAAGTATGGAATGGAAACATTCAAATTCACCCTGCAAAAAAAAAGTTCAAGACACAACCAACCACAGGAAAACTGCCAAGCTGAAGCCTGCAATTCGAAGCAAACGCCGAGGACTGCTGTCGAAAGGTGTTGTGTTGTTGCACGATAATGCCCGTCCGCATACTGCTGCCCACACTGCTGAAACGCTCCAGAAACTCAACTTTGAAGTACTGGCTCATCCTCCTTACAGTCTTGATCTTGCCCCTTCTGACTACCACTTGTTTGGTCCACTCAAAGAGGTATTAAGGGGCCGTCGATTTACCTCAGACCAAACAGTGAAAGTTCAACTGAAAACCTTCTTTTATGAGAGAATCAGGAAGCTTGTGCAACAATGGACCAAGTGCGTTGAAATGCAAGGGGACTATGTTGAAAAATGATGTACGTGTAAGTTTCCTATTTGTATTGCAATAAAATTTATAACTACATTGCGGATAATAATTGACTTACCCTCATATATATATATATACATATAATACTATATATAGTAAATATAATATATGTACAAGTATGCTGCACGTATTTGCATGTATGTTTTTAATTAAAGTAAGGCTTTTTGAACCATAAAGTTAATAATTATAGTGTATACACTGTTTTTTCTTAAGTAATGTTTTTTTAACTTTTTAATGTTATAATCCGACCCTGAACTTATGCTTTGAAAGCCCTCATATTTCAGTTGGATATCACATATTCAAATAAGGCAATAAGAAAGTTAGTGTTTTTCTTATAAAAACATTATTTAAAATAATTATGTTTATGTAATGTGTATCATATAGCAAATATATATATATATATATATATATAAATTGATATCTGATTTATATATATATACTAGCAGAACAGTCAGGGGATATTTAGCCAGTCAGGGTTCATTTCACTCACCCTTCCCATCTAGCCAGGGAGTTTGGCCCCTTTCTTTTTTCTGTTTAGCCTCTGGAACCATCATAAAGTATTATTTCAGAGGATGAATGTGGATGATATGTATGAATGTAAATGAAGTGTAATTTTGTACAGTCTCGGGTCAACTGTTCCTGAGTTGTGTGGTTAATTGAAACCCAGCTACCAAAGGACACCAGTATCCACAATCTACTATTCAAATCTGTATAAAAGTAGCTGCCATTACTACGATTTGAACCTTAGAACTCTCGACTTCAAAATCAGCTGATTTACAATGACGAGTTCATCACTAGACCAACCCAGTGAGTCGGGCTTTGCTCACTGGACCCCTCTATGTTCATTAAACTCATACTTATGAGAATAATAATAATAATTAAAAATTAAAGGCTTCAATTTATAAAAACTATCAGTGTATTGTAATTACAACACAGCAACAGTTTGGTCAGTACAGGCCTTCAGTTTGAGTAATCACATCAAAAAGACATTGTCCTGTTGCATGACCTGGTATTGATTTAAAAAAACTACATATTTTCAAATGATTTATGACTGTTTTCGTTAAAATAATTTTACAATGAATTTATTTTGTTTTTAAATTTTCAGATACATATGGCTCGATTTCATAAGCCAGAACAAATTAACTTTGAGGAAGACTGTTTGGTTGTAGCTGCTATTGAAGTTCCTAATTACGATTATGAAGTAGTTGTTGAGAATGATTTTAATGATGTTTTGTCATAATCATGCCAGTCATTTTGTAACATATAACTTTTAAGATTAGATTTTGTTGATGTCTATGTAGTTGTATGCATCAAATTAAGTTATATTCATTTTATAGTTTTTAATAAAGTTGAATATGTTTTCCTACAATATATTAGGTCTGAGAATTTTGTAAGAATTTATAAAGCGATGAGTTGGTTGCAAGAAAGGCATGGAATGTTAAAAGTCCATTTTAAGAAAATTAAAAGCCAAAATATTTCATGACTTGGATATGAGAAATATCCATAAATTTTTATAAAGGGAATTCAGTAATTTTCCATTTTGCTAAATAAAAAAAAATTACCTGTCTTCTCTGTTTTTATCCACTACATAAAAAAAGCTTTTTAGTAGCCCTTTTTTCCATTAAAAACTTCAGCTGCTCTTTTTTCATAAAATTACTTTTTTTAGATGCCCTTCTTGCCTAAACCTGATAGGATAAAATTTTTTGATAGGATAAGATTATTAAGATAAAAAGTAAACTGCGGTATGTATTTATATATTTAATGAAGTGTGTATATAAAGAAAAATGTGGATTTCGTTCTCAAATCCTGAACTCTATATCAATTTTTTAATCTAATGGTTGTCTACACTGCACTTCCAATTCTATAATTGGACCCATTTCAAATTTTTAAATTTATCAATTGGACTATTTCTTGTACCCATATATCTATTGATTTTTTATTTTGTTTTCTTCTGGATTTTCTTTCTCTGTCATAAAATAATCAGTTTCAGGATCTGATATTTATTTCTTCTCAGTACTTTCATGTTTCGATTTTACTGTTACTTTCAGTGTCATCAAGAAGACTTTTGACCCATAAGATCTGTTGTTTGCTGAAGCGTGTAGGTTTATTACAAAATATTTATTTATAGTAATACCCTTTTGAAAAATGTTTAAAGGATTATAGGTATTTCTTTATAAGTTTTTTATCAATACTCTGAATTTATGATAATTTAGTCAAATATAGAACTGAATCGTAAAAGAAATGCTGTTGGCTACTGATTTTGATAGAGTTAGCTTTTAAAATTATTTTTTAAGTATGTTTGATAGTCACATGTAGATAAATTGATTGTTCAATTTTTTCACTTGTGTAATCTTAAAATACTGCTTTAATTTATTTAGAATGGACTCCAAAATTGTTATCATCTTAACTGTAGCTGTGTTCACATGTTGGACATATGTGTGATGGAGTAACTTGAAAGTAATTTTAATAAAAATATACATTTTTATGACAATCCTATTCTGCTCACCAGTATTGTCTGTCAGACATCAAAAATAGTTCAGATGTGTTAAGTTCTTTTACATTCTTATCTATAAAGTTAAAAGGCTAAATGTGAGTGTCACTTTTTTTTACACTGTTTCAGGAGAACAAAACAAAAATTGATGCAACATGTTCAACCACATCGATATAAAGAAAATTTGATAGTATTTTATTTGATTTTGTAATAAATAAAATTTTGTGATAAAGTATAAAATATTGATATCTGATTTTCAAAAGAATAGAATGTATTGTTACAAAAATATCTGAATTTGCCATATATTTCATGGTATGAGTTTTTTTTGTTACTTTTTAAAACTTTTACATAAAATTGTCACTTTAGATGAGGGTTTTCTAAGTAGATTTTTCTGGATTTATAAGTGCTACAATGAGATCAAGAATTGGTATTAATTTGAAATGCGAGTCACACATCTGCCAAACTAATGAATCAGTTTTTTCAATCTGTTAAAATGTATGACTTAATTTTCAACAAAATTATTACACATAACTGAAATGATTTTATTTTTGTGCTGAACATCTTCTCTAATACTGTTAGTAACAAGGTTTGTTTTTGAAAAACTGAATTCTTATAAAAAAAACACAGGTTTCTTAGTTTCACCTTTATTAAATTTTATTATTTCTTGTTACACAGTTTGGAAAGTTGCTATGTACTGGAATTATGGAAGTGTAATGATAAAACTTTCTTAATTATTACTTTATATTTTTATTTCATTATTTTATAGAAATGGATATTTACAGTAACTGGAATACTTTATAAAAGGGTTGAAAATGACCTCCTCCAACTTCAGTTCAACATTGCACATGTTTCAATTTGTTTTCAAACATTTCAACCAGCTGATGTGCTGAAATGTCTTGTACATATGCTGTTATTATGGTTTTTAGTTCGTCAATCATGTGTGGTCTGTTGTGATACACCCATTGCTACCCCCATTGAAAGTAATTTGGGGATGTCAGACTGGGGAATCATGCAGGCTACAAACTCCTTGAAATGATTTGTTCACTAAAGACATTTCATAACACCAGACGTTTCACCAAAGATATTTCATAAAAAAGTCACTGACCTATTAGCTATGGCGCCATCTTTTTGGAACCAACCGTGATTGATTTCCACTTCTGTTAACTGACTAACTCCAATTTTAACTTTGTATAAAGATTGTGTAATTCATGGAGGTTGTCATGCACAGTTGTGTATTTTGTAATTTAACATATCTTCCTGGATGAAACCATTCTCTCTATCTGTAAAAAAATGTAATGGTTGAGGATAACTATGGAATTTTGTTCAATAAAAATGTTTAAACTATTGACAGTAATTTAGTCTTTTGGCATGATCTATAGGTTTCAGACTTGAACACAGATTACATGTAGAGAAAAAGTTTCAGTTGTTTTCTTACAGCTTTATGTGCGGTATCTTGCTGCTTTGCTAACTTGCACACTGATTGTGATGGACTTTCAGCCATAGCATCCCCAAAATATCAGCAGCTTCTATTTGAAAGTTTAGATGGTCTTTCACTTCAATCAGCATCTTCAGCAGACCCTGTTCCCCAAAATGTTTCAGTAAGAATTCAAATGCATTGCGGTGAGAAACAGGAATAACTGGTAACTTTCCACAAAACTTGTGTTTCACTAAATCAGTATTCTTGTCACATTCATGAAAAACATGTTCAGCAAGAAAAATGTGTTTCTCTACCGAAAGAACCATTATGTTTCTCACTACAATTTATTTATTTATTTTAACAGCGCAGTGGCGTAATATCAACAGTACTCTGCAGAGATGCTAAGGCATCTGTGCACAGTGTGGCGTGTAATTTTATATGTACCAGTAAACGTGTAGTCTTGAACAGACTCAGGCCAACCACTCCTGAGATGTCTGGTTAATTGAAACCCAACCACCAAAGAACACAGCTTTTACAAGGACTCGAACCTTTGAACTCTCAACTTTGAGAATCAGCTGACATTGGGATAAGAGTTTAACCACTAGACTAACTCAGCGGATTAATTCAATTGATTCCAATAAATGAAATGAAACAAAGCATGTTCAATCACAACTCAACAACTGACATCCTTAGTTTATTACTGAACAACGCACAACAAACCTACAGGGTAACCAACCTAACGCTTAAAGACCACAATTCATCTCGTAATTCTTAATCATCCTGCACAGTGATGTTCTGAACGCCTGCATAATATTATTGTTCAGAATAGATTTTGTTTAGGTTGATCACCAATTGCATAAAAATTTGCATTAGCTATTTTTCATTATCTGTCGTAGTACTTTTATGATACTCTTTAATTTGCATTATTCCTTTAATTTGCATCCATTGGTTTTTGACATTTTTTATTAACAGTCCTTTCACCCTTACTGTTTAATATACAGGGGATTTTTGTAAAATGGTGGGCTAGCTATACTTTTTCAGATTCTACTTGTAAAACTAAATAAAAATATTCTTAGGAAAAATAGCAATTTCTCCTTTGTTCTCACCGTCACCATTTTGTTATTTTTATATAAAATTGTTAACTGTTTATTTTAAAAAAAAGTGCATGTAATGTTCTACAACAATTAACGTAAGATTATCACAGGTAGTTGTTTTATTTTTTTAATTATTAGGTCTATTATTGTGAGAAAATTATTACTTAATTGAATTGAATGTAAAGTGTAAAAATGAAAACAGACAAAATTGCAACATCAGTTTTCTGCCATAACTCGGCTATTTGTTAACAGATTTTAAAAAATAAAATGTCATTTTGGTCAAAATAAAAGGCTTAATATTTTAGCAAGCACATGCATTTTGATAAAACTTATATTCATGGAGATATAAAAATAAAAATGGAGATTGAAAAATAAAAATGGCCGCTATTTTATAATTTGCAAAGATAGTCCTGATTTTTTTTCTAATTTTAAAACTGTATTACAAAGACACTTACAAAATATTAATGTGATTCCTCTATCTGAACGAGATATAAATTTTTATATAAAAATAACAAAATGGCAGACAGGGGGAAAACGAAGGAGAAATTGCCATTTTTCCTAAGGATATTTTTTTTTAGTGTTACAAGTAAAATCCAAAAAAGTATAGCCAGCCCACCATTCTAGAAACACTCTATATATTATTAATATATTATTGCCTTGATATATTTATGTTTATAATGATTCAGTTCTCCAATATTTTTCTGTTCTTTTTTTTTTAACTCATAAGCTGATGGGAGTTCATTACTGCAGCTTTCACAAGTACTAAAATCATCATCAACATTGAAATCACAAAATAATAATTATAAACTGAAGAAAAACTAAAAATAGTGAAAACTTAAAAATTTGTTAATCTCAGATGTAACAATTATATCAGTTAGCATGTAGTAGTTAAGTTAAACACACAGCTGGTTAGATTTCTGGTGTTTAATTTGAAATAGATATCAACATGAAATTTTGTAGCATATATTAACAAGAAGAACAAGAAAATTAGTTTATATGATAAAGAATATCTGTACACTCATGCCTTTCCTGCACCCAGTTCCTCAACTGTTTTTAAATAATTCAACTTCATATTCAGGTAATTTATACTATTAGTATAATTATATATGATATATGTACAACCACACATATATCGGGTTGCTGAAAAATAACTTACAACCCCCTGCAGCTTTTTTATAATTGAGATAACTGGTTGTGGTTTGCAGCATTCTTCCTTGTACTTAGCGGCTCCTTCATACACTCTTTGATTTTTGGCTGGCAGAAGGTGGGGAGGCAATCAAATATTTCAAATGGGACCAATGGTCATTTATTATGTTATTTTATTGTGATGAGGAAAATGAAACAATTAAAACTAAATTCTGATCGCCGAATCCAAGATAGCAGCCAACAATATGTTTGTTTCAAATAACTAGAACTACAGCTCTCCTTTAATTTTTTTTATTTGAAATATCCCAGTTCTTTCTTTAGTAATCTTTTTCAATAAGAGAGGTCAACACAGTAAGCCTCAATTTAGAGTATTCGGCCTTCAAGTCGGTGAAGAGCAGCAGGGGCAGCTCAAAAATATTAAATGGGACATATGATCATGTGATAAATTATTTTAAATGTCTTTGCAAGATAAGCAAAATGGTGTCAGAAAAATTAAATTGTGATTATTTAAATCAAAATTGCAACCACAAGTGTCATTACGTTAATTAAAAATTGAAAAATTTATACTTTTTTTAACTAAACTTGTGTTGAAGAATTTTATTTAAGTAAATAACAATTTGCAATTTAACTACTTTTTCATGTGTAATTAATTCTATATTTTATTCAAAAAAAGTTCTATAATTTCATGAATTATAAATACTACATAATAAAATTATTCCAGTTAAAAAATATTATTGCTTCTCATCTCATATTAAATTTTCAAACTGCCCTCCCTGTTCCTCCATGCAGTAATACAAACAGAATCTTCTCTCACACTGTGAAAAGTCGGTGGTGAAATTTCTCTACATTCTATCTCAATGTGTTCTCTTAGTTCTTCGATTTAAGTTGGCTGTGAGCTAAAAATGGTTTTATTTTAAATACTCCCACTGGAAGAAATCAAGGGGATTCAGATCAGGTTTGGCTGGCCATTCAGTGCTACCATGTGACCTACCCAACGATTAGGAAACTGTTTGTTCAAGTTACAAGCATAGGGTGGAGGAACACCATCTAACTGGTGCTCCAGTGAATTTGGAAAAACACATCTTTTCTCATGAATAAAGTTTTTTGTTCATTTGGTCTACAACTATCTCATTTGAATTGTTGAGAGCTGGAATTATCAGCTCATTCAGAAAAGCATAGTTCATTTGTGTAGTGTGTAGCAGTTCATCTAGTGTGTACCAGTGAGGGTTTTCTTGTGACTAGTATCTGCTTTTATGTTTTTAATAGCCCCATTTAAAGTAAATGCTTCATCAGTGAACAATAATTTGAAGTAATAAATAGTTCTTGCTGTTAATCACTCAGATTTCACTGAACTAATTGTAATTATTAAATTTTATATGGGTGGTATTTATGTTTTTTAATACTTTTTGCACCATCTAGATAAATTATTATTTCGTTAATTGTTCTTGCTGATTGTTGATCATTAACAGAAATTTTTCCTAATATTCCTTCTTCAATAACTTCATCTGTATTGGGTCGGCCAGATTTTTTATCATCTAAAAAAATATCAGTGCGTTGAAATCTTTCTATTAAGTTTGTGACTGCTTTCCTGGAAATTTGATGATTAGGATGCCGCACATTAAATACATAAGCATTATATATTAGCAATATATAATGCTATACATTAGCAATACATTTTGAATATATTTATTTCTCCAAATAAAAATACTGCTTCTATCCTTTCTTGAATTGAAAAAAAAATTGGTTTTTACCCAATTGTTATTTCGTAGGTTATGGTTTTTTAACTAAGTTAAAAAACAAAACAAGGTTATATAAGTCCTGTTAAACTTTTTCATCTAACTTCCTTTTTTTTTAATTTTGATCTTTTTAATTTTTTGACCTTTGTAATTTAAAATCTTTTCAGCTTACTAATACAAAAATACAAGCCTTCATCCAAAAATAACATTAATGCAGTTACAACATCTGTATGCTACTTATCACAAAATAAACAGTGAATATAAATTTCAAAAAAGTAGCTTAATTTTTTTTTTAATGTTTATTAGTTGTTGACATTGCCAACTTATGAAATAAAAATTACTCTCTTAAAAGTTTCTTATTAAATGAAATTTTAATGTTATAAAGTGAGTTAATTAATTATTTTTAAATTCAATATTGTAAGTTTTAATTATTTAAGAAGTATTTGAAAAATTGTAATAATTTTTTTTAATTTTTAATTAATGTAATGACATTTGTGGTTGTCATTTTGGTTTAGTCAGAATTTAATTTGTTTGATGTCAAGTATCTTGCATAACAAAGATCTTTGAGTTATCACATCACCATATGTCTCATTTAAAATTTTTGAGCTTCCCACCCTCCTGAAAGCCAACTATTCTAAATTGGGGATTACTGAGTTAGCCTCTCTTATCAGAAAAGATTTCCAAAGAGAAAACTGGGATACTTCAAGTAACAGAAAAATTAAAGGGGAGCGAGCATACAACTTAAGTTCTAGATATCTGAAACAAATACATTGTTGGCTGCCATTTTGGACTGGGCGATCAGTATTTACTTTTAATGATATTATTTTTCTCATTTCACCAAACTCTTTAAAATTATATATCAAATGATCATTGGTCCCATTTGAAATTTTTGAGTTGCATACATACATTGGAGGCAACTACTAATAAAAAAATGTATGTTAATTGAAGTAGCCCCTTGGTACAAAGAAGAATTTTGCAAACCGCATCCAGTTATCTCAATTATAAAAAAAAGTTCAAGGGGTGTGTAAGTTACTTTTCAGCCACCCATATATATTTTATACTTTATTTGAAAGATACTTAAGAGTTAAAGAGTCCTAAGATACAATGTAATAGTCTTTTACATTGCAAATTATAGATTTAAAACTTATGAAAGAAAAATTGCAATTAAATAGACTAAAGTACGTGTAACAGTAGGTTTAAATTAAAAGTAGTTCTTTATTGAATATTTGTAGGGGGAAATAGGAGTTACTAATCAGTACCTCGTTTTGATAAAGACTGTTTAAAGAGAGAAAAAATTATTTGCTACTATTACCTTTAGTCTGATGTAAATGCTATTGCCAGATGAATTTTTCAGTGCCCATTAATAAGAATACTTTCATTTCTGTTCTCTTTGAAAACTGTTTAATTAAGAAGTACATTTATTTTTCAGTATAATTATTCTTCCATTCACAAAGTATAATATACTAACTGTTTGCTAATGTATTTTTGCTTATAACTCAACAGCAGAACTTTTAAATCAAAACATTAAATATATATATATTTTGTGACTCAGGTTTTATTTAAAAAATATTGAAAAATTGCTACATAAACAAAAAAAATGTACCATATAGGTTTGTAATCTGTTCATTAAAAAAAAAAAAAAAAAAAAAAAAAAAAAAAATTAACTTTAATTTACTTTCATTAATCTACCTAAATACCTAAGATAAAGAATCCAATAGCTATTGTGTCAGTGTTAAGATAACATTTTAGCATTCTTCGCACAGATCTTTTGCATCTGGTGCCAAGTCAAAATATACTGTAAAATTCATTGTGCTTAGCAGGTATGTACTGTATAATCTTTTGAATGTCTAAGTTTTTTACTGTTTATGGGACCTTACTTGTAATGAATCTTTTCATTTGGCAATAAAACATTTCCATTACTTATAAATAAATAAAAAATAGCTTTACCCAAGATATTAATTATTTTGAAGCTTGCATATTTTATTCTCTGCCAAATACATTAAATGCCTGACTGAAAAATGAATCTTTTAATGTTTTTTAACAGATTTTTTATGGAAAAAAATTCCTCCTTGCAACTTTTAACTACAGCAAATATTGACTGCAAGGCAAAAATCTGTGCCTTTTACTGGATAATATTCATCTATAACATTGAAACAAATTATCATAATCATATTTATAAAAACTCTGATCAAAATGCTCTTCCTCCTTTAATGAACACAGACTCATTAAAAACATGAAGCTTTTGTTCCTGATTCAGGTATGTAATTGTTTAAAACAAGGCAGACTGTTCAGGACCTCTGTGTACTACTCCCACATTTCATGTATTAAATATAATACATCCATAATTATCAACAAATAAACATGAAATACACAGCTCCAATTTTGTACAAGTGCAAGTAAAATATTTCCTGTGTAGATAATAACAGGAGTGGCAAATTACGTGTGTCGTTGAATACTGTTTTGACTATATCATTCTATTCGATTGGCTTAATTTAACAATTTCATTCTTTTTATTGTAGAAAGTTCTTGGTCTGTATATTTGCACTAATAACTAGCCAACTGCAGATCCTCTGACATTTTCATTTACCCATAACCAACTTTACTTTTACATTTAATTCTTTACTAGTGGAGTATATAGTGACTTGAAGGAGCAGGCCAAAGCAATAGTCATTGTTTTCATGGAAATTTTTCAGGTAATATTCATATTTCATCTCCTCTTTAAGTTGTATTTTTTTTTTTTTAAAGATCATGATTTATTTTTATTTTCACAAGGGTAAAAAGATTAGAAACAAAATACAATCTAAGATGCCTGATGACATGCTGACACATTCAGTATTTTTCATAGCATAGTATTTAAACATAGAATATCTTTCTTTACTTATTTTATCTTTTGATTGCCCTGTTTCTTTCTACATCTCATCTTTCCATTAATTCTATGAAGAATGTGTTTTGTTTGTGTATGGTTTTGCCATTATAATAATGATATTATATGATCTTTTTCTTCTAATGAAAAAACTAATCTGCATCCGTCATTTATTTTTTATTTTTTTTTTTAAGGCGAAAAACGGTTGGACGTTATCATCGCCCGTAAAATAAATAAATAAATAAAAGTAATTAAAATTGTTACATAAAATTAAAACTTAAAACTCCTATCACAGGAAACAAAATCCGGAATGGGTGTAAAAGGCCCATTCTCGGATAACAAAAACACTAACATGCAACTTAAAACTACGTTAAAAACTATCATATTAAAAATAAATAAAACTTAAAACTAAAAAGAAATAAAACTTAAAACTATTATGTTTGAAGTCTTACAACTAATATCACAAAAATCTTACAACTAATATCACAGACGAATTTAAAAAACATAACAAAAAAAAAATTCCGATAGGGAGTGTAAACGGCTCGCTACTCGGATAACAAAAACAATACATAGGACAATATATACAATTACAAAACAATACATACTAATTAAATTTTTTGTATTAACCCTGTACTACGCAAAAACAGAAACGTCCGGTTTAAAACCTCTTTATCATTACACAAGATACCACGGATGTTTCTGGGTAGTTTAAATTTACGACGCAATGCCGCATAACATATGCAGTCCACGAGTATGTGGCGCACAGTCACGCGGCAGTTGCATCGTGCGCATAGAGCTGGTTGTCCTCTTGTCAGGTACTCGTGTGTCCTATCCGCAATCGACAGAGAACTACTTCCTCACGCCGGGGTTTTCTGTATGAGGAGTCCCATGGTAACACAGAATCTTTAATCTGACGGAGTTTATTATCAATGGTAGCCGTCCAATCACCTTGCCACCTTGTTCTTAATAATTGTTTTACATAGTTAATGAAATCAGAAGTAGCAACTCGGGTGGTGAAAGGAGGCTGGCTACATGCTTCTTTGGCAGCGGAATCTGCAAGATCATTACCTGGAATCCCTACGTGGCTAGGGACCCAGCAAAAACTTAATTCTGTGTTGTGATTATTCAACTCGGCGATTGCGTTGTAAATTTCAATGATGATAGGATGTTTGGAATAAAAGTTTTTTAAGGCTTGGAAAGCACTACACGAGTCACTGCAAATAAGAATTTTTCTATATTTAGGGTTAATGATGTTTAGAGCCTTATTTATAGCGTATAGTTCAGCGGTAAACACACTCGTAATACCGGGTAGACCAAACATATAAGTTCTTTCATTGACAGCAAATGCACACCCAACTGTATCGTTTTGTTTCGATCCATCAGTGTATACAACCGCGTCTGGTTTCATCTTGGAGAGAACACACTGAAACATTTGCTGAAAGACAATGGATGGTGTTGATTGTTTATTGTATGTAGTCAGGTCAAAATTAAAATTTATGAGGTTTATTCTCCATGGAGGATATGAGCAAGGATACATAGGAAAGAATGATGGTGTGCCAACATTTATATGCTGCAGCAGGCGCCAGGTGCAGTACGCCGTGGATGATCCTCATACTTTCCTAGATTAGGATTTCTAAAGACTGAGTCAAGAACCGGGTGATTTGGCTGTCCTCTGAGACGAGCAAAATAAGATAAGATCTAGTCTCGTCTATCCTAAAGTGATGGTTCACCACAGTCTACAAGTAAGCTTGCGACAGGACTTGATCTAAACGCGCCTGTGGCAAGCCGAAGGAAAGCATGATGTACACTATCCAGCATTTTAAGCATGGTTTGAAGAGTAGGCGACACAACCATAATCTAAACGGGAGCGAACAAAGGAATAGTAAAAACGTATCATACATGATCTATCGGCTCCCCAGTTGGTGTTAGTAAGGACTCGCATCATATCTAGAATTTTGGAACATTTTGTTTTCAATTCTTTTAAATGTTTGACCCAAGTAATACGGCCATCAAAAAATAAACCTAAAAACTTGACGTAAGTAGAGATAGAAATAGTCTCTCCGTTCAGAAATATTTGCGGAATAGAAGGGTTTCGTAGCCGAGAAAAACTACACATTTTGTTTTTGCGGATGAAAATGTGAAACCACTAATCCTGGACCAAGCTTCAAGGTGAGATATAGTGTTCTGCAGTAGTCTCTCTGCTGTAGGTGCTGAACGGCTTGCAATGTAGATAGCAAAGTCGTCAGCAAATAGAGAGCATGAGACAGGAGCGTGCACACATTTGGTAATATCGTTTATGGCTACAGAAAATAAGGTGGCACTTAATACACTACCTTGGGGCACTCCATTCTCCAAGATGACACTATCTGAGAGCGAATCATCCACACGAACACGAGCCGTTCGGTGATTTAAGAATCCCCGGATAAAAGCAAGCATATTGCCCTTGATTCCCCATTCTTTGAGAGTGTTAAGAATACCACGTCGCCAGGCTGTGTCATACGCCTTTTTTATATCGAAGAAGATAGCGACGAGGTGCTGCCGATTTAGGAAAGCGTTTTGTATGGCTGTTTCTAGTGACACTAAATGGTCAATAGAAGATCGTCCTTGTCGAAACCCACACTGTTCTGGAGATAGAAAGCCATGTTTCTCCAAGTACCATGTAAGGCTGCGGTTTACCATTTTCTCCATTATTTTACAGAAAACGCTTGTTAATGAAATAGGGCGGTAGCTTGAGGGGTTCGTTTGGTCTTTACCAGGTTTTAGTACTGGTATAATAAATGCTTCTGACCAGCCGGGTGGGAAGACTTGTTCGGAGAATAAACCGTTGAAAATATTCAAAAGTTGTTGTAGTGCCGAATTAGGAAGGTGTGAAAGCATGGAAAGGCGAATGTTGTCCGGTCCAGGGGAAGTGTCCCGTGAATTTTTAAGTGCATGTAACAATTCTTTAAATACGAATGGAGTGTTAAATTCACCAACCGAATCACCAATGTTTAACGATAATACTTCTATTTGTATCTTGTACCGTTGAAAATCGTTATTATATGATGAGGTGAGAGACACCGAGCGGAAAGATTTTGCTAGACTATTTGCCACTTCCGAGGATGATGAAAGGAGTTCTCCTTCATCAATAAGACCGAGAATAGATTGTTTCGGTGATCCGAAAATTGCACCGAATTTTCTTCCATACAGTAGACGTGGGAGTAGTGCGTGAGATAGTGCTCACATATTTCGTCCATGAATTCCTCTTAGCGTCCAAGAATACTCGACGGCACACCGCTCTAGCCCTGCGGTATAAATTTAGATGTTCTGTTGTAGGCCTACGATTAAATTTTCGTAGTGCCTGCCGTCGATTCCTAATAGCATTTTTACAATCATCGTTCCACCATGGAACGAAAGGACGTCTAGGATTACCCTATGTTTGTGGGATATATCTGTTTTTTTTTTGTTTTTTTTGAGGGCGAAAAACGCTTGTGCGTTATCATCGCCCGGATCCTTTTTTTATATAGAAAATTAAATGTTTTAAAACTATTCTAAATGATGAATAAAACTTATAACTAATATCGAAGGTAAAAACTAATATAAGATCAAAGTAAATAGAATTTTACAAAGTCCAAGATGGGTGTAAAGGGTCCATTCTTGGATAACAAAAGACTAAAAAAAAACTAAAAACCATAAAAGATCTAATATAAAACTGTTGGCATTCTCAAGTATCATGGACGTAAAAGAAGAATATTGGTCGAGGATGTTCGCTCCATCGTCATACTGAGATTGGAATGCTTTATGGTATCCGTTCCAATCTGCCAACCCATGCTTTTTCAGCTAAGTTTCAATCGAGGCAAGAGTTGTGTTTCCTAGGTCCTGAGTTGTGTTTCAGTTTATGCGGCAATCAGCACTGCCAAGTCATCAGCAAAAGCTATGCTCTGCGTCTGCAGAGGTAGTCAAAGACGATGTTCCAAAGGAGGGGCCCAAAACAGATCCCTGTGGGACCCCCCATACATCTCAAATCGCAGCCCACCCTCGAGTATGTGAACATGAACACACCTGTTCTTAAGATAGTCGCTAATCTACTTGAGCAGGTAGTTGCTAATTCCTGTTTCCACTAGCACCACCATTATGGCTGCCATAATGGTGTTCGAAGGATCTGAACCAAAAGCATTCTTGAATTCAAGGATAACCAGGGTCGGTATTTTCCTGATCCTCCATGTGTCACTCCTAGACTCGGTCGCCCAGTTTACTACGCTTGATAAGGCCTGTATGGCAGATCTGCCCTTCACAAAGTTATTCTGGTTCGGGTGGATGCCCGCGCCCACACTTAGCTCCTCCACAATTCTTGCAGCCAATATTCTTTCGACCGCCTTGGCCTTATTGTTTAAAAGGCATAGCGGCCGAAACTCTTTCGGGGAATCCTCCTTCCTTGTCTTAGAAAGAAAGACAAGGCGCGCCTCCTTCCAACAGGTGGGAAACGTCCCACCCTCCAGTTCCTGATTGACCGTGTTCATCATATCCCATGGTCTCTGGGAAGTTAGGCCCTTCAAAGCTAACGCCGGGATCCCGTCAGGGCCGGGGCTCTTGTCAGTACGAAGTCTGTTTACTGCTGGGGTAATTTCCTCCACTGTGAAACGTCATCTCCCGAAGTCGGAGGGACCTCGATGAATTGCTCGATGAATTTCAGCCCGACTCTCTGACAGCAATGGTAGACGCCTACCAAATCTCTCCATGACGACCCCGACAGGGAGTCTTATTCTTTAAGACTTAGGGGGTTGGCAACCCCACGAGCCTAGACTCTGCAGCTTTTCTTCCCACTAAACGCTAAACTGTAGAATACTTCACAATATACACAAATACTACACCAAGAACACTACATGAATTATAACATATACATTTACACAACAACATCCAACACAACTTTCTCTTTCATTTACACTCGATGGTGTTGCGACATCTTACGAAACGCAACCGTAACCTAAGGTGAGAACTATCGTGCCGATGGGTGAATGGCTCTACGTAGTGAGTCTCGAACGATGTCCTCTGGGCACCAGAGCAAACCCAGTTGTATTCAGCTAAAGGGCAGATTGTGATGGATATCATAAAGCCTTCCAATCACAATATGACTGACGTCGGTACGAACATCCTTGAGCAATGTTCCTCTTTTACGTCCATGATACTTGAAACTGCCAGCAGATATATCCCACAAGCAAATGGTAAACCTAAACGTTCTTCCGTTCCATGGTGGAATGATGATTGCAAATGTACTATTAAGAGTCGACGGCGGGCACTACGCAAATTCAATAATAGACCTACACTGAACATCTAAATTTGTACCGCAGGGCTAGAGCGGTATGCCATCGGGTCTTCTTGAACGCTAAGAGGAATTCATGGACGAAATATGTGAACACCATCTCACATACTACTCCCACGTCTACTGTGTGGAAAAAATCCATGCAGTTTTCGGATCGCCAAGGCGATCTATTCTCGGTCTCATCGATGAAGGAGAACTCTTTTCATCATCTTCGGTTGTAGCAAATACTTTAGCAAAATTATTCCGCTCGGTGTCTCTCATTTCATCATATAGTAACGACTTTCAGAGGTACAAAGCACAAATAGAAATATTGGCGTTAGACGTTGGTGAATTGAACACTCCATTCCTATTTAAAGAATTGTTGCACGCACTTAAGAACTCACGTGACACTTCCCCTGGACCAGACAACGTTCGCCGCCTTTGTATGCTTTCACACCTTCCTAACTCAGCACTACAACATCTTTTGGATATTTACAATGGTTTATTCTCCGAACAAGTCTTTCCGCCCAGCAGGTCAGAGGCATTTATTATACCAGTACTAAAGCCTGGTAAAGACAAACCCGATTCCTCAAGCTACCGCCCTATTTCTTTAACAACCGTGTTGTGTAAAATAATGGAGAGAATGGTAAACCGCAGGCTTACATGGTACTTGGAGAAACATGGCCTTCTTTCTTCGGAACAGTGTGGTTTCCGACAAGGACGATCTTCCATTGACCAGTCAATGGAAACAGCCCAACAAAACGCCTTTCTCAACCGTCAACACCTCGTTGCTATCTTCTTTGATATTTAAAAAAGGCGTACGACAAAGCCTGGTGACGTGCTATTCGTAACACCCTCAAGAGATGGGGAATCAAGGGCAATATGCTTGCTTTTATCCGGGGATTCTTAAATCACCGAACGTTTCGTGTTCGTGTAGGCGATTCACTTTCAGACAGTGTCGTTTCGGAAAATGGAGTACTTCAAGGTAGTGTATTAAGTGCCACCTTGTTTTCTGTAGCCATAAATAGCATTACCACTTGTGTACAGGCTCCTGTCTCATGTTCTCTATTCGTTGACGATTTTGTTATTTACATTGCTACAGAACACTATATTTCGCCTTGAGGCTTGATCCAGAACTACTGATTTCACATTTTCATCCGACAAAACGAAATGTGTAGTCTTTTCTCAACTACGGAACCCTTCTATTCCGCAGGTTTTTCTGAACAGAGAGCTTATTGCTGTCTCTCCTTACGTCAATTTTCTAGGTTTACTTTTTGATAGCTGTTTTAATTGGGTCAAACATATAAAGGAATTGAGGACAAAATGTTTCAAACTTTTGGATATGATGCGGGTCCTTAGTAACACCAATTGGGGAGCCGAGCGGTCATGTACATCATGCTTTTCTTCGGCTTGCTACAGGTGCATTTAGATCCGCAAGCTTACTTGTAGACTGCGGCGAGCCATCACTTTGGTATAGACGAAACCAGCTTTTGTTATCTTATTTTGCCCGTCTGAAATGACAGCCGAATCACCTGACTTTTGGGCCAGTTCTTAGGAATCCTAATTTAAGGAAGTATGAGGACCTTCCACGCTGTACTGCGCCTGTAGGTGTCCGTACCCGACGTCTGCTGCAACATATAAATATTGACACTCCCTCGTTCTTTCTGTCATGTCCGTGCTCATATCCTCCGTGGAGAATAAACCTTGTAAATTTTACATTTGACCTTACAACATACGATAAACAATCAACACCACCTACTGTTTTCCGGAAAATGTTTCAGTATATTCTCACCAAGACGAACCCAGACGTGGTGATATACACTGATGGGTCAAAACAAGGATATACACTGTTTAGCCAACCTGGTATTACGAGTGTGTTCACCGCTGAACTACTCGCTATAAATAAGGCTCTAAATATCGTTAACCCTAAATATAGAAACATTTGCAGTGACTCGTGTGATGCTCTTCAGGCGTTAGAAAACTTTTATTCCAAACATCCTGTCGTCATTGAAATTTACGATGCAATCGCTGAGTTAGGTAATCGCAACACGAAGTAAGTTTTTGCTGGGTCCCTAGCCACACAGGGATTCTAGGTAACGAAATAGCATATTATGCTGCCAAAGAAGCGTGTATTCAACCTCCTTTCACCAGCCGAGTTACTACCTTTGATTTTATTAATCGTGTAAAACAATCACTGAGAGGAAGGTGGCAAAGGGACTGGGCGATTACCGTCGATAATAAACTCCGACGGATTAAAGATTCAGTGTTTCCATGGGGCTCTTCTTGCAGAAAATCTCGACGTGAGGAAGTGGTCCTCTGCCGGTTACGGTTAGGACATACGAGGATCACACACGAATACCTAATGTCAGGAGAGGCCCCACCCCTATGCACACGATGCAACTGCCGCATGACTGTGCACCACATTCTCATGGACTGCATATGTTTTGTGGCGTTGCGTCGTCAGTTTAATATACCTAGAAACATTTTGGAATTTTGGACCGAATGTTTCTCTTTTTGTATAGTACCAGGTTACTGCAAAGAGTTTAATATTATCATATATATTTATGCTAGAAGAGTTGTTAATTTTTAACCTTTACTTTCAATTTTGATTTTTTTGGTTCTATGTCTTTAATATTAACCGAGAAGGGAGCCTTTTGCACAACCCATCGGAATTAAATAAGTTTTATATCGTTTCTTTATTCGATTATTTTAACTTTTATATTTTAAAGACTTCGTCTGCGGTATTAGTTTTGAGTTTATTTTACCTTCTTGACTCTTGTTTTAATAAATTGTTATTATATGATTAATAATAATTATACGACTTTTAAGTTTTATTATTTTGGAGTTATTTTCCCCTTTTATTAATAAAATTCCGGAGTATGATAACGCCCAGGCGTTTTTCGCCTACAAAAAAAAAAAAATCATGACGATTTGGTAGGCTTGTCCCCATAGATCGTTATCTAGATCTTCGCATAAATCATGTCATGTTTGGCGCTTGACGAGCTTAATCTCATAATTAGGGGCATTTCTGCAGTCCCTGTAGTGACGAGCAGCCTTCTCTTGGTCCTCACTACCCTTCGACGTAGCCTCTGCAATGTTCTTGCATCGTTGTAACTCGCTGCGAATTTGCGCCACCCACGGCGTCCACCAATAAACTGTCCTGTGACTCCGACGATTTCTAATTACTAAGAAAATCTCGTGTTTGACGACTGCTTGTCGGGTATCGGGTCTTAACTGGGGTACTTCTCTCAGTTTATCTCTCACATTTTTGATCACGATGTCCGCCTGATGTTTCGTCAATCTTCTTGGACCATTATCCCTAACCCTGAAGAATGAATCCTTTATCTCTAAGAGTGTGGTGAAATGATCTCTAGCTGAATCATCGGGCTATATTCTCCAAGTACATGTGTCCATGTAGCGACTGTCAAGAACAGTTAAATCCCGGATGGATTCATGTCCTCTAGCCGCGTAAGTGGCTGTCCCATCGTTGACACAGGAAAGCGCCATCTGGCGTATTAAGTCAGTAAGACCTCACCCCGTCTGTTTGTATAGCCGCTGCCTGCCTCAACGACTTTGCAATTGAAGTCCCCCATCAAGAGTTGCCCCAGCCAAGACGTCCTGGAGCCGGTCCGTGAAGCCTTCGAAACTAGCGGAGTCATAATTTGGTAATATATAGGCTGTTATGAGCACCACCCCAGTGGTCTCAATCAAAATTAGGCCGTCCCCTCTCTCGAAGAGTCGCCATCCTATTCTTCCTCTGACAGCCATTATGGCTACATCGCACCTCTTATTTATGCACCTCCCCTCACCAACCGCCTTATTTGGTTTAGTGGTCACAACGAAATTCACGCCTGGCGTGAAATTTCGTTGTCATAAATTTGGCGTGAAATTTATGACGCCTGGCGATCTCTTCCACCATATTGTGCGAAAGGGGACTTCTGTTGGTATTAGCTAGTACCAGCCTGATCATTTTGTGGATGCTTGGCACCCTAGGCCTCCAGTACGTTGTGTACTAATCTTGGTTTTCTCCGTAACATTGGCGCTAATGTAGCCATCTTTGCCGCATTTAAAGCCGGTGTTGCTCCTATCCGGACCATCACAGTGAGCTGCCTTATGCCCCACGGCCCAACATTTTAGCATCTATCGGAAAAAGTGCTGAGGGCGACTCGACAGGAGACCCTGCCGAACTTGAGCTTACCAGACTTGCACAAATAATCAGCTGCATTAGGTGGCACCAACAGCATGGCAGCCTTCGTGCTTCCGTACGCTGATCTAACAGTTAGTCCATGAAACTGTTCAAACTCCAGTCCCATGGCTGATCCATAAGCCTCTAGTATCTCGGCCTTAGTGGAAACAGCACCACAATATCTTTGATACAAGGCTTTTTACTCGCCCTCTGCTCATGCAGGTGACTTTCATCCCTGCGATTCCATCCGCTATTCTTTTTTAGAGTATCACAGGCCCTTGCCCCTCGTCCTTGACTCTAATGAGTACCTCTGCGGCCTGACATTTCCTTAAAGACAGTATCGAGAAGACCACCGCGGACACCGTCCTTCACCTGCTTAAGCAAGTCTGCAAAGGTTCTATTCTGTGTACTGACTGCGACGGTTTTTATGAAGGTGCTGGACCTTCTCAGTCGACTTCGACCTCAAAGGACTTTGCTCAAAATAAACCCCCATCTTGAGGCTTTTTCTTCTCTCGGCATATTCCAGAAGTTTTCTTAGATGAATACCCAATTTGTCTTCTGCCGCCTCAAAGACCAGTTTGTTGTTAAGTCCGAAGATTCTGCCTATGCCTTCAGATATAGGCAGAATTGTGTCTATGGCACAAACTGCAACTGAGCCTCGAACAGTTTGGGGACCGTATCCTAAATAGCTCCTAGAGCTTGCCTAACAGCGTGAGTGAACTAAGCGCGGTGCCATATACCACCGGCTTACGTATCCCAATCATTCACTTGTCATATATTTGCTAAAATGGGTAGGGGCACTCCGTCAACTACTAAAAATATATATGACATCCATAAATTAAAGTTTATTTCGTCTAGACAGCAATTCGCTGCCACGCTTGGGTCACTGAATGCCAGCAAGTACCTGTCCGTATTAAAGCGCTTGAAGCCTTAATTAGCTGGTGGTTAGCCATTTATATTTCTAGGTTAGCTTCCCACTGTAGTGTTGTAGGAGTCTTTTTCCTTAGGTAAACTACTGATGTCGGTTGAACAAAGCAATCGCAACAAGGAACTCCACACGGTCCGACAATGTAGCTCTCGCCACATTGACTCGCCGGCTTGTAAGTGGCCAATTTTCCTCTTGACCTCTAAGTTCCAGGGTGGCCCGGTCTCTAGTTTCCGCAAGAGCAGGGCAGTCGAACATCAGGTGTTCATTTGACTGGACCTCCCCGTAGACGCACAGCTCATCAACTGCCATCCGGAACCGAAACAGATATTGGTCTAAGTTAGTGATGTTGGCGAGCACCTAGGCACCCGTTGCTCTTAAAAACGGTCTCGAGGAATACCATCCCCCAGATCCTGTATAAACTTATACAAGGACTTATCTTCCCTTAGTCGTGTGGTGTTCCATTTCAGCTACCATGCTTCCATCGCGAGGCTCTGCAGCCTCTCCCGCAGGCGGGAGGTGAGCAACTGATCAAAATTTAGATCCGGTGCGTTGTGATCCCCGTTCCGGTTCGGGACTGGTCCGGCTCGAAATCGCATCCCAAATACCTCAGCCTCCCTGCCTCTTCGCAACTTCCACATAGCCGCCCGAACTTTCACCACTAAATCGATTGGGAGAGCCTTTCCCAATACGGTGGTAGCCTCGCAGGAAGTTGTTTAAAAACACCAGTGCATACTGTTAAGGCTCCGCGCTGGGCACTCGTTAAATTCTGAATAACTACTCTATTTCTGTCCAACCTATGCGCCCAAACGGACGCAGCATATGAAGCCATACTCTTGAAGAGACCTCGGTACACCATGTACAAATGACGGCCCTACAGCCCGTAATCCTTCCGAGCAATCCTCCTAAGCTTGTGTATCACAGAGACGGCGTCCACCGCTACTTGCCTAATGTGGTTATTTGCTATTTAGCAAAAACAGAAACTCCTCATCAAACAAAACACCTTGGTACTTATGAAAAACACCTAGGTACCTACGTCAATCCAACCCTCCGCGATCGACAAAGCCGCCTGCGCCCGGTCTTCTAACTGCGGTCGTGAATTACCACGAACTAACAGGAGATAGTCATCGGCGAAAGCGTGGGCCGTGGCTCCTTCCGGGAATGTCAGTCCCAGAAATCCGTCAAATACCAGGTTACACAGCAGGGGACCGAGAAAGGAACCCTGCGGACTTCCCCTGGTGACGGACGTTTCCATAGCCATGTGCGCATCTCTAAACAGAGACGTAAGGTTAGACATATAGTCACGCACTACGGCCTGCAGGGCTACAGGAACATTACGGTGTTCCAACTCATAAAGAACGGAAACATTTGGATATGCAATACTGCTTTTATGGTTTGAATTGAAAGGCTATGATTAGGTATGCTCATTTTTTTATTTTTAACTTAATACTTGATGCATGCTACATGTGGAGCCCAGGATTTATCTTGGTCTACATTTTACACGTTCTACTTTTTTTTTTAGGGTCACTAACAAACATTCCAACTGCAGCTTCTGCCATGTAATTAAAAACGTTATATATAATTTCTTTCTTTTGGCGCCGATTGTCTTTTCCACGTAAATTGGACATAATATTCAAAATAATAAAATCAATTCACTGCCATAAGGATAAAGCCGTCAAAATTTGACTAATTTAATGACGAATAAATTACTTTAAAAATTTCACTTAAGACTTAAAATTTCACAACTACTTCCATGAAGTAGTTGAAATCTTAAATAACTGCGGCCCGGTCTTCTAGCTGCGGTCGTGAATTACCACGAACAGGAGACAGTCATCGGCGAAAGCGTGGGCTGAGACTCCTTTCGGGAATGTCAGTCCCAGAAATCCGTCAAATACCAGGTTGTACAGCAGGGGACCGAGAACGGAACCCTGCGGGCTTCCGCTGGTGACGGACGTTTCCACAGCCATGGTGGATGATAACCTTACTCTTTGGATACACACAATTAACTGGGTAAGTTTTAACTTCAAATACAGTATAAATTAGAACGGAATCATTTACAAAAACAAGTTAGTTTCTGAATGAATCAGGAACAGTTTGCATAAATAGAGGTTTAATTTGTATGTTTAGAATGATACATCGTTCTATTATTTACACAAACCTGAATAAGGAAATTTTTCTTATGCATGACTCATAGTCTACGCTAGCGTACGGTTGTTCGCCACTCTCACAACCAAGGGCGAAGAACGTAGCATAGTAGACATCAATAGCAGCGTAGTAGGTGGACATCAATCTTGTGCGTGTTTGGCTTGGATATTTTATACAGTTATAAAACAATAAATAAATGCATTTAGGCCTAAACAGTAATCAATAACAGCCGATTAGTCTGCATAATGTTGTATAACATATCTACATCAGTATCTAAATAAATACTTTTACTTTTTAAAAGCTTTTATTTTTAGTCTTAAAAAAAAATACAAAAAAATTATTTTTTACTTTTTAGAGGGGTTTTCTAATTTGTTTCCTTTTTTATTAATGTTAATATTAATATTAAATAAAAGCTTTTTTAAAAAATAATTTTTTATATGTAATCAGATATATTTTTGTAATTTTGTTTGTTTTTTGTATTTTTTTTAAGACTAAAAATAAAAGCTTTTAAAAAGTACAAATATTTATTTTTACACATCGAAGTTACATACATGTACCAAATTTCAATCATTTCATACGATAGTTCATGAGAAATGAAAATTTTCAACTACATGCATGAATTTAGCGAAGGAGTAGCGCGTGGGGGTGAGTCATATCAAATTCTGATACCGTAGTGCTATATTGTCATCGAAGTTATATACGTGTACCAAATTTCATTGATTTTCATACGATAGATCAAAAGATATAGCAGTTGCAAGATTTGATTGTTCCTAAAGCAAGTTAAATAAAAGCTTTTAAAAAGAAATAGACTATTAATTTAATAATATATAAACTCAGGATTAAATAGTAACTAATAAATATAAGACGTGAATTTGTTCATTGATTGGAATAAACAATAGTCGTACCGTATACAAACTGTCTTTAATCCAGTAGTATTATAAACCCGTGCTCCTTAGGCAGCAATTTTATTCATCAGATCTGTGCCAATTCGGATTGGACAAGCTATATACATATCTTTTTTAAATTTAACATTATTTTACCATGCTATTATTGTTTATTTACATAACACATTGTGAAGACACAAATAAACATTGGTTACATTTTCTTCTTTTTTCTATAACACTCATTCATAAATAGTACTACATTTTGTAATAAATTTTTATTCTTTCACTATTGTACTTAAAAAAATGCATTCTTCTGTAAAAAAATAATTTTTATTTTAAAATTAGGTTTTTATTATCAGTTGAGAAAAAATATTGTGTTGTTAGAAACTGCAATAATATGTACAACAATGGCTTTTTGTTTTTCATCTGTACACAGCAAGTGTGTCATATAATCTACATGACTTAAATTTCTGTACACAAGCACATAACACATAACATATACACAAGAAAATTAACAAATATATTATTTCCAATTATGGTTCAATATTTTAAAAATACAAAGTTTTTATTTTCAAATTTAATTAATGTATGTGTCAGAAAAATTTTCTCCATTCCATTTAATCAGGTATTTATTATCGCTATTATTTTTATAGGTTGCTGGCTGACAAAGTTGTTTTGCATTAGTTATTAAATGGCAGTAAAAAAGCTTGTCAGTTATCCTGATTAGTGTTAATAAATTACAATAAGTGAGCTTAAAAAGCTTGCTTTTTAAAATAAAATTCTTCCTAAGGCTTCCTAGTGATTAAAAACTTCTTTGTTAATGCACTTTTAAGTGAAATGATATTTTGTTTATATTTCATTTAATTTGAAGTTGAATACATACTAATCATCTAACTTCAAAATACTACACTCGTTTGTTTTATAAAGAAAATTATCCTTTTATTTCTTTGATAATTCATCCAACAGCTTTTACGTATTAAAACTAACAGAAAATATTCTGAAAATAATTTTTCACGAATATTTGATTATTTATTAATTTTTTTTTTTATTACATGTTAAGTTTAATATATATTCTGCACATAAAAATAGAAAAAAAATCTATATTTCTAAACCATATACTTCAAGTTTGTTTGTTGGTAACCTCAACAATTACTTGACTGACATAAAAAATTGCAGCATAATTTTAAATCTGTTTAAAGTACTTTATTATAATATACTCATTATTATTATTTTTTTAAAATATATATAGATAATTTAGTGTCAAAACAGTTTTATCACACTTCACCAAATTTTGGACCAGAAGCAATCATCACCAGGAGTTGAAAAGATTTTGTCATAATCCTGATGTCCCAAGCCCTCAGTAAAATAATTTACATGTTGCTTTATCTAAGCCATTTAAAAAAATGGTTTACTTTTTACCTTCAGAAAATGTTAAAAAATGGTGTCAACAGAATTTGACCACCTTGTCTCCCAAAAGCCTCTAGATATCAAATGACATTTGAAATACTGTAGTATTCCTCCTTATATTTTTTAAAATGTGTACCATTATCAGAAAAAATGTATAAATCTCAAAGTGGGCTCTTAACTGCCACTCTCTCTATTAATATACATTAATAAATATTTGCCATATTTATTTTCTTTTTCAAAATGTGATTTAGAAAACATATTTTGCAAATAATGTATTTCTTTTTAAGAAAAACAATAAATATAATATTGCATTATATTTATTGCAATATCATTAATTTTCAGGTTCTGTTGTATCTTTCCACCCTCCTAAACTAGCCAAAATTGGAATAGTGGAATATCTGAACTTTTTCTTCAAAATCCTTTAAAAAAAAGGTCATGCAGGAGAACAAGTCATGCATTCTTGACTCAAAGTGGCTCAATCTTGCTGCTTACTAGCCACTTCAAATATACTTGCTCTTAAAAGGCCTCTAGGTCACTTTAATTTTATTTAAATTAAAAGATTGGGTAATCAAAATCCTCATTTTCAATGTCTCGTTCCTTTGAGGCCGGTAAAGACTTAGTTACCTTACCAGTTGCATAGATATTCTACAAGTTATAGAATGTATTTTCCGAGAACAGTAATTATTAATTGTGAGTGACAGTAATGTATGACCACCACCAAATACTTTTATAATTTTAATAATAAGACAGTCCCTCAATGGGGTTTTCATCTTCCTCCACAACTTTTCATATCCTTCATACCTTCTTTCCTGGTTGGGTGAAATAAAAATTCAGTCACCTCATTGCACTGGCTCTACTTTGAATCATCCTTGGTCTATTTTCTTATGGGCAGTCTGGAGGTTGAAAAAATCTTAAACTAAAAATGGAGGGCTATGAAATAAAGCTAATCTTTCTACTTCTAAATCTAAAACAACCCAAGATCTCTGCTATTAGAAGTCGTAAATTGTTTAAAATGTTGGTTTAAGTATTTTCTATTCTTTTCTGTTTAGTAGAGAAATGTTTGCAAGTAAACTCAGTTGTAAAGTAAATCTTGTATTCACTATAATTGTTAATGGTACAGATCTCTTAATTTTTGGCGATTAGTGTTTGGATAAAATATTTTAACCTTAGAAAATTTGAGTAACAACAATTTTTGAAAATTTCTGAAACTTGAGACAAATGTTATATAATATAAGTCTGCTTAAAATATTCCAAAATCATTACTTAAATCAACATGCATGTAAACAATATCGACAATCTTTTATATCAACATATGCATTACTTAGAAAATTAAGAAATTTATTAAATTTTCTTTTCACATTAATATAAATAATTTCTAAGTGCTTGTATTTTGTGTGCCATTGTACATAGATTTTAAATATTATTCTCACAAAAAATTTATAAAGTCAAATTTATATGAATACAATTTTTGTTAAATGTAGCAGCAATCATTTAAATACTTAGAAAATAATGTAAGCTGAAAATTAAGATAAAATCATAAAATTTCTTTTTGCTAATAAAGGGAGATAAGGATAACAAGATCATACTCATCATAAAGTTTCGTTAAGGTATTTTAAGGAGTGAGTGTTTTAAAAGTAAGAATAAACCTATTCTCCTAAATGAATTTTATTTTTTTTTTTAAGTAGAACAAATTGTGAAAAAGGTAAGTTTGAATATTACAATACTTCAATTTTTGTAATTTTGAGGAGATAAGAGTAGACATCCACAGACAAGAAATTCTCAACCACTGGGACATTATTATATATTTTAATATTTGGTATTAATGAAGTAGGCGACCTACCACTGTAGTTAATTAGTTCTTAAATGGCGCCACAGAAGTGCTATATTGAAATAAGAAAATAAATAAATAAAATTATAAATGTAATCTAATCAATCTGATTTCAGTAATTAATTCTTATTTCAGTATAGAGTTTCAGTTGCGCTATCAAAAAGCTAACCAACTAACTACGTACAGAAGTAGATCACCTAATATTTTTCTTATGGTAGGAACATTTAAACACAGATTAGTAATAGTGCAATATTTCAAATTTTGTTCGTTGAAGGGCTTGGGGTGCTAAAGCCCAATGAGGTAAGGCATAAAACATGAGGTTATTTTAAAATAAAACTGTTCATGCACAGTCTTGATAACTGCGGTGGGGTAGGATGCCAACAGACTTTGAGAGACAAGTGGCAAATGGAACACCTTTATTTTTTTTTGTAATGTAAAATCATTTTGAAATACTGTTTGAATTATTATGATATTTCAGGTTTTGTTAACTGAGGGGCATTAGGGCAAATGAAATTAAACCCTTGTGACATGATTGTGTGAATCTCTTCTACATGTTTTAAATTTGTTGTAGGTACAAACATTTTCTAAAAAGAAACTTTGAATATCATAATACTTGATTTTTTTAATTGGGGGCTAAACATGGATATCAGATAGGGTACCTGAATTTCTCTTTACTAGTATGGTATTCCTATTTTTCTCAATCTAAATACATTTTTAGCTTTACATGAATTAAGGAGGGAACTTTAAAAGAGCAAAGGAATTTTACATACTGCTTCTATGGTTTATGAGATTATGATAGAATTTCATAAATCATGGTTGTCTTTTTATTTGTGGAGAATAACAAAAATTGCTATTTTAAAAGCATAATCTTTCATGTATTTACAATTTACTTTTTCATAAAATTTAAGAGTACTTCTAAACTATGATTGTTTTTTTATTTTCAAAGAAATTTTTGATCAGTGTTTAGTCAATTGACAAGACAGATTAGTCTGAGGAAAACTTTACATAAGTTTTGAAAATGTAATTAATATTTATCTTAAATCACTACACACAGTGCAAATGATATATTTCCACACACATTACACTGTTTAGTAAATGTACTCATATTAGCTGACGACTACAATTATGAACATACACAAGCAAGCAGAACATGAAAATGGCTACAGATCTGTGTTCAGAAAGAATACTTTACATAAAATATAAATAAAAAACACATAATTTATAATTGCAGAAAAATATAATGATGACTGAATACTGCAAATCATCTCATAAACTATGACATAAATTTAAACTCAAATTTTAAAAACAGCGCATTAAAGCCATGAACTCAGCATGCTTAACAATATGGAAGTTATTAACTCATTAAATTTAACACATCACATATATTATTTTTGAACACAATATTAAACAACAGATAAAAGTATATATTTTACAACCCACTGAAGTTTTCTAACTTCTACATTGTCATTGTTTATCACTGATTACCACTGTTGAAGGTACATCATAGTTCTGAATAGAACTTATGGAAGCATATTCACACATATATAACAATTTTTAATAGAATTTTTGGAGAAATTTAATTAAGTTGTTTATTTTATTTAATTTTTAAGTAGTAATTAAATTAAGATTCTATGCTGCTTATGTAAAAAGTATGTATACTTAATTTAACATACAAATTTTGTGAATATGCCACTAAAAATAGATATTTTTAAGTACAATTTGGGTTTTGATTATATGAAAATTTTATTTGCTTAAAATATTTAGAAGGTAATGTAAAAATAATATTTTTTTAGTTCATTTTATCATGAAAAATCATCAAAAAGAATGTTTTCTGGTTTTTATCTAACCATATTCACTCCTTGACTCCTTTGAATTGTAAAATTGTGCAGAGCACAAAATATAGAGATTTTCAAGGCTGACTTACTCCAATCATTTTACTTGCCAGCACTTCAAATCTGTAATTAAAATCATAATGACACCTGTTATAATAAAAGATAATAATGTAATAATCAATACAAAATAAAAGCACAAGAATAATTGTGTAATAATTATATCTTCAAATATTTTTAAGCTATAATTTGATATTCACTTCTATTTTGGGTACTTAAGTATTAGCCCGTTGTCCGATAAATTGTAAACTTTTGGGTTATTGTTAATATCACCCGATATAACCATTTTAATATTTATAAATATAAATATTTATTTATTTTATAAATATAATTTAATCAAACTTAACCTACGCATGCTAGATTAATTAATAGTTATGTTTTGAGTATTTAAATAATAAATTCAGTAATTATTGCAATTATTCATTATTTAAATAATTAAAACATTACTGTTAGTTGAGGTTAGTGAGCGAAGCAAACGCAGGTTAAGTTTGCTTAATTTATATCTATAATCAGAAGCAATATTGCTTATATTTTTAATAAGTAAAATATGTCAGTGTAACTTTGAAGAATTTTCAATTATGGTCAACAGGCTAATACATAAGTACTTATTTTGTAAACATCTGTAATACAGAGATGATCTTTGTAAATAATTCTTATTTTAACAAGAACTAATTTTTTCAGATTCGATGCCTTTCTCAAGCAGAGAGATCTACCACTTTGAACACCTCGCAGTCTTCATCTCTTCATTCCAGAACAAGTGACATTGTTCCAAAAGTTCCTGATGAACTTTCTGTTTATCCTGAATCTGCTGTACAATCTCTGAATCACCGTCATCTTTCAAATAAGGGGCTTCAAATTCATTCAAAACAACTTCTCAAAAATGTGCATTTTAATACCTACCTACAGACATCAAACTTTTCAACATCTTCACTAAAAGCTAAAGAAAGTATTCCGGGATCAGATTATGCAGCAGCTACCTTTATAAAATGTGGAGAAGAAGAGAGAAAACGAATTAAAATAACCAGGTGTCCAGTTTTGCCACCATGCCTAAAGTTTGTTCAACCACCAGGCAGAAAAAAAACTTATGATGTAGATAAAATTAGATGTGGTCGAATATGTATGCCATGTTGTCCATTAGCAAGATATCCACCACTGTGTTTTGATATAAAACCAAAATCTGTGTGTAACAGAAAGCCAAACCCAAGACCATCTTATTCAGAATGTGCAAAAGACTGTATTAAGATGAGAAGCGTTTGTGATTGTTGCAGCATAAAACCCCCTCCCTGTAGACTTTTACCGGAGATATTAGATGAATGCAAATAAAATTAATTAATGATGGATAAAACAAAAAAATTCACATTACTAATTTCCCTGACTTATTTTTAAATCTTTCCTCAACAATTAAAAATACCCACTTCCCTTCCTAATAAGATTTTATCACTGGTTCTTATATCAGATATATTTCCTAAACTATGACTGTACTTTGCCAAGTATAATTTATATTTCTAGACATACATTCTACTATGTAGTCATTTTCAAAAACTAATAAATAAAAAGGATAAAACTAAGAGGTTATTCTAAAGTGAATTAATTGGATATTTATAAAACTTTTCTCACATAGAATCACATTCATTATTAAATAAAAAACGTTTTACCACATATTTTCATGTTTTTTTTTTTTTTTTTTTGTAATATGCAGTGAGTAATTTTGCAATACTATTATTATTAAATTAAATTATTATAAATTTAAATTATTATAATTAAATTAAATTATTAGTATTTGGTGATCAATAATTTACTTGTCATTACATGACAAACACTTAACAATTTAATTTAAGTGATATAAATGCGAAATATCAATTTAATATTCCAGAGATTCAAAGTATCTTCTTCACTTATCCATTCTGATATTTGTGTTATCATATGAACAGATGTTCAGTACTTTCTGGCAAATCAACAGCATGGTAACAAGATAATAGAATAATTTTTTTCACATAATTTTTCTGTCACACTGACATAAACTTCTTGGTCATTCATTATTAATACTATTCTTGCATTCTCATCTTGTGTCAATATGCTGCATTTTTCTGACATATTTTTCAATCTTTCCTCACTAGTTTACACCAAATCCAAACTGAAACTACCAGTTTCTTCTTCTAATGCTTTCAGTATGGTTTTGTATAAAGATTGGTAGTTTACACCAAATCCAAACTGAAACTATGGTTTTGTATAAAGATTGGTAGTTTACACCAAATCCAAACTGAAACTACCAATTTCCTCTCCTAATGGTTTTGTATAAAGATGGGTTAAAATTATATTTTATTACCGGTTCTTTATCAGATGTGGTTTTCTAAACTATAGTTTAGAAAACTATAGTATGTATAGTATATATAGTATATATATTATATATAGTATATATATTTTGCTTAGTTTAATTTGTACTTTTATAAATACACTACACCATATTAAATCATTTTCAAAAACTAATAAATACAAAGGATAAAACTTGAGAGTGAAGAGTAATTCTGCAAGTGAATTAATTTTATATTTATAAAATTATCGCCCACAGAACTTACCTCTTTCCTTACCTTTCATTCATTATTTTTCATTCATTTGTGATTGACATTGTTAGTTCACATTCAGGGTAATAAAAATCAATAAAGATTAGATTGGGCAAAAATTGAAATTTGTTGTGCAGTATAACTGCAGGATTGACATCATAACAGTAAAAAGAGAAATATTTTCCCTGATATTGTTTTGAAAGTTATTCATTGCCTATCTTTGCCTTAACATAGTTCTAGAACCAACCCAGATTGAAAGTAGAAATATCACTTTGTGATGAATAAGTCTGATTATATTTCTGAAATCTGAGTGTCTATTTTACTTAGAGAAACAGAAAGGATGATACAATTTAGTAAAATGTATTAACAAATGCAGTAATTTTTCTTGATAAGATGACATATACCTTTAATCGGCTGTATTCCTTATCTACTGAAAGGGCTACTAATATTCAATCCAGAATCACTCTTTAATTGGCCTCTCTACTGACACCCATCTAACAAGGTCTCATGACTATAAAAGAAAGCTGTAATGAAAGTTTGTTCAAACACCAGACCAAAAAGAGACTTATAAATGTAGATAAAATTAGAAATAGTCGCATATGTATGCCATGCTGTCCATTAACAAGATACCTACCACTGTGTTTTGATATAAAACTGTGCGTAGCAGAAAACCAAACCTCATGATGTTATAAACAAATACATACTCTACATTATTTATATATTTGTTTTATGCTTTATATGTCTTCGCAAATCAGCTGATTTCAAAGTCAACAGTTCCAACGTTCAAGTCCTAGTAAAGGTAATTACTTTTATACGAATTTGAATATTAGATTGCGGATACCCCGGTGTTCTTTGGTGATTAGGTTTTAAAACCATACAACTCAGAAATGGTTGATCTGTGACGATACAAGACTACACTTTCACTTACACTCGTACATATCATCCTCATTTATCCTCTGAAGTAATATCTGACAGTGATACCCGGAGGCTTTACAGAGGAAAAGGGGGTACATGAGTTTAAAATTTTACACCTACAAAAACACACTTTGCAAACTATGTAAACAAATTGTACCAGCTCTTTAAACTGGAAATTAGCTATCTGTGTCTTTATACTTTACTTTTAAAAGTAGTTGAAAAATTAAAAAAATAAATTAAATTTAATTTTAATTAAAAATTAAAATTAAACTTAGTGAAGGAAATAAATTGCCAACAAGAATAATATTTGGAGAAAATGTTAATAGTAGCAAGTTTAACCTTAATTTGTTTTTTAACAATATTTTTTCCTGCAGTATTATGTACTTGTGGGTATACACAGAATGTTTCTAAAATGGTGGGCTGGCTATACTTTTACTTAACACCTAAAAAAAATCCTTAGGAAAAATGGCAATTTCTCCTTCGTTATCCCACTGTCCATAATTTTTTTTATTTTTATATAAAAGCAGATCTCAAGTTAAGATTTTTTTTTGTCTTCAGTCATTTGACTGGTTTGATGCAGCAGATCTCAAGTTAAGATTTTTTTTTGTCTTCAGTCATTTGACTGGTTTGATGCAGCTTTCCAAGATTCCCTATCTATTGCTAGTCGTTTAATTTCGGTATACCCCCTACATCCTACATCCCTAACAATTTGTTTTACATATTCCAAATGTTGCCTGCATGCACAATTTTTTCCTTCTACCTGTCCAATATTAAAGCGACTATTCCAGAATGCTATGATACCTATAAGTCTGTCTCTTATTTTAACTATATTTTTCCAAATGCTTCTTTCTTCATCAATTAGCCACAACACCTCTTCATTTGTCACTTTATCCGCCCATCTGATTTTTAACATTTTCCTATAGCACCACATTTCAACCACATAGCACCACATCTTTTCTTCTCAGGGACTCCAATCATCCAAGTTTCACTTCCATATAAAGCGACGCTCCAAACATATACTTTCAAAAATCTTTTCCTGACATTTAAATTAATTTTTGATTTAAACAAATTATATTTCTGACTGAAGGCTCATTTCACCTGTGCAATTTGGCATTTTATATCCCTCCTGCTTCGTCCATCTTTAGTAATTCTACTTCCCAAATAACAAAACTTTTCTACCTCCATAATCTTTTCTCCTCCTATTTTCACATTCAGTGGTCCATCTTTGTTATTTCTACTACATTTCATTACTTTTGTTTTGTTCTTGTTTATTTTCATGCGATAGTTCTTGCATAGGACTTAATCTATGCCGTTCATTGTTTCTTCTAAATCCTTTTTATTCTGGGCTAGAATTACTATATCAGCAAATCGTAGCATCTTTATCTTTTCACCTTGTACTGTTACTCCGAATCTAAATTGTTCTTTAACATCATTAACTGCTAGTTCCATGTAAAGATTAAAAAGTAACGGAGATAGGGAACATCCTTGTCGGACTCCCTTTCTTATTACGGCTTCTTTCTAACATGGCCGCCATTTTGTAATTTGCAAAGGTATTAAGTCCTGATTTTTTGCTAATTTTAAATGTTTTTTAATTTTAAAATGTTTGCTAATTTTAAATGTGATTCATCTATCCGAACTTGAGATATAAATTATTATATAAAAATTTAAAAAAAGCGGACAGAAGGAGAACAAAGGAGAAATTGCCATTTTCCTAACGATATTTTTTGTTTAGGTGTTTTTTTAAATGAATATTATGTTTCTTTCAATCAGTTTTGATACAACTTTTTTTAAATCAGAAATTTGAGAAATAAAGACAAGGCATTGCTTGTACCACTTTCACAATGTCTTTTTTCATTTCATAGGCTTATCCCCATGTTCCTCAATGAAGTTTCTGGCACCTAACGTTCTGATAACAGCATCTAACTCAAAAACATTAAACCACTATTATGAAATCTTATGATATTTTCTAATCAGATTATGTTCTGCTGTTCATTTAAAATGTTGTGTTTGTAAAATTTCATACTCATGTGTGTTGGGATCTAGATATTTAAGTGGTACGTATTGTTACATGATTACTAAAAATGGGCTAGATTTAACATAAGAATAAAATAAAAGTCAAAATAAAAAAATAAAATAATTAATGAGCAAACAAAAATGTATTTTGTTTTAACAGAAATGGCAGTCTGCTTGAAGAACTTAACATAAACATCTTCCCTATAATTAAAATATGTCTTGTGTAGAACAATGATTACCACAAATTCATATCTACAAATAACAAAAGGAAAGGAGCTGGAACTTAACTGAAAAAAAGAGAGAATAAATTGTCTTTTTCAGGGCAGAATTAATGTTAAGTTCCAGTCAAGATAAGAATCAACCTTGAGAACAGTTATGAGTCATTAGTGCTGCTATTAAATTTCCATTGAAATTTAATGAGAGGTCATGATGAGGGTGCACTTTATTATGTTTTTATGGAATGATAAACAGAAATTTGGAATTAAAACAGAAATGAAACAAAAAGCATTAAAAGTAGAATCAGTGTCTTTAGCAGGACACAAGCAGGTTATTTATAACATTTGCATTTCTAGTCTACAATAACCAAATAACATACAGATACTTTGGATTAAAATAATCCAATTGTTAATTTTTTGGGCTGGTTTATAGACAATATATGATCTCTTAATGTAATTTTAAAATTTACTGTTTTAAAGAAAACAAAATGCCTTGCAATAATTGAGAAATAAAAGTAATTATTTTCTCAACAATTAGGAAATTTAAAATAATTTAGTATACAAGATTATATAGTACACAAAATTTAAGTCACAAAGAATTTAATTTTACCATCACTGAAGAAAAACTCTCAATCTTTAATTGAAAATTTTCATCATCCTGTTAATTTTTCAAACTAAAAGTTAAAAAGTAGATTGCATTAAACATTATTTTCAATATCAAACATTCACAACAGGGAATAGGGTTTCTGCAAGATATTTTTGAATTAATTTTATTTATAGCACATTACATTTTAAAGTAAAATGGAAAGTCTGAATAAGACTAATCTAAATAAGATTGTGTCTTCTTAAAACAATGAAAAGGACTTGGCTGTTTTTTTTTCTAAAACAAATTCTTAAGATTCCAGACAATGTCCAAACTTTTTCTATTATGAGTGTGACAGCCAAGCATTTAGCACATGAGCTACATAGCATTTATTTCCTGGAAGGTTATAATTCAACAGTCATGAAAGCTTTGAAAAGAAATATCCGAAGGATTAAGAAGAATATGGAAATTGGTACTGCTTCCTCTTACACAAAGCCCATAAAGAAATAAAAGATATACATGGAATTCTGGTGTCATAATATATTATTCTCTGGAAGAAAGATGCCAGTAGGATTGATTGTGACTGCTATTCTCACAGTCATAACTAATCAAGGAGTGCTGTCTTCTCTGTCATAATTTTCTACTGCCACATATTTTTGGTTTGTATCCCTAATCCTTGCCAAAAACACTTTCCCTTCTTAGATTTTTTTGCTCAAACTATTAGTCTTTCACCCGATATTCCTAATAATGCTATCTCCTATTTTCAAAAGTAGTTGTGAAACTATTTTTTGAAGGATGATTTTTTTTTAAGTATGTTATTATTTTTTAAGTATTATTAAAGAAAAACTGCAGTTCATCAATCTCTGAGGAATTTTATAAATCCTGTGGCCAAATTATATTGTATAAAAACATTACTTTTTAGTTTCAATCTTTGTAACTAAATTTACTTTAACTATCAGAAGCATCAGAGTCTATGGTGCTGTTGTTTTTCACTGTTTTATCAGTTGACATATTTCTGGTGTTCGATAAAATGTGTTAAAATTGAAGATTATTTAGATATATTTTATGCAAGTTTTATCATTTTTAAGTTTATAAATACATATAAGTTAGTGGTTGAATATTTGTCCATTTTGTTTATGTACAGAATAACATAGTACTCTTGAATGTTAGGAAAAATTATACATACATGTGACAAGAGCAATGCCAAATGACTGGTGTAATTCATATCAAATTAAATAAACCAAACATATTAGTGAATATAATATATATATTATGTAGGAAACAACAGCCAATACCAAAGTGTAAAACTAAAGTGTCACTGTAGATTTATGCCATTTTACCTATACAGTTAAAAAGCATTAAGTGAACTTGTTTTCTATGACATTTGCTTGAGCAAATACATAAAGAACGGTGATATGTTTTTATACAAGACATACTCATTATTATTAGCTGATTTTGTTGTTGTCCAAGTGAAAGCTGACTACTCTGTCGAAATGCTTATTATTGGGCTAAAAGTGAAAATACCAATTATGCCAATCTCCATGGTGGAATGGAAGAGTCTCGCTCGACCTTTCACCTGGCTTAAAACCTAATCTGGCATGTTATTTTTCATCTGCTACAAAATTTACCATGCACAGCGCCATGTGGTGAATTATTCATTAAAAAAAAAAAAAAATAGTTTTTTTAAGATGAATGACAAGTCCAGGATCATGCACAAGGATGTTTGTGTCATCCTGGTGGTTAAAGAATAAACCACTGAATCGTAATCCCAAAGTACATATTTTTATAAAAAAATAAATATATTAAATTTAGATTTGAAACAAATGTGGATTGTTTTTTCTTTCTTCAAAATAGGCAAAATGTATTATACATCATGTCTAAAATTATTTCTTCATAGCAGCTGACAAGAGAGAGTGCAGATAAATTTTTTTTTATAAACAAACTGAAAAATAAAAGTTACAATTACAAAGTAGGATAGGCTCCCTTTGAGAATCAAACACAAATGAATGGCATTGGAATTAAAAAGTAAAAGTGTTGTAGATGCCTAGAATTTTGATTGACTATATAATGTAAAATGGAAATAAGTAGAAGTGAGCCCAGATTGGTGTAAACATGACATTTGAAGAAAAAATCCAGATTGATATATTATCTCAGTTTTTGAAAAAAGCTATTTTTGCCACTTTAAGGTAAAAAAAAATGAGCTGCTAAGTTTTGGGATAATTCTACTATTGCACAAAAAGTTACATAGCATTACATTAAAAACCAATATGATAGCTGCTGAAAATGCCCAGTGAATAATTTTTTTAAAGTTGTTTATGTAAGATGATAGTTTTTGTATAATTTTTTTTTGTATAAAATTTTTAAATTAGATTAATACAATTTTTTTCTGCTAAAATCATCATAATTTATAATGAGTACAATTATCTACCTTTCTAAGCTTCATCGTAATTAAAATACATGTTTGACGTATTTCAGATATATTTGATTTTCAAGACTCATTATACTGACACTAATATCATTTTGTAAGGTTTTACATAGCATTATGGGGTGATGACCCCATTCAAATTATATACTTTATCTGGCTAATTAATGAATTAATATTATTATAACTATTGACTTACACTCAAAAGATGTCACTCATGATGTATGGCGAGTTAAAACTGCATTATATATTTACTGAACAATTCGTAAAAAGATAATACTCACAACAATTTCTTTATTACATATTTCAACATATGATTAACACAATGTTCTATTAGTTCATCTGTAGAGCACGGTGTAGGTAGTGCTCAGTAATAGTGTCACATGAGATGTCAGATACTATTAATTTAGTGGATGGAGGAATTCTACTGTGTCTGCATATTTCAACATGTTATGTCAAATTAAACAAAATTCGTCAAGTGTAGTATGTTATTGGAAGTACATGTATATAGAATGTGGAAGATGCATCAAATAATAATTTTACAGATCAAAGTTGTGATATGAACTGTATGTCATCATATCATTCACAGTTTACACAACTATTATACTACAGACTTAGTCAGAAACACTTTTTCTTTTTCTTTCTTGTTAATTTGAAATAATGAAGAAATTACATCTTTCATATTATTTCATATCATAACAGTAATATGCTATAATATGCCTATGCATATCATACTAATATAATATGCTAAAAATACCTACAAGATGGTAGTATCTAATTCCTCCCAATTTCTAAAATTTACATTGAACACTTTATTAAAGTTTTGCAATCTCTGAAATCATATGGAATTCATGTTGGAATTCCTGCAACCAGGAACTTACCTGTAGATAACCTCAAGAGAGCTGTCAAGAGATAATGTCTCCAAAACTCTTTTCAGGGAATCGTTTTTACACTCTGTCCACCCACATCAAGGTTTTCTGCAACTGGTAGTCTTGTAAACAAAGCCTTCTACCTAAAATTGAGACCATGTTGCACTTAAATCAAAAACCTGCAAATTGGTATACTCTATTTATATATGAACAAAACATTTATATTAATAAAAATTGATTATAACATTTATAAAATAAAGATAAATTTACTAAAGTTCAATTAACAATTAAAAATAAAATTCATTTGAATTAGGAAAATTCAATACTTAACTGAAATAAAAAGCCACCAAAATCATAGTTTGATAAAAACTATATCACTAAACTATGTTTTGAATAAAAAAAAGCATACTGAAAAATATAACGTATTTTAAAGTGTGTTAATATGTAGTGAAAACTACATAACTCCATAACTTAAATATTCAAAGAAATTAAATGTGCACTGCATGATAGCAGAAATGCACAAATAAACACTTGTAAATAGATAAATATACATGTACTATTTTGAAAGTATACATTAAAAGTAATATTTTTACTGCTTATAATGATTGTCCAACCATTTTATATTTTATATATATATATATATATATATATATATATATATATACATATATACACACGATCTAAAACGAAAAGATCATAAGATCTAAAAAACTAAGTTGTAGATTACTGGTCCAACACATTAAAACGTCCATACTAGCATTTATTGAAAAAAAGGTTAAATAATCTCAACATTTTTATATAATTTCAGTTACTCCTTCCTCTCCAGTAACAAAATTTAACAATTTATTAAACTTTATGACTATTATTTAAAGAAAAATCACGAAAAGAATGTTTTAATTTTACATTTCATTACTACATTTTATACCTTATAATCCAAATAATTTATCATGGGAGTGAATAAAAAATTAATTTTTTTCCAAACTACAATTTTTTGGCAAGTTTGAAAACTTAAAAACTATAAACATTTAATTTAAATAAGTTCACTATATGAATCACTTCAGGAATGATTACCTAATCCAAGGATAATAAAAAAGTGTTTCAACCTTTACTGGAAGGATCATCAAGGAAACCTGAAGGAAAAATATAAGTAAATGTAAGTATGTATTAGTATATAAGTATGTTATATACTAAATGTGGATTCAAATCCAGACAAATTTATTTAATAACGTATAGACAAATGTTATTTATTTTTTCCTAATGAGATGATGTAATTTAAAAAAAAAATTGATTAGAATTACTTTCTAGATGGTTTAGTAATTATTAATAATGGCAATTGAAACAAAAATATCTTTCTTACAGAGAGTAATACCATTCTTAAAAGTAAACCAGAGTGGATTTAAAAAATATATATAATTTATGAATATATCCATACAGAGAAAATCTATATTTTTTACATTTTTCTGTATTTTTATTGAGTATCGTAAAATTCAAGAAAATAAAAAATAAATGGGCAGTAAGTTTTTACACTAATACTTTCCTACTGTTACACATATAAACTACAAAAGATTAAAATGTTATAACTTATTCATAAATGAATAATAGTAATAATATAACTGAAACATATGCTATCCTAGTAAATAAATATTACTTTTTCTTATTATTTATTTCCTGTAACAAGCAACAAAAATGTTTTAAAAATTATTTGAAAAATTATATTTCTTAAAAACATAAAAATTAGTTATTGAAATCATTTACATGTTACTGAACAAATCTTACAATATTATAAATTTAGGAAAAATATATATTTCTCTAAAAAGAGACCTTTTTTTATTTAAGAAGAATACTATATTTTTAAATGAGAAGAAAAAGAATTGATGGCTTAATATTACAAACTGCACAACAATGAGTTATTTAAAATGATCAAATTCTCTTAAGTAGGATTACAAATATACAGAACAATAACACTAACAACATATTTACATATACACTACACAAATTATAAACATGTCATTGTCTAATATTAAACTAATAAAATTATGTATGAATACAGTGTACTTTTCAAAAGTAAAAAACTTAGATTCATATCAACAACAAAAGGTATTTATCTGTAGCAAATAATTTATACTTTTTTAGATTATATGTACAGTCACATGAAATTTTTGAATCAATACTTCAAATAATATTAAATTCCTATTTATTTTAGTTGCATAATCTTTAATGAAATTTAATTGTATTGTAATCTTGAGGATAAATCAAGATTTATAAATGTATTTAAGAAATTCAGTAGATTTTAAGATGCAGAAGCTACAAAAAATATCTAGTTAGATTTTTTTGGGGTAGTCTTTGTTAATGTTTTGGGTGCAATCAGTAAATTTTTTTTTAGCACTCATTGATGGAAAGCAACCTCTAATCGTCATATTGCATGAGATTTAAGGTTCCATCCCTAATAAATCATTGCATTGAAATCTATTGATCAATTTGTTTAATCCACATTTGTGGTTTAATTCATCTACTGGGCCTTTGGTTTTGTTATAAAAATTAATCTTTTCAGGCTTAAGTCTTCTTCTCCAGGAGTTGGGTGCATTGTCTGTTCCAGTTCTTCTTTTCTGCAGGGTACAGACATATGTTAGCCCTCTTTTTTAAGGTTTTAAGTAAAGGAATACAAGAAAACCTTTATTTGGTTTTCAATGCATTTACAATTTCGGAACAGCTTGTCCGGGAACATAGTTTTTCAATGCTGTCTGTCAATGGCATGATTTTATGCCATTTTCCTGGCTTATTTAACCTCAAGTCTGAAAATGTGTGAGGCTGTTCAATAATAAAATCTGCCTCTGTGTCTGAGCAGTTGTGGAATGGAAAAAGTGAAGTAGAATCATTGATGCTATTCTTGTCCTCACTTAGAACATTACCAATAATTGAGAAATTCGGATCTGTCCTATGACATTAAGGAGGACCAAATAACTGAAAAACAAATTAGTTGGCCCTAAAAATTAAAAAATTACCCCTAATAATGCATACGGGTAGTTACTGGTCTCATACCTGTATACTTCAAACAATCATTTGGAAAGAAAGAACCTGAAGGAGAGCCTCCACAACTGGGAGGGAACTGAAGGTCTGAGACCTTAAATGCAAACTGAGCAGAAACCAATTACTTCTACAAAATACACTGTTTCTTCTCTTGGAGATGTTACAGGCTGGTGTCATATTGGCAATATGCACTGCATGATTGCATACCCTTGATTGCCATTGCCATTTTAATTTCTCTCCTTAGAATTTCACTCTGCAAATCTGTTTTGTACAATATTGCCTAACTTTTCTTAACATTGCTATACAGCAAATTTATCAAATTGCATGTACTTGTGAAATATTCACTGGCATTACATGTATGAATAAAATAATAAAAGAAATATACTCTTAATTACACAAGTTTTACAAAAAACTAGCAGTAATAATCACAACTCATTTTCTAACCTAGGGGTTTATCGAGACTTGAAATAAAAGTTTTAGAAAAACTGCTGGACATACTCACTGCAAGTTTTATTAATACTCAATGCAAGTTTTATTAATACTCAATGCAAGTTTTATTAATACTCAATGCAAGTTTTATTAATACTCAATGCAAGTTTTATTAATACTCAATGCAAGTTTTATTAATACTCAATGCAAGTTTTAATACCACATTAAAAAGTCTTTACTGACTAGGGAGGACTGCATGGTCAAGGAAAAGTTGTTTTTTACATGTCTTGAAACTGACTGGTTTAAGTATTTTAAGGCAAGGGTCCAAAAGACATGCATAGGAAGTAAATTGACTTACTCTAGCTACTAAGTAGCTAAGTATTAGCTGCTGCTGCTTGACTGTGTACCACATCCTATCTGCATCACATTTTAATGTAGTTTTTTCCTTTACCTAGCTTTAGTTTTTAGCTTAATTTCTTATATTTTAATAAATTAACAATGAATAAGTTGCACGAAAGAACCATGTAACTACTCATTGGGTAATAAGTAATAATGTCAGGCTGTCATCTTAATGCTATATCAAAATTGAAAATAAGAGCATATATCAAAATACATATGCTCTTCATATATATATCTGCATATATATATCAGGGCATATATATATGCCCTTATATATCTAAGGGCATAGATTGGTCACATTGCAGTATAACTAGAATATGAAGAAACTTCATATATTGTCTTAAATAATGTCTTAATAATCATGGTTATAGTTAAATATTTGAAATCCATTAAATTGGCCTTTAGTAATAATCTTTCATATAATCTCAATTTACATCTAGATTTAGAAGGTAATCTATAAATGTCAAAAAAAATTAACTTGTTTCAGGGAAATCAGTCTCTACAGCAGTCGCATCAAAATGCACAGTTTTCAACATTCAGAACACTGCAAGGTATACAGGGATCACATGGTACAACCCGAAAAGGCGATGAGTGTCCAGTATTTGTAGAAAAAGTAGAAAAAAAAATACCTTGTCCAAAAATGCCACCGTGTCTTAAATTTGTTCGCCCACCAGGTGCAAGAGTAGAATATGGTTCAGTAGAATGTGGTAGAATATGCATGCCTTGTTGTCCACCAGCTCGATATCCACCATTATGTTACTTTCCACATGAAAGAGCTGATTGTATAAAATATCCAAATCCAAGACCTGCATTTTCAGAATGTCCTAAGCAGTGTTATAATAATGGAAAAGAAGTGTGTGATTGCTGTTCTATCAAACCACCTCCTTGCAGATTGTTACCAGATGTGCATGATGAATGTGTATAAAATCAATCATGATGAATGTGTATAAAAATCAATCACGATGAAAAAGTGTATGATGTAACTGTTGTATTTGTACATTAAGAACAAACATAAAATATATTTACTCTTTTACTTTCACAATTTTTTTCTTTACATAAATCTAAATTACATTTACTTATATACTTATATATGCTATATCCTGAGGATAGCGGATAGTATAATCCTCAATGCAGTGGTGCCATGAGAAGAGTATATTATAATATATTTAATGTTTATGGTTTGTCATGTTCTGAATTCAAACAAAGCATTCAAAACACTCCAAATGATATCCTAATAAAGATTTTTGAATTTTTCATATGGAAAGCAATATAGAAAGAAATAACATTTCTTACTATACGCTTTGAGCATAGAAAATACTGTAAAATCATTGGCTGATTCCTTTGAGTAATACTAAATGTATACTAAAAATCCTTCACTGGGTATAAAAATTTAATGTGACCTGCTGTACTACTGGTTGCTCCAGCTTTGATGTTATTTCATACTTACTGTAAGGATTTGTAATAATTTTTACATTAGTAAAATATTTTACAATAGTAAAATAAATTTTATTGGAATAACAGGATTGCAATTATCTATAAAAAAGTTGAAAGGCAAGTTACATATGCAGATGTTACATTCAGATGTAACTGAATGTGCTGTTGAATTGATGTCATACCAGACAAAATTTAAATAAAAATGTACATTATCCCAGTTTTAAAAGTTAAAATCTCCAAAAAAATGAAAGTGAGGTTAACTTCAAAAGATGCAAGAATACAGCTAAATCAAGGTAACAGAAATAAATATTTAAAACTAATTTTTAACTTATGGTGTTTAATAACCAGAAGGATACAAAAAATCATAAAACATAAATCACAATTTTCTTAGATATAATTGCCAAATGTCAACAAATTCTTTATTTAGAATAGTCAGAGATACCAACATGTTCGTTAAGATAACTGTTTATAACAGAAAAAAATTTTCAGCAGCACTGTCTCAATTTTTAATCTATAATTTTTGCTCCAGAATCACTTCGAGTACAATTTTATTTCTGAACAACCTGTATGTAGATATGGATGGAATTACTCAAGATGAGAAACATTCTAGATGGGTGGAATACATTAATAAACTTTTGAACTAACACAATTTTTTTTAAATTGATTTAAGAAACTTCTTGGCTGTAAAAAGGTTAACAAAAAAAAATTTACAAAGAGGTTGATAATTAAACAAATAATACAATAATTTGTTTTTATTAATAAATTATTGTATTATCGGACTTAAACCGATGTGTGCATTGTTATGGATCGGACATGTTCACCACATAATAAAATGCTAAGGAAATTTTCATGGCTATTCTTCAGTATAATTGAATATTGTGCATGATCTTGAAGTTTTACTTTTACACACTGTCAAATAACTTGACAGTATTCAAGTAATAATTTAATAATTAATTTTTTTTTAATAATTAATACAATAAGAAATGATTAATTTTACAATACTTAACTTAAAAGTATAGTACATGAAGTTCAGCAAAAAATGTGTATATGTAATTAAATAGGGATGCAAGGAAGTCTGTTGTGTCAACAACAGATTTTATTTATAAATATGATACACGATGTTGCATAGATACAATATCATTACTAACTTTCAATATCATTACAAAGTTACATTCTATCTCTTACAACTGTACATAAAATTTTTGTGTTCTCAATATTGCTTACATGTGCTACATTCAAATTTTCAACATTGTTTGGGTATGCCAAAAGCAATATTTGCAAAATATAATGTTCTCATTAAACTCATTATTTTGCTCATTAAATAATCAACTGCTCATATAACTGCTCAATAACAATATGGTAGAGAATTTACAGAAGCATACAAATTCAATGCAATTCAATAAATACTGTAGAGTAAAAATATATGTATACAAGTTTGTAAATCATCACATTATGAAGACTCATCAATCAACTGAAGACTTGAAGAAACAATAGTATGAAATGATCATCTATAAACAAAAGTTTCTGCAAAGACAAACCATAATTAAAGTTTAATCATTAAAAGCAGATAAAGTACTTATAAGCAATATATAGATTTTTTTCTTATGTTACAACTGGTTCTATAAGGGACATGCCACATCAAATCAGTGAAAATAATGCACTTTCAGATTCATGTGTAGGACTCTATAAGAAACAGAGAGCTCAGTTTGGTGTCATTTTAAAGCTCTTGGAATGGGCTTTCATATTATATATAACTTAGCACGGTTTTGTGATATAGTTCATTTTTTGATAATTTGAAAAATATATTTTTTTGCTTCGTAATGCCTTATACATGTGGTAAACATTTTATAATGGAATCATGATAAAAAATAATTTTGTAATAATTAGATACAGTGGAATATTCTTATTATGTGGCAATTGCTAATTGAGATACAACCAATGAAAACCCTTCCCTTCCAGTCTTCCAGACTGGGTCACTTGATGAGGCAGAAGAGTAGCATGTCATGACATGCACTCCTAGTGCCAGCAAAAGAATGTGCATGTTTCATCCTGTTGAGACAAGTAAAGTAATAATCAGTCTGGATCATCTGTTTTAACAGAAGGTTCAGTGGTGTACTCTCCAAGAGGGCTGATCATATCTATAATGTGATAGAAAAAATATTTTTCAAATTTTTTAGTCACTCTTTGTTGACCGAGCTTGCCTTTCTCTACAGGTTTGGAGTTTTATGACTAATTCATCACAGCCTTGGACAAGAATACAGTGTCCATCGGAACCATCAACTTCTACAGCTTCAAGTAAAATGTACTGTTGCAATCCATTTGAAAAGTTAAGTCATAATCCCTGTAAGAAAAACCTGAGAAGTTTAAGCAAGAACTTTGTGCAAACATTTACTTTTCAACAAGGTTAAAAAATTTGTGATAGTCGCTGCAAACAGAAACATCTGTTAAAAATAATGCTAAAGAATCTAATTCTGATGAAGAATTTCAACAATTAGATCCTTTCTAAACAAAAGTTTGTCTGTTTTAAATGAATCACCTATTCAGAAAAAATGACTATGAGAGAAAATACCTCAGGAAAAGCTTAAGAAAGCAGCAGTAGTGTTCAAAAGCAAAATACTGAACATGGATTCAGATTCTAAACAAGATGTCTCTCTCCTCTCTCCTCTGACCGTGAAATTATCAACCAATTGAAGGAAAAATTTAATATTACAGATGATAAGAGCATCAGGATGGAAATATTGACAATGCTTCCTAAAAGCTGGACTTTAAAAGATATTCAAGATGAATTTGCAGTATCAGAATTCATTGCAAGGAAAGCTAAAAGCCTGGTTAAAGAAAAAGTGTCATGTCATGTCCTGATCCTAAACCTGGTATAACCTTAGATTTTGAAACAGCAAAAAAGTAACTGATCTGTATGAGAGTGAGGAAATAAGTAGAATGACGCCCAAAAAAAAAAATTATTTCTCTTAAAGTAAATGGAAGATGAGAGCATGTTCAGAAAGAATTAATTCTGTGTAATCTCCGTGAAGCTTTTGCAGTGTTTAAACAGAGGTATCCATTGCTGAAAATAGGATTTTCTAAGTTTTGTGAACTCAAGCCTAAGTACTGTGTTCTTACAGGTGCAAGAGTAAACCACACAGTGTTTGTGTATGTACAATGCACCAAAACGCAAAACTTATGGTTATGTATTGTAGAATGAAAGAACTGATAGAAGGTGATAGATCAATTAAGTCTATACAGATATTATGACGTATGTAGTGTGTGCTAATCCAACTGAAGCTTGCTACTTTGGAAACTGCAAAAATTGTACTGGATTTGAACAAGTCAAGGAAAGAATTGAGGAAGCTTTCGAGCTCAACTACATTGAAAACATCACCTACAAAAAGTGGATAGAAGTTGAAAAAAGAAAAACTCTTGAGACATTAGTCAAATCTAAAAAATATAGTCAAAATAGTAGAATTCATCAGCATACTTTTTTAAAAACTTCTAAACTTCTTCAGCACTCATTTCTTGCTAGTCAACAGTCCATTTACCTCACCCATCTGAACCAATCTCTGAAAGAAGGTGAATATCTTGTAATCTGCAACTTCACTGAGAACTATTCTTCATTCTCCAAGATGAAGCCCAAGGTTTACACTGGAATAATGCACAGGCAACAGTTTACCCCTTCACAATCTATTTCCAAGATACAACAACAAAAACACTGCTGCATACATCTATTGTCACAATTTCTGACTGTCTCACACAACACAATAGGAGTGCACCCTTTTCAAAAATATTTAATTGGTTTCACACAGGTCTCATTTTATCACAAAACCAAGCCTGATTGCTCTATTACTATAGTGATGGTGCTGCATGTCAGTACAAAAACAGACTCAATTTTCTCAACCTGTGTTACCACGAATCAGACTTTTTTTGCCAAATCTATGGCAAAAGTGCATGTAATGGTGTGAGAGGGACTGTTAAAAGACTTGCAGCTACAGCAAGTCTTCAAATGTCATACAATGACCAGATCATGACTCCACAACAGTTGTATGACTGGGCAAATGGACACATTGAGTCGATACATTTCCATTACAGTACAATTGAACAGCATAAAGGAGAAGGTTTTGAAGAGCAGGACAATCACAGCAACAACTATACCAGCTACTCAGAAACTCCTCCACTCTTTTGTTCCACTGATAAGTATCAGGTGCAAGTGAAGGTTCATTTTCTAACTTAACAGTAGCAAGCACAACAAATATTGAGGGTGAACTTGAATTCACAGAAATGGTTGGATTCTTGGTCTGCAGATATGATGGACACTGGTGGTTGGCGTGTGTTCTAGACACAAAGAGGAAAATCAAACAGTGAAGATGAAGTTCTTACATCCACATGGACCTTCACCTTCCTTCCACTACCCAGACTTTGAGGATGTTCTTAATGTACATAGGAGTGATGTTACTTCAAAAGTAGATTCCAGGGTAAATCCAACAGGAAAACTTTATAATCTCTCAAAGCAAGAAGCGAACAATGCTAACCAGAAGTTACAAACAATATAAGTGTACACTGTGTAATTCCTCTATAAATATCTTTGAAAGCTATGCGAATTGCAGTTAAGAGGTGAGTATGTACAAGTTCATTATTGTGTTTCACCATGATCACATTGCAATGCCATTATGAAATGTTTACCACATGTACAACACATTAGGAAGCAAAAATTTATTTTTCAAATTTAAAAACATACTGTTGGATATATTCAAGGTCAAGTAACTTTTTTGGTTACCATGAAGTATTAATTCACAAAATCTTGCCAAAAGGTACATCACATGACATGAAAGCCCATTCCAAGACCTTTAAGAAGACACCAAATTGAGCTTTCTAGCTCTTATAGGAGCTAAGAAAATTAATTTTTTATATTACCTGAACGTTGCTTTTTGCAATTTTTTCACTTTTTTATGGGGCCTACACTAAAACCTGAGCGACGAAAATGAAATTGGTGAAATCCTTTGTTGAAATTGGTGATGGTCAACTTGTGAGGCTTGTTGATTTGACATTGAATGACCCATAACACAGTTACTCAGGTAAGAATTACAATGAGATATAAATCCTATAACATCTCGGTGAGCAGCATGATGAGAATAACAAAATGCCTACACTTACAGGATTAAGTTATTAAAAGGTAATTTTAAACATCCAGTTTCCACATACTACTAAAAAAAAAATTGTCTAGGTTCAGTTTCATTGCATGCTACTAAGTTTATTGGTAGGTAATAACTGTAGAACTCTTAACTCCACTATGGTTTAACTTATAAATTATAACCAAGCAATAATAAAACATCTTTGCAGAAGTCAGAATTTCTCTATTGACTTCAATTTTAAATAGCTGCTTTTTTTTATTTATCAGCAAATCCATGCATAAACCCCACATTCTAAGTATTAGGGGATTTATATTAGAGCTAATATTTTAAGTAAATAAATTTAGTTTATTTATTGCAACCAAGTTGATAAATCAAATGGCAGAGTTAGATTAACATTAACCATCATTATTGTCACTGTTAAGCTAATTGAAAAGAATATGATTTTATGATTTTTTACTTATTTTTTTCGAAAGGAAAACATTTCATTGAATCCTGTTTATCTTTTTATTTCTGCACAGTGACACAAGATGTAGAAAAGTACATTAAACAAGAAACTACCACACAAGGCTAGTTTTTTGGCTATCTTATTCAAGTGTGTAAGACTATATTATTTGTAAGATAGTTTTACAAATCTATCTTATCTTATCATAAAGACTATCTTATTTGTCTGTGTAAGATTCAGTGCTGTAGCTAGTTTTTTATCTATTTTTCGTAATATTTTTTATAAACCAAGTGTGTGTGTGTGTGTGTGTGTGTGTGTGTGTGTGTGTGTGTGTGTGTTACAGTAGGATATATTTTTGAAATGTCAGTTATCATATGTTCTTAGCTGTTATGAATTTACAATACCTCATAGTTGCATCAATCATCTAAACAGTCTCTGGATGGTCTGTGGTGAGGGCAATATTAAAGTTTCAGAAAAGAAATTTGACTTCACTGATATGATAACCATATGATTGGAATTTTGGATATAAATTAGGTAAATAGTTTAAGTCTTGTGTTCCTCATATTTTGCTAAGCTTCATGAGTAACAATGTTAACTGATTGGATCTCATTATATGTCATCTGTAATTCCAATGATTTGGATTTGAAGAGAGCTAAAAGATCACTCTGAGACTGTTATAATTTTATAACAAAAATATCTGGCATAACAGTTCGTTAAATCTAGGCATAATCTTAAACACCCTGATATTCCCTCTGCTACAAGCCAGTGTCAGATGGTATAGAGCTTTCAGTTCAATTACTGCTAGAAACATGGAACTAAGATGAGGATATTGATGTTACTAATGTTGAAGCCAGCATGTGAAGACTTACCACACAATGAAGAAAGGAGAGATTGACATTTTCTGAAAAAATACACATACTGAACTCTAATTTAATTAATTAGTCAGAATTAAATGATCACATTCATGAACTAAATTTATCAAAAATTAAGTTCATTAAAATAATTTATCATTCAACTTTGACACCAAGATTGAAAGGATAGAATATTTTATAACAGAATACAAAAATAAGCATCTTCATGACAGGCAATCTGAATTTGAACATTTATTCTCTACATATGAGAACTTTGTCTATTGTGATTTAGACTCTTTAGTGAAAGCTTTATAAGATATATGCACCCTGTAAAATCATGTCCTATTAAAAACACTTCAAAGCTTAGTTTAAACACAGTCCTATTTCAAACTTGAAAAAATAACCTCATTCCCTAAGCTTATGCTGCTCACATGGAGGAATCAAATGAATCTTTTACATAGGGTAGGATTCAATATGAGAGATATTCATGGCATGTTTATGAGGATGTGACAGAGACTGTGTTTTACTTGAATTGCAAATTGGTTACATTAAATTTTGTGCCTTCTTTAGGAGTGAGACAGGAGGAATACATAAAAAAAAACCACTGCCTAAAGAGAGATATATTACTCTCATAATCATATCAGGCAACAATAGCACATGAAAAAATTTAAGCATTAAGCAAATCTGCTAAAAAATCTTAAAATAATTATTCGCAATAGTGTAGAATTACAGTTTCTGAAAAGTAAGTTCACAGACATAGATCGGTATACAATGCATGTAATATTCTGTAAAATTTCATACCTTTTGTTGCAATAATGTTAATTACTAAAAAAAGGCTATGATTGAAAAAAAAACTGTGAAAATATTTGAAATTAGTGTAAAATTTAGTATAAGAATCAGTTATTCATGTTCATTTAACAAACAAGAAATTAAAATTTCTTACTGTGTTAATAATAGATTGAGTGTTTTAATTGTATAATGTTTGGTTAAATTCCACTTAAAGGCAACAGACAACCTTTAGACAACTGGTTTACAGTCCAGCATTACAAATTATAAAGCCTACATTTCCACTATAAGGTAAAAAAAAATCCATAACATATTTTTCTTTATTTGTTCAATTTTCCCCCAAGCCATCAGATTAGACATACTACAAAGTATATAAAGGGGAAACAATCTATTTCTCCTTTATTTATTATAACATTATTAGACAAGAATTAAAATCAATAACATATAAAAAAACTCATTACCAGATATTAGGGAAGTATTTCATTACATTTTTCCACAAATATGAGAAGACAAATCAAGTTCAGTACAGAAATTTTTGCCACAATCTACACAACTATAAAGTCTTTCTTTAAGATGCAAACGTCTATGGTGCTGAATTATATCTTTCGCAAAAAATTTTGAGCAAATTCCACACTTCATTTTAATTTCTGAAACTCTGTAAAAAATCAATAAAAAAATTAAGAAAAGTAAAATAAACCTCTTTCTCAATTTAAATTGATTTGGAAGATAAAGAGCCTCAGTCTTTCATTTTTTAATTTAAGTAATTAGTTTATTCTACTAGCTTTTTGTACAATATGAAAATATATCTACAATAAACTCATACACTTTACACATTCATTTAAAAAGTCCTAATTACCATTTCCACTTAAAAAATTCCAAACTTTTTCCAATCATGTTTTATGAAACTCAACTGTCACTTACATGTACATTTTTTACCAATTTTAAACTGTTATAATAATAAATAAAAATGATTTTATCAGTTAAGAAATCAGTATTATTATTATTAGATAACATGTTCATTATTAAAGCTTATAAAAGTAGAGAGTAAAAAGTTAGATAGTTTGAATAAATAGCTTTAATCCATTGTTAATGTGCTAAAAATACTTAAATTACAATGATACATATGTTTAAAAAATTATAAAATGCAAGGATAATTCCTTGAAAACTTTATTTAATATGAATGGATGAAAAAACTTCCAACATTAACATTAACTTTACCACATAGTCACAATTTACAACACATTTCTCCCAATGGTGAACCAATTTTCTCATTCCATCAATGAAGAATGCTTATAGTCTTTCCTTGATCTTGATCGCCTACTCACTGCTTCCAGCAGTTCATTATCCATTGTGAAATGAATACAGTTAAAATCCCTCTTTAATTGTAGAAAGAAGTGAAAATCACAGGGCACCAAATTTGGTTAGTATGGAGGGTATGGAATACGTTCAAATTTCAACTTCAGAAGAACTTGGCAGTAGCATGTGATGTGTGTGGCCAAGCATTATCGAAATAATAACTTCCATGATTTGTTGAATACAACTTCTAAGGAATTGTAACATCTCTATATACGTATGCATAGAATTTAAAATTGATCCAGCTTCCAGGTATTCAGTCCATACACATGTTTGGAATTCCATAACACTATCAAAAAAATTTTTTTGTAGAGGGTTGTGTTCTTATTTTTCTTTAACATGACAAACTATAGTGCCAGTATTCCATGCTCTGCTGATTTTCTTCTGGGTCATAATGATACACCAAAGTTTTGTCTCTCATCAAAGTATCAAAATGAAAATCATATTTCTCATCAACATGTTTCAGAAGCTGTTCACATTCCTTTCATTGTTTGTTCTTGTCCGTGAGTGTGCATGGCACACCACAAACAGATTTTACAGTAGCCCAGATGTAAAATAATGTGACCTACTCATTCTTTCAATATGCCTAACTGGGTAAAGATGTGTTGTATAATGTTGTATGGTCATTTTGAATTGATTTATCCATCTTTCTTAAACTGGTCAACTACTGGGAGGTTCAATATTCACTTTACCAACTTTTGATGCACAAAATTGTATTGCCTATCTACTCACAGTTCTTCAATCAACAGTTTCATCTGTAAATTAATAAAATGTGTTTAATGAATGATAATGAATATCTCTTGCACTTATTTTTCTGTTGTTAAAGATTCAATTACTGAATGTGGTTTTTTGCATTGGACAAGCAGGCATACTTGATTCCAAAATTATGGTGACCGACAAAAAATGAGAGGACTGGGTCAATCAGTTTTGGAATGTTAACAGTAGGACCATTAAACTACAAGATGGCAGAATCTCTCGCTTTGTACAAGATTCTGCTCTTCTGTTACGTTTCAGCCGTCTCTTATAAGTAAAACTATCAATAAACAACTAAAAGCAATAAACAATTAAAGAATCATAAAACTAGCACAGAAAACCAGAAAGTTCTGCTATGACATCCCCCTTGTGACAATTCTAACTGCCACCACCCCCCATTCCAAGCCCCGATGGGCTGTAACAGAGGTCATCTTTAGACCCTCTAGACCAATTAATTAGTAATTAGCCAGGTGTCAGTTGGGATGCCACCGATGCAAATGCCTCAGTAGACATTTATATCAGTGATTTTAAACTCAGCCTTCACCTTCATTATAGACCTCTTCTGGACATCTTGACTATCCTACATCGTTGCCCTTTGAACTAGCTATCCGAGTTCATGGAAGCATGAACCCCGCGCCTAGTTCTATAGTTTAAAAAATCTACTAGTAGTTGTTGTAAATGTCTTATAACATACAAGTCTGTTTGGTAAATATAATGCATACCACCAGCAATGTTGATCGCAATAATGGAATTTAGTCCTAGTTCTATTAATGTTCTTAACTTGCTCAAGTTTAAGCCTTCAATTTATTTAACTACAAACTCCAGTCTGGTCTACCAGGGAAAGGAGGAAAAACCTCCTACTCCCACTCAACTCCATCGCAGAGTCTGCATGACATTTACTTTACCACATAAAACTACCATTGTCAAGATGCTGCTACACCTCACAACTGCATGGACAACCATGCCCTCAACAGTGAAGTCACCATACTGCCGACAGTGATATTACTACTCTTCTATATTCTACCCTTGTCAAGACAGTGCTACACTCTTGGCTGCATGGACTACTATATCCTTGACAGTATAGTCACCGTCCTGCTGACAGCTATTCTGTTAATTAATCCCCAATATGTTTCTGATAATCAAGGCACAATGTCAATGTGCCTACCTCTGGCCAATCAACTGTCCAGGCGACACCTTACCTTAGCCACCTGGGGTGGCTAAGGTAAGGTGATCTGCTCAGTGTGAGATATTTTAGGAAGATAGCCACTGTTAACCATTCTCTGGAGGTCTTCCAATTGACCCGCAGGTCCAGAAAGGAATTTACTCTCTCGAGTTTCCTAACAACTCGATATGTTCAGCCTTGTACTGGGGAAAAGAATAAAGGTCATGGTCCACAGTATCTTCAACTCTTCAGTTCGGGCAGAGGCCCGAATCAACCAATCTAAACCTAGTCAAACTTGTCCTAAAGGCACCACGTCCTGAAAGAAATTGTGTAATGTTCCGATTGGGGAGACCCACCTAATCACTTACATCCGGGAATATACCATGCAGATAATGACCTGTAGAAGATTCATTCCACCTAACTTGCCAAGATTCAAAACTTTGGTCTTCAATCTAACGCATATGCTATGAAGTAAGAAGGCCTTCCTTTTTAGAAATATAACACTTGCTACGTTCCGTACCTACAATATCTATTGGCTGTGCCAGCAATTACAGAGACTGCCTCTCGCAAGACATTTCTGTAGTCCCTGACAATCGCAAGATTGTCAGGGACAACAAGAGAAGACGTTGGGCTTGTAATAGAATATCCCTATATTTCTGAAATTGCATATGATGAGCCCAGACAGGCGTAGTGTACAACATTATGGCCTCAGACACCTCTGTAAAAAATTCGCATGGTATGTAAATTCAACTCCCAATCTGGATGGACTATTCTTTGAACACCAAAGAAAGCATCAATAGTCTTCCTTGTGACAAACTGAAGGTGCTCCTTGAATTGAAGACTCTCATCGAGGACTACACCCAGATGTTTTTGAGCAGTGACATACCTAATGGGTAAACTCATAGGTGACGAGTTTCAGCTAAGCGGCCTTTCAAAAACATCATCATGGTCCTTTCTGACTAAAGACCATCTTATGCTAAAGACTCCGCGACCTGAGAACTTTGCATGCCTGAGTTGCTCTGCACTCTATCTTCTGCAAGTTTCCCTCAACCAGCAGCAACCCATCATCGGCATAAGCAATGATGCGGCTCCCACTGGGGAACCTCAACAACATCAGAGTCAAATTCAACAATCTACATAAGCGGACCTAAAACACTGCCCCTGCAGTGTTTTACTTTTTCCTACACAAGCCTTGACAGGGCCTTTCCTACTTCCAAGCCATCGTCATGAAGGGCAACAGCCCTGCTGCTGAAATAAGCCGAGAAAGTCTTTATCTCATTTTGCAAGCAATCACGCCACTGCAATTGAAATAATGCAGAGGACAACCACAAATTGTTGAAGGACCTGGATATATCCAAAAAGATACCAATAACATATTTACATTCACTAGTTGAAGCTACATCCATCACCTTGAGAGTAGTGTTCTCTGTGCCCTTGCCAGGGCAGAAAACCATATTGGTCATCCATTAGCAAATTATTAGAAGTTACTCTATTATATATGCAGAGGTATAAAATCTTCTCAAAGACCTTACCTATTACAGGTAAGAGCATCAAAGGCTGATAAGAAGAGCTTACGGTTGGATCCTTGTTGCCACCTTTGAAAAGTAACTTTAACAAATCATGTTTCCAACAAACTGGAAAATATCCAGCAAAAAGGATTCTATTAAAAACCCTAGTAACAGGATCAAGAATTATAGGCAATGTGCAAACAAGGAGCTCCACCATGATACAATCTTATCCGGGGGCTTTATTTCTAACTAGATTGCAGATTACCTGCCAGACTTCCGGCTCAGTAATCTCTGAAGACTGAATCTCAGAGTCAAAACCTGCAACTTCCCTTTGGACATGATACAAAGTTTCACCAACCTCAGTATCATCAGGAAGTAGAATGTTCATCAGAAGACTGGAACACAATCCTTATCTATTACAACACTGTCCTGGGTTGAGAGAGCTGACAGAAGTCTTTTTTTTATGTCCAAGAACTCTGATAACAACACCCCATTGGTCCTTACTTCCCTGCTCTTGTACAAAAGAGCGCCAGGAATCTCATTTAGAAGACCTAATCTTATAAAAGTACTCGGTCCTTACTCGACGATAGTCTACAAGCAGAGCTGCATGCCAATCAGGATCACCCTCACATTGTGCGGCTCTCCTGAGCCAACCCAGTCTCCTTTATTGCAGTCAAGACCTGAGTCCACCAATCAGCCACTCTCTCTTGACCTGTACCTTGGGGAATAGATTGATTGGCAACTTAATAACCGCTGAAGATAGACCATCTGCCAGGTCCTCTAATGGGAGCTCGTCCAAGCTTTAAGCAAATACCGAAGCCTGACCGTAAGAAGATTAGAAAATCTAGGCCAATCTGATTTTCTGTACAGGAAGCGTCCCTGCTGAACAGGAATGTACCTCCTATCTATATTGCACAGCCCGCCTACTAAGTCAAAAACTATTAGCCGATGATCACTTGCACAATCATCAACTACAAACCAGTTCTGAATCCTTCCAGGGATATCCTTGCCAATGGTAAGATTGATGTTGGTACCACGGAAGGCCCTCTGTCCATTAAACGGGCGGGCGTAGATAGCCAACTCACTTGCAACATTAAAAACATTAAAGTATGCTGCATGATGAAACCTTCGACCAATTCAACATCTTCATCTGTGATCCCACTGTGCCAAAGAGTCGATTTGGTACTTGCATCGACACTATCAGAATCAGACAACCTTGTACCAACCAAAGCATTCTATCCCATTTTTCCAAATGCTGTTCAGTGAGATCACTGTACTGAAATTACAAACTAACAACTACCAGGTCCAAGCCATTTACAGCATGCTTGACAACATGATGTGCTTCAGAGGCTTGCTGTATGAAAACGCTGTCTAAAGACTTCCTACACAATCATGGACTTAATGTCTTATCCAACAAAAAACTTTTTCCACTCTTGGTCATGTATGGGTTGCAGTAGAAGTATGATATCAAGACTCTGCTGTTCGACAACATAACCTCGCTCAACTTGGACAACATAGGCACCCTGGGCATTCAGTTGACCGAATCTAACCATCCAGTGAGTTGAAATACATCTCAGCTACTCTCAAGTAACAACTGCACTTCTTACTTTTGAGACGGAGTGCCTATGGTTCTATGGTTACAGTTGACACAAGAGAGAGTCTCTTTCTTCTGTGGACAGTTGTCACACTTGTGGCTTTCCTTGCCACAGTGCATGCAGACCAACATATATTTACAAAACCTGGCCCTGTGGCTGAAACAGCAGCATTTAAAATATCACTGCACATCAAGGTATTCCTTGACACAGCAGGACTAAAAATCCAAGAACAATCTACCCTCTGACATAAATGTCTTGTGGAGACCAGCACCTATTTAGAATACTCTGTGATACCGTTGAGCATCACACTTCCCTGTTTTGAAGACCAGTCTACATTCCTTGTTGAACGTAGACTCATCTAAGTTAGTGTTCTGTTCTCTGATGAGAGACAGCGCATCTGCATCAGACAGGCTCCGATCAATGTCATATACTATCATACGGGACCTACGCTTACATTTCAGATCAACTATCATCTTGAGCTCCTTTACAGCAGGAGAGTCCGTGATGACTCGGACTATCTCTTGTTTTCAGTGACAACTATCATCAGCCCTTTGCTACTTTCCTTAATACCTTTTATCTTCAGGTTCTTCCAGTTGTCACAAAGGGCAACCTGAAAATCCCAGTTCAATTCTTTGTTTCTCTTGGTGGAGTCCTCCACCTTGTTCATAAATACAATCTTGGGCTTTTTAGCTGGGCTTCTTTCCTACTCTTCAGTACTTCACCATAGCACCTGGGCTATGCTGGGGCCAGGACCAGTTTTGAATGACTTTCACCTTCTTGGGCTGGAAGGCCAATTTTTCAAACCCTTCCACCAAAGCAGACAAAATCTCTTTGAACTACTGGAGATGTGGGATCAATTTCGCTCTCACCTTTGAGCAGTTGTGGGGTTTTTCAATGAAAACTAGCAGACCATCTAAATCCTCCTACATGGAGTTGACTATTAGGGCAGAACTACCAGGTCTACCCAAAGATTTCTCTACCAGAGAGGTTGGCTTTACTGCCCAGGTGGGAGTTCCTGTGTCCAGTACTAAACCCTCATCTTTCAATGTCAAGGAGGTAGAAGAAAAAGGTTCCAGCCTCCTCTTCCATCTGACATTTCTAACTTCTTCTTGAAAATCAGCCATGCTGTAGATTTCCTACTTTGACTTTCTAAACTAAGATCTCACTGTCTTCCTCCTATCACCTGGTTGGGCAAGCCCAGAGACAGCCAGAGACCTTGAATATTCTCCTGTCATACTTAGTACCGCTTTAAAGCTTCTGGCAGTTTGTAGTAAACCACAGATCACAGCCATCGTTCTGAAAAGAATGCAAGCAGGACTACAGAAATTTCCCTTGCTTGATAAAGGTCTTACAATCAGAAGTCGTTGCCACCCTCTTGCCGCACTGAGGCGGGTATGCATCATATAAAACTGCACCTTTATTCCCTGTGTCCTGAGGAGCACAATATGTCAACAGTCGATGCTTGGCTATTGCCGCAGTATAACATCCAGAAATACTCGAAACTAGCGGAAGGTACACACTCAACTGCTAGTTCAAATCACACTGAAAATCAGATTCAAAAGCAAACAGAATTTTCTGGACGCATGGACCAGAGAATTCATCATAAGTAAAAGTCCAAGACATGAAAATAAGAATAATATTATTATACTACACAAAGGATAAGAATAATAATAAAAAAAAGTACAGTCACATTGTACTACTGAGGACAGCTAATAAAACATTATTATTTTTTGTAAATAATTTAATTAATTTAATAATGACTATATCTTAAATTAGTGTCTTTTTATGTTTTCTTTCTTTTTTTTTAATCTCTGAACTTCCTTCTATAACCAGATTTGTTACACTAAATACAATGGAGCCAATGTATGGTCCATCAATTTTTTCCTTTACATACTATTCTGCCAAAAACTAAATTTCATTTAGTGACTGTCAAACATCAAGCAATCTTTGTTGTTTCAGCTTAATCTTGTTGATTAAATAATTCTTTCATTATGGTGTCTATAATTAGCATAACTACTGTCACACTTTCTTTATTCATTATTACTGCAGTGTTTCCCCTACCTAATTATATATAATTATTTTTCTCCCTCTATGAATATGAGACTTTGCGAATGGTGAGGGGGCTTGACTGCTCAGTGATACAGAGTAGCTGGACCGAAGGTGCAACCATATCGGAGAGATATCTGTTGAGAGCCAGACTAAGGAATGATTCCTGAAAGAGGGCAGCAGCTGTTTCAGTAGTCCTTAAAAAATAAAATTCCACAAATCGTAGCGTGGAATGTTAGAAGTCTAAAAAAAGGTTGATAGGTTAGAAAACTTAAAGAGGGAAATGGGTAGGTTAAATGCAGATGTAGTAGGAATTAGTGAGGTTCAGCGGAAGAAGAAAACGACTTTTGGTCAGTTGATTTTAGAATAATTAACTTAGCTTCAAATTAAAGGTAGGCAGGAGTAGGTTTCCTAATGAACAAGAAGATAGGGAAGAGAGTTGAGTATTTCAAAATGCGTAGCGATAGAATCATTGTAATAAGGATAAAATCAAAACCTAGTCAACAACGATTGTTAACGTGTACATGCCTACAAGTTCCCATCATGATGATGAGATAGAGTATGTATATGAAGAAACTGACAAAGCATTTAAACACATGAAAGGGGATGAAATTTGAATAATAGTTGGAGATTGGAATTTAAGCACTGAAAAATGTAAGGAAGGAAATATAGTGGGTGAATGCGGCTGGGTAAAAGGAATGAAAGAGGGGACTGACTCATTGAGTTTTGCACGAAGTATAATTTTGTAATTGCCAACACACAGTTTAAAAATCATAATAGAAGAATATACACATGGAAAAAGCCAGGTGTTAGTACAAGGTATCAGATAGATAATATCATGGTTAAACAAAGACTTAGAAATCAACTCTTGACTGCAAAGCTTATCCTGGAGCAAACACTGATAGCAACCATAATTTAGTGATAATGAAAAGAAGATTGGGGGTTTAAAAACCTGAAGAAAAGGTATCAGATGAATTGGTGGAATTTAGAGAAGCTTGAGGAAGAGGAGGTAAACATTTTTGAGGAGGATATCACAAGAGTTCTGAGTAAAAAAGATAAGGTAGAAAATGTAGAAGAATGGGAGAATGTTAAAAAGGAAATTCTTAAATCAGCAGAAGCAAACTTAGGCAGAACAAAGAGAACTGGTAGAAAACCTTGGATTTCAGAGATATATTGCAGCTGATGGATGAACATAGAAAATATAAGAATGCTAGTGATGAAGAAAGTAAAAGGAAATATAAACAATTAAGAAATACTATAAACAGGAAGTGCAAACTGGTGAAAGAAAAGTGAATTAAAAAAAAGTGTTCAGAAGTGGGAAGAGAAATGAACATTGGTAAAATAGACGGAGCATACAGGAAAGTTAAGAAAAATTTTGGGGTGCATAAATTAAAATCTAATAATATGTTAAACAAAGATGGTACACCGATTTATAATACAAAAGGCAAAGTCGATAGGTGGATGGAATACATTGAAGAGTTATATGGAGGAAATGAATTAGAAACTGGTGTTATAGAGGAAGAAGAAGAAGTCAAAGAGGAAGAAAAGACAGATACATACTGCAATCTGAATTTAAAAGAGCATTAAAAGATTTGAATGACAGAAAATCTCCTGGGATAGACGGAATATCAGCAGAATTACTGTACAATTCAGGTGAGGAACCAATAGATAGAATATACAAACTGATGTGTAATATTTACAAAAAAAAGGAGAAGTTCCATCAGGCTTCAATAAGAGTGTTATTGTCATGATACCAAAGAAAGCAGGAACAGATAGATGTGAAGAATACAGAACACAGTTCTCATGCATCAAAAATCTTAACTAAAATTCTGTACAGAAGAATTGAGAGGAGAGAGGAAGAGGTGTTAGGAGAACACCAATTTGGTTTCAGGAAAAGTATAGGGACAAGCGAAGCAATTTTAGCACTCAGATTAATAGTAGAAGGAAGATTAAAGAAATACAAACCAACATACTTGGCATTTATAGACTCAGAAAAGGCATTCGATAATGTAGACTGGAATAAATGTTCAGCATTTTAAAAAATTTAGGATTCAAGTATAGATAGAAGAACAATTGCTAACATTTACAGGAACCAAACTGCAACAGTAATAATCGAAGAACATAAGAAAGAAGCAGCAATAAAGATGGGAGTCTGACAAGGATGTTCCCTATTCCTGTTATTTTCTAATCTTTACCTAGAACTAGCAGTTAATGATGTTAAAGAACAATTTAGATCCGGAGTAACAGTGCAACATGAAAAGATAAAGATGTTACAATTTGCTGATGATATAGTAATTCTTGCCGAGAGTAAAAAAGATTTAGAAGGAACAATGAATGCATGTATGAAGTCCTACGCAAGAACTATCGCATGAAAATAAACAAGAACAAAACAAAAATAATGAAATGTAGTAGAAATAACGAAGATGGACCACTGAATGCAAAAATAGGAAGAGAAAAGATTATGAAGGTAGAGGAATTTTGTTATTTGGGAAGTAGAATTACTAAAAATGGACGAAGCAGGAGTGATATAAAATGCTGCACAGCACAGGCAAAACGAGCTTTCAGTCAAAAATATAATTTGCTTACATCAAAAATTAATTTAAACATCAGGAAAACATTTTTGAAAGTATATGTTTGGAGTGTCACTTTATATGGAAGTGAAACTTGGATGATTGGAGTACCTGAGAAGAAAAGATTAGAAGCTTTTGAAATGTGGTGCTATAAGAGAATGTTAAAAATCAGATGGGTGGATAAAGAGACTAATGAAGAGGTGTTGTGGCAAATTGATAAAGAAAGAAACAATTGGAAAAATGTAGAAGAGACAGATTTATAGGTCACATATTAAGGCATCCTAGAATAGTCGCTTTAATATTGGAGGGACATGTAGATAAAAAAAATTGAGCAGGTAGGCAATGTTTTGAATATATGAAACAAATTGTTAGGGATATAGGATGTAGGAGGTATATGAAACACTGGCACTAGATAGGGAATCTTAGAGAGCTGCATCAAACCATTCAAGTGACTGAAGACAAAAAAAAAAAATTTTTCAGGATAAATAATTATTCTTGATTTAATTATTCTAGAATTTCCTAACTGACTTTCCAACTTTCCTGCTTAGCTACTGATGCTTACAATATCTAATCTCAACTCTCTAACTAAAGAATTTCATTATATTTTCTGATGATTCCCTCATAAATCACTTTTGCTGAAAGATTTACCTCAGGGAATATTTTATCCAAAGAGCATACAAATAAATTCTATATTAAAGAAAACTTTTAAAAAGTAAAATCTACTGGAATAAAGTAAAAAGCCCCCCCACAGAAAAAAAAGCTTTTTAAATTACACCAAATTAAAAATAACCAACTTAAAAACCTTTATGCAGTTATTTTTTAAAGGTAAAGGATTCTTTAGTTTATTCTAAATTAAAGTATGGGTAGCCAACACATATAATGGCAACTACATGAAGGCAAGCAATCTGCAAGAGACTCAAAGACAAGAAGTTTGCATCTTTATAAAAATAAGAAAATGAGTAAATAAAAATAAAGGGGAAACCTTTTCACTGACACTTCAATTTAAATATAATTGAATGACTAAAAACCAGAAAAGAAATACATACCCTTTATCCAAACTAGCCTTTAGTTTAATTCTATTTTGTTTAACAGCATCTGATTTAACTTCAACAGCTGAAGACTGCTCAACTTCACAAGCTTTCTCATCCTTGCTATTTCCTCCAACTTCAGGCTTTTCTAATTTAACACTTAATTTTAAAAACACAATGCACTATGTTAAACAAATAGCTATCATCAATATAAAAAAGAACAATCAATTAATTATTATAAGACAGGCAGATAAATAAGTTAAGTATCATATAATTAATAAGAAAGGGGGGTGGTATTTGAAATGTTACTAATTCACACTGAAAAAAAAATTTATTAATTTTATTACACATAAAATTTTTTCCCTGTATTTTTCAGCATATCCAACATAACTGAAACAGCAAAGTATTTACACAAGCTTTTTAAATTCCTTAATCACTTAATTAAATAAACTACCTGACATTTAAGTTTCACTAATACTCCATCTCTACCAAGTTAATGCACAATTAATACATTTTAAGGAGCATTGCTAACTACAGCATAAAGTCATTAGCCTTTAAAAAGTGTTAACATCATTCACTGAAACTTCACTCAATACTGCTTAATTTTAATGATTTATGAGAGCTGGTTGATTAAACGTTTATAAGGATAAATTCACACCTTCAGTTTGCAAGATGTTATTCCTTAAGGTCTTATCAAAATAAAAATTATTGTCCAGGAATAAAAGGCAAATATAATTTATTTTTTTACATAGTTTCCTGCTTTAGAAGTAAATTTTTCGCAACAAGAAGGAATGTTTTTTATCGCAGCATTGTAGAATGAAGCTGGTTGTGTCAGTAGCCAATTGGGCATGAATCCCCCTTCACACACTTGTCATCTTCAAATCGTTGCCCTCCTAGAGCTTCTTTAAGTGGCCCAAACAAATGAAAATCATACAGTAATAGATCCAGGCTGTAGGGAGGATGATCAAGTTGAGTCCAGTGCATTTCTTCTAGTTTTGAGACCATCAGAGCTGCAGTATAGGGCCTGGTGTTGTCGTGGAGAAGTCAGCCACGACGAACGAAGGAACTGCCTTTTGAATCAGTTGGTCTTGTCTTTTGCTGCGATATGCAGCCCTCACCTTGTTCAACCAGGGTGCTGCCTCCCCTTTCCACCACCACTCCATACTGGTTTGTTTTGACTGGGGAGTGTAGTGGTGGACCCATGTTTCATCGCAGGTGACAATCCAGTTCAAAAATGCATAACCTTCTTTCGCAAACCTTGCAAAGGCTTACAGCAAGAATGGCCAGCTCTTCCCACTCCTAATGACCCCACCCAAGCATACTAGAGGCATGGGCCCAGTTCTACCAACCATAGATGCTCAGAACAAAAACCCCGTTTATATTTATTTACTCTCTCGTATGTCTTTAAAGGCTCCCCAGGCTTCAATATCGTCAATCTGTGGAAAGAAAAAGTTTGAGCATATCACAGAAAATATTCCCATTAAGTGATTAAGTGTGCTTTCTACAAAAATGAACAGGCCCACAATACAGTTACTCATCAGTCTGCATCACACATTTACTTTAGGAGAGTCATGCTGATGTTCAATAATTTCATGTGGTGGCTCTGATCCCCAAATCCTGTACTTGTGTTATTCTACAGACCTACCAATATGGAATGTTGCCTCATCTGAAAACATGACATTTTTCAGGTAACCCTCATTTTCATCAGTGTTGTTAAGCATTAAAGCTGCAAACTCCTATCTTTTCATTTTATTATTGGGTTTGATTTTATGTAAAATTTGTTGTATCTTATATACATGCAATCTAAGCCTCTTGGACCAGTTGTAATCTAAGCACCACTTTGTACAATGTAGGTTTAGGTATTCCTAACTCTAAACTATATCTTGATAATGATTTTTTCGAGCTACGCACACAAGATGCTTGGATTCGTTCCACATTCTGTTCAGATACAGATGGCCTGCCTGGTGATTCCTCCTTTAAGACACTGTCCGTTTTCTTAAAACTGATTAAACCATTGGAGAATTGTTTTATTCATAGGTGCAGTATTGTCAAATTCACATGTAGGTGGTTGATGTCACGGAGTTAAAAGTAAAATGTCATGGAGTGTTTCGCTGAATTGTGATAATTGATCTTGTTTCGATAAACCACATTATGCAATGAGCTTACTGCTGTGGTGTCATCATGATTGAGAGTGAGACTGTTGACTGGATACACAGTGAAGGTCACACAATGGTGCCAACCACAATGAATATTTGGGAACATAACGAACATAAATATGAATACTGGATGCTTTTAACTGATTCCATTATTTCATTACGATTTTTGGAACAGAGGTTTTCTTTTATAAAGACCCTATATATACGTAAGAAAACCTATGAAAATACAATGTTAATTTTTTTCAGAGTAAATGTACTTATATTCTCTGTACAACCTAAAAATATTTCTCTTACAAACACAATAAAAGCAAAATGTTCAAAATACTTATTGGTATTAAATCTAACAACCTAGAACTTTTTATATAATTTTTTTCTCAGGATAAATTGCCAAACCACGCTGATATAACAAATAACATTACAAATTCTGAACACTCATCTTACCATCATTAGGTAAAGGAACTGAGGAATGAGTTATTTCACATCAAGTGGTCCAGTTTTAAAAGTCATCCCCAGTAAACTATCTCAAAATATCATCAAATTTTTGGTGGAGATTCCCCACGGTCTCAAATGCCATTTTATCAAATTCCAGCTTTTTATCTACAGTGGTTGTTTTTTGTGGCCTCTTGAAAAAGGGGTACTTACTTATAGTTTGTGGATACATAAAAATTGTTATCTGACTAATAATTTTGACATTAATAATAAGGATACAGATTCAAATTTCAGTACTGTTAGTTAACTTTTTATGCTATATATAAATATGTTAGTCATAAGTTTCTTTTGGAAATTAGTTTTGAGATATAGCAGCTGAAATTCAGCCAAAAATTTGTCACAACACTTTGGAAGTCAAAGTTTGAGCTTATGTATTTCCTTATCTAATTCTTTAATCGGAATGAGACTTTGTAATTTGAAAAATAGAATAATTACGGGTAGAACCTGGAGTTTCAGGAGAAATCCATCAGCAAATTTGGTCAAAAGATTTTTCTCATGATTTTTTTTTTCTAAACTTTTACAGGTATACACTTTTACCTCAGGTACACCTTCTCAGATTTTGTTAGTTTTATAATAGGTGGGAAGGGCAGCTGTCAAACAACATAATCCTTGCATTTTCTTTTTTGACCCGTATATTATAACAGTCAAAAAAGCTTTTCTAAAATTTTTTGTGACAGATTGTTAATATGTGGACATTTCTAGTTAATTAAAACAATTAAAGATGGAAAAACATTCAATGCTTCAGAATATTATTAAATTTTTTTTTAAATGTTCTAAAATTTTCAATATCTTGAAAAAAATTTGCAGTGTGCCAGAAAATTTTGGACTAACAAGCTGATCTGAAAAAATCCATTTTCTGAAATGTTCTAGACATTTTTAGAACGTTGTGAAAAACTCCATTCTACAGAACATTATAGAAAGTTCAGGAATATTCTGGAAAACTCCATTCTCCAAAACATTCTAGAAATTTCTGGAAGATCCCATTTCTTCGAGAAAATTCCAGAATGTTCTTTATTTTGAAGAAAGGGTATATAAGCATCAATGTTTTGTGAATTAGCATAGTTATTAGCGAATAACTTTTATAATCAGTTGTGACATTTATTGTTATCTACAACTGTGTTTTAAATTTTTGTAAAATGAGTGAAGTTCTTGGCCCCTCCCATTTTGGCGAGGCTGATGGGTCTGAATGCCACAAGTCTTTAACGTTTAATTATGGAAAAGCTTTTTTGTTGCCTATGATGATAGAACTATCAACAATGGACAAAGAACTTTTACAGCAGTGATCTGGAATTAGCTTTAATGAAGATGCTGACATATTTTTCTATCATAAAGTTGTTTTGCTAATGAAGTTTGAATTCCTACAGAAGGACTGCTGTATCCATTTGGAAAAATCACACAAAGCCAGAAAAGGATTGTGATCGACCTATTGATATTCATTCTGTTGACCGATTAAAAGCTTTAACAAATTATGACTCAAGCTAGGTCAAAAGTTATCCCCACTACATAGGCAAGAATTGGCTAAAGAGAGATTAAGTCAAAGGATGATCAACCAGAATCAGAATCTAGTGACGAGGAAATGTTGGATGCTGCTGGAAGAATGGATGCCTCACTATCACCATTTGGAATTTCTCCTTAGAAGCTTAAATATGTCAGCAAACAAAATTCAAAAGGCTACCTGAACCAGAAGGTAAGAAGGGCAAAAGATGCTATTGCTACAACAGCAGCAGCTGCTGCTGGTTTGAGTGTTACTTTTTTTTTTTTAATGCGAAAAACGTGCGGTCATTATCATCGCCCGGAAAATAAATAAATAAATAAAAATAAAAGTAAAGGTAATTAAAACTTAAAACTAATATCACAGTAAGCAAAATTCGGAATGGGTGTAAAAGGCCCATTCTCGGATAACATTTTTTGTATTAACCCTATACTACACAAAAACAGAAACATCCGGTTTAAAACCTCTTTATCGTTACACAAGATACCACGGATGTTTCTGGGTAGTTTAAATTTACGACGCAATGCCGCATAACATATGCAGTCCACGAGTATGTGGCGCACAGTCACGCCGCAGTTGCATTGTGCGCATAGAGCTGGTTGTCCTCTTGTAAACAGGTACTCGTGTGTCCTATCCGCAATCGACAGAGAACTACTTCCTCACGCCGGGGATTTCTGTATGAGGAGTACCATGATAACACAGAATCTTTAATCTGACGGAGTTTATTATCAACGGTAGCCGTCCAATCACCTTGCCACCTTGTTCTTAATAATTGTTTTACATAGTTAATGAAATCAGAAGTAGCAACTCGGGTGGTGAAAGGAGGCTGGCTACATGCTTCTTTGGCAGCGGAATCTGCAAGATCATTACCTGGAATCCCTACGTGGCTAGGGACCCAGCAAAAACTTAATTCTGTGTTGTGATTATTCAACTCGGCGATTGCGTTGTAAATTTCAATGATGATAGGATGTTTGGAATAAAAGTTTTTTAAGGCTTGGAGAGCACTACACGAGTCACTGCAAATAAGAATTTTTCTATATTTAGGGTTAATGATGTTTAGAGCCTTATTTATAGCGTATAGTTCAGCGGTAAACACACTCGTAATACCGGGTAGACCAAACATATAAGTTCTTTCATTGACAGCAAATGCACACCCAACTGTATCGTTTTGTTTCGATCCATCAGTGTATACAACCGCGTCTGGTTTCATCTTGGAGAGAACACACTGAAACATTTGTTGAAAGACAATAGATGGTGTTGATTGTTTATTGTATGTAGTCAGGTCAAAAATAAAATTTATGAGATTTATTCTCCATGGAGGATATGAGCAAGGGTACATAGGAAAGAATGACGGTGTGTCAACATTTATATGCTGCAGCAGACGCAAGGTATGGACACCTACAGGTGCAGTACGACGTGGATGGTCCTCATACTTTCCTAGATTAGGATTTCTAAAGACCGAGTCAAGAACCAGGTATTTTTGGCTGTCCTCTGAGACGAGCAAAATAAGATAATAAGATCTAGTCTCGTCTATCCTAAAGTGATGGTTCACCACAGTTTACAAGTAAGCTTGCGACAGGACTTGATCTAAACGTGCCTGTGGCAAGCCGAAGGAAAGCATGATGTACACTATCCAGCATTTTAAGCATGGTTTGACGAGCTGAAGAGTAGGCGACACAACCATAATCTAAACGGGAGCGAACAAAGGAATAGTAAAAACGTATCATACATGATCTATCGGCTCTCCAGTTGGTGTTAGTAAGGACTCGCATCATATCTAGAACTTTGGAACATTTTGTTTTCAATTCTTTTAAATGTTTGACCCAAGTAAGACGGCTATCAAAAAATAAACCTAAAAACTTGACGTAAGTAGAGATAGTAATAGTGTCTCTGTTCAGAAATATTTGCGGAATAGAATGGTTTCGTAGCCGAGAAAAAACTACACATTTTGTTTTTTCGGATGAAAATGTGAAACCAGTAATCCTGGACCAAGCGTCAAGGTGTGATATAGTGTTCTGCAGTAGTCTCTCTGCTGTAGGTGCTGAACGGCTTGCAATGTAGATAGCAAAGTCGTCAGCAAATAGAGAGCATGAGACAGGAGCGTGCACACATTTGGTAATATCGTTTATGGCTACAGAAAATAAGGTGGCATTTAATACACTACCTTGGGGCACTCCATTCTCCAAGATGACACTATGTGAGAGCAAATCATCCACACGAACACGAGCCGTTCGGTGATTTAAGAATCCCCGGATAAAAGCAAGCATATTGCTCTTGATTCCCCATTCTTTGAGAGTGTTAAGAATACCACGTCGCCAGGCTATGTCATACGCCTTTTTTATATCGAAGAAGATAGCGACGAGGTGCTGCCGATTTAGGAAAGCGTTTTGTATAGCATTTTCTAGTGACACTAAATGGTCAATAGAAGATCGTCCTTGTCGAAAACCACATTGTTCTGGAGATAGAAAGCCATGTTTCTCCAAGTACCATGTAAGTCTGCGGTTTACCATTCTCTCCATTATTTTACACAAAACGCTTGTCAATAAAATAGGGCGGTAGCTTGAGGGGTTCATTTGGTCTTTACCAGGTTTTAGTACTGGTATAATAAATGCTTCTGACCAGCCGGGTGGGAAGACTTGTTCGGAGAATAAACCGTTGAAAATATTCAAAAGTTGTTGTAGTGCCGAATTAGGAAGGTGTGAAAGCATGGAAAGGCGAATGTTGTCTGGTCCAGGGGAAGTGTCCCGTGAGTTTTTAAGTGCATGTAACAATTCTTTAAATACGAATGGAGTGTTTAATTCACCAACCGAATCACCAATGTTTAACGATAACATTTCTATTTGTATCTTGTAACGTTGAAAATCGTTATTATATGATGAGGTGAGAGACACCGAGCGGAAAGATTTTGCTAGACTATTTGCCACTTCCGAGGATGATGAAAGGAGTTCTCCTTCATCAATAAGACCGAGAATAGATTGTTTCGGTGAACCGAAAATTGCACGAATTTTCTTCCATACAGTAGACGTGGGAGTAGTGCGTGAGATAGTGCTCACGTATTTCTTCCATGAATTCCTCTTAGCGTCCAAGAATACTCGACGGCACACCGCTCTAGCCCTGCGGTATAAATTTAGATGTTCTGTTGTAGGCCTACGATTAAATTTGCGTAGTGCCTGCCGTCGATTCCTAATAGCATATTTGCAATTATCGTTCCACCATGGAACGAAAGTATGTCTAGGATTACCCGATGTTTGTGGGATATATCTGTTGGCATTCTCAAGTATCATGGACGTAAAAGAAGAATATTGGTCGAGGATGTTCGCTCCATCGTCATACTGAGATTGGAATGCTTTATGGTATCCGTTCCAATCTGCCTTCTCAACAATCCATCTCCGTGGCCTTCTTTTAATCTCGCAGTCTACACCGAAACCAATAATAATTGGTCTATGATCACTGCCGTGAAAGTCATCACAAACAGACCAATTAAAATGAGGGAGCACATTCGGTGAGCATATGGAGAGATCAAGCTTAGATACAGTACCAGTTGATAAGGACATAAATGTGTGTGATCCATTATTCAGTAGGCAAAGGTCAAAGTCTTGTCTCAATCTGTTTATCATATTTCCTCGAGTGGAGCAGAAGGTTGAGCCCCAGGAAAAATGATGGGCATTGAAGTCTCCTACTATTAACGATGGAGATGGTATTTGCGTGAGGAGATTTGAGACATCTAAAGCACTGAACTCAGTGTTCGGTGAGAGATACAGATTGCAGATATGCAATTTGAAGGGAATAGAGACCTTTACTGCAATAGCAGGAATGACAGTGGTTAGTTGAATTCTTGTAGCTGACACCCCATTCTTCATGAAAATCGCTAGTCCACCACTCTCCCTACTGTCTACTAGGCAGTCGCGTCTCTCACAGAAGTATCCTCTGAGTGTAATTGGATCATGTTGTAGAAGGTGAGTCTCTTAGAAACACATGATTAGTGGATCATGTGTGTGCGCTAGTACCCTAATATCTTCAATGCGGGACCGAATACCTCTAACATTCCACTGAATAATGTTCATAAGTGTAAAAAAATTAAATTTCGAAAATTATATAAAAATTAGTTGTAACATTTGTAGGAATTTTATTAGATGTAGCGGTGGCAAAAGATACGTCTGGTTTAACCAGGTTCCGTGAATTGTTTATCTTTTTATATTCCCTACGTGCAGCCGGAAAAGATAGTTTTTGTTCCGTACAGATTTTGAGAATTGCCTTTTCTTCTTTAAAAGTTGGGCAATCTCGGGAGTGGGCTGTATGTGGACCACTGCAGTTTGCACATTTTTCACTTTCTTCGCAGTTAGTGTCGTTGTGACCTTCTGTACCACATTGAGCACAGATCTCAGTTTTCGTGCAAGATGTTGTAGTGTGAACAAAACCTTGGCATCTGAAACATCGCCGTGGGTTGGGTATGAATGGTCGTACCCGAACCGAGGGGTAACCCACTTTAATCTTTTCTGGTGGAACAGGGAGATTGAATGTTAATATAAGAGACGGTGTCGATTCTTCTGTTCCTTTTTGCCGTTTCATTATATGTTTCACTTCAACAACGTCTTGGTGGCAAAGCTCATCAACTATTTCCGAGATATCTATATCTAAAAGGTCTCTACAAAAAATTACACCCCGGCTCGTATTTAACGTTTTGTGGCATTCTGCACTTATATTTATATCACCCATATTACGGAGACGTAAGATAGATCGACTCTGTTCATCGTTGAATGTTTCAACCAGAATCGATCCGTCGTGTAATTTCCTGATATTCTTCGGTGAGCCACTTGCACCTGTTATGGTTTTGTTAATTAAGAAAGGTGAAACCTTTTGAAGGGAGCCACCTTCCTGACTATTTCTGAGAACAACGAATCTAAAATTTTTATATTTCGATTCTAACGAGTTGTGGTTCTCTTCAGTAGGACTTTTATTCTCGTCAGACAAAGCTGACCGAGGTCTCTTCACAAGACTGTATTTGGTGTTTTTTTCAGATGGACCACCAACCATCATTGTGTTTATTGTTGGAACTGAAATTTTGGTCCCACGAGTACCGGCGAAAAATGGACCACTCCAGCAGAGCGCACGCGTACTGGAGCTAGAGGTAAATACAATTGGGTTCGCCCTGGTGCCCAGAGGACATCGTTCGAGACTCACTACGTAGAGCCATTCACCCATCGGCACGATTTGTTCCCACCTTGGGTTACGGTTGCGTTTCGTAAGATGTCGCAACACCACCGAGTGTAAATGTAAGAAATATCAGTGTAGGTTGTTGTTATGTATGTGTGTATGTTGTAATTTATGTAGTGTTCTTGGTGTAGTATATGTGTATAATGTAAAGTGTTCCGCAGCTCATTGTATAGTGGGAAGGACAGCTGCGGAGGCTAGGCCCGTGGGGACGCCAACCCCCAAAGTCTTAAAGAATAAGACTCCCCGTCGGGGTTGAGTGTTACTGATGTACTGCAAACATTAAAGAGTAAGCAGTGTCAAGTATGTAATGATCTGGATAACCTGATGTGAGGAGCTCAAAGCCAAACTTTTGATCTCAGCTCGCCCACAACAAGTTCATATTTTGACTTTGGCACCCAGTAACTGGATTATTGATAAAACAGCTGATGATTCCATGTTTAAATGCGAATGGTGAAGCAGGACAGGAAGCTCAAATCTGAAATTGGTATTTTGGAGACACCAGAAAAAAGTAGGAAAAAACTGTAGGATGATATTAGACAACGGGTACTCAAATTTTTTGAAGATGATGAATTTTCCCGAATCTGTCCAGAAAAGAAAGATTTTGTTTTCAGTTAGGATCAATAGTGAAAAAGTCCACATGCAGAAATGTCTAATTTAAAAGAGAAGTTCATAGTTTACTGCACATAATATGGCTGTGAAACTGTCTTCTCAAAATTTTGTGAACTTAGGCCAAAATGGTGCATTACAGTTAGTGCAGCTGGCATACATTCAGTTTGCGTTTGTACCATTCATCAAAATATTAAGCTCATAATAGCTTCAATATCCATCAAGGATGACTACAAGGTATCAATTGAGAAAACTGTCTGCAGCTTAGAATCTAAGGATTGCATGCTATAACATTGTGAACAGCGTCCTGGAAAAACTGAATTAGAGTCCTATTTATTAGATAAGCTTAAAGATTATGACTTGGAAGAACTAATATAAGCAGTGGATTCATACAGACAGACACATTGGAGATACAACAGGCAACTATGGAAAATTTTATTTAAGAGCTTTCCTTAAAGGTTTTTTGCCTGACTAGCCACCATTTTGTTTCAAAACATCAAAGTTCATATTAAAACAACTGAAGAAAAATTTAAATGACAATCATATCATTACCCTGATGGAGTTTGCTGAGAACTGTTTGTTTATTGTGCAAGATTCTATACAGGTATTCCACTGGGAATACAGCCATGCTACACTGCATCCACTCACGGTTTATTACAATAAAAACAAGCTTCAGAATCTTAGCATTTGCATCGTCAGCGATTGTCTGCACCATAATACCATTGCTGTTCATATATTTTTGACTGAACTGATCAAATACTTGAAAACTGTGACTGAAGTAAATCACATACACTACTTCAGTGATGGTTCAACTGCTCAATACAAAAATTTAAAAACTTTTATCAGTTTGTGCCACCTTGTAGAAGATTTTTGAATAAAAGGAGAACGGAACTTTTTTGATACTAGCCATGAAAAATCACCTTGTGATGTAATTGGAGGTAATACAAAACAATTAGCAGTATGTGCCAGTCTTTAGTGATCCATAGAAAATCAGATATTGACACCAAGAGATTTATTTGTATTTTGTAAAGAAAATATACCAGGAATCAGGTTCTTTTTTATTCCAAGAGAAGAAGTTGAGAGTCCGACCTGAACAGGAAAGCTGGTTTGGTAGTGGTCACACAATTGGTGAAACAGTTATGAACCACCACTTTAAGCCAGTTAGCAAAGCTAAAATCCAAGTTGTAGAGTTTTAAATGATATTTCAGTATTTGAAGCTGATGTTTATGAAACTGATAATCCTACTCAAGGCATATCAATTACCAGCTCGCAAACAGGCTAATATGTGGCTAGCATGTATGACAATACTTAGTGGATTGGTATATCTTTTGAAGGACATGATGCCCTGATTAGCTTTATGCACCCTCACGACGCAGCTTGTTCTTATCATTGGCCTCCTAGGAAGGACACTTGCTAGATTCCAGAATAGCACATCTTTGCTACTCTTGAAGTGCCATCGACATCATCAGGATGACAATATATGAATCCAGAATACATCGACTATGATTGAGAAACAATTTAAGCTGAAGTGGAATTAAAAGTATTGTGCCAAAAAATGTCTGACTACTTTAGATATTTTTATTTTATTCTGAAGCTACTGTGTTCTATAATATTGTAATATTTTATTGCACTCTGTTATTACTACTATGACTATATTTCATTTTGTTTATGATTTTTAGTATTTTTATGCATGTGTAATAAATATTTTTATAAATTGTGCTTACTGTAACAGATATAATTAGTTGAAACTGTCTTCTCTGCATTCAATAGGAGGCAAGGTGCAGCTAATACAGTTAATAACTTTGTATTAACAGGTAGCAAAACGAATGGATGATATTACTTAATAAAAAATTACTTTCTACTAGAGAGTATTCATTTAATCTAAAAACATTACGGAACAAAGTGCATAGATTTTGTAGTTTAAAAGTTGCTCTTTCTAAGTTTCTTTTGTTTATGAAACTAACAAAATCTAAGAAGGTATACCTGAGTTATAAGCTTTCAAAGGCAGATAAAAATCGAGCTAAAACATTTTTGACCAAATCTGATGATGAATATCTCCTTACATAAGTCTCCAGTCACTTTGAAACTTTAGGATGTTGCACATAATTTTCCCCTTTTTCAGGTTACTAAGTTTCATTCCGATTAAAGCACTAGAAAAGGATTATATAAGCTCAAACTTTTGACTTACAAAATGTTGCAACAACATTTAGCTGAATTTTAGCTGCTATATCTCAAAACCAAGAGTTAAAAAAAACTTGTGAATAACATATTGAATTCAGCATAAAATTTTAACCGAAAATATTAAACTCAAACCTACAGCTTTATTATTGCCTACAAAATTATAAGTCAAAGTTAGAAATTTTTCCATGTATGCACAAACTACCAGTAGTACCCTTTTTTCAAGAGATCACAAAAATCAGCAATACCAGATATAGAGCTACAATTTGGTAAAATGACATTTAAAACCACAGAAAATGTGCATGCAAAATTTGAAGTTTGGAGATGATCAACTGGGGAACCCTGGTCCACCTGACATGGAATGACCTGAAAATTTTACTTTAATTTTACTAAATTAGTAAATCAATAAAGTTACAGCTAAGACTTTTCTTTATACAATGACAATCATTATGTTCTAGAAATAAAGGAATAATAAAAGAAATAAACATGTTCTCTCAAAAAAATAAAATGATAAAAATGCTACTTTTCATGCAACATAAAATAACTTTTTTTTATTAACAACATACTCGGGTTTTTGAGGGTTGATAAATAATTAATATCATTTTAAGGCAATAGAATCTAAAAATTATTAAATTAAATTTTACCATTCGGATGAATCAGGTTCTTCCACTGGTACTGAACTAACATTACTTTTCATGACATCACACTGAGGCGACGAAGTAAAAATTACATTATCAGATGGCACAGCAGTCAGTGGTGCACCATTTATATCTGTAACGACTATATTCATCCTACATAACAAGAGGAAAATAATTTGTTTTAGATAAATCATAAATAAATAACAATAAAAGTATTAAAGAAACAAATTTCAAAAAAAAGTTCCAACCAAAAAAGTTATCACTTTCTCACAACCAACAGTGTATGTAAATATCTAACAAATTAAAAATAGATATAAGAACATTATAATAAACATTAAAAATATAAGTCAATTATAGAAGTAAAAAGAAAATATTGAGAAAAGCAAATAATACTGCTAAATTGAAGAATGGGCATTTCATTCAACTGCCTTATTTTATTCATAGCAGATGATTTGAAAAGACAAACTAAGATTTATATGTTACCTCGTAAAACATAGTTTGATAGCTTACAATAAAACTTCCGAGTTACATGCAAAAATATAGAAAACAAAGAAAAGATAAATAAACAGATACCCAAATATGAACTTAATAGGATAACACTTTTTAAGGAGGCAATCCTTTTCGTAAAATATAAAAATTTTTTTCGTAATATATAAAATTTTTATATCCAGCCGATATAAAAATTTTCATAACATAAACTCATGCTCTCATTCACATGTCATACTAAACTCGCTGCCAGACTGAAGATCAGTAAATCAGTTCCCTCAGTTTAATGTACTAAGAAGAAATGGAATGGATTAATAAGATGATGTCATTGAAATAAAAGAAGCCTGTCAAGAGTTCAGTCATAACAAATTTGCAAATAATGGAAATTTAAATAGTCATTTGCGTCTACGTGATTTTGGCAGTGCAGATCATATATATATACAGATGAATATGTATAAAAAATATTATATGAAGAAGGAAATCACAAGAGGAGATCTCTTTTGTCTCTTTATTTCATCTATTTTCACAATAAATAGCTTCACTCTGTGAAAATGGAATATTTAAATAAAGGCATTTGATCTTTGTGTGCTTATTATTGTTTGTGTATGAACACCAGGGCTACACTGAATTTAATTCAACACACTTTCAATTACCTACTGAGTAAATAGATTACGTGAGAAAAGGTGATACCTGTAACTTTTAGAAATAGTCAGACTTTAAACTAATGTACTTTGTATCCTTACTTGTCATTTATCTAGTTGTTTATAAACAACATAATAAATTCTCTAAAAGTGAGAGTAGATAATTCAATGGGTTAAAACTACAGGCTGGATTTATGTTATGTGTGTATTGTACATGAGAATTATTCTTTTTCTTTCCTAACTCATTATTATTATTACTACTACTATTACGAGGGCTGTCCAGAAAGTAACTTACATTTTTAAATAAAAATAAGAAAATTTCATTATAGACATTTGAAAGGGACAATCTTAAACTATTTTTCTACATAGTTGCTATTTAGATTGATTGATTGATCATAACAATGCACAAGCTTTTCAATTTCTTCTCTGTAGAAATCGACTGCCTTAGATTTTTGGCACCCATCTTGCACAAAACTTGTGATAACCAGTTTCCCCGATACAATTTCATGCAGTAAACTTCATGAAATTTGGGAAAAATGAAGTAAGAGTTCCGTAATCGTAATGTGGCAATTTTCAAGAATTTTATTGTTGATTTTTATTGTCAGTTCATCAGTCACAAGGCTAGGCTGACCACTGCAGTCCTCATCATGAACATTTATATGGCCACTTTTATATTGAATGCACCACTGCCTCAATCTACCTTCACTCATTATTCCATCTCCATATACCTTACAAGGCTGCCGATGAATTTCAAATGGTTTGAGGGTTTTTGCCAGTAAAAACCTAATCACTGAATGCACCTCACAACTCGTGGGATTTTCTATTGAAGCACACTTTTCAATAATTCACAACAAAGTAGAAAAATCACAGTCCACACGCTACAACAGCTTGATGCGTACTGAGTGTAAAAATGTTTTGACGCCCAGGTGGTGGCTCTATCCCCACCCAACTCCCATGCTAGGCACAAATTTAAGTTACTTTCTGGACTGCCCTCATATCATTATTAATATTATTACCTGATTAAACAATCTAATCTTTTCCCATTATTAGACTTTTTCTTAATTTAAAATTTTTAAAATTATCTTTGTGCTGAAGTATTTTGTTGCTAACTACTACAATTAATAAAAAAATAATTGAATAAATTCAGTAATAAACATATTTACCACATTTTACATGATGAACATGAATGTTTTTATTGAAAAAACAGACCCAAGCATGGAATTTACATTTTATTTTCTCTTTTCAGAATAAATCCAATAACAAATGTATTTACCATGTTTTAGGTGATGGACATGATTGCTTTTATTGAAAAAACAAGCATAAAATTTACATTTTATTTTATTTTTTCAGAAGATCTTAAGGGCAACTGATAACAGTATGATTAAGAAAAAAAAACTTGTTGTGATACAGACTGTCAACAGGTCATGGTAGTCAATGGGTGAAACTGACCATTACCATAAAACTTTTAGAAAAAAATATGGTATTCATTTTTTTAACTGAAATAATACATCTGGCCAATCTAGAAGATGCAGATTAGCAAAAGGTTTAGAGTTGCCAGTTACACCACTCTAAAACTGTCATAGTATCACAAAATTGCAGTCTGCCAATATATCTATAACTTCCAGCATGTTAATTTTTCTTACACATATAAGAAAATTATGTCAATCCCAAGAAAAAAAATGTAAAAAGCATTTTCTATCTGGATTTATATGCTGAAATTTTTTCTTAATCTAAGAATCAGGAAAATGATAGTATGTAATACATTCAACTTAATGGATCTACATAATCATTTATTGTGTTTCATTTGCCCTATCCTCTGCAATCAATCATTTATCTTTTTTTTGAAATTCCAAATAGCTTTGTGCTTAATGGGGTAAATTACCAGTTAGTACTATATGTGTAAGATTAACTTTTCAGAATTCATATGTAACTAAAGTAATTCATTAGTATCAAATATCATTTCAGTAAACTGCCCAGCTGCAAAATTACTTCAAGTTGGCCATAAGAGATATTCTAAATATGGAAAAGATATGAAAAAAGAGTCGGGCTACTCAATCTCACAAACTGTCAGTTGAAGGTAGTCAACACACAGATTATATCATTTTGATACAAGGTCCAAATATAATAAGCATTTAAAAACCTGATTGGCCTCTTTAAATCATAAGAATATTTTTATGCAATTATGAAGGCAAACAATTAGGGAACTTCTTGATTAAAAAAAAAAAAAATTTAAAATTCAGATAATTTATTAAGATTAAAATTTTGTGGATGCAGAAAAAGTGTGGTGAAACTTATCAATGCACAAATACTGATCTGTAGTGTCTCTACATAGAGTGTAAGTATGAAGTATAAGTTGGAAGATTTTGAAACTTCTGATTGGAATTATGCAAAAGGTATTTTCCCAAGATCAGCAGAGTAGTTTTCTCCTAATCAATAAAGAACTCAGAATCTTACATGGTGCCTTAGGGATGGATAGTTTTGGTTTATTAGGTTCCAGAGTGTCTGGATTGTAGTCACTTTGGACCGTGCTTACTGCAAAGCTGAATATACCATTAGTCAATGGGGACATCTTTCACTTTGAACGCTTACGCCTGGGGCAGATTAATCTGCATCATTCCCAGGCAGCCACGAGCGAGGCCATGAGGCTCCTTGAGGAGTACAACCTTGAGGTCCTCTTGGTCCAGGAGCCGTACGCAGTCACGGATAGGATGGTCGGCTTCCACGGGGTGAAGGTTATTCATTCTCGTGGGGGACGGTCGCTCTCTGCGGTTGTCTCTGACGATTTGGGTGTATTCTGGATGCCCCAGTGGTCTGATGAGCAATTCACTGTCGTGCGAATCACGAGGGGTAAGCTCGATGTTGTACTCGTGTCGGGATACTTCCAGCTTGGATGGAGTATCGATGACTTGTTGGCGAAGTTGGGCGGGATTCTGGACAGTCTCCCGGGCACCAGAGTGCTGGTTGCCCTGGATGCTAACGCCAAGTCTATCGCCTGGGGTTCACCACTCACAGACCCCAGAGGCGCTGGTCTCGAACAGTTCGCAGATGCCAGGAACCTCTACCTGATTAATGATGCGGAGCAGCCACCAACTTTCTCCAGCGAACTGGGGAAAAGTTACATAGACGTCACTTTGGTGACGGGTGACTTGCTTCGAAGGATAGGTAGTTGGACTGTCTGGCCCGAGGCCAGTGTGAGCGATCACAGGCTTATAACCTATGAAATTGCTTACGGAGGCGGTCCAAAGGCACCAAATCCAGGTCGCTACAACCTAAGGGGCCTGGATCGACACAGGCTGAGGCGGGTATGCGATGCTGCATTGCAGGGATTGCAGTGGAGCATGGAGTCTAGGGAGGAGGTGGAATTGATGGCGGAGCTAATCGGCCGGGCCATCAAGACTGGCTGCGACGAGGTCCTACGGCGGCCTAGGCCAATGGAGGGACCCGTCACAAGCAGCCAGTCCGCTGATCTGAGCGTGTCTGGAGCCGTCATGACCCCATTTTCCGGGGTCGTCTGTGGAAGGCAGACGGAGGCCCGGCAAGAAATGGTGGTCCTCTGACCTAAGCGTGCTGCGCGCAAGAGTGAGGTCCGCGCGAATAAGGTACCATCGTTGCCCCCCAACGGGGATTATCGTTAACCACGTGCACGCTGAGCGTCTTGGATCTACCGGCGTGCCCGTAATACATATGTTCACGCCATCAAGGAAGCCAAACTCAAGTTTTGGAAGGACTCCATGCGTGAGTTGCAACGCGATCCCTGGCAGCTCGCGAAGACTTGTTACCGACCGAAGCCATTGCACGTGTTGTCCAGTGTTCGGTGCGGGTTAAGTGGTCGTGACCACACTTTAACATCTGTGGCGACTTACCGGGCGTTCCTGGATACTCTGTTTGCAGATGCTCCGGAGGGTGAAGCGGAAATCGGCGTTAGGGCGGGTGAAACACCATTCCCTGGCGTTCGGACCGTGGAACCCGAAGATATAGACCGAGTGGTTTCTCGAATGGCACTAAAGAAGGCACCGGGGATTGACCAACTTGACCCGGATATTTTCCATCATTTATTGCCTGTCATAAGAGAGCCACTTGGCAAACTGTTCACGGGATGCCCAAGCTGGGGCTGCTTTCGGGCTTGCTGGAAGGTTGCTTTGGTAAGGGTACTCCTGAAACCTGGAAAGGATCCTGGTGAGGTCGGCAGTTATCGACCCATCAGCCTCTTGCCGGTTCTCAGCAAGTTGCTAGAAAGGCTGGTTGTGAAACGGCTCAAAGAAGGCATCGATATGAGCTGTATTATAAATCGAGGCCAATATGGCTTCATGAAAGGGGTTGGCATCGAGGATTGCATCTTAAATGCTCTTACCGAGGTGGAAAGCGCCGACTGCAAATATGTTTTGGCTATTTTTATTGATATAGAGGCAGCATTTCCTTCCTTGTGTTGGAGTTCTGTCTTCTATGCTTTGGAACGCCGCGATGTTCCCGAAGCCATACAGGCCGTGGTATGAGACTACTTGTCTAACCGTACAGCTCTGTTTAAAGATGCGCACCTAGTTGTGGAAAAATCTGTCACCAGGGGAAGCCCGCAGGGTTCCTTTCTCGGTCCCCTGCTGTGGAACCTGGTGTTCGACGGATTTCTGGGGTTGACATTCCCAGAAGGAGTCACGGCCCAGGCTTTCGCCGATGACTGTCTCCTTTTAGTTCGTGGAAATTCACAACCACAGCTGGAAAGCAGAGCGCAGGCGGCCTTGTCAACCGCCGAAGGCTGGATGGACATGCAAAATTTAATGATTTCTGTGTCTAAGAAGAAGTTTATGCTTCTAAAGGGCGCAGACAAATTATCATGCAGTCGAAACCCCCACATTAAGTATAAAGGCTGTGTAATCAGCCGAGTAAGGGTTCATAAGTACCTAGGTGTTTTGTTTGATGATAAGTTGCTTTTTAGCAACCACATCAAACAAGTTGCGGCGGACGCTGTCTCTGTGATGCACAAACTTAGAAGGATTGCTCGGAAAGACTACGGGCTGTCTGGTTGCCAAATGTACTTGGTGTACCGAGGTGTCTTCAAGAGTATGATCGCATACACGGCGCCAGTTTGGGCGCATAGGTTGGACAGAAATAGAACACTGCTTCTAAATTTAAGGAGTGCCCAGCGCAGAGCCTTAATTGTATGCACTGGTGTTTTTAAAACAACCTCCTATGAGGCTACTACCGTATTGGGAAAGGCTCTCCCAATCGATTTAGTGGTGAAAGTTCGAGCAGCCATGTGGAAGTTGCGAAGAGGTCGGGAAACCGAGGTATTTGGGATGCGGTTTCGGACCGGGCTAGAACCGGAACGGAACGGCTATCACAATGCACCGGGTCTAAATTTCGAACAGTTGCCCATTTCCCGCCTGCGGAAGAGGCTTTGGGGCCTCGCGATGAAGGCATGGCAGCATGAATGGCACACCACGACTAAGGGAAGATCTCTGTATAGATTTATACAGGATCTGGGGGGATGGTATGCCTCAAGTTCATTTTTAAGGGCGGCGGGTGCCCAAGTGCTCACCAACCACGTGAATTTGATGCAATATCTGTTCAGGTTTCGCCTAGCGGCTGATGAGTTGTGTGTCTGCGGGGAGGTCCAGTCGAACGAACATCTAATGTTCAACTGCCCTGCTCTTGGGGGGGCCAGAGACCGGGCCACCCTGGAACTTAGAGGTCAGGGGGAAAACTGGCCGCTCATAAACGGCGAGTCAATGTGGCGTGAGCCGCATTGTCGGACCGTGTGGGAGTTCCTCGATGAGGTTGCAATGTTCAACCGTCATCGTTAGATTGTTAAATTAATTGGGATTTATTGATTCCTGTGGCGTGTCGGTGGGAAGCCTTCCTAGAATTAATGGCTGCCATCAGCCAGTAATAAGCTCCAAGCGCTTTAAATGGTGGACAGGCACTAGCTGGCAAACAGCGACCGAGGCGTGACGGCTTAAATTGCCGTCTTTTAACTTGCAACTTTTATAGTTTTAAATTGTAACAAGGGGTGCGCCTCCCCGATTTAGTTTTAATGTGACAAGTGAGCGTTAGGGACACATAGGCGGGTGCTGTACGGGACCCAGCTTAACCGCTCACGCAAGATAGGAGCTCATTAGGAGCATAAGGTAACGAGGTCGCAAATCTGTTTTGAGGTACAGTAGCCGTTTTTGGTAAGGTACATTTGGTCTATGCTCTAGGGCGACCGAATGGGGTGGTGGCGGGAGAAATGCCAGCTAACCAAACAATACCATTAGTCAAGGGTCTGGAAAGCATTCTTAATCTGCAGGTCAATTGCAAGACTTGCAGAGAATGGCTTGTAACAGATGACTTCCAGATACTCTATCAGTAATCAGATACTCAAATAAGTGAAAAATTGTTTAAAAGATGCTGAGGATATTTAAAGCATGATAATAACAAATTAGAAGTCCTCCTTGGATGCTTGTTGGTCAAGTTAGATGTATTAGAGTATGAAGTTAACAGTTAGATCAATGTATTTTAGTAATTAAAAAAAATAGCAAATTAGAGTTATTAAAATCAACAGTGAAAGAGGAATAGTTTAGTGATTAGTTTTGGGGAAATACCTTGAGATGAAATGTACCTTTATGGAAAAGGGTTCTCAAGTTAGTGTACATAGTTAAGAAGTTAGCTATAACAATACTTTAATGCAGATTCAATTAATTAGATATTTATAAACAGTTACAGTAGTAAGAAGAAGACTTAGTACTAGGTGTGAGGAACAAAAGATGATCCATGAAGCCTATCAGGGGTGGAACATAAGCGGGGATAGTGTGGTGACCAGAATCAACACAAAACGGTTCTCTTCCCCAAGGAGATCAGGACTTACTCCAGCTTGCTCAAGCTGCAATGGACAGGATTGTTTAAACTGTCCATCATCTGAAGTTGTAGTAAAAACGAATACTGATTTAAAAAATTATGATAAAAAATTTATAGACATAATTGCTTGTAATTATATAATAGAACTAAAAAAAGTTTTATTATTTAAAAATATATGACAGACATCCAGAAAGTAAGTCTTACTACTAAACATTGTTGCTGCAGTGCTATGATTGCAATTGTACGCACGCATGCTGAGTTGCCTGATCTCTTAGGAAGGGACTGACGTCATTCTTAATCAGTCATCAATATAACATTCTTATTCAGTTGTCATTATATTGTTGCTTATAACACTAAAAAGTGTAAAAATTAATTTAAAAAAATACACCCACCACATATGAAATTCAATCTGTGATCCACTTCTTAAATTCAAGGAACTGGTTGAAATTCACAGTCATATTTGCAAAATTTTTGGAGAAAATGTTATGTGTAATTCCACGATACAGAAATGGGTATATTCAATGTTTTTCACTTGGAAGATCATATTCACAGTGTTTTGTTTTGTGCACTAAAAAGGAGTTCTGTTTGTCGGTTTCTTGCCTTGAGACTGCATAGCCAATAGTGATGTCTATTGTGAACACTGAAAAAATTGCTTTGAGCTACTCAGAAAAAGTGACTTGGCTGCTTACCCAGGGTGTTGCATTGACCACAACAATAATCTTGCACACTGATGTCTCAACACAATATCTTCTCATGACCTTTGACTGGGAACCTGTTCCTTGCACAAAATGACACCTGTTCCTGTTTTAAAATTCTCCTTGCTGGTCAACAGTTCCACAACAATGAAATCAAACAAGTTGTTAATTAAGTTATTAATCGCAAGTGGCATCATTCTATGATGAAGGAAGCAAGATGCAACAGACAGAAAATACAATTCTGGAGCCTCACTATGATAAATGCCTCGACAATGGTGCACACTATGTAGAAAAATAAGGGTAAGTTTTGGACTTCAAAGAGCAATAAAAATTTTATGCAAATATGTTCTTGATATTTTTTAATAGCTCTTCAGAACTACTTTCTGGATAACCTTTCCTGTATTTAACTTATTTCATGTATTCACATGTACATTTCATGTATTTAACCTATTTTATTCAATCATAACTCTTATTTTATTCACATTTTGTATAAGTTTTAAATCAGCCAGTTTAAATGTTATTATTCTACTATTAAAACTTTAATAAAAACCTCTAAAAACTTAATTTCCAAAAAAATACTTAACATGATTCACAATCTTGTATGAGTTTTATATTTTAGAATGCTGTAATGAATTTGCGATTTTGAATTTCACAATCCTGATTTCATAATCATTTTCATCAACTTCAAACATCCCAAGTTACAAAATTTGTACAAATATCTCATCATTTTTTTTAACCAGTTCTATATATATGTTTTTATGTTCTGGTCAGTCAATGAATCAGCCATTTGAATTTAACATTGCGGTTTCATATTCACTTTTAGTGAATCTGGAAACCTATTATCCTAAATACGTTCCTATTGATGGACTTTATTTTAAAACAATGCATTTTTTATGTCTAATCAATCTTCCAGTAGAATTTCAACTAATAAACCACATACAACGTTTTCAAACAGATATGTAATAAAAATGTATTAAGTCAACTCTATTATCTAGAGGTAGAAAAGAGCTTTTTCCTTTAAGAATGATGAAAAAAGAATATCACAACAAATAATACAGATATCTTTACTTAGGAACTGTTTGACTTTAAAGGTGAAGGAATTTTTTCACCTTATCATAATTTTTACACATTTTTCATTAAATATTTCATGTATTCAGCATTGTTTCAGGGTTTAATTAGGAAATGTTTTAAAAAAATCAATGGCTTAAATATAATCAGTAACCTTTAAGATTAATGTTACTTTTGTATTCAAAATAATTTTCTTCTGAGCTTTATCTTCATTTTTATTTTAAATTTTATATTAATATAAATAGTTTAGATATATTTAAAAAGTTTGACTTTCCTCATCTACTGTAAATTATTAGCAGAAACCGTGCCACCTATTATGGCAGATAATTGGGAGTTGACTATATCTGAAAAGAAAAAAAAAACAGAGGTTAACAAATACAAAAGAAAATGGGAAAAAGTTAAATTTTCTGCTCACATAACTTTATCACATTGCAGAAACAGTAGTACTAACTGATAAAAATGAAACTCACATTCCAGAATCTCCCTCAGCAGGTTTATCAGCACCAAAAACTCTAGTCATGCTTGGCCGATTCAAATTATCAGACTCTGAAGATGTTAATCTCACAACTACATCTTTTGGTATTACAGATGTGTTCTGAGGGTCATGGAGTACTTTTTTATTCTTCTCATAAGGCATACTAGCTTGCACTTCTATTGTAGTTAATCGATTACTTAAACTTTTTGATGGGGTTTCTGCTGCACATTTAAACTGAGCACCATTAACATTGCCGAAATTTCCTTCCTAGAAGAAAATAAAATGAAAATAACCTAGAAAAAACTCATGTTTGTCCTTAAAATTTTACGTTTTAGTAACTTTCAAACCTTTTATAGGTGTGAATTCAACCCAATGAATACCAAACTCCAACAAAAAAATCATAATGAATATCAAACTCCAAACATGAGTCACAGTTTCAAACCATTACAAAAACTTAATTCTAACAGTGACATAAAAAATACAGCTACTTTGTAAACTATGTCTTGTGTACAATATCTGACTGCCAAAGGTTAAATCAACTGGGAGGAGATTTCTAAAGAATACTTGCTGGTCACATTAATAACATTACAATAATTTTATCAGAATGATTATACTTCAAGAACTTATTTCCCAACTACAATGGCTGGGCTTTCCTTTTATTAAATTAGAACATTAACACAATGTTTCACAGCTTTATCCAACAATTCATGGTTCAGGTAATTGAATACCCTTTACAACACCAACAGGATAGGCTTTGAGTACTACATGGCTGAATATAAAGGAAGCCAAATTTAATAACAAAATGTACCCATTACCACTTCTATTTTATTCAACATAATAGCATCATTATTTATTTTTTATTGGTAAAAGTACAATTAAAACACTTTATTGTTCTAGAATATAGGATAAAAAATTAAATAACAGATTTTTGTTTCTATAAAACACATTGGATTTTTATGGGAAAAATGTTTATTGAACTTGTCTTCCAGGGCTAACCTCAGCTACTGAGCAAGTTCCCCTCCCCAAATAGAACAGTTAGCTTTGTTTGGTAAGGTTTTGCCAATTAAGTAGCTGCATACTACAGTGGCAGCATTATCAGGATGTAGTTAGAATACTCTAATGATTGGGATATTTAAATCAAAATCTTACATATGTCCTTTTATTCAAGGTGACTGACACAAATGTTTGTTTCCTTTGTAATTGTCGGGAAGAGTTTTAAGATTTATATTCTGAAGAAAACATTTGTGTGCTGTAGCAATATTTGTGGTGTCATGTTGCACTTCATCACTAACATAACTTTACAGATTAGTCTGTTCATTGATTTTTTGAAAATTAGTTTAAAGACTGCCCTTTTGCATGATATCTACAAATTTCCTTCTGTGCCATTAGCTTATGTAAGTAAAATGAAAGAAACATATGACAGTGCAAAACATATGAAAATCCTGTTAGAAAATAATTCAGTTTAAGTACCACTGGGCTATATGTTGCGATCTAAAAGTTATTACATTATTAATGGGTTTGCAACTACGCTAGATTTTATTATTATTATTAATCTTTACACTAAGGTTTATTGCCTTTTGTGTGACTGAAACAGCAGGGATGAGGTAAATCATTAAAACAGGAAGGAATGACCAAAGCATGAGGCACTTATGTCTGGACAGAAAAATATTCTACATTTCCCACTAGTTAACAAGAAAATGATTCTTGTACTGCTACTCCATATAAATTAGGGCTTTTCAAAAATTTTTTGAGGCAATGCATAAAAAAAAATCATTGAAAAAATTGTCTCACGTTAGTGACACTAAAATCAAAGAGAAGAACAAATAGAAGAATAAATAATGGTTTTTCTCATAATAGTTGTACTTTACCATTACTTTTAGCCACACAGTAATAAGCAAAATCTGATGTGGACACATGATTTCCTTGTACGCTATTAAATTACATATACACATTTTTTTTTTTTAAATTAAAAGTACATAAAATTTTATTTCATTAACTTCTGATATTTTTTCATTTTTTTTATTGTTATTGAATTATTCAAAACCTCGGCTTATTTCTCCCACAAGCTGAAATCCTGAACAAGGTCTTTAAATCAGCTTGAGTTATCACAAGTTCATGAGAGGAGGAATCTGCTTCAAAATTAAGATCACCTTGCTAATCATTGCAAACTTCACTGGCTATCTCATATTCAGATTCTTTGTCTAAAGATGTGTTGTGGGATGCAGTACAGTTAAGTCCTCATCATGGAACTGGCCTCATAGCAGATGGTAAATTTGAGTACTGCACATGTGTTTGGATTTACTACTTATTTTTTTTATCTTTGTAATAAGGAAATAACAGTCTGATAAGCGACTCTTGTGGTTCACGCCACACCATTCACATGGAAAAACTCATGTGCCGATTACCCCTAGCCCAAACTATCAGACATTTCACACAGGTCAAACAGCAGACATAAGGGGCCCAGTTGTTATCTTGATTTCCTACTTTACAGCTGAAATATTGTCCATAACAAAAATCACAAAACAGAATTAAACCATAGTCATCCATACAAAACAATAGTTTAAACATTGCTGATGTGTTAATTGTATGAACCAGAAGAGACTGCTCTGTTTTGACAAGACAGAACCTACAGTAAATAAATCATCATGCATATACAAATATTGCCTTCATAATATTATGTTTGTACCCCCCCACCTATGAGTGGAATAAACGGTTTCAAAACAAAGGGTGTCTGTGTTAAAATAAAAGTGCTGGAAGACCTCCTGTTTCAGAAGAACAAATTGATCGTGTTTGTGATGTGTATCAATGTAGCCCAGGAAATTGACTAGATCAGCAAGTTTAGAATTGCAAATTTCTCAACCAACTGTGTAGAAAATTCTACAGAAACATTTGGAAATGATGCCTTATAAATTACAGTTAATAAAAAGTTTAAATATCAATGATAAAGTCTTATGTAGACATTTTTGCGTGGAGTTGCAGAAATGTGTTGTAAATGAAGATGACTTTTTTCATCGCCTAATTTTAAGGATGAATGTACATTTCACATAAGTATAAAAGTTAATAAACATAATGTAAGAATATGGGGTACAGAAAATCCAAGAGAAAGTTTACAACATATATGCGATTCCCCTAAAGTGAATGTGTTTTGGGCTGTATTTCATGAAAGGGTGTACAGGCATTCTTTTTTCACAAAATGACAGTAACCGAAGTAATTTATCTGGACATAAGTGAATGGCTAACGCCATTCGAGGAAAATAGTGACAACTTCATTTTTGTACAGGATGAAGCTCTGCCTCACTGGCACTTACAGGTCAAGAATTATCTGGATGAACACCTTCCCAGATGATGGACTGGCCGTGGAAGTGAGGAAAACATGGTGTTTAAGAGTTGGGCACCAACATTAAGTCAGACTTAACACTTTGCAACTACTTTTTATGGGGTTATGTAAAAGACAAAGTTTTTGTACCACCCCTTCCTGTTGATATCAATGACTTAAAACAATACATCACAAATGTTGTTGCTAAAGTTGACCAGCACATGCTTGCATGTGTTTGGGATGAATTTGACAACTGTGTTGATATCTGTCGTGTTACAAATGGTGCACACATTGAACATTTATAAATAAAAACTTAAAAAAGATTCTTCTTCATAATCATATAAGTAATTATCTCACTTTTAAAAAATAAATTTTTAATAAGCTATCAAAAGTGTATTTGTAATCACCCTGTGTAATTAATGCAATATATATAAAGAGGCTGATTCAAAACTACACGGCAGTCTCTCAGGAGCTGATTCTATAACTAAAAATAGGAAAAAAACTCATATAAAAATAGGCCCACAACGCTTCGATAGCGAGTTACTGCTGGCGAAAGGTTTTGCCTAGATTTCAGTTTCTCTGGGAAAATGAAGACTTACCAAAATTCTGGGAAGGTAAATTAAGGGCGAATTTAGTTTTTTCTTATGGTTTTTGACTTGAAAAAATTTTTTAAATGGGTCCCAGAACTGTACCTCCATTAGTTTAAAAGATATCAGACACAAAACACAAAAATTGAGGGTAAAAAATAACACATTTTTGGGTCTACCATAAGAAAACTTTGTTAAATAGTTAATTAAGTTGTATTTTGTTCAATTAGAAATGTAGAAAATTTAATTCTGTAAATTTAATTTAATTTAAGTAAATTACTTAAGAACAACAAATTGAATACAGGATACTGAAATTTAACTTTATTAAAAAACAAAACAGACAGAATGATGAAAAAAAAGATTTAACCGAATGAATAATTAATTTTGTCCATTTGTGGCAGTTATGGTTACTATAAACTGAACTCTGTGGTTTATCGTTGGGTTTAATTTCATGGAGTAGCAGCAGTTAATAAACGCAAAGTTTCAATCACTTGTAAAAAGCATTATGGGCAGTGACTTTAGGAGTGTTTAGTTGATGACCAATAAACAAACACTTTGCACTTCGTTGGAATGATGGTCAAATTCTTTCTGTTTTGGCACTTGATTTAGGCCTACCTTGGTGAGTGTTTTTTCAAAGCATTTAAGGTTTACAAAAACTTTCACACTTCTTACTTATGTACACTTTTGTCACTCATATAATTTCTTTGTCACTGATTTTGTTTCTGTGAACCAGTGCATGCACTGTCCTTTCTCATATGGTGATGCTATGGTACTAAAGCTCCAGCTTGTAATAACTTGGCCTGTGCAGCAGTCTAAGCAGCTACCATCTACAGGTAATGCATAAATATTAAGTAAATACAGTCAGTACAGAGAATGTGTAAATTAAAATTTAATTGTTGTTGTTTCAAGATTATACACATGTAAATCAAAATTAAGTGCTGCAAAATAAATTATAATTATTCTTGAAATCCAAGAATTCTTATTCAGATACCTAATAGATTATCTGAATAATATATATACATATACTAGCGGACCCGACTGACATTGTCCTGACGTGGCATTGTTCTGTAATAAATGTACAACACATAAATATAAGTAACTTATTTAAGTTAAAATTAGCAGGAATGTGAATGAAATTTCATTAATATGACTATTAGTATGAATATTATAAGTTTGTGATTGTTGTATTATTTTAATGGGTTTATTGATTAATTATGTGTAATATGGTTAATATTTATTTTCACTAAATATTGAGATGACTGATGAAAATTGAATTAAAAAATCAAAATGTCGTAAAATTAATAATTAGTGTGATAAATTTTCATCCACATTACTGATAATTTTCACTTAAGATCATTCTAAAAAAGTACCTCCTAATTTTTTTTTTTTTTGTTTAATAATTTTGAAGTTCTATAATCATGCTTAATTAATCAATATACAAATTAAAGCACTGTAAAAAAAGCAAAGTAGTTAAAATTTCAGTAGAAATTTTTCTCATTTTTTATTTTAACATCTATTTTACCAAATTTTAGATAATTCTAAATTAAAAACAATTTTAGAAAATTTTTTATAAAATTAATCAGCTACAAAAATTATAATTTCAATTTTTTAAATATACTTTAAACTATAATTATTATAAGTAACTTTTTTTTTATTTTATAAATGTTATAATTTATTTTACGAACTTACATTTTTATTTTCAAAGAGCTGTTCAATATTCATAAGTTGCATAGAATCAAATGAGAACTGACAATTTAAATTTGTAGGTTAAGTTGATTGTTATTGAATGCACGTTATTCATCATTAAAATTAAATAAAAATCATGTAAAATACTCACTTCAATATTGCACCTTGCAAATTTGCATGATGTATATTTTTTAATTACACTTTAAAGCTCTCGAACAGCATTGATGTTGTCAGCTGTGAGACTTGACCTTGGGTGTCAATCATGACTTTTGTTTTCTACACTTTTTCGCCTGCTCTTAAATTATCTAGCCCATGTATATACTCAGTTATGGGGCAGTGCAGCATCCCAAACCTTTTGAGAAGTTAAAGAAGAACCTTTAAAGAAGTTAAAATTAAACGCACGGATTTAATGCCTTCATTAATTAAAAACTTCATGATTATACATTGCACAACAGATGATGGAACTTCTTGCTCACTCATGGCTGTACTGTCAACAGAACAGAGCACAGGAGCTAACCAACACAGGTTGCCCTCTCTAACACATCGAATATTAACCCCCCTGACACATTGCCATCCAACTTGAAACTGCTTGCTGCATAGAATAGCAAAATTACCATTTAAATTTGATTCACCATCATATATATGAAATGTAGATGATTATTCTATACATAAAAGATGACAATTTTAAATCAATAGAAGATAGAATGCTATTCTATATATTCTTCATTCCTACAAATTTTTTTCTCTCTTATTCAACAATTGAGTAATGTAATGTAATCTATGTATGTAATGTAATGTGTTAAAATTCAATCTGGCTCAATTCTTCCCACTGGTATCATCCCCACAATCATTCTTGGCCTTTTATCCTTCCCATTTTAAACACGGCCAAATTATTCCAACACCCTCCTCTTAAAAACTTGTTCAGTTGTTCCTGCTGTAGTTTGGATTCTGCTGGAACTATGACGTTCCTAGCTTTACCCTGTCTTGTTTTCTCCTCTATTTTCTCAGGTATCTCTTTTCAAACAATACCATTTTGCTCTTCACCTCTGAATGTGTTCATTACCTTGTTCTGTCATGTATGTAATTTTACTTTCCTGTGAACTTAATGTTAAATCTTTACTGACAAAAGTATAAGCACATTCTGTTACTGCAATCTGTGAATCCTTTGGGTTCAAATCAGCAAAGCTATATAATTAGCAAAGGCCACTGATTACATATATGCAAGTTATGCCCTCTAGTTACCAATTTGTCTTCTCCTTATTCCTAGTTTACACTCTTTTATTACCTGGTTCATAAGAGCCAAATGGACGGAGGTTATCCTCTACCTTCACCTGTATCATTAAATTCAAATATCCTTTCTCCTCCTATTCTAACAATTCCTTTGATCCTGTACTATATAATCTTAGTTTTTTTTTTTTTGTTATAGAAGTCAATTTTTTTATTTCCACCAAGGCTTTCTATAATTCCTTATGTGGGATCATATCATATGCAATTCTTAAATCCAGGAAAGCAATATGCATGTCTCTTCCTTGGCTAAAGGCCTTATCCATAGCATGCCTTAATATGGATTATCTATAGCGTACCCGTTTATTCCTTTCAAAGGTAATTGACTGGTTCTTTAAATTCCTTCTCAATCTCATTTCTGTTTTTTTCTGAAGACACAAATAGATTTCTTCAAAATAACTGAAGATATATTACCCTTATTTTAGTTTCACCAATGTTAATTTTTGTCCTGGATGAGTACCTGTATGTGTATGTGTATGTGCCAAAAATATCTAAAGAACTATCTGACATGGCAAACAAGATGTCAAAAATATCTGAAAATTAACACTATTAACAAAAATGTGAAACCTAAAATTATCTCACAATATTATAAAAAGGTGTGGCATTATAAATAAACAGAAAATCCTATTCTGTAATTGATGTTTATTAAATAATATAAGGCATATCGACAAGTGAACTTTATACTACCATTAAAAAAAAAATGGAGACATCTTTTTTTTATTTAGACAAAATGGGATCAACATCTGCCATTTTTCCCAAACCAATATGTATCCAACATTTCATGATCTCAAATTACAGATTTTTTTACTAAATTCAGCACTTATGTAACTGAAACAAAGTGTTTGTTTGACGTCATATTAATGAAAATTAGTTCAGAAATTTTGTCATTACCGTGACACAAATATACATCATTAAAAACACATTAATTTCCTAAAAAATTATTAAACAGAAATATATGCACCTGCTAAACTGTTTAAACAAAGAAAATTTATTTGAAAAACTGAAACTATTAACGATTCCTACCTTCACAAATTAGTTATGATAAATAAATAAGCATGACCTAAAAGTTAACCACTTTCAAGTATAAATCATACCTTACTTTGCTCCTCACTAATGATGCTCTCTAGTTTACTTTTTAATATGTTTTGAGCAGTAAATGATGAATGATAAAGCTCATTGCACACATCTAGCTTATTAAGGCATGCAACACAAATTTCTTTAGGAAGCTTGTCATCTTCATCAATCTGAAAATATTTCAAGTAATAAGTTCTAAACAATTATTTTATGTGGAAGTAAATAAGCAATTATTTAAAAAATGTACATTAAAATTAAATTAAATTCAATTTAATTAATCTTGAAACTCTTGGATTACATGAACCAAATATAAATGTACTAATCCTAATATCTCAATAAATTAGAAGTTCTGAGAAAATCATTAAAAAAGAAAAAAAAAATGAATGAAAAAGAATTTAAATCAACATTCTTGAACTCGAATTAGGCTCCACTTATATTAAAGCATAAAATATCAAAAAACTGCACTTGTAAGATATAAAATTATTCACCAGAATGATAAGTGCTGGGAAAGGGGATTAAGCAGTTAAAATAATAATACTTAGTAGCTCATAATGTTGAGCAGTGAAAATTTACACTTGCAAGAACATGAATATTATCATGACAAAAATCAAATAATTTTGAAAATAAAATGTAACTATTTATTACAAAAGAATGTTCACAATCAACTTTCTTTGGTTATAAGTGCTATTATTTTATATTAGTTAATAATATTCCTGCACTAGCTTTTAGTGAAAGTTTATTTGGGTCATAAAGTAATATGATTATGATGCGGTCAGCTAATGTGTTACATCAGAACATTTACTGGTGGCTCAAGGGCAAGAAGGATCCCAATGGTGGTGCTCCTGGATATTGGGAATGCCTTCAACAGTCTGCAATGGGAAGGCATCTTCTGTGAGCTTACGTCCTGGGATATCAGCCTTTATGGCTTAACACTAAGGCCTCTGGGATATCAATAACATGGCTTGTGAGAAATAGGCTTTGTTCAACTAGCAGCCAAAAAGACTCAAGAAACTGTCCTCTCCAGGAGAAGGTGACTGTTGCCGATCTGGGTATGTGAAGGTAACCTACATGTCCACACATCTCAGGAAGTCAAATTTGGGTGTTTAGCTGGAGAATCGCCATAGTTTCCAGTGCCACATCAGGAAAGCAGTTGAACACACAAGTAGGGCGGTTGTAGCCTTAAGCCATGTAATGCCGAATGTAGATGATCCACATGCATCCAAGAGGAGTGCTAGCGAGTGTAGTGTGGACCACAATGTTATTCGTAATCCCAGCCTGGGAGAGGGCATTAAAATCCAAGAAAGCCCAGGTCACATAGTATGTGGCCTATAAGTCTGTCTCTTCTTTTAACTATATTTTTCCAAATGCTTCTTTCTTCATCTATTTGCCGCAATACCTCCTCATTTGTCACTTTATCCACCCATCTGATTTTTAACATTTTCCTATAGCACCACATTTCAAAAGCTTCTAATCTTTTCTTCTCAGATACTCCGATTGTCCAAGTTTCACTTCCATATAAAGCGACACTCCAAACATACACTTTCAAAAATCTTTTCCTGACATTTAAATTAATTTTTGATGTAAACAACTTATATTTCTTACTGAAGGCTCGTTTAGCTTGTGCTATTCGGCATTTTATATCGCTCCTGCTTCGTCCATCTTTAGTCATTCTACTTCCCAAATAACAAAATTCTTCTACCTCCATAATCTTTTCTCCTCCTATTTTCACATTCAGTGGTCCATCTTTGTTATTTCTACTACATTTCATTACTTTTGTTTTGTTCTTGATTATTTTAATGCGATAGTTCTTGCGTAGGACTTCATCTATGCCGTTCATTGTTTCTTCTAAATCCTTTTTATTCTCGGCTAGAATTACTATATCATCAGCAAATCGTAGCATCTTTATCTTTTCACCTTGTACTGTTACTCCGAATCTAAATTGTTCTTTAACATCATTAACTGCTAGTTCCATGTAAAGATTAAAAAGTAACGGAGATAGAGAACATCCTTGTCGGACTCCCTTTCTTATTATGGCTTCTTTCCTATGTTCTTCAATTGCTACTGTTGCTGTTTGGTTCCTGTACATGCTAGCAATTGTTCTTCTATCTCTGTATTTGAAACCTAATTTTTTTTAAATGCTGAACATTTTATTCCAGTCTACGTTATCGAATGCCTTTTCTAGGTCTATAAACGCCACGTATGTTGGTTTGTTTTTCTTTAATCTTCCTTCTACTATTAATCTGAGGCCTAAAATTGCTTCCCTTGTCCCTATACTTTTCCTGAAACCAAATTGGTCTTCTCCTAACACTTCCTCCACTCTCCTCTCAATTCTTCTGTATAGAATTCTAGTTAAGATTTTTGATGCATGACTAGTTAAACTAATTGTTCTGTATTCTTCACATTTATCTGCCCCTGATTTCTTTGGTATCATTACTATAACACTTTTTTTGAAGTCTGACGGAAAATCCCCTTTTTCATAAATATTACACACCAGTTTGTATAATCTATCAATCGCCTCCTCCCCTGCACTGCGCAGTAATTCTACAGGTATTCCGTCTATTCCAGGAGCCTTTCTGCCATTTAAATCTTTTAATGCTCTCTTAAATTCAGATCTCAGTATTGTTTCTCCCATTTCATTCTCCTCAACTTCCTCTTCTTCCTCTATAAAACCATTTTCTAATTCATTTCCTCCGTATAACTCTTCAATATATTCCACCCATCTATCGACTTTACCTTTCGTATTATATATAGGTGTACCATCTTTGTTTAACACATTATTAGATTTTAATTTATGTTCCCCAAAATTTTCCTTAACTTTCCTGTATGCTCCGTCTATTTTACCAATGTTCATTTCTCTTTCCACTTCTGAACACTTTTCTTTAATCCACTCTTCTTTCGCCAGTTTGCACTTCCTGTTTATAGCATTTCTTAATTGCCGATAGTTCCTTTTACTTTCTTCATCATTAGCATTCTTATATTTTCTACGTTCATCCATCAGCTGCAATATATCGTTTGAAACCCAAGGTTTTCTACCAGTTCTCTTTATTCCGCCTAAGTTTGCTTCTGCTGATTTAAGAATTTCCTTTTTAACATTCTCCCATTCTTCTTCTACATTTTCTATCTTATCTTTTTTACTCAGACCTCTTGCGATGTCCTCCTCAAAAATCTTCTTTACCTCCTCTTCCTCAAGCTTCTCTAAATTCCACCGATTCATCTGACACCTTTTCTTCAGGTTTTTAAACCCCAATCTACATTTCATTATCACCAAATTATGGTCGCTATCAATGTCTGCTCCAGGGTAAGTTTTGCAGTCCACGAGTTGATTTCTAAATCTTTGCTTAACCATGATATAATCTATCTGATACCTTGCAGTATCGCCTGGCTTTTTCCAAGTGTATATTCTTCTATTATGATTTTTAAATTGGGTGTTGGCAATTACTAAATTATACTTCGTGCAAAACTCTATAAGTCGGTCCCCTCTTTCATTCCTTTTGCCCAGCCCGTATTCACCCACTATATTTCCTTCCTTGCCTTTTCCAATGCTTGCATTCCAATCTCCAACTATTATTAAATTTTCATCTCCTTTTACGTGTTTAATTGCTTCATCAATCTCTTCGTATACACATTCTACCTCATCATCATCATGGGCGCTTGTAGGCATATAGATGTTAACAATCGTTGTCGGTTTAGGTTTTGAATTTATCCTTATTACAATGACTCTATCGCTATGCGTCTTGAAATACTCCACTCTCCTCCCTATTTTCTTGTTCATCACGAAACCTACTCCTGCCTGCCCATTATTTGACGCTGAGTTAATTACTCTAGTCACCCGACCAAAAGTCGCCTTCCTCTTCCCACCGAACCTCACTAATTCCTACTATATCCACGTTTACCCTATCCATTTCCCTTTTTAAATTCTCTAGCCTACCAACCTTTTTTAAGCTTCTAACATTCCACGCTCCGACTCGTAGAATGTTATTTTTTACTTTTCTGGTGACCCCTTCCTTAGTAGTCCCCACCCGGAGATCCGAACGGGGGACTATTTTACCTCCGGAATATTTTACCAAGGAAGGCGCCTCCATTATTGCTTTTGAAAATGCAGAGCCACATTTTCTTGGAAAAAAAAACAGCTGTAGTTTTCCATTGCTTTCAGCTGCGCAGTACTCAGAGGACTGAGTGATGTTGATATGGCCGTTTAAGTCATTGTGACTTACGCCCCTAACAACTACTGAAAGAGCTGCTGCCCTCTTTCAGGAATCATTCCTTAGTCTGGCTCTCAACAGATACCTCTCCGATATGGTTGCACCTTCGGTCCAGCTACTCTGTATCCCTGAGCACTCAAGCCCCCTCACCAACGGCAAGGTCTCATGATTCATAGAGGAGGGAATATTAACACTAAAGGAACTAATCAGTCCATCGTGCATTTTTATGTGCAGGTGTTTACTTCTGAACAAGAAAAACTGCTGGTGGAGTATTTGAAGTAGACTTAAGATATTTATTTTAGACTCAAAGTTTGCAGGTTTGCATACACTTCAAACACTTATGCCATAGCTTGCCATCATACAGTTCTAGATTCATGGCTGAAATGTGAGATAGCAGATCCCAACTAGTTTACCTCATTCATGCAGAGGAACCAAAGATCACCAGAAGCCACCAGTCTTGCTTGTGCTTCCAGTTTTAATTGCATTAATGTTATTAATGCTACTTTTTCTTTATAATCTAACAAATATTATCAAGAGATTAAATATTGGACCTGCTGATATCATTACCACCATGCTAAGGTAATGAATGTGAAAATCGTATTTTGCAGATTTGTCAGTTTACGACTAATCTGAACATCCTGCATCTTGTGGTAAATTATCCAATGCATATCTCTTTTACGAAGGCTAAGTATAAACCTTTTCACTTTTACGAATTATGCATTCCTATTTAAAATTTAACATTGAAACTGTTGTTTAGCTCTCCTGAAAAATTGAGTTTTTTCACATTCGTTACTTCAGCATGCTGGGTGTGATATATGGAATGTCAATGAGACTGGAATTACAACAATGCACAAGCCAGTGTGAACATGACAATGAGATTTGAAACAAATTGGAAAAATTACATTTGCAAAGAAAAAGATCTCTTGCTATATTGGCTGCTACAGTAAATGCAGCAGGAAATAGTATCTTCCTTCCTTCATTTTCCCAAGAATCAAATTTTAACTTAATTTGTTTGTGATGCTCCTGTTGGCCCATAAGTCTGGTTGGATAACAAAAACCAGTTTTTGTAAATATGCTGAACATTTTGTTTCACAACAGAGGTGCTCACCAGAATGTCCTTGCCTTTTGCTGCAAGATAACCATGACTCGCACCTATCAGCACAAGTATTAGATTATTTCAAAATAAATAATGTTACTTTATTATCATTCCCTGCTTACCGTAGTCATAAACTGTAACCCTTGGATCATACTATGTACAAAAGAATGCACTTAAAGAAATCTATTAACACCACTTATGACTCATGGCTACTAACCAACAGACAATCAATGACTATTTATGATATTCCTAGTACTGAATATTACAGCTGGATTTGAGGTTGCTAAGATTTTTCGTTTAAACACACAAATTTTTAATTGCAGATTTCATACCATCTTATGTCACCAGATCTCTCTAGCACCAACACAGAACAACCCTCTTCAGCAATAGCCATTTTTTCTCCTCAGCGCCCTCTATTTCTAATCAATCTGACCATCTCAATCCATTTCTGCCAACAATGAATAATCCCACCTTCACCATAATACCTTTTTTCTCAGCCCTCTACTTCTACTCAGTCTGATAGTCTCACATTCAAATTTATTTCCACAAATGCTAAACAATCCTCGTTTGCAACAGCATTCTTTCTATTCATCCTCTACTTCTAATCAATGTGACAGGATCTCAACCAGTTCTGTTCAAGTTCATTAAGTGAGGTGGCCTCACTTCACCAAAACAAGTGAGGCCATTCAAAAAAGCATCACCACAAAAAGAAACTGGAAGGGAGAAATAAAAGAAAATCTGCCATTTTAACAGACACACCTATAAAGAATGTAAATGTTGGTAAAAATATAAAAAAACATAAACTAAAAAAAAAAAAAAAAAACTTTCTTTACTGAATCTGATAGTAAAAATGAGGCCTATATCTTTGTATTTATTGTCACAAACTAAATCAAACATAAAATACAAAAGGGCCAAAAGCAACAAATATAAGATTTAGGCACATAAAACCTGTATTCCAGCAAAACTAGGGTATCACAAAATAAAATTTTTTGTTTGTTTTAAATGTGAAAATGACGATGTTCCCATTTAAATTATTTAAAATTTTTATTGTCATGTAATATGACAAATTTTTGCATTTTTTCTTACCTATTTTCTTACCTATTCAGTATTTTTGTAAGCAAATTTTTATGAACAAATCAGCCATACTTAATCAAATGCCGAATTAATTTACAAAATAATAAGTCATTAAAGATATTGATAAGTGACAAGATAATGGATACATTAATCATCAATTAATATTGATAAAGAAAACACATGAGATCAATTAACTTGGAGTGATATTATTACATGTGCATTCCAGTTAACTAAATTTAGCACAGTGAAATTGTAGTGCAAGTTATGCTAGTTATATTCACATCAACATATAGAAGAACAATGTATATGAAATTAGTATTAAATAGAATTACATAAGTGTGTCAAAGTCCCCAGGTTTCCCCTAGTGTATGTATTCAATGTTATAAATTAATTTTTATCTGTTGTTTGTCCAAGTACAATTATGGAATTTAAAAATAATGATTATTATAAGTCAACGATGTATTCTATTATTCGGTTGTTTAAGCCTACTTTAGGCTAATAAATTTTAAATAAACTTTAGCAGTATGGTTCAAGTTCTACTTGTAATCAACTTTCCTCAACAATGACCAGCCATACAAGGCAGCAAAAATGTAAATAACTCTGGATTAAGTTAAGCAGTCCTTGACAAGTGAAATGACCACATCACTTTATTATTTATTCGACCAATTATATTATTATTTAACTACCAAACTATTAACAAAGAAATCAAATGTACCACTCTAATATTCTGCTTTGATACCAGTGTTTCATAGAGCTAAAATTCAAAATAAAACCATTATAACAAAAGCGAGATTTGTTAATAAAAAATATCCATCCACGGGACAGTATGACAAAAGTCCTGCTAGATCTCTGAGTTTACTTAAGTTATTACAGTAAATTATGTAACTATTTAACTAAGCAAAGTAACATTGCATAACCTCAAATAAAAAGTAATTAAACCAGCCTTACTGTTATGGGCAGGCAGAGTCGAACTTTATCAGGTAACTGATGTCTTTTTCCAACTTCACTGAACATATTAACTGTCACTTTTGCACTTTCGCAAGCGCATAATCTACAGATTTTATAAAATACGTCAAAATTCATTATTTTTAATTCTTGCGATTACAGGTTTGTACAAGTTTATTAGGTGTCAATACTAAACGTTCCACAGTTTCAAACAAAAGCAGCTTACAATATAAACAAAGGAGGGCAGAGTAAAATACATCATATCAATGTCAATACGTCATATAAACATACGCCCCAAAAATTTACAATCAATCAAATTAAAAACGCCGACTGAGATCAACTACTGAAATCACGCTCATACTGTTCTAAACAAACCAACCAGTAATGAGAAGAATCGTGAACGAGTCGTTCCTTCGATTCGATTCTTTATAATGAACGAAAGAGTCGAGAATTGATTTGCAGGACAAAAAACCGACTCTAAACAATGAATTAGATAGTCGACAGGAAACCAAATCTTTCTCAATTACGATTCGATTCGATTCACAGCAATATTTCTTATGCACAGCTTGTGTGGGTGATCCTCCTACTATACCAAATTCTAGCTTGCGTTTTTCTTTATACCCATACCTGATGCATAACTTATTACATCACTATTACTAATGTTTATTGAACATTCGGCAAATTTATTACTTCTGATTATAAAATATTTTCATTAATTTGCTGTTTAACTGAGTTAATCGTAAACAATTAAATTTTATCTGTAAGCCCCATAACACATCCTTTATTTTTTATCACCAAACTACATCGAAATGAGAGCCAAATTTTTTTAAATTTCAACTCATTAAAAGTATTTATACCTTTTTTCTTTTCTTAAAAAGAAAAAAATTCAGGAATTACTTCAGAGGGTAAGTAAGGGTGATATGTATGAGTGTAAATGAGGTGTACTCTTGTACAGTCTCAGTTTGAGCACTTCTGAGATGTGTGGTTAATTGAATCCCAACCACCAAAGAACACCGGTATCCACGATCTAGTATTCAAACCCGTTTAAAAGTAAAGGCAGTTGCCTTTACTAGTACTTGAATCTTAGAACTCTCGACTTCGAAATCAACTGATTTGCGTAAACGCGTTCACCACAAGACCAACCCAGTGAATAAAAGTATTTATAACTAGAAAATTTTTCTTAAACTAATTTCTCTAAAGTTATAAATGGCAAAATGAATAAATTAAAATAATATAGCTTGTACCGTACCTTATTTTTGAGCAAGCCATTGATTCCGTCTTTGTTTTTTTTTATCACATAGATGTTATGATTTTATATTTACTTTGATGTTTTTACTAATACGTGCACAATTACTTACACAGACACAAACATTTTGTTTTTAAAAATTGTTGCTTCTATTATCACAAAAAAAAGAAAAATAATAATAAAAAATTAAGCAAAATAAATAATTAGTTAATACCTTTCAAATAAACTTTACAGTATTTTACATATTTACATGTAAAATTTTTTTTTTTCAAAATTCTTTGATGTAAGTCTATTTCGCCTTTTTATTATTAACTGTCCCGATTTTTAAGAAATTCGTTCACAGGGAACAGGAGGTTGCAGAAATGCAAAGTCTAGTTTGCATTATTTTGAATAATCTTGGATAAATTAACCGCCTTTCTTTCCACCAGGAGAGAGGATTTGGTGTTCTTGAGATGAGCGGTTCATTTATATATTTATCTAGCTCTAAAATGCCTGCTACTGTTGGGTTTAAATTAGTTAAAATTGACATTACTTTTTTATCAAAATCTTCCCATGCAGTTGAAATGCAGGGTTCAATCATTTCTTGTTTGGTTTCCAACCTATTGCCTTGTTCGAAGCTGAAAACTTTGAACTTTCTGTGAAAGTTTTGTGTAAGCATTTTGGTAAGATGCTTCATCTTTAAAACCTTGTTTTTTAAAGCGAGGATCTAATAGCATGCTTTCAAGCAAAATATTATTATTTTCAACATCCTTAAATCTATGTTGCAGTTGGTCTAACATCATGTTACATACTTAACAATTTCAGTATTTTGAATAGGAGATTTCATCTTAAGTACATGTTTTGTCATTGCCTGCGCCAATAAACAGTTTGAAATAGAGACAGTTTTTTGAGAACTTATTTCAATAGTTATCTCTTCAAACATTTTCAATAATTTGCATATTTCAGACATAACTGCCCATTCATCAAATGCAATATTATTTAGAATAGGATTCACCAAAGCGATACTCGAAATTAGTGGTTCTTTTGTTTCTAATAATCTATTAATCATGTGCAGGAGTGAATTCCATCAGGTAGACACTTCCTGTTTTAATTTTAATTCTTTAAAATTCATTTGTTGCTGCATGTTTTGCAGTTTGGAGGCAACATGAGAATTTCGTTTAAAAAATTTGACAATTCCCTTCGATTTTACCATAATTGTTTTTACTTCTGACTCAGACAACAAGAATTGTTTTGCTCCTCGGAAAACAAAAGTAATTGGGTGCGCTAAGTAAGGTATATGACGTAGCTGACAACTGGGAATAGCAGCTTTTAAATTTGCTGCATTGTCACTAACAACTGCTCCAATTTTGTCAGTAATAGCCCATTCATTGAATTTACCTTGCAATTCAATGGCAATTTTTTCAGCCATGTTGACTACAGATTTCCATACAAGTAAGTAACTGGGTTTTTTAATTACAATATGGTCAATGAAATGGATAGTTATAACCGTATAATTATTATTTGAAACTGATGTCCAACTGTCAGTGGTTATTGCGCATGCTTCTATATTATATAATGACTTACGAATCTCACAAGAAATTCTATCATATAATTGTGGAATTAAACTAGTTGTAATTGTTTTCCAACAAGGAAGCGAATACCCAGGGTTTAACATGTGAACAAATTTCTTGAATTCTTCATCCTCAACAAGTGAAATAGGTTGATATTCTTTAGTTATTAACCTAATTAATTGAATATTTAACGCTCGGCTTTTACTCTGAAGGACAGATTTTGTAACAAAGAAAGTAAGTAGCTATTGTGTTTTTATCAGGACAAAGATGTTATTGGATGCACAGAAGAAGGATTAGGAAATTCAACAAGGTTTTTAATTTAAGAGCTAATTGCTGTGATTCATTTGATCAGTCACAATAGATGTAGTAGGACTAAAATTGTAATGCATTTCTGAAACATGATAATCAGAAAAACAAAGATTTTTTTGTCTTGAATATTAACTCCTGGGTGTTTAACTTTAATATGACGAGATAGATTATTAGTCGTCCCACCAGCATAGGATACTGAACTACGGCAAAGATTACACAAGGCTTTTCCAAGACTTGCTTCGGAAAAGCAAGTCCAGATGTGACTTCTTTTTCTGCAGCTCATGTTTATAATATTAAAAACAAAATATTCTTTTATAAAAGTACTTATAAAATATCTACTTATGTAAAAACTAATGATTTAAAAAAATAATACCGATAAACATTTAGAAAAAAAATCGTCTTCTGTTTATGTAAAGTAAAAAAATCTTACGAAATTGTGTAAGCCCAAATAAAAAAAATATAAATAAACTAAAAACACAACTCTAAATAGAACATGCAAAGATTATGCACCATGAAAACAGAATCGACTGTCGTCTTTTATCCGTCTACTAAGAATAATTGTAAAATATATCTTGATCATGACAGTATGCGCTAAAAGTACGACAGTAATTAATATTGTGTAACATAGCTTCCCGCCCGAATGAAATTAAAAGAAAAAAGAATAATGATGTCATTTAGAATGCGTGCGTAACAGTTTAAATTTTCCCTTCTCTGTTTAGCGATGAGGTTGTTGATATAAGCTTGTTTTCGTAAAGGAATCGAATAAGAGATGAAATAGGAGAATCGTTGGGTAGATAAGGGAATAGAGCATGCGTATTAAGTGCGAAGTGATGGCTACTAAGTTTACTAAAAATCGTATTCAACTGAAAAAGAATCAGATGTTTGTTTAAGAGTCGAATAAGAGTTGAAAAGAGAAAAATTGAAGACATTTAGTATATATGCAACAGTTGAGGTGAACAGGAGTATGAAGAGATGAACCGCTAAACTTGGCTGCAGAAGAGAAAAAGAGCATGCGCATTAGAGTTTACAGTACTGTTACAGTACTGGAAGGAAAAGAATCATTGAATCGAACGAACGATTCTTTTTTACGAATCCTTTCTGAGAATCGAAACGAAAGAATCGATTCCTGAAAAAGAATCATTTATCCCATCACTATAACCTACACCACATCGCTATTTACTTGATCACATCAACACTAAACCTCTCCATGTAGTCAAACAACTAGTTCTTTGTAGAGCGTAGAATTTTTTTTACAGACAAATAAGATTAACTTATTATTAAGATGTACTTTATCAACATTCGTGTTTTATTATATACTCTTTGCTGTTATTATTATAATATAAACTGAAATTACTCACGCTAATGAGGAATTTGATTATCAGTTACCTAAAAATGAAAAAAAGATTAATAGAATATCAAATTACAGCATTATTTTTATGTCTAATTAAAAAAAAAAATGAAAAGTCAAAAACATCAAAGTAACTAGTGGGCTCGTTTTCCTGTGTCAAAAAGTACCAAAAGACCAAATCAAAATTTTACTAGGAGATTTCATCATAAAAACTGGCAAAGAAAAAATATACCAGACTATAGAAAACTTCCCAGCCAATAAAAGAACAAACAGAAACAAGAAAAGGCTAACTTAAATTATGCAGTCACTTGAAATTAATGTCCACTTCTTTTAAAAAGCTTAAGAGAAAACATAATTTCAAATCAACCATTTTACCATTTTCTTTAAAACACAGAAAGAAATCCAAAATGTCAGTCAAAAAAGGCACAAACATTAAAACTGATCTCTACTTCACAACAATCAAGATGTGAATCTTGATTGCCACACTTGGTTTGCCACACCTCTTCCAATTTTGAATTTTATATTCACAAAGACAAATGATATTTTCAAGAATAAAAGTATATTATGAGATGCTATTCTTTTCTTCAGTTAAGCCTAAATTAGTTTGATTTTGTTAAATTCTAGGCGATTCAGAGGAAGACTGATTCATAATGTTATGTGCTTTCACAGCTAACATTTCATCAATGGCTTAACAAATATACAATATTATTAGTTAGTCTACTCTGTTTTATTGGTTCATACTCGTACAATTCAATTTTTATCATTTTGTCTCTGAAAGAATTGTTGTGATTTTGGATAACTACTTTTTTTAAAGATGAAGTTAGAGTTTCATCTACCTTAGTGCTTTGATAGAATGTGTTGCTTATCACCAATACATCTTTATCCATCACATTGAGTAAAAGTTTTTCTTGCAGCTATTTCCTTCATTAAGTATATTCTTTGAATCCACTTAACATTTGATTTCTACATCATGAAATAACCCATTTCACCACCTGCATAAAATATTATAATTATTTATCCTTTTTATTAAGGAGCTTATTTCATCAATCTCAAGCTCTTCTTTTCCTTATGAAGGGAAAATAAGGAGAAGTGAAACTTAACTACTAATTTTTAAACCTGTTTCTGAATTCTGGGAACATACCCATAAAATCAATCATCCTTTATGAAATTACTATTACATAGTTGTAACAAGATTACATATTACGAGAGATTATCTCTAAAGTAAAAACCATTTCATTGTAAAATAATTTATTCTAAAAACTTTATAAATATATTTTATTTCTCTTAAACTACATAACTTCTACTACTTCTCTATATAATCGCCGCATGAATTAAGACATTTATCGTAGCGATACACCAGCTTCAATATACCCTCGTTGTTTTCTTCTACTAGTCCATTTTGCCACTGATTAACACCATTTTTAAGTTCATCGTCACCCGTGAATTGCTTACCGCTCAAAAATTCTTTCAATTTCCCAAACAAATGGTAATAAGAATGAGCTAAGTCCGGACTATAAGGTGGGTGATCGTAAATTTCCCATCCGAATGTTATCAGTAAATCACGTATCGGACCCGCAACATGTGGACGTACATTATCATGCACCAGAACGACGCTGTCGGTCAGCCGCCCCCGTCGCCGATTTTGAATGGCGTGTCGTAACTTAAGTAGAGTTTCGCAGTAGACTTCTGCAGTTATAGTCGTTCCACGTGGAACGAGATCAATCAGCAGTATGCCAAACCGATCCCAAAAGACTGTGGTCATCAGTTTGCGTCTAAATGGCTGTGGTTTGACCTTTGTTAGTCTGGTTGGCGATTGAGGATAATGCCGTTCACTTGACTGCCGTTTTCTCTCTGGCGTGTAATACGAAATCCACGTTTCATCGCCGGTAACGATTGAATTAAAGAACTCATCACCTTTTTCTGTGTAGCGCATCAAAAATTACAAAGCAGATCCCACTCGAATTTTTTGTGACGTTCCGTTAAGACGTGCGACACCCAACGTGCACACACCTTTCGGAAGTCTAAATGGTCGTGAACAATAACATATTAACAATAAATGCGACCAATAACAGATCTTGAAACATCAGGAAAAAGAATGACCATGTCGGAAATCGTTTTTTCCGTTTTCGTCGATGATTTCATCATCGACGCGTTTCAACAAGTACTCGATAATTATCGAGGGCCTCTCCGAACGTTCTTCATCGTGCACATTAATTTTGTTATTTCTTAACCTTTCAAACCATTTTCGGTCTTTTCTTTCATTCATTATATTATCACTGTACACAACCAACTGCCTATGAATTTCAGCCGGCTTAACATTTTGATGATTTAAAAAAAACGGATGACTCTACATATTTCATAGTGCAAAAAAGTGCAGTCTTGACTTCACTGTGTATAGAATTCCTGTGAAATTTTTGCTTGTCAGCTCTGCTGGTTCATGTTGAAGAAACTCCACTCTCTTCCCCTCTGTATCCAAAATAATCAATTGACCCTATTAATCACACAACTCCAATGATTTTTTTTTTTCACAAAAAAAACATAAAGGCTTGCATTAACCTTGCAAATTCATTATTTATTTATAGTTTTATTTATTTTGTTGTATTTAATTACCATAAATATATATATATAATATTTAGGGTCTGCATAATTACTTTTTTCTTGCAGAAATAGTTATTTTCTTGAAATGTACGAGTTGTAATCAATTGTTTTTTCGTAATTTTTTCAAACTTTATGAATACCTGTTAAATTATTGAATATATTTCTTAAATGTAATCTTTAATTATTATCATCACATCAACCTTTGTGGTAGCATCTTTGTCTTTCTTCTGGAGGTTTTGGGCTCGAGTCCGTGTCAGATATGAATAGGGACATGCCAAAAAAATATACATTGTCATACATCAGCAGCTATTATAGAGCATTAGCCTGTTGTAAAAGTAATTATTATTACTATTTGTAAGTTAATTGTGTAGAATTTTTAAACTTGTTTCTGTGGATAGGTCTTAGGAATTTGCTCAGTGTATAAATTATGAGCATTTAATTAATTATACAAAACAATTGTGGAAATAAAAATTACTGCCATAAGCCTGTTATAACTGATAGAAAATATCTACACTTCATCCAAAATGGTGATGGAAATTATCAGATTTTTAATTATAGTCCTTGCAGGTCACCTTTAATGACTTTTGTGCTGTTCTCACGCTGGTGTCAACTGATGTTATTGCTAGTGATTTGTTTTTTTTTTTGTGTAAGGCAACATGTGTACAGAATTTGGTTGAAAAGTATTACAATTTGAATTACGTCTATTAATTTTGTATTATACACAAAACAGAATCACATAACATGACTAGGTAACATAAATTTTACTGACCTGACTGCATAATGTAAACTGAATGCAGTCTTGGAGGAACAATATGCAGAGTGATTCAAGGAAACTGTAGTAAAGGTTTAGGACATGTTCTATTGAAGAAAATAAAGAAGAAAGGTAGAATAGAGATAATAGAAACAGATATAGAAACAGAGATTCAGAAATTGTTTGTTTGTGAATGTCGGCTAGTGAAAGATTTTGTCCTGATTTCTATGCCTTCGGTAAAATTAAGCAAGCTGTAATTCTTGGGAATTAAATTAATTATAAATTTAGTGGTTTTAAATTGAATTTGACCTGAAAAATTGAAAAAAAAGTAGGTTCCAGAATTGTATTTTTAGTAGTTTCAAGAAATTTGGAGTAAAGACAAAAGTCTGTGGAAAAACACTGTACTTTATGTTTTTTTTTTGTTTTTTTTTGTCTTCAGTCATTTGACTGGTTTGATGCAGCTCTCCAAGATTCCCTATCTAGTGCTAGTCGTTTCATTTCAGTATACCCTCTACATCCTACATCCCCAACAATTTGTTTTACATACTCCAAAAGTGGCCTGCCTACACAATTTTTCCCTTCTACCTGTCCTTCCAATATTAAAGCGACTATTCCAGGATGCCTTAGTATGTGGCCTATAAGTCTGTCTCTTCTTTTAACTATATTTTTCCAAATGCTTCTTTCTTCATCTATTTGCCGCAATACCTCTTCATTTGTCACTTTATCCACCCATCTGATTTTTAACATTCTCCTATAGCACCACATTTCAAAAGCTTCTAATCTTTTCTTCTCAGATACTCCGATTGTCCAAGTTTCACTTCCATATAAAGCGACACTCCAAACATACACTTTCAAAAATCTTTTCCCGAGATTTAAATTAATTTTTGATGTAAACAAATTATATTTCTTACTGAAGGCTCGTTTAGCTTGTGCTATTCGGCATTTTATATCGCTCCTGCTTCGTCCATCTTTAGTAATTTTACTTCCCAAATAACACAATTCTTCTACCTCCATAATCTTTTCTCCTCCTATTTTCACATTCAGTGGTCCATCTTTGTTATTTCTACTACATTTCATTACTTTTGTTTTGTTCTTGTTTATTTTCATGCGATAGTTCTTGCGTAGGACTTCATCTATGTCGTTCATTGTTTCTTCTAAATCCTTTTTACTCTCGGCTAGAATTACTATATCATCAGCAAATCGTAGCATCTTTATCTTTTCACCTTGTACTGTTACTTCGAATCTAAATTGTCCTTTAACATCATTAACTGCTAGTTCCATGTAAAGATTAAAAAGTAACGGAGATAGGGAACATCCTTGTCGGACTCCCTTTCTTATTAGGGCTTCTTTCTTATGTTCTTCAATTGTTATTGTTGCTGTTTGGTTCCTGTACATGTTAGCAATTGTTCTTCTATCTCTGTATTTAAACCCTAATTTTTTTTAAATGCTGAACATTTTATTCCAATCCACGTTATCGAAAGCCTTTTCTAGGTCTATAAACGCCAAGTATGTTGGTTTGTTTTTCTTTAATCTTCCTTCTACTATTAAATTGAGGCCTAAAATTGCTTCCCTTGTCTCTATACTTTTCCTGAAACCAAATTGGTCTTCTCCTAACACTTCTTCCACTCTCCTCTCAATTCTTCTGTATAAAATTCTAGTTAAGATTTTTGATGCATGTCTAGTTAAACTAATTGTTCTATATTCTTCACATTTATCTGCCCCTGCTTTCTTTGGTATCATAACTATAACACTTTTTTTGAAGTCTGACGGAAATTCCCCTTTTTCATAAATATTACACACCAGTTTGTATAATCTATCAATCGCTTCCTCACCTGCACTGCGCAGTAATTCTACAGGTATTCCGTCTATTCCAGGAGCCTTTCTGCCATTTAAATCTTTTAATGCTCTCTAAAATTCAGATCTCAGTATTGTTTCTCCCATTTCATCCTCCTCAACTTCCTCTTCTTCCTCTATAAAACCATTTTTTAATTCATTTCCTCCGTATAACTCTTCAATATATTCCACCCATCTATCGACTTTACCTTTCGTATTATATATTGGTGTACCATCTTTGTTTAACACATTATTAGATTTTAATTTATGTACCCCAAAATTTTCCTTAACTTTCCTGTATGCTCCGTCTATTTTACCAATGTTCATTTCTCTTTCCACTTCTGAACACTTTTCTTTAATCCACTCTTCTTTCGCCAGTTTGCACTTCCTATTTATAGCATTTCTTAATTGCTGATAGTTCCTTTTACTTTCTTCATCATTAGCATTCTTATATTTTCTACGTTCATCCATCAGCTGCAATATATTGTCTGAAACCCAAGGTTTTCTACCAGTTCTCTTTATTCCGCCTAAGTTTGCTTCTGCTGATTTAAGAATTTCCTTTTTAACATTCTCCCATTCTTCTTCTACATTTTCTACCTTATCTTTTTTACTCAGACCTCTTGCGATGTCCTCCTCAAAAATCTTCTTTACCTCCTCTTCCTCAAGCTTCTCTAAATTCCACCGATTCATCTGACAACTTTTCTTCAAGTTTTTAAACCCCAATCTACATTTCATTATCACCAAATTATGGTCGCTATCAATGTCTGCTCCAGGGTAAGTTTTGCAGTCAACGAGTTGATTTCTAAATCTTTGCTTAACCATGATATAATCTATCTGATACCTTGCAGTATCGCCTGGCTTTTTCCAAGTGTATATTCTTCTATTATGATTTTTAAATTGGGTGTTGGCAATTACTAAATTATACTTCGTGCAAAACTCTATAAGTCGGTCCCCTCTTTCATTCCTTCTACCCAGCCCGTATTCACCCACTATATTTCCTTCCTTGCCTTTTCCAATGCTTGCATTCCAATCTTCAACTATTATTAAATTTTCATCTCCTTTTACGTGTTTAATTCCTTCATCAATCTCTTCGTATACACACTCTACCTCATCATCATCATGGGCGCTTGTAGGCATATAAACGTTAACAATCGTTGTCGGTTTAGGTTTTGATTTTATCCTTATTACAATGATTCTATCGCTATGCGTTTTGAAATACTCCACTCTCCTCCCTATCTTCTTGTTCATCACGAAACCTACTCCTGCCTGCCCATTATTTGACGCTGAGTTAATTACTCTAAAATCACCTGACCAAAAGTCGCCTTCCACTTCCCACCGAACCTCACTAATTCCTACTATATCCACATTCACCCTATCCATTTCCCTTTTTAAATTTTCTAGCCTACCAACCTTTTTTAAGCTTCTAACATTCCACGCTCCGACTCGTAGAATGTTATTTTTTAATTTTCTGGTGACCCCTTCCTTAGTAGTCCCCACCTGGAGATCCGAACGGGGGACTATTTTACCTCCGGAATATTTTACCAAGGAAGGCGCCTCCATTATTGCTATGTGAAAATGCAGAGAGCCACATTTTCTTGGAAAAAAAGCAGCTGTAGTTTTCCATTGCTTTCAGCTGCGCAGTACTCAGAGGACTGAGTGATGTTGATACGGCCGTTTAAGTCATTGTGACTCACGCCCCTAACAACTACTGAAAGAGCTGCTGCCCTCTTTCAGGAATCATTCCTTAGTCTGGCTCTCGACAGATACCTCTCCGATATGGTTGCACCTTTGGTCCAGCTACTCTGTATCCCTGAGCACTCAAGCCCCCTCACCAATGGCAAGGTCTCATGATTCATAGAGGAGGTAATATGAGATGATTCATAAACAAACTTTATGTTTGTCGTAAAATATTTTTGTTAAATGGGTAATAAACACAAAAAGGTTATAAATAAAACTTGTAGAGAATTTGATTCTCAGTAAAATGGTATGAATAAAGTTCACAGAAACTTAATATAAATATAAGAATTTTGAAGTTTAAAAGAAAACATCAAAATGTGTCAAAATTTAACTAGGTATTGTATTAAATGAAACAAAACATTATTACAAGAGAAATGAATAAAATACTTTATTTTAGAAAAAAATAAACAATCAGAATTTTAAAAAAATTGAAAAATCAAATAAAACAACACATCATTATACTACTGAAACGCAAGAACATACTGCGGGAGAAGAAGAAAGCATAATTCAGTATACTGAATGTCACCCGAGCATCAGTGTATCTGGGCTAGATTTGAGAGGAAGAAATTTCTTACTGCACTGGTTTAACATAAAGTACCGTATGGAATGATGAATACTTTGAAAAAACAAATTCAGTCCTTTTAATCTACAATGATTTAAAATTTACTTCCTAGAGATCTTTCTGTACATTTAAATTTTTGTCACTGGATTCTGGACAATGTTAATGTTAATAAAGTATATTCCAATTTGTTTACCAATGAATCCATATTTATTTGAAATGGAATTTTTAATTAAAAAATAAAAAGACATTTATAGAGTCATGAAAATCACATGGCACTGTCAAAACTGGATGTCAACACAAGTTGCACATAAACGTTTGGTGCGGTATGATAGGCAACAAAATATTGGGACCATTTATTTTCAATGAGAATGTTTTGATGCTTATACCAAAACTTTGCGCAGAATAATTCGGCAGATCTATTGAAAGATATTCCTCTCATAACTTGAAGGAATATAATTTCCAGCACAATGGGACATCACCACACTTTTCTTTAGGAGTTAGACAATACTTAAATGGGACTTTTTAAACAAGTGCATCAGACGTTTCCTTTTCAAAAATTTACCTATCAACTGCCTCTAAGATCTCCTGACTTAACACCTCTGGATTACTACTATCTCTGAGGCTATTTGAAATCATTAGTATATGAACAAAAATGTAATACAAGAGAAGAGTTAGTTTTTAGAATTCTCAGTATGGTACAATTAACACAAAACAACCTTGTTGAAATATGGAAAGCCACCAAAAACATTGTTCATTGGACAGAGTGCTGCATCCACTGTGGCAGAGGACATTTTAGATGGTGGTGGAGTTTATTCACACCATTTTACTCAGAATCAAATTTTCTATAAGTTTTATTTAAAACTTTTACAGTTTATTATCCATTTAACAAAGATATTTTATGACAAACATAAAATGTTTTTCATCCATAATCTTTTGTCTTTTACCCCAGATTTCTTGCAAAGTACTAAAAATACAGTTCTGAAAACTACTACTTTCAATCTTTCAGATTAGATTCCATCTAAAACCACTAAATTTACCCTTAATATGGGTCCAAAGAATTACAGTCTGGCTTAATTTTACTGAAGAAACAGAAATCAGAGCCAAATCTTTCACCAGCCAATACTCACTGACGAGGCGTTTCAGAATCTATGTTTATATGACCTTTCTCTTTATTTTCCTAAGTAGAAAATGTATTGAAATTTTTTTACATTCTTTGTGAATCTCTCAATATACATAAAAGACTTCCATCACAACAAAAAGTCAGTATTTCCCAGTCATTCCTTAAATGCAAATCACAAATCATCCTATATTAACCTTGATATTCTACATATGCATAGAAGGACAAAATCTTAATATAAGTGAATATTATCAAAAATATTAACACCCAACAACAGTATACTTAATGAATAAACACAACCTAAATCTAGTTTCTGAACATGTTCTAAATTCATGTCTGCCTAATTAAAAGAAACCTCCAGCAACACAGGCCTCCAGCAAACAATAACATCATTCTTTGAAAATGAGTACAACAGTAACTGAAAGCACATTTGCACATAATTGTTAATAAATTTGTTTTGGTTAATAAATTAAAAAAATTAATAGTTTTAAAAAGTTATGGGAATTGATAATAGGGCTCTGCATTTATCTTACAAGAGTAATCCTTCACTATTGCTTCAAAAAAATTAATTATAATTAACAGACAAAACAAATTAGAAATGCTGCAGAAAATACTGCTATCTAAAAATTATTTTATGAAATGGTGCAATATACCATACTTTTAAACCAATGCCACTTTATTAATTAGTTAAATACATTGAATTATATAAAAACTTTTATAAATAAAAGGAAGGTTGCTGTCTATTCAGAATTTTAAATTATCAGATGTAGAAATAAAGAATATGAATCATTTATCTAGGTTTAGAAAAAAATTGCCTTCTTAAAAAGAATTTTTTTACAAAAGAACTACCTGTTCTTTTGAAAATAATACCTGTTTACAAAACATTTGAGGTATTCATATTTGTTTAAAAGAAACTGGTAATTTTTCTAACATAAAAGAAGTTTTATTGACTGAGATATGAAGTTTGAAGAATTATTTCTTAAATTAGTTGAAGAGCACCCAGATACAAGCGTCTGAAAAAAATTTCAGTACTGTTAGAGTGAACTACATGAAGATACAGTTACTATTCATGAACATCCTAACACCCATACGGGAAGGCCTTGTGACAATCCCGGTCTATACTAATTGTATCCTTTACTCTTAAGATAATTTTTCAAATTTTTTTTGAATTTTGACCTACATAATAACCTTGCTAAGATATGCCTTCACATTACATATCAATTTAAATGGAAAGGTAGAAGGGATCTATTTCTCTGGCAAGCAATTTTTCATATTTGAATCCAGTGGAATACTTCAAAGGGTGTCATCTAAAATGATTGTGTATGAGACAGAAGTACTAGTTATAGAAGAACAAGTACCGTCATAGAATATTACAGAGATGTACATACAATCAACTGCAGGGTTCTTTTTGAACAGGATGAGATTTTTTATTGCAACATGCTGAGGCATTCACTGAAAATAAAGACTGCCACTTTTTAAAATTTAAAAAAAAATAAGTCTTTAAAAATAATGAGTATAAAAAATTCCTAAAAAAAATCAATTCTATTAAACCTTTATTTATTTATTTATTATTTTTTTTTAATTTGATAATTTTTTCATGAGGATAAAATACTCTGTCATTGTTTGAAAAATACTCAATTATGTTAGGTCTGTAATGAAAATCCATTTCTACAACAGAAATAAATGATTGCAGCTTTTTGTTAATAAGCAATATTTTTGTAGCGAAGAAAAAAAATTGCAGAATTCATTCTGGCATTTCCTTGTTTTGAATTGGAGCATAAGCAAAATGTAACAATTTCAACTTTCTCTCTACCGAGTTATAAAGAAAAGTTTAAAGTTATATTTAAAAACTGAGATGTCATTAGATAAAAAATAAATTTCACATTTACCTAAAACCACTGTTTGATTGATCTAATAGTTGAAAAAATATTAAACTAAAACTGGAATAGATACCATTCTGAATTTTTAAACATGACAAAGATATTTATTTATTTTGTGGGTGTTGTTTAATTAAATATGTTTAAACATTTTAATAGAATATCCTATTTATCCTTTATTGAGATGCAAATTATTATCTTAAAAATGTCTAATTACTCACTTTCAAATTACATAAAAAAGAGCTAGTTCCTTTCTTAATGGAGTCAGTGAATATGACTATAATCATGTGTAACAGAAAAAAAGGATATGTATAAACATATAATTATGAGACATTTTTTATTTACATATACCTACCTCATTTTCAAGACTATCCAGGTCACCCTTTTTGGTCCTGAAAATGTTGTCGACGAATCGGGCTACACTTTCCCAGCTGCTCAGGTTACGGAGCATCATCGCAACCACTTTGTGGGGGCTCAGTGCTCTGAGATCCGCCTCTAGTGTCCCTCAATCTGCCGCCCACCGAGCACAAAAAGGTGTGCTCAGCGACGTCCCGTACACCGGGACAATAGCGGCAGTCGGAGGACGGCGGTTTCCCTATGACATGGAGGTAAGCGCAGAAGTACCCGTGACCCGTTAAAAACTGGGTCATGTAGTACTCCATCTTTCCTATGCCGCCGCTCCGTCCACGGTCTGAGTAGAGTGATAAGCCTTTCGGTCCATCGTCCTCTGGTTTTGTGGTCCGAGGTCTCTCGTCATGCGAGGAACGTGCGAGTGCATTCCTCGTTGGCAATGGTCTCCCGGTCTTCGCCTGCCCGTCGCTTCCTGTAGGTTACCTGGTGCTCCCTTGACAAAATAGCAATGGATATGACGCCGGCGACCACCAGTACTGCAGGCTCGGAAACCGTCCGATACGCGGAAACGACTTGCAAGGCTGTGGTGTGTTGCACCTGCGTGAGCCACTTCCGGTTTCTTGCAGCTCTTAATACCTGGGCCCACACTTCCGACCCGTATAACAGGATGGAATGCACTGTAGACATCAGCAATCGCCGTCTGCTGGCTTTCGGTCCGCCGACATTCGCCATTAGCCGGCTGACAGCAGTTACGGCTCTCGCAGCTTTGTCGGCGGCTCTCTGAAGTTTCTCAGCTAAGCTGAGTTTCAGGTTAATCATCATACCGAGGTACTGGCTTAGTCTCGACAACCTCCACTCCGACCCGCAGGGAGAGAAGGGCGTCGATACGCTTTTTCGTTAGAACCACGATCTCAGTTTTGCTGAGGGTTAGAGACAACCCATGGTCGTCCAGCCAGGCACCGACTGTGCATGGCTCGACTGAGCCTCAGTTGAGCGCGCTCCACATCGCCGTCTGCGACAAGTAGCGCAACTTCGTCAGCGTACCCAACCAAGACAGATTTTTCAGGCATCTCCAGCCTCAGCGAGCCATCATAGACGGCGTTCCAAAGGTCGGGACCGAGAATCGACCCCTGCGCCGTCCCTGACGTGATCGCAGTTCTACGCCAGCCTGCCGCGGTCTCATTTATGAGACCGCGATTCCTCAGGTACGTCCACCATTCTAAGGAGGTATTGAGGCACATGGAACGAATGTTCCAGGACCCGAATCATATCGCTCCACCGTGCAGAGTTGAAAGCGTTTTTAACGTCCAACGTAACGAGGACCACATGTTGCGAAAAATAATTGTGCTCCTCTACTCGACGCACTGTCTCAACAACCTCTTGAATTACATGCAGGGTCAACCAACCCTGCCGGAAACCGTATTGGTTGGGTAATAGGCCACCTGCCTGATTCATTTCCGCAACCAGTCTTTTCCTTAACAGCTTCTCCAATACCTTCCCAGCTGTGTCAAGCATATAATTGGGCGGTAGGAGGGCAGCGACTCTGGGTTTTCTTTGACCTTGGGAATTAGCGCAAGACGCGCGGTTTTCCATCTGACGCTAAAAAACCCTGCCTTCAGATATGCATTATACATTTCTAGAAGAAGACGGGGCCTGCAGCGCCCCACAAGTTTGAGCTCCTCGGCCGGTATACCATCGGGACCAGGGGTGTTTTTGCCTTTCAGCGACCGTAGGACTCCCTCCAGTTCCTCCATCGACAAGAGGGGGAAGTCGCCCACGTCGCCGAAGTCCCATTCAGTACGGACCGAGTGGACCGGGAACAACATTTTAACGTCGTGCTCCGCTTTAGCCTCGTCTAGTGGAGCTGGTGACCGCGAGACCCCTAATTCCCGACTTACTATCTTGTAACCCAGCCCCCAAGAGTCTGCATCCACGGTCTCCGTCAGTTCTTTGCAGCAGCGTGCCTTGCTCACGTTGATGGCTGGACGGAGCCGCTTCTTTGCCGTCTTATACTCAGCTGAACTGGCGTTTGCGTCTGTGCGATTCCCTGCACATTGTGCCACTTGTCTTAGTTGAAGACATGCGGCGCAACCCTACAATCACCGGTGACCACCAGTACACGGGTCGCTTCCGGTGCCTCGGCCCCCCGTGGGGCATGGAAGCGTTGCATGCAGAAGCGATCAGCAGCATGGTCGAAGCAACTACCGCTTCAGCGCCAGCATTCCCCCCACCCCCTCACAAAGCCACCGCCCCACCACCTTCTTTGGTGATGTTTTCAGAGGCTACCACCCGTGAGGAGATCTTTTTTTAGAATTTCTTCTTGTCGATTTTATTGATGTTGTATCTTTTCTTCAGCCGTGGGGGCCCCGGGCGCTCTCGTGCAACATCTACGACTCTGATATATCGCTACCGGTATAATTCTCGAGAACTTTCCATTCCTGGACGAGCGTGACCAACTCTTTGAAGGCGAGGGAAATGTCGGAAATGGTTTCCAAATATCCTGGGCGGCAGAACGTTGTCATGTTTCCTGTATTGAGGATCACGAATACGTGCCACCATGTCCAGAATATACAAACAGTTTGCTTTACAGCATGACAGTATTACCAAAAGCCCTTCATCCAATATAAATTATTTTCTGGAATATTATATCTAGGTAACCCTTGGAGTGACTTCCCTGTACCAAGCGCTCAAGCTTAGACTGAAGGAATACATATAAAAAATAAACATGTTCTGTATATACGAACAGGAGTGAAGATGTAATGTTAACAATTAATCACGTAGCACTTGTCTGACTATATTCAGAATGATTTTTAACTGAATTATTTCCTAAAATGGGATATTAAATCAAAGGAAATAAACTTTTATACTTAACACTAAAGTCATTTCGGGAAATCCTTAAATTATCTGTAGCAATAAATTGTTGCAGACAATAGTTAAATTGTCCTAGTTATATGGATATCATAAAATAAAATGTAATTATATTTTAACTTGTTACTGCAATGCATACAATTAGACTGAAAGCAATCTAGGATTCCCTGTCAGGGAAATATCAAGAAGCTTCTTTTATGTCAGAAGAGATAGAAATTTCTTTTAGAGAGGTCTTTTGAGGAAAACCTTTTTCAGTAGTTAATTACTCAGAAGTTTTTTATTTTTTTAGATTTAATAATACAAACAAATTTTAAATAAATGAAACAAATTTTTTGCAAAACATTTTTACAAAATTTCACGAAAATTTTATCAAAAAAGAAAGAACAATTTAATGAAATAGAATTTTAAATCTTCAGATAAAAATGTTTTTAGTATTTTGATAGTACTCTGCAAACTGCACTTTAAGATTCACATTTTTCAAGTGCGCTTTAGCAAAAAATGTTAAGGGACAGATTAATCGTCAAATATAATAGTTACATATTAAAAACAATTTGAATGTTAAAATTAAAAAATATCAATTGCAGGAAAATTCAAAGTGTAGTCATTTTTTGTTTAGTTATTCGATAAAATGGCATTTTATTAATCTTTTTACCTTTTCTAAGTAAATGAATTATTATTATTACAAAATCCTATACTACATATAATTGTAAAATGTTAATCGTGTAGTTGTGTAAGTTTATGTTATACCAGTTAACTATTTTTTCTATCTACTGTAGAATTTTCAATGATATACAATCATTATCTAGGGTAAGTTTTTAATATTTAAGAGTAGAATTTTCATTTAAAAATAGAATTTAAAAAAAAATATCAAAATTTAAACATATACTTTCGTGATTTAACTTCTTAAGAAATTAATTTTAAGCACAGAATAATAATAATATTAAGCACAGAAGAATAATTATTTAAAAAGGACTGTCTTGAATGAGGTAAAAATTAAAATAAAATATTATTTTAAAGAAATTATTAGAAGAAGTAACCATTTTGTTCATTATTTCTCATTTTGATAATATTGATTGTATATATGTTTTTATGCGTGTTCATCTTCAGTCCTTGTTCTACAGTTTCCATTCAAATGTTTTTTCGTTGATTTACTACATGATCTCAGAATGAAGTTTCTATATACATGCAACGGGCTCAACAACTACGACAACATTTCCATCAGAACTTCTTTAGAAGTACACCGATTTGTATTATAATCTACTGCAGTATTAATTGATTTCAATCTGTAGAAAATAACTCATTATAGGAAGTAATTACTTTTAACTGGAAATCATAATGTTCAAAATTATTATTTTTTACTTTTTCGCATAGTTTAAACTGGAAAACGATTGTTTTTCATGCCTTTCCATTATTAATCTGAATATTTATATTCTACTTCAGAATTAGTGATGTAAAACTTAACTTAATAGTTGAGCAGATGATAAACATATACATAGGAGGCATTACAAATATATTATACATCAAAGTATAAGAGTATTTGATATCAGATAACTTGCAAAGTTACAAGGGATCTGAAAACAACTCTTATGAAACATGTTCTTTTGATAACATTGCCCTTAAGTTACTTTTTCTAATTGCACTTTCATAACATTTCCAGTTTTTGTAGTTATCCCATAATGTCAAATAGAGGAGTTTCACTATAAAGTAATAATAAGTAAAAGCATAAGTTCTCATAGCTGGCTTACATATAGTAATTTCATTATTAATTTTTTTATCTGATTATAGATTCTATTATTAAACTTTGTTGAGTTAATTATTTTTTAGATTTTCCATTGTTTTTCCATTTTATTGGGTTTTTTCATGATCCTGCAAGTTATTTGTCATTTGTTTATTCCAGAATAACTGTCTTTGTTCATTCCAAATTAACTGTAGAGTGAAAACAGTTATTTGGTCCATGGTGTTGTAAGCGTGTTGAAAGTAAAATTCCAGTAATGCAAATGCAATATGGAACATCCATATTGAATTGATGGAGAATACAAAAACACTCTTGAGTAGAAAATATATTAGCAGCTATCTCTTAACATAAAGGGCTGATTTATTTATTTTTACTCTATTAAAACAAACAAAAAGTTGAAGATATAAACCATCTATATCTTTCATTACCTTTTTTCCATTTATTTTGTTCTTAAAATCCAGAAGAAGATCCCCACTCTCTTTACCTCCTATAGCCCCGTTTAAGTCAGATTTTCTGATCTTGTTTGAAGTCCATAATTAATATCGTTTGTGGATGCAAGCTGATATGAAATCAGACCACATTTTCAGGTACTTACAAAAAAATAGCTTTTTTAAAAATATATAATACAGATCTGTGTATTCTCTTTTTATGTATACTAGATCTTAAGTGGTTGAACTTATATTAGCCTTCATAGTATTGGTGTGTTCAGTCAAAAACAACAATTTGTTTTTTAATTTACTTGAGCATAAAAAAATTTAAATATCATACCACAAAAAAATAGCACCTATTAAACATTTAAAGTGTAAGTTAAAAACTACATATATATATATATATATATATATATATATATATATATATATATATATATACGGGCGATTCAAAGAAACGGGAAATTTTAAAAATTAAATAACGTTAATGAAATTTTTTTTTAGAAAATGAATTTTATTTCATGTAATTGTACAAATGTTGCCATTTTAGCATACATACATTTTAGTTTATTTTGTAAAGATGACATCTTGCAGGTGAACTCCTCTTCTACGTAAACATTCACGAAGTCTCTTCGTTAAATTGTTCGTGGTTTGACGTAACATCTCAACTGGAATTTTCGCAATTTCTTCTCGGATCTTTACCTTCAGTTCTTTCGTTGTAGCAGGTCTACTGTGGAACACTTTGCTTTTAAGGTGACCCCACAAAAAGTAATCGCAAGCTGAGAGATCAGGCGATCTCGGAGGCCATCTAATGTCACCATTTCGTCAAATGACACGTTGTCCAAACAATCGGCGTACAGCTGCCATCGATATTCGTGCAGTGTGTGACGTTGCTCCGTCTTGTTGAAACCAGGCTGTGTTAAGAATTGGTGAAAATCTCTTTTGTTGTTCCACAACAAAGGTTTCAAGGATGGCTACGTAACGAGCCGACGTCACTGTAATCGCTGTCATCCTCAAAAAAATAAGGGCCTATAACACCGTAAGATGACATAGCACACCACACGGTCACTTTCTGGCTGTGAAACGGACGCTGGTGTAGCTGCGTAGGATTTTCTTGTGCCCAGTATCTGAAATTTTGCTTGTTAATAAATCCACTGAGGTGGAAATGCGCTTCGTCTGACATCCACAGTTCGTGAACAAACTCTTCGTTATCATTTATCTTCTGAAGCATTACATTACAGAATTATGCTCGCACAACTGCATCGTTCGGTTTCAGTTCCTGGACGATCTGCAACTTGTATGGATGGTATTGCAAGTCCTTCACTAACATTCTTCGAGCACTTGAACTATGCAATTGTAAAGATGCTGAGAGACGACGGATTGATCGATGTGGACTTCGTGTGACAGCATCTTGTAAAGCTTGAACATTCTGTGGTGTACGGACGGTTCGCTCACGGCCTGGAGGTTTTTTTCATTGCCGAACCAGTTTCCTCAAAATTAGATATCCATGTTTTAATTGCATGTGCTGATGGAACACGGTCGTGCCGTCCCAGATTAAAATGACGGCGAAATTCTCTACGCGCTCCCTCCACACTGTCATTGTTTTTGTAAAACGCTTTGATAGCAAATGCACGTTGCGCACTACTGCAAGGATCCATGACAACTAAATGGCAGGTTAGGTTAGAGAGGCTGGCGCCACTTATCAAGTGGTACCAATCGCCCACGGCTACCAACACAACTTTCAAAATTTCCCGTTTCTTTGAATCACTCTGTATATGTTAAGTTTTTAGAGCTAGGATGGACTGCATTGATTTTTGGATGAACGAATAAAACAATATTCTTCTAGGATAGTTGAATTAATTCGTAAAAGATACTAAATAACATACTAGATAACTAAACCACGTAAGTCACATTAGACAAAGAAATACATGACCGCGCCAGACGGGATTCTTAACTCGAATGAACATATGAACTGGCTCGCAGGCCAGCACTAATAGAAAACACAGACAGCAGCACTAGCTGGCTCAAACTAGGAATGGAGCAATATACACACACATATATATATATATATATATATATATATATATATATATATATACAGAGAGAGGGGGGAAGAAATTTCAGTTCTTCCTGTTCAATCAGAGGGCTGTTATTTTTCCGAAATACTTCAGTACTAATCTAAGAAAATTTTTACATCCATGTACCTAGATACTTTTTTCCTTTATATAAGTATTGAGTAATGTGTAAATATTGCATTGGGGAGATTAATATATTCATAATAATTATGCTAAGTGACATTTAAAATAGAATAGTATTTGTTAAATTTTGTAAATAGTTTAAATTGTAGAAATAGAGTACAATAATACACGTTATTGTATATGAATAACACCAAACAGATTTGAATAAAAATAAATAAGGGATACATATTTAACTTCCATTCTGTGAAACTTACTTGACTGTGTTGGCAAGTAGCAATATTCTTAACTGATACGTGAAAGATTCAGCAGTCAGTTTCTAAAATAAATCTCATTTTAGTACGTGTCAATACGTACTAAAGTTTCAGTTTTTTCAGTAATGATTTCCAAAACCAAAACAAAGTTCTCTTAATTAATTTTTTTTTTCTGAGAAAAATTATAAACCATAATGCGATTTCCCAATTTTTAAAATAAAACTCCTTCCCTTTCCTCTTTGATAAGTTAAGATGGATTTAGTTAAAAAAAATGGAGCAATAAAGAAAAAAATTTAGAAGTGTGAATACTCTTCCTAAATTTCATCAAAAATGATATAAGATAATGTATCTCAAGAGTATCATATTCCAAATCATAAATAGCTATTGTTAATAAAATGATTGCACACCTCTCATCGTTAAGATGTAAAAATTAGCAAATTAAGTTTTTTAGTGTTAAAACTGAACTGTTCGATAATATTCGTGCCATTTTTTCTTTTCAAATGACTGACACGAAACGTTGAATACTCCCATGAATTTCATGATGATGAATTGCTATAATTGTCAAAATGACAAAGAAATAAGAAAAATAAAAGACCAAACACGTAAATAAAGTATTTAAAAGAATACATCTATTGGGAATTCGTAGAGAAATATCAACCGTATGGTAAAAGAGGTTTGGTATGACCAGAGAAGAAATGAAAATTATGTACTGGACTATCTGCTGCTGCAACAAGCTCTCTACAATACACAAATACATCTGTAAATATACACACAAATCCGTGAGCGTGAGTGTTATAACCGCTTGTTTATAATTTTTATCACATCTAAAATAAGCTTCAATCTTTAAATAAAATTTAAAAAATATATATATAAAAAATAGTTTAATATGCAGCAATGCTTCATTTGCAAACATTGTTCTGAACATCTCATGTATATAATAGACACATTAATAAATTTTATATCCTTTTTTATGAACTCCGGCGCACTGGAAGCGAAGGTGTAGGTAGTAAAATGTATTTTACGGTACGCGCAGTGCCAGTGAAGAGAAGCAAGCTTAGCAACCTTGAATTTCTTCTGATACAGACTGTACCAGCTGCCGCCGGTCTGTAATTACGCCGCCATTAGTCGCCTGTACCCCCTAATTTTCGCAGCTCATTGTCGGTTGGCTGCGCCTAGGGCAGCGAGATTCCTCTACTTTATTATCCTGCCGGGTCCGAGTTCATCATAGTCATTACATTACCTGGTCGAGTTGGTGCGGTGAGAACAGCGCTGCCCTTCACGCCGTATCGACTAACTTTTGTTTTACCAACACCTTTGTCACGCTGATGAAACCTCAAAAAGATTCTTAGATTTATTTGTAACGATCACAATCGATTACTATTATAACCGAATTGTTTCAGAAATAGTCCCAAAATACAGAAAAATATAAATTATTTATCCTTTTATCGTAATAATTAATAAGACTCTAAGTTAACTAAGAGTTTTGCGGACGTCCCAGCACAATTATTCTTAACGAAAAATCTAAAAACTGTGAAGCTTAGTGAAAAGCGGCCAAATCGTTCGCAACACTCTTCTAGACTTTCAAATAGACACCACTTAAATAAGGCAGACAATGAATCCGCTATTAAAAAAACATTAATTCTGCTTCTGTTATCAGTATTTTTAGTGACACTGCATATTAAAATAACTCTGCTACAAGGAGCAATGCTAGCATAAAACCGATCTGCATTTACGCAGTTTTACTTTAAAACCACTAGCCTGCGTACGTTTCGGGAGGGAAACAATATTTCATAAAGACTACATTGGATTAAAATTTGTTTTTTTGTACGAGAAATAGGAAGAACATAAAGTCGTAGAATAATGCTACAGAAACAAATAAGAACTCATATTTAACCTGTTTATAAACACGTGTGAATGTAATTAGATCTAACGATAAAAATTTCCCAAAGAGTATTAAATTAATTTAATAACAACCCTTTTACAAATCAGAACTATCAGGTTTTAAAAACTTGCCTTCATATCCGAACAATTACGATTTTTTTGTCAATTCATTGATGGTTGTGTAATTATTCTTTTACTTTATATTAAACAAATTAATTAGAGAAAAAAAATCTTTAAAAAATTCAAAGATTTCTGATTATTGAATAGTAAAAATTTCAGTGTAGTATAAAGCGACGTAGACTATCGCTTTAATAAACTGTCACAATCGCTACTTATTTTATAAAGTTGCAAGACTATTTATTTTACACCAATCATTTATTTTTTCATAAGCGATAGATAAATATTATTTAAGAACTGCAGAGTAAAATATTTTTAAATGGAGTCTTACATTTCATTTACGATAAATAGGATCGAAGGTGGAATGAAAGTATTTTTTCCACCAACCGATCACATTTTTTAACTGTAACCTGATTTAAAAGAACTGCTAATAAAAACTATTTTAAGACCTCCCTAATACTTAAGTGTAAATATTAAAAACAAAAATGTATCTACGTACGAGTAAAAAATACTGAACGTACCGTACTTATAATATAATATTTAATTTTTCTTAAATTATTCACCAAAGTCTTACTGAAGAAGATATAAAAAATAATGACACGGCTTTAAGAGGAGTGTGATGATCTAAAATTACGAAACATTACTCACGATATACATGTACAGTAATATCGACTTTTCATATACAAATATAACATTTCTAACTTTTCTTGAAAGTCATACTATTAACAAATTTTCAGCATAGTTGTAGGAAAATACTGTCTATTGACACAATCATTTCTCAATTTTTGGAAAATATTCTAAATTCCGTAGATAATAAAAAAAATTCAATTTTCAATTGCTTGTGATCTCAGCAAAGCATTCGATTTTGTTTTACATTCTTTACCGATGAAAAACTTAATAGCTAGCTATGTTATTAGTGGAGCTGTTTACAATCAGTTAAAGTCATATCTTACTAACCGTAAACAAGAGAGGTTTAAATTTCTTCTTTTGATAAGAATACTCATATTATATTTACGTCTTCACTTCAATATATAGAACACGAAGTGCCTTAAGAGGTGTCCTCAGCCCCTTGTTTTTCTATCGTTTATTTACCACCTGCCTCAAAATCTTGAGTCATTCATTGTAATCCTTTTCGCAGATTACACAACTGCGTCTTTTAAGTCAATAACCGTATCTGAAAATAGCTATTTAAAAGGAACTGAAAATTGCACGATAACAGATCAAAAATTAATCTTAGGATGGTTACAACTGTCAACTTTACATGTGGATATAAAACCGTTGCATTGTGCTTCTCAGATACTCGTAACATCGCTATCAAATTCCCATGAACGATAACGATTGTGTCGTTCATGGGAATTATTACGATAATCTGTTGTCCGTAAATTTCTGGGTGTTTTATTAAACAAGTTCTAGTGGAATGATCAAATTGATTTTACTTGTTACAAAATCAAGTCGTACTAATTTGTTCTGAAGCGCCTTAATAAAAAGCTTAGCTTGTCATCATAATTAAATATCTAATAAGCCTGCATATATTCTAATAGAAAGTAATTAATCTCTTGAGGCTCCTTCAGAAAGTCAGAAGGAATTTTTAAAAATACAAAAATGGACTGTCAGTTATTTGGCGCCCATAAGTATGAATCGCGTAGAACAATATTTAAAAAATAACTTATCGTTGTGTTTATATTTATGAATGTGTAATCGTCGCTAAAGAGAATGGTCTTTTAGTCTTAAAAAGATAACTATATCCACTTTTATCAAAGTAGACAATGGAATTGTTTTCGTATAACTCAACACAATACTTTGGCTTTCGAGAAAAAGCCTTAATATTCTTCGTTTGCCATTTTTAATAAACAGCCGAACCATTTGATAAATCTTCCCACTAATTTATTTAAAATATAACTAAAAAATTTTCTTTTACGGAAGGTGTACATCACTCTGTTGGTGAATTTTAAATAATACTAATTAAAATAATAATAAAAATAAAGAATATTTGCATTCCATTGAACGTGTACATAAATATGTATAAAAATATTTTTTATACAAGAGCGACTTCTAAATTGTTTTGTAGTAATTCTTTTACGTTTAATGTCTTTACCTTAACATTATTTAAATGTTTATAATTAAACAATTAATTAGGACTTTAATCACATCTATTTTTTACTTTTAATTTGTAATTTATAATTTACTTTTATATTTATAATTTATCTCATACTGACGTGTTCTATATAATGTATTATGCTCGGAACAGAATAAAGATTTATTTTTTTACTATTAATATCACTATTTTTTTCTTTTCAAGGTCAAAGAGCAATTACCGCTTTAAAGTTAATTCAACTCGTATTAATACCAATCATTCGATGAAAAAACGATTTTATAAAACTTTTAGAGAACGATTTTTTAAAACTAAATACTCGCTACACTAAAAATAAAGTTTTCTTTTCTTCCCGTGAACGTATATCTACGAGTACACGAAGGAAAAAAGTGACCGAACGAATGTACTTCTTTTGAATAAAAAATGTAACGCTGAACTTTTCCGAGATTATAAGCCTGTGAAAAATAACATGAATACAGGAAGACTGACAACAACAAAAAACTATTACATGTAAATTGGATTTCTTACGATCTCTGTTATGATACTGGATTCAATCACTAAATTTATTGGATATAATACTGCAGTTAAAGTTTGTTAAATCAGTCTTTCGTTGGTTCTCTTCTTCTTGAGCGAATCTTTTTTTGTTCATTTTGTCAGGGTTTTGTGATTTAGGCGGAAGTGATAAAGGCTTTGTGCAATTTAAGTATAACAAGTATTTACATGAAAGGAGTATAGAGAAAATTTTACCGATCGGATACCCTTTCCGAAGCAAATTTACCCAGGAATAACGTTCTGCATACCGGTTTTCATGACATGGACGTTATCAAAGTCACTTACTGGTCTGATATAATTTCCATCCTTTCAACACAAGGCTATTCGTTTGATCTTGTGTTCGCAATAATAAAAATAATATTTTATTTAAAATATTATTAGTTTATAAGTGGCTAGTTTTTATTCACATGCCTTAGTTGAACTTAAATACAAAAAAAAAACTATTTCGTGTTTGAAATATTCTACTTCTCCATTCATCAGCTATTCGTTTATCTGAGTATATTTTTTCTACGCAGATTGGCAGTAAGGTTCTTCTTTGTCTAATTTTTTTTTTTATAATTTCATCATTCAAGATTTAATAGATCGATCTAATTTGCAGCATTCTTTTATAATACCAAATTTCAAAAGCCTTTATTCATCGGTTTTCTGGCTTTCTTATCATCCAAGCTCCAATGCTATTCTACAAAAGTTTTAGAGATAATTTTCGTTTTCAAATTTTCTTCTATACAAAATGATGGAATACAAATATTTTTATGTAGATTTCTATTTTTGCATGAAAGCTCTTCTTACTTAAAGCAATAATTTGCGTTTGATTTCTTATTTACTTAACTCCGGTAACTAGATCCTTCAGTGCATTACCCATCTTTTGTAATGTAGCGCCAAAATAAAACATTTTTTCAAATTCTGATTCATTTTGTTTTCGTACGTTATATTTAACTCTTCCTTCCAGTATTTTTCATTAATTTTGCAGCAAAACCGTTTTACTGCCTCTAAAATCGGTATTTTTTTTCTATTTAAAATATCTTCATTGAACAGTCCTTTTTTTAAATGTTTAAGGTCGTACCATCGGTCACGTCTTTCTGGGTGTTTCATATCTTAAATAACGAATCGAGATCCGTGTTCAAATCTTCTTTGGAATTGACAATTTTTGTAAACGGTCATACCATGTTAACTGCCGTTCTCGGTATCACAAACACTATTTCAACGGGTTAATAAGTTAGGCAGGCTCTCGCCACTCGTAAAATATACGACTGCTAAATTTTTAAAAGCAAAGCCTCGGATTTCGGTCACAAATCTTTTTTTACTAAAATTTTATTTTTAATTTATAGGATTCATTTCTAGTACCCTGACACCAGGACTAATTTTCCGAGAGATAGATTCTAGCCGTTCGTTATTTCTTAGTCAATTTTTAAATTTCAGCTAAAAAAACAATATCGTCAGCAAATCCTTATTTTTCTTCTTCTGTTGTTACTCTGCGTTTAAAATTTTCCTGAAATTGTCTATTGCTACTATATTCAAATTGAAAAAAAGAGGGATGTATTGCAACTTTGTTCACTAATCGTTTTATTGATTTTATATCCATTGATTTTATGTAATCATTGGAGCCTCCCAAAACATACTCTGATAAAGATTATATAAAACGTCTCTATGTATTTTAACCTTGCTTTTCTAAAAATCGTACACGTTTTTCTTCATTTCACGCCTTTCCCCAATACCCGATCAAACAAATACGTGGTCAGATTTTTTTTTTTTGGTTGGAAAAAGAATCGAAAAAATGAAGGAAGAAACTCCTTCGTTTTTTCCTCAAGTAAATTTCTTTATTCCTTTATCGGTAAAGACTCTTTAACTTGCTAATTTTAAAGATACAAAATGTAACTTTATTGTACAGATGTAATAAAATTTTCATTCGATTATATTAAAAACGTTGAAGTTTATAATTGTAGCACAAGTATTAATGTAAGGTGTGGAGATTTATTTTTATCAAAGGAAATAAAATAAATTATTACATAATTAATAATTCAAGATTCTAACTTACAGTTCAGCATTTTATTTATGATATTCTTGTCATTTATGTTAATTTTTTTTTTTTGTTTTTAATTACCAAATAAAATTATTTGTCTTTACTCATTTGTTCCTGTTTTCTTTGTAATCGCAACTTTTTAGTTTTATTCAAATCTGAGAACGATTCTCCAGATTCCTAAATTTTCTTATACTCAATCCTACTTCACTCAAAAACAAAGCATTCTATTGGCGTACCATCCATTCCTGTCACTTTTATTTAATCTTTCAGAGATTTATCAAATTTGATCGTAATTAATCTTTTACCTAACCATCGTAAATCTACTTTTCTTTTTCCAACAGTTCAATATATAATGTGCTTATTTCGTCTGCCTATTTTTTCCTCTGTGTATTTCTGATTTTTCTCTTCGTATTTTTGCCATCTATTAATTTTCTTTCTGAACCCTGTTAGTGTTGTCTACAGTCCCTAAATCAGATATTTAGAGAGAGAAAGTGTGTGTGTACTCCCTAATTGTCTAGCTTAGTGTACAAATGTACTAAACCATTATATCACAACGAGAATAGGATCATAATTACTGGTCACACGATATCTTTGCTGATGAATTCTCTTAATAACAATAAAAATTGCCACTAGTCTTATTTTTTTCCGAATTAGTTTTTTTTAACCTTTGTGGTTTCATTTCAATATTAAAATTTGTCTTCAAAAAACTGAAAAAAGAAACGATAGAAAATTTCTCTTTTAACTACTTTTTAACAAAACACGACTTTACGCCCTTGTGTAATGAGCAAAGAATTAAAAGAATAACTTCTCCAGTTTCTAGAAAATATCAGTTTTTTTTTAATTTTGTAAAAATTCATTCCTGATTGAAGTAGTTGTTACTTGGGATACAGCAATAATTGGAAAATTATTAGTCTAAAATCAGCCACATTGAAGGACAATAAAAAGGCATTTTTTATAGTTAGCTGTTAGGAAGTTAATATGACATATTTTTAAAATTTTTTGCTCGTTTTCACAGGTAAAGAATTCTAAACAACAATAAAAAACTAATAATGTAATAATGTTTGGTTAGAAAGTAATGAAACTATACTTTTCTTTAATTTTCTTCAGTTTTAAAAACAAATTTGATTACTGAAATGAAACTGCATAGGGTCAAGGGATAGCTGATATTGGATTAAAATAAGATCACCCACGATTTTTTATTTTTCGTATGAAGTTAAGTTATTAATCTTCAATCTCATATCGACACAAATAGTACTTATAACTGTCGGTCATTCTGTTCTGGCGTTGCACTACAACACATAATTTTATTTTCACTGGGTACGCAAATTTTACTCAAAGCTTTTTTCGCTTCGATTACAAATCGTGCATTGTAAAGACAGCTTGTGTGTTGTGGTATTAAAGTGTTTTTTGAAAACACTTTAAAAAACGTTTTACGAAATCATTGTATCATTTTAAACGAATTGTCTCCAATAAAATAACAGCATCATCTCTTCAGCCGACCATTTTCCAGCTCATTTGTGTAACTTATCTCTGTAAATTCTACTTCTTAAATTAATTCGTTTCTTTGACTTTTTCAATAACGGCTTTCATAAGGTCATGTCTGACAAAAGTTTCCATAAAACAAGCACAGTTTGCACGCTAACTGTTTGCTAATCTGAGGTGATTTAAAACAAATCTCACAGCAATTAACACCAAACAGCCCCAGAACAGTTTATAAAAGTAACAGTACTGTCACCGTTCGTACACGCTTGTACTGTACAAACACAGTATCAATCTTTAAGTTTCACTCTAGCTTTCCTGAATTAGTCTGTTTTCTGTTTACCTACATTTCCTCGATTATCAGTCTTAGTGGTGTTGCATCATCTATATATTTCTCAAAAGCCTTTACGTTTTCCGTGAATATATTTCTTATTTTTTTTACATTTACCCTTTAGTACTGTAGAATATAGCCTACATTCGCTATTTAGAATTTTATACGATCGGACTTCCACTACCTTAATATCTTTCCACCTAAATGTCTTCTTCCATCTCTAGTACTTTTTTCTTCTATTGTCTTAATTTTTTTTCTCTTTTCATCGCATATTCAGTTTTTAATCACCTGTATACTAATAAAAGTACATCATTTTTAAAGCTTCAAAACCGGTTCTGTGATTTGTTCACACATGAACTTCATAAGATTTTTTTTTAATCTTATTTCCAATCTCATTGTTACTACTTTCTAAAACATCTTTTTATTTAATCATAACTGAATCAATTATGTTCACTATCCGCGTTTGCTACTCAATGCCTCGAAGACATCGTTTAATTACGTGATTACAAACTCCGTCTCAACTTTTTTTAAAAAAAAGAATGTAATTTTGTTCATAAAGTGATATTTCTTTCCCGGCTATATCAATATATGCTGTTCTGGCAGCTATAGTTATAACGGGAAAACGGGAAAATGTACAGATCGGTAAAAAAAATCTAAAAAATTTATCTTTTTTTAAGTTTGAGCCTTACGAGACATATATGAAAAAAATTTAAACAAAAAATTAAGATTTAAATAAATTGTAAATAATCTGCGCAAAAAGTTTTATTTCAGCGCTCCCAAGTCTAAAAAAATCTATTTCTGTCAGACGGACCTTTGTACATTGTACGTATTTGGCCTGTATTTGGTCTTACAGCTCTGGACATCGCTGACCGATTTTCTTCAAACTTTGCTAGACAGGTACTATCTTCGAGGGAAAGAATATATTAAACTTTTGCAAAATTTTTTAAAAGGAGTGGGGGTGTTTTGACCGAAATAAAGTTTTAAATCTTCATTGGAACACTTTAGGAAAAAACTTTCAAGCAAAAATTGGATTTTTTTTAACAAGATCACAAATAACAACCATTTTTGTTTAACATTCACCACCTCCCCATAAATTACTTTATATAATCTTCTTTTTTTTATTTATATATTGCTTCAAAAAATGAGTTAATGGGAAGTTTTCGAATCTATATTTTCTACATTAACAGGTTATCAAACCACTATAAAAAATTTGCCTATTCCACTTCTATGGTCTCTGGTAACAATTTTTTTCTAATTAAAAAAAAAAAATTTATATTTATATTCATCTCGAGAGTTACCCATTGCATTTAAAATGTAAAAATCTTAATTTTTTGTAGCTCTTATTCTTTATTATTTCTTTAAAAAATTAACCAAAAAATTTTCACCCCTTTCTCTTTCTTTCTGTTTAGTCTCTGGCACCACCGTAAGGTATTAGTTCAGAGGATGAATGAGGATGATATGTATGATTGTAAATGTCTTGTACAGTCTCAGTTTGACCATTCCTGAGATGTGTGGTTAATTGAAACCCAACCACCAAACAACACCGGTATCCACGATCTATTCAAATCCGTATAAAAGTAGCAACTGCCTTTACTAGGATTTGAACCTTAAAACTCTCGACTTCGAAATCAGTTGATTTGCGATGACGAGTTCACTACAACCAGGTGAATCTTCACCCCCTTCCTATAAGATTACAACTTTATTTAGAATTATGGCTGAAACGTTGTATTTTTTAAACAATTTAAAAAATTTTTTTTACATTTATCACCACTTAGGGATTATTTTCTTAGAAACTAATTGTACCCGAATGCTTCCCTTGAGTATCTGAGTACCCAAATTAAAACATTTTTTTCACAATTTCCAATTTTTAACGCTCAAAAAGTTTTTGTTAAACAAAAAAGTCATAAGTAACATTTCTTCCGCTGTAGAAGGAATTCCCAACTAAAAAAAAAAAAATCGAAAAAATGTATAATTTCGATTTTAATTTATTTAAAATCAGTTTTAGTGAATATTTTAATAGTTAAAAAAGTACCCTGATGCATGAATCCCCAAATTTTAAAAACGTCGAAAACATATTTTTCGAATTTGTGATGCAAATATAATATTAGTAAAAATGTTTGTTGTTGCTTTTTTTGTTCACCGTCTTGTTTTGGTTTCAAAAATTTAATAAAAAAAAATGTATATCAATAACCTTAAAATTGAAGCTGAGTTATTAAACATCTTTAGTTGATATTTTGTAACATTCGTACTTTGTAAAAGGAATACATAATTTTGGTTACAGTTTTTCAATAAAAAGGGATTATTATATCGTAAACATACAAATAGAACCTAAAATACTTAAATTAAAAAAAATTAATCGCATAAGTTGACTGGCGTAGCCGTGAAAGTTACGCAATTCATTGCCATCTTTTCTTCTTTTATAAAATATAAGTGGATTTTCGCTATGGCTAACATTACAGTATTATTTTAAATAAAATTCTAAAAGCGCACTTTTCATTCGTTTCTCTGGGCGAGCCAATTTCCACTGATAAATTTACCTTCTTTTAATACCCCCTTACTTGCAGCGTAATTCCGATCCTCCGTTATTATCTTTGCTTCACCATCCCGCACTAAAACGGACAAACTATCGCTTCACTTTCTCCTCGTTTTTAGTTGAAGTTATCGGTAGCCTCAACATTTTCATCGGTTCGGGTTTTAAATCGATCGTGTCTAAAATAATTATCTGACATAGATAGCCGTTTGTTTAAAATACATTTATTATTCTATCTTCTAATCATTCTTACGCCTAATGGCTAGTTTCTCTTGCTTTAAATTGCATTAACAATTTCCTGGCCGTAAATATTAGTCTTGTTTACAATTTTCCTCGCTACTGTCTTCCTTTTTCCTGTTTAGCCTCCGGTAATTACCTTTCAGATAATACTTCAGAGGATGAATGAGGATGATATGTATGAGTGTAAATGAAGTGTAGTCTTGTACAGTCTCAATTTGACCATTCCTGAGATGTGTGGTTAATTTGAAACCCAACCACCAAAGAACACCGGTATCCACGATATATTATTCAAATTCCTGTAAAAATAATTGACTTGAACGCTCGACTTCCAAATCAGCTGATTTGAGAAGACGCGTTCACCACTAGACCAACCCGGTGGGTGCCTCAGTAATGTCTACTCCATCTGATCTTAACCTACTTATTTTCCTTTTTAAATTATTTACAGATTAGAAAATAATTTTTCACAAAGGAAATAACTTAATTTTTATTTTTATTTTTATAACCGAATCTGTACAACTATTATAGAGTATCTGGGCATCATGAACTTCATCTACCTCGATTCTGGCGTTCCCGTTCCTCCAGGTATTTTTCTCGCATATCTCTGAGAACTTGCTCTTGCCGTCTACTTTTTGACTTTCCTCTGCCTTTTCTACCGGTCGGCTGCCATCTACGCATGTTCTGATTATTTTTTTACATAAAAATTATTTTTTCATTCCTGATATGTTGTAAACGGCTCGCTTCACAACATCTTCTAAAATAGTTAATTTCTAAGGCTAATAAACTTTAGAAATCTTAAGTTCACGTCAACTGTAAATCTCAACTTATTAATTCTAAATCTTACATCAACTCTAAATCTTTTGATGGTATCTGTTGCCACACGTCACGCAGCTCTCAAGGATCGTCTTAATACATATATATATTTTTTTTTTGTGTCCCGTGAAATGAATTTTGTTTTCCCTTTCATTATTTTTGTCAATCCTGTTTTTTTGCCATCTGATAAGAAAATCGCTTCCAAATACCTAAAATTTTCTTTACATGTCGGTTTCCCATCTTTAAATGTATATTATCAGTGACAGGGGATGGACATATACTTTGTTTAGAAAATAGCTTAAATTTTTATGAAAAAAGCTTTAATATAAATAAAACAACACTGTTTATTATTGATGTTGTTAGGTTAGTTTTATCGAATGAAATAAATACTTTTTTATTCTTATACTTTTTATAACAAAGACGTGAAAATTGGAATAAATAATTATTTTTCGGTCGATTAGATTATTTCAGTCTTTTTATTTTCATTAGTTTGATTTTTTTAAATTAGCGATTAGATTTGAAGTCGATCATATCTTTTTGAAAACTGCGTTTATGATATTTATCTTTTGGCAAAAAAATTTACAAGTATTTACTTTTAAAATCACAAATCGATTTCTGAGCAGACGCTAACAAAAATGGTTTATTATTTCAAACAGGTTGACGTTTTATTTGACGTTTCAAACAGGTTTTCAGATTAAAACAATTCAAATTTTAAGTAGGGTTCCTGAAAAATTACATATTTCTTAAAAAACTGTTACTTTCATGACCGTATTAGTTTTAAGTTCAATCAAACGGTGAGCGGAGCATTTAATAACAGAACAAAAAAAACTCTACCTGCCGTAACTTTTCAAACCTACATCAAAAGACAGGTCTTTCGTTAATCTTTATTTACGTCACTGCTTGAAGCATTTTGTTGAGATATAAAATCCCAAAATTTATGCGTGTAGAATACGTTATTGTAAAAGGAGAATTTATTTCAGTTTTCCTGATTATACCGTCGTACATTCTTCAGCAGGAACATTGTAAGTGAGGCGTAGACGGCTAACCCGAGGTAAGTACTACGGCAGCAGAACGACAATCTGAAGGCGAACCTTAACGCCGATCAACCGACCCTTACCCTTTAATATGCGGTCAGTCAAGCGAACGTAATTGAATGTGAAATCGTATTAAAATAAGCTACGGAATCCGGTTATAGTCTGTACAGTATTAATCGATCTTCCTTCTTTTACACTATTAGTAACTAATTAAACCGTACAGATAATCAAAAATAAAGAACATCATCGTAGAAATTTACGTTATGCTTTAAGTGTTGAACTAAAAAAAGATTCGAATAATATACATAATAATTAAATTAATAAATATTCTACGTCCGTGGTATTCATAAGCGACTAATTTATATTCATGAGTGTAATTCGTTGAATGCTATTATAATAGACTATTAGTATTATCCCATCAGCTTGTGTATCTGCAAACGCAAATGCACGGAAAATAAAGAATATTAATGTACTTTTATTACTTAAAATCGAACCAAAAAAAGGAAATATTACATTTTTTTTAAAGTGTAGACCTATATAAAATCTGCTGTTTTATGTAGGCCTGAATCTACCATAAAAACCGTGACTCTTGACTATCACAAACAAAAAATTACATTTTTACATAATAAGAAGTAAAAAAATTACAAAAAGTTAAAATCACAATAATAAAATTTCTTTTTAATTGGAAATTAGTGAAACTTTTAAAAAAAAATTTTTTAAAACTTGATTTCCAGTTTTTCAAATAAGCCTTTTCATTCAATGATATATTTAACTTCTATCAAAGAAGAGTTTTGTACAATCCAAAAACAATGTTTTTGGTTACAATCTACATGTGAATGTTAGATAAGACTCCTTAAAACGTTATGGTTTTTAATTCATCAAATTCGGATTCTTCGTTCCCCAAATAGCAATCTTACAGCGATGTAGTATAAATTTTTATCTTAATTATTCATTCATATATTATCAAAGGGATGACATTCAGTTATAATTACTATTCTCTTCTTTTTATAATGAATAAGAAATTAATTTTATAGCTAGTTCAAAAGCAAAGACTGATTGATTCGAAAGGTTCTGGTTGAAGGGAGAGACGCTATCACTTCACCAAGGAAATCGCATAACTTATAGCAGCGTTAATAATTCCTGTGAATTAGTTATGTTTGTTTTTGCAATATTGTTCATATCAAAATAATCGATAGGCCTAGCATAAAAATGCAAATTCTCTTAGAGTAAGTAAAATGTATCTTTAGTGTAACTGTAACTTTAATTTAATGTTAAAATTAAGATAATCAGATTTCAAGTGATGTACTACTCGGTACTACGCTTTAGTTTTTTTAGGATTAGACAACCAGATTTTAACAAAACTTTCAGTGATTTTGAAACGTTTTAAAATATTTATTACAGGTCCGAACTTAACAAATAATAACCTGTTGGAAAGAAAATTCCTATTTTGCTTTGAATAACTTCTACTCGTATTCGCTGTATCATCGATCGAGGAAAGCGGGGCTGAATGTATATCGAACGGAATTTACATCTTCCCTTATCATCATATTCGTTTGCGATTAAAACCAGTAAAATTAACGTTTGAAGCATAATATAGATTTTAAAACGATTTACACACTTTAAAATAGATTCATACTTTTTGTTTTCCCAGCTATAAATTTATACAGCTAGCCCAGAAATATTATAAAGGTAGTTATTATAAAGGAAAAGAATAGTAATCGGCCAAAATTTTGGGTATCAGGGTTTTTGCAAATGTGAGATTTCAAGGTTTCTTAGTCCAAAAAAAATACAAAAAGAGCTATAGAAATTTCCGGAAAGAGTATGTATGTACGTACGTGTGTTAACCTGTATTTTTATTAATACCTCTGAATTGGCTTAACATAAAGTCTCTGATGAAGAGCTCAAAACATTTCTGAGGCAATGATTGCACAAATTTTGAAAATGAAACATAGCTTTTGCCATTTTTAAGTTTTGATTTTTTTGTACAATGGTAGCAGAAAATTAAACCTTAGTACGATGAAATTATTTTTTAAGCTGTTTAAAATTCCATCAGGTAATTTTTGTCAACCGGATATAAGGTTGCTCGGCATTTTTTTTTAGTAAGCTATAATTTGTTTACCCCCTTATTGAATAGCATATTGCACCAAATTGGGCTAATTTATTTAAGTAAATAATCTCTCTAATAAATAAACTTGTAAACTCCCACAAAAAAAGAAAGGGAATGAATGGATCAGTATTTAAAATAATAACCCACCGGGTTGGTCTAGTGGTTAAACTCGTCATCGCAAATCAGCTGATTTCGAAGTCAAGAGTTCTAAGGTTGAACTCCTAGTAAAGGCAGTTACTTTTACACGGATTTGAGTACTAGATCGTGGATACCGGTATTCTTTGGTGGTTGGGTTTCAATTAACCACACATCTCAGGAACGTTCGACCTGAGACTGTACAAGACCTACACTTCATTTACATTCATACATATATCATCCTATGAAAAAATACCTTATGGTGGTTCCGGAGGTTTAGCAAAAAAAAAGAGAGAGTGTTTAAAATATTAAATTTGTTAACTTTAAATTTTGAAGATTGCAAAATCAGTTGTATCTAGAACTATATTATACGAAGTTCGGTCGATAAAGGGGTCAGATGGGATGTATTTATTTCTTCTAAAAATTTTTTTTTTTTTTTTAGCAATTATACTATAATGTAGCACAATTTTGAAGGTAAAAATATCATTTGGTCAAGGGCTCATCTGAGACCCCAAAATGTTTTACTAAGAATTTTGATTTTTTTTTCTCATTAAACTTTTAATACTGGATAATTTTTAAAGTAAAAACGGTCATTTGATCAAGGAAGTCAAATCGCACCCAAATTTTATTTTGCCGAACATTTTGATCTATTTAGCAATTGTACTTTAAATTTTGCAAAATTAAGCCACTAACATTGAAAAAATCTATGGTGAATTTGAAATAACATTTTTTAAAGATTTTTATAAAAAAAAAATATTAACATTTTTATTTCAAATAAAAATGCGTAATTTTCCCGGTTTTGTCAAGAACAAAACCGGGAAAATTATGCAGCACTTTGACGGGTTTTTTCTGCACACAGCATTAAAAGATTTATACATATTTTGGTTTAATTTCGAGTTTAAATAAAAATCCGAATTAAATTCAACTAAATTTTTTCTAGCGAAGGCAGTTTTAGTTTTTATAAAAACTTAATTTTTAGCGTACATAAAAATTGAGTACTGCAGGCAGTATATAGCACCTGCATTCGAAATTTAGAATGTCCATATTTTATTATTTTTATGATTCGTTGAACTAACTAGTTTTACACAAAGTTAACACTTTTAATTTTTTCAAGCAAAATATATCTAACTTCATTGTCACGTGCTTTTCGATAAATATTTATTCAGTATTTCAGCTAAGTTTTTTATTAATCATAAACATAACGTGCGCAGTTCAGAAACGTAACGAAAGTAATTAATTCTAATGAGACATGTATCATCAGTTACTGTCTGGCTCGACGTAAAAGAGTGGGGGGAATCTCCGTGCAGCACACCTGATCGCGTATACAATACTTGGCTAGAATTCATTCATTTACATCAATGATTAGATCGATTTCGACGACTGCACGAGATTTTTAAGACTTTTAGAAAGTCTTTTCTAAGACTTTTCTCTTTTTTAAGACTTTAGAAAGGTTGAGCAAGATATATCGTAGTTAGATCAAAAGTCTGTATCTATTATAGAGCTTTATTATGTAATGATTTCTATATTAGTATTCGACATTTACAGACGTGTAGATAATCTTCTACTACTAATAGTTGGACCACACTATTCCAAAGGGAAAAATTGTTCATGATCATTCTTTTCTCCTTTCTGATGTTACTATAAATAATTACCTTTTCCGTAGTTATCGGACTATTAATAAATATTTGTTTATTTGGAATTTTCGGCCGAGCGATCATATTCTTCAGCATCTTGTAAAGTAATACCATTGCATTAAACACAGATGAAATGAATAATTATATATTTTATTTGTGAAGTGATCTGGCATTTTACTTTCTTTGTATCTTACCTATTATTGTCAAATGTGAAAACAAGGAACTATTTAATTTACAGCAAAATCATGACATTGTATGATAAATCATTTTTTATTCACCTTCAACAGTAGAGTGAATATTACCTTATCAACACAGTAAAGTAACATGATTTTATCAATCGCTATTACAAAAAATAAATTATTAATGTATATTAAATTAAATTATAAATAAATAAAAAATATTGAATAACAATTGTATTCCGATCTCCATGGCGAAGTGGTAGCGTCTAGATCTTTCATCCGGAGGTCCCCGGTTCGAATCCCGGTCAGGCATGGCATTTTTCATACACTAAAAAATTCTATTGAGCTAAACGACCAAAGCAGTTGATGTTCGTAACTCATAAAAAAACAAAAAACACAACTGCATCTCATTGTGAAATAATGAAGATTAACAATATTGACTGCTAACTGCATAGAACTATAACACCATGGCGTCACTAACAAAGCAGTGCGTTAATAAGTAATAGACAGTTATTGCAGACAGAAATATTTATTGTAATTTTTCTGTAATATTGTTTTTATTTAAAATACATTTATTTACTCTTCTAGCGTGTGTACTGTTGGTTTTTTAAAAGAATTTGGATAGGATTGATAAAAAGTATATTTAAACAACGATGAAAATTATTACGCTTCAACATTTAAGGGATAAGGCGAGTACTGCTTCTACAGGCCAGGGGAAATAAATACTGCCAGGAACCATCAGAGAGAGTCAGTAGTTCTGCGAGGCCGTGTTCGGCGTAGCCGTGATAACAAGCGACGATAGAGTTTCGCAAGTCCGAGTTTGACGCGGTTGCGGTGACGGCGATATCAATAAGCGTGTGGTAACAACAAGTGAAGAATACCTCACGAGCATTCTATTGTGGACCTTGGGTGAATCCAGGAAGTTGTTCGGTGAGTTATCGGTAAACAGTAGTGAAGTGACAGTATTATATTCATTCATAAATTGCAGGGTAGTTCTATTGTAGACAGTAAAAGTAATAATATTTGCAGAAATTGAATTGTAAGAACTTTAAGACTTTTCTATTGTTATCTTGTTGTTAATGCGATGTTAGTTATTAATATTATCAGGCATTATAACGTTTTTAGTAATTTGGACTATATTCTGGTTTTTATAATTTAATTCTAAACAAATCTTGTCGTTATTTGTATGTTTTTAGAGTAATACATTTTTGTTTTTTAGTCTCTCAATATCCTGTTCGAAACGCGAAAACGCGACAATATTAATGCAAAACCTTAAGAACTCGATTTTGACAGGAGTTTAAAAAAAACCATCGCATGAAAAATATGAATTGCTTTTAAGTGTGTTTTTATCTAAACCGAAAATCAAAAGAGGTAAATAAATATACATAAAAGTTGGTGCTAAGCCCAGGAAAGAAAATTAAATAAAACCAGCAGATAACCTCCTAGTAACCAGAACTGGATAAGGGATTTAAATACGTAACACGCTTGCACTTTTATTCCGTATTTCCATCATCTCTTTGATATGGACAAATACCGAATTTCGTCCACGATTCTTTTTTTCAATAAATCGTGTAACAAGGACGTACAGTAAGATCGCCTGTGAAGATCGCCTTCTACAACAGGATGGTGCAGCGTCGACGTGAAACATATGATACAGATACAAGAGAGTGACATAATTTTCATTGCTTGCAACAGCGAGGTCGTAAATAAAACGATTGAGGTTCAGATACGTAGTTATCTCAGAAGAACATGATAAAGGTATCCTTTCAATTTTTAGCGTTCATTTAGTTATAACGTTTAAATTTACGGGTAATATTTCCACTGCTCATTTAAACAAATCGATAAATATTACAAATTATAAACAATGCTATTAAAATAATAAGTAGTTAAAAACTAAATGTCATTATACTACGAACGTTTTGTCTTTTTTGTTGTTATCCAATGAGGTTCGGTAATTGAGAGTGTTATTTTTCATCAAAAATGACTGAAATGTGGCATGTGCTTATCACTGTACATTAAAACGCATCGAAGTGAGTATATGTGTTTTACAATCCTGAGAGAAGTTCAGTTTGTAATCTCTTTCCCCTTTTCTCTTTTTTTTATTTGTCTATCTTTTCTCAGTAAGTGTTCTTTCAGAATACTATTTTACTTTAGAATATGTTGATAAACAAGTTCAATGTTATCACGGACCGATGGACACGTCTCGACCGTCTTTTACGCTGTAGATTTTATTTCTTTCAGGTATTCTCTTTTAAATTGTTAAGTAAGGTACCTTTAATATTAACTGACAAGTTAGATAAGTATAAATTTATCATTTTCTCATGTCTCCCGAACCGCTTGGTTAGAATGATTTCATAAATTAATTCCGGACATTTTAAAATCAAATAAAATTATTAAGTAAAACCTATATGATATTTTCTTATTAAGAATAAACCAGAATATCTCAAAATAATAATAGACTTATTTATCTCTCTATTTTATAAAAAGAAAACGTTGCTTGAATGTTAACAAAAATCTCAAGAACCGGTAAACTAGTCGCAAACAAATTTTAACAGTAGCTTCATTATGTAATTCGGAGTGTCATAAACTATATTAAGATAGAGATTATTTATTAAAACGTGTAAATAATAAATAATCCGTTACGGGTGCTGCACTTCTCATTCGGGCCGCTAGATGGCGAGCCGCTAAATTTTCATACTCCTTTCTTATGGCGAGCCGCTCCCAAGAAATATTCAATAGAGAGATATTTTCAATAAATATATTATAAATATATCTATTTATAACAGTTTGACTGTTCTCGTATCACCCGAAAACCAACCGACCGATTGCTTTCAAGTTTGCAGGACACATTCGTATTATTCCAGGGAAGGTTTTAAGCAATAGACCGAGGCCCTAGCTCCTTCGAATGTTAAGATATTAAAAATACTCTTTATTTCATCCCCCTCCTATGGAGGGTAAAGTTGTGAATTAAGGATATTCATTAAAGAAAAAAAAAATAATCCTTTTACTTTACTACTACGTTTCTGCCGTCATGGCAAAGAAACAAGTTATGAATTTTCGCCGTCAAAGGTGTGTGTACTTTGTTACCGTTGTTACTATTATTGTGTCTTTTAATTTAGTTTCTTTTTCAGGTTTGTATAAAGGCTGAATACTTTAACTGTTATTTATCAGTATTATTCTCACAACCATGAGGATAACGAACTGTGCGGGGTTCCAGGGGGCGGAGCCTTCTGGGTAGAGGGGAATGGCGACCGAAGCAAACTCCGCGGGTTTTTTAAGACGCCGGTCCCCCTGGAAAAACGGGAATGACGAGCGAAGCGAGCTCTGCAACCCTGGGGTAGGGTCCGTGGCCCTGAGGAGCCCCTGAGTTGGCTCCGGGGTTCACCTCGGTCGACTTGGACCCCGAGGATCAGGTTCTGGCAAGATGGGCCGACTAGGGTTATTTAATTTATTACATAATATTAAAAAATAAACTAAATATTTAAGCTAAAGTAGGTTTAAAATAAAGAATTTCAAAAATTGTTTTTTAGTATTTTTTAAAACTGTAAACGAAATTTTTGATATGAATATGAGTAAAGATCATTCTTACATTAAGAATTATGTTATCGTACTGAGTTTTAGATATTATTCTTAACAGCAAAGAGAACATTAATACTCTTTGTAACTGCAAGAATAATAATTTTGACAATATTAGTGAATGAAATTAATCTAAAATCGTTTTCATAAAACAAATGCCAAAATTTAAAATTTTACCAATTCTGTTTTTATATTTTTCGTTTATACCTCACTACAAAACTCTTCTCAATTACTCAACAACATAAAAAAAGTATGTAACATAAAGGAGGTAAGTATTTCCAAATTAAGTTCGATTGTTTATTAAAAAAAACAATAACCGTAATTATATGAATTGCCAAGTTAAATCGTATTAATTAACGAATAATTTGAAAGTAATGATAAGTTTATCATATTCATAAAAAGAAATTTAATGTTTTTTGATATCGTTAGGTAGTTTTTCTCTTTAAAAAGAAAAACAATTTTTAAAATAAAGTTGTAAATTTTATTCGCATAATACTTCTCACGAAACATTTAATTAGCTTATTATTTATTTTTATTTTAAGTATTTTTTGTATCGAGGTCGGAGAACATAATTTCATATCCTTTCCTTTTCTGTGGCTATCGAAGCACTGGTAATAAAGTAATTTATTTTTAGTAGTTATTAACTGTATAATAAAATTATTACCGATAATATTAATTTTGTTTTACAATTATTAAATATCCATAGAGTCGAACGTTTGCAATAAAACAATGATTTACAGCTGATGGCAACATTTTAAAATCTTGTAGATTAAGCATGTTATATAAGTATAAAAATGATGAAATATTTTATTTATGTATGCTGTATGCTGAGGCTCAAATCCATCGCCTCAAAAATGTATTTATTTTATGTAGTTTTCTCTTACCGTAACAATGGGTTTTCTTAGTACAGAAAAAAATTCCGACTCATGACTCATATATATCCCTATATATATCCGTAGCTGTATGACTCATATATAGGGATATATATGAGTCATACAGCTACGGATAATTAAAAGAAAATTAAAACTTTGGACTTTTTACATATATTATTAATTTTTATAATCATATAATCTAAATAATATATTTTTATTAATAAATGTTTTTTTAAGTTTTGTAAGGGAAAACGTCGTTTAAGAAATGTGGGTGAAAGACTTTCAACATACTTTTTTATGTTTAACTCACCGCTTTTTCTTAAAATTACAATTAGTCGTTTAAAACAACTTATTCTACTCGTACATCGATAAAGGATCTTTAGAAAATCTTCTGAAATGTAATGAAATCTCACTGTAACAGCATATAAGGGACCGACAGTCTTAGTCATTATAATAAGATTCTTGTTACAGAAAGAATTAAATTAGAACTTTAATAATTAGAAAGTGTTTTACACACTTCGTTCATCGGGAAAATGTTTTAGAATTTTACTGTAAATTAAGTAGAATTCTGATCTGCCAATCTTTTTGAAAGGCTTTTTTCCCTTCGATAAAACTTTTTAATTATTTTCCACCTGTTTTTCCATATCGTGCATACAGAGAACTAAGTAGATTAAATTTGTTGTAGACGTTAGCTTGTTAAACCCAAATTTTTATGCGCGAATTGCATTAATTTTTTCGATTAAAAAAAGGATTGTATGATAGTTTTACTGCTGAAATTTTCATAAAAAAAATTATACATAGATTATAGAAACTGTGAAGTTTAAATAACGCTAAACGCACGAAAGGCTAAACTTTGAACTTGTAGTCCTAACCGTAGCAATGAAAGAAAATAATTCTATTTTATAATTATTTTTATTTTAAGAATGATCGCTACGTAATTGCTGGAAAGTCAGAAATCGGTAGAAAATAAAAATTGACGCTTAGGACTCCGAAGCTATAAAAAGTACAGGTTTATGACGATATACCTTGTAAGGAGTAACGAGAATATTTTAAATATATTTGTTACCAAAAATGTAAAAGTTGTAGAAAGAAAGATTTAAAAAAAGAGATTTACACCGTGTTCTTGGAAATAATGATGCCATAATACGTAGTCGTCTGTGAAATGGAAGAATAAAGCCCGACTTCAGTACTGCGTACAACCGAATGCTTCTTTAGACAACTCATTAGCGCTAATTCATAAAACCTTAACTTGTATTAAAGCTCGCTTTTTCTCGATTGTATTCATTACGTATGCTATTTAACAATTACTCGAGAGTTTTACAGCTGTTAAAGGAAAATAACACCCGAAGTTTTGTCAGTGTTTTAAGTGAATCGTATTTGAGATCATAGGTGCTACTTTCAACATAACAAATTTTCACACTCGCACCGGTTTGCAAATATCAAACTAAACCGTACGAATATACAAAACCTTTCGGAAGTTTCTTCCGAGAAGAATTTTGGACTTTATTAAAGATATTGATTTACTGTAGTAGCTTAAGATATTTATTATAAATTTTTATTTTCATTAACAATTAAGAAATTTATTTCTACATTTTTTCAATTTCGGAACGGACACTTCTTAATGCTAGATTAGTTCTAACTGAAAACTGAAAATTATTGTAAATTAACATCAGTAATGCTTTAAAGTAGAAAACATCCTTTTTAAATTTTACCTACTCAAGAAAATAAATATTGTATTAATTTTGAAAAAAGGGCGGGCGGAATATTTAAATATGCAATAAAAATTATCAATTAATTATTATTATATTAAATTATCTTTTCAGCTAATATAGTTCAGAAAAATATACTAACAAGAAAAAATTATGCTATGTATAGGAAAAAAGTATTGAAAATTTGGAGCATTTGTGACCTTTATTGAATCTGTTAACATTTTCATCTCCTTTCATCGAAATTCAGTAACGGAGTATCTTATTAGATATTCAAAGACATTCCAGGATATTTCATTCGGAGATACTAAATATTTTTTGATACTCGAAATTGTTAACTCTTTCCCGCAATATTACATTCCAACCTTTTTTACACAAGCGTTGTATTATTGTCAATACTTAACTAAGATTATACATCTTTTTCTGGTTTGACGATCACTTCTCTGTCCCTTTTGACCTTCGATCATTGTCATAGTATTTTCCAGTTATTCTGTAACTGGTTATTAACAGCGCAATGTATGGTCTACATTCACTCGTGCTGATGTGTAGACTTCTTTCAGCACGCCAGTATTGCTTCTCTTTCAATGATCTACTGGATTACAAAAATAAATTAAAAATAATAGCGGGCTCAGTCTGGTTTCTTGTTTTACTTGCTTGGCCACTAAATTTCTCTTTACTCTTTTTAACTCACTTGCCATTACAGTACGTGCTTTTAATAGATTTAACTAACCGACCGGGTGCTCTTGCCTTCCGAACGGAATCTTCCGGACGATAGGCAGAGATGATATACCATCCGCTCTTCTACATCGCAAACGAATCGATTTTTTTTTACTCAGAGGAGGAAGTTCCTTTGGTGATTGCGTTGACACATTTTTTCGCAACATCTAAGCGGAAAAATCTTTTATCAAAAAAATTAAGTTGTTCACTTTCAAGATGACTAAACAACTTTTTTTTATTAATCGGCACTCTCATTTAGAACTCTGTCTTTCTTTTTCTGTTCAGCCTCCGGTACCACCGTAAGGTATTACTTTAGAGGATGAATGAGGATATGTATGAATGTAAATGGAGTAAATCTGAGTAACTATCACTTACAATTGGATTGTTATAACTTAATGATTCATAGTTTGAAGTATTTTCGCTCGAAAACTGAACAAAAATTCGGGGGAAAATTTAGGAAAAAATTGATAAGTAATTCCTATATAACAAAGAATCTTAGAAGTGTTTTTTAACAGGTCGTTCCTCTATTCAATTTCTTGTTTTTATCAATTCATAAGGCAACTATTTTACACTTTAAATAAAATCAAAAAATGTAAAATAAATGTTACGAAAATTAAAAACCGTTTTAAGTATAGAGAATATTACTTTTCTTCTAAATGTCGACTTTTTAAAGTCGGTGACAAATAAAGAATGAGTAAGGGATAATTGTTTGATGTTAATTTGGCACCCGCATAAAAGTATCAAGATGTAGAGAAAAGTTGAACAGTATTGCAATTTACTTTAATTAGTGCGTTTTTTAATAATGCCTGTTTTATTATTTTTTAAAGTTTAGTTTATTTAAAAATCAGTTTATTTAATATTCTGAATCAGCCAAACATTGAAAATAAAATATCTCTAAAATTTATTAAATTAATTAAATATTTTTATTATTTCTGTATCGTTAAAGAGTAAATATTTTTCAAGAATAATGAGAATTAATCACACCTTAAGTACAAATGATAAATCAGTATTTTATTAGAAATAAAATATTGATTGCAGTTATATCATGTTTCTCCATGGTGGCATTCGGTCTTTCATCCGGAGATCCCGAGTTCGAATCCCGGTCAGCCATGGCATTTTTCATAAGCGACAAAATTTCATTGGACTAAATGACCATAGCAGTCAATGCCCAAAATCTCATAGAGAGTTATCTCACGTTAGTTGATCTTTATTAACAGTACTACAAAAATAATTTTTTCCACGTCTATTCATTCGACAAATGGTAATTTAGAAATTATTACCGAGACCGTAGTAGTTAATAACCGCATGAGAACAATTGCAATTGATTAACAGCTTAAATGCTGACATATAAGCTCTTGTAATATTAGAAAGCGGATCTTATTACATTTAAGGTCATTGAAATAAGTACATTAATTTAAAAGGTTAACATAGAGTACAGTATTCATCAAACGGTCAATGTAACCAAATCGAGCAAAATATTCTTGACTGTCTTCTATAAAACTTCTGAATAATTCGTACCTCGAATTATTAATTATATTGTCTGTATTTTTCAACATCGATTGATGAATAATTAATCCACGGCTAATTAAATTATCATCGTACAGATACATAATAAACATATATTCATTTTGTAATTCGTTAAGTTATTTTTCATTCGCTTCGCTAATATAACTATACAGTTGTTGAACTTTAACCTACTTTTCAGAGTTTAATACAGCTCCAAGAAATCATGGAAGAAGAATTTTCGTCCGCATAAAACATTAAAATTTTTCCTTCGAAAATTATACAAATTATTTCACGTTAAAGCGACAGTGGTGGACCGATGAATGTTAGCAACGCTATTAAATGACAATAATGGAATACATTTTGTGATCACACAAGACAGACTGAAATTAATACTACATTACAATACACTGAAAGACCAATATTTAAATTTAACTTTATGTGTAGTGTCACTTTTAACAAGATTTGGATTTCTAGCTCTCAGACCTACATCATTTCATAACTATACTCTCTCACAATAATATTCTCGCTCAAAAATTACTTTTATACTCAACTAGAGCAAAGAGCTATTGATTTTATACAGAGTTGGGCTCAGTAATTTTGCATAGTCAAATTAACGTAGGTTGTTTGTAATATCTAGTAGAACTAATTCCTAAGTTCCGGAAGGTTTTCTTGACAATTCATCAACATTTTCAAGGTAAAACGAGGATAAAGATAAGATTTGAATTTCTGTATTTTTTTTTTTTTTTCAAGAAATAAGGACAACTTTATATAAAAGCTTATTATATAAAGTCTATTAGGAAGCTACTACAAGGCTCGGCTGATAAATTATGCACATATATGCGCAGCATGGGAATGAAAAGAGATATTGGAATGAAATAAGAAATGAATAAAAGTACAATATCTTAGCTACAAAATTCAATATTTATTTCTCAATATAATCCTCCTTTAGACTGATACACTTTTCCCAACGTGTGACAAGGTTTTGTATTCCGTCACTGAAAAATTCTGGCGGTCTTTCTCAGACCCACGTGGCCACAGCTTCTCATCGTCGGTGGTGCAATGATTACCTTTGAGATCCCTCTTGAGATGAGGGAAGAAGTGGAAGTCCCACGGAGCCAAATCCGGCGAGTATGGCAGATGCGGAATAGGCTCAAACTTCAGCTTGCGGAGAGCCATCAGAGAGTTTTCCCGGTACCCATTGTACACAGATTTTAGAGTAACCCAATTGCTCGATAATATGGCCTACTCGTTCTTTAGATTTGCCTAACTGAATAGCGATGTGTTGCTGGCTGATTCGCCGACCATTTTGAAGCAATTGTCCACCTCTTTTCGATGTTTCTCGTCAATCACGGAAACTGTTCGTCCGCTGCGAGGCGTATCGCTTTACCAGCTTCTCATTCGCGAAATTTCAACGCCCACCTATTCACAGTACTCCTGTCGACAGTTTCACTACCATAAATCACTTTTAAACGATGAAAAATATTTGTAGGATTCACATTTTCTACTGTTAAAAATTTGATCACTGTGCGCTATTTTTACCGCGTTGACATATTAGCCGTGCTTGACTCCATTTTAACTGCTACTGAAAACGTATTATCGCAGGTTTGAAGAGGGAGATTTTAGCTACCATGTGCTGCCACGCCCAACTCGATAGTACCTTTTGTCTCCGTCTAGCACGCTAGTGTGCAAAATTTATCAGCTGAGCCGCGTATAAACAACTACATACTGGAAGATTCGACGTTCTACTCTTACTGTAGAAGCAGCTTATGTATTACAGTTAAATTGAATTCAACGTATATAAGTATAAATTTCTCAGAATTTAATTTTGTACATAAATTTAATACTCACGTAATAATATATCTTGTAACCCTAAATCGAGGAATTCTGAAATAATATTGCTTGCTCGTTTTATCTTAAGACCATTAAGAATATTATTACAAACGTTTTTGAATAATTTGCATCAAAAAGCAACTTTTCTGATGTCTCACGAAGTTGAAACACACAAATGGGTATAGTTTCAGAAAATCCTAAAATTTGTAATGGTCTTGAAAATAAGAAGATCCAAACAAAGAAATTCTTTAAAATCAAGACTGGGTCTCTGTGTAAAGATGCAGAGATTTCCAGCCTTCGCCACCACTGCGGAAAAAACTGTGTAACTAAACATAACTAACGATCAACACGTCAATTGAGCTTTCTTCAATCATTTCGAGAGACAGCAAAATCTGCTTTAATACTTGTATTCTATGTCAACTTACAACAACCGTGCATTATTTTAAAAGTGTTTTTATAGCGTTTTCATAAATAGTGTTTCGAGTCCGTAAACGTGTCTGCTACAGGAATTAGTAAATATAAGTATTTTTTGTTATATGTTTGAAAATCTGGATTATCTAAGATAATTATAGCTTCAAACATAGAATAAAGCAATTGTAATTGTAAATATAATATTGAAATATTCATCTTACAAATATGATCGTAAATGCGCATAGGCGTCGCTTACTCCGATAAAAGAACAAATGAATCTTTCCCCTGGTATTTGGTTCAAATCAATTAGAAATTATCTTCGTTGCGGAGCAGTATGCTTGATCCATACAGCCATAAGGTCTTAAATATAATTACCCCAACATTTCGACACGTACTTGTCTGCTCAGATTCCATGAGAGCTTTACAGGCGATTAGTGACATGAACTCCAGTACACAGACACCCTATTGTCTGAGATTCAGTGTGTTATTTCTCAAATGGCTCAACTTAATACAACTGTGAGCTTCTCTGGATCCCCAGCCACATTGGGATTTCAGGTAATAAGCGCACTGATAGTGCGGCAAAAGAGGCTCGTTTCCAGCCTCCTTTCACTAATCGCGTTATTTCGAACGGTCTTGTCTATTTTCTGAAGAGGGTGGTACATGATGAATGGCAAAGTGAATGCGATGCTACCATCAACAATAAACTTCGTTCAGTTAAGAACACTGTGTCACCATGGAACTTCTCGTGCAGGAATCACCGTTGAGAAGAAGTTATTATTTGCCGTTTGCGAATAGGACAAACTACGTTCACTTATGGATATCTGATGACTCAAAACAGACGCACACGTTTGTACTCGCTGCAACTGCCATATAACTGTACACCACATCTTTGTTTGTGATTATATCTGTTATATGGCGTCGCGTCGCAATTTTAAACTAGGGGTAAACATGCAACCCACCGGATTGGTCTAATGGTGAACTTGTCAATGCAAATCAGCTGATTTTGAAGTCGAGAGTTCTAAGGTTCAATTCGTAGTAAAGACAGTTACTTTTATACGGATTTGAACAATAAATCATGTATACCGGTATTCTTTGGTGGTTGGGTTTCAATTAACCACACATCTCAGGAACGGTCTACCTGAGACTGTATAAGACTACACTTCATTTACATTCATACATATCATTCTCATTCATCCTATGAAGAAAATACCTTATGGTGGTTGCAGAGGCTAAACAGAAAAAGAGATAAAAGAGAGAGGGGATAACATGCGAAATATGTTAGGGAACAATGTAATGATGTCGAATGTTTTACGATTCGCAAAGGCCGTGCACCTTGATTCAGAAATTTGGTAATTCATATAATCTTCATCGTCTATTTATCCCATTTGGCGTAAGCCGGATGGTAATTTTATTCTTTTAAATTACTTTTTATGTTGTATTCATTATGGTTTTATTCCGCTTTTAACATACGTCATGGGCGTTTCCCATTTATGCTGTGTTTTTAAATTACTGTTGCCTAGTTTTTAAATTAATTTTTGCTTCTTTTCACTATTTGTATGTTTAATATATATATATATATATATATATAAAATGTATCCAGGTGCTGGTAATGACAGTTCGTTGTGCACCCAGGGAAAAGAACTGTCGAATCAAAATTATGTGAACAACTTCAGATAATTATTTCTTATAGCTGAAGAATAATGTACTTTCGAATCGAATACCGGATGAGAGATTCGTTAGCTTTATATGTTAAAGAAAACGAGGGCCTATTAATATTGAGTTCGTCAAAATACCGTAAATAAGATATTTTATTAATTTGGTGAGAAACAGAAGTTTTAATCGAATTTAATCGTAGTATAAGAGAAAAGATCAAAAACATCACTGAATATCTTGATTATAAACGTTTTCACCACGCAGCCGTTTAAGCTAACGGCTTAATACAATTATGGAAACACGTTGCGTGGATTTATGCTTTTTGAATAAAATCCTAGAGCTCTGATTACAAATACGAACAAATGTTAGGTTCTAAATATTTATTAACCATAAGTAAAAATAAACCATTTAAAAAAATTATTTTCATTATGTAAATTTTGATGTCCTATTTTTATTAAAAAATGTTTGCTTCAGTTTTATTGGTATATTTTGTTTTTTCCTACTAATTTTTAAAATTTAGTCGACTACCAACACAAAAAACCAAAAATTGATCTAAACCGAAAAAAAGACGATTAAAATAAGATCATTTTGAGCACTGAACATCACTATTTAATTTTTTATATTATATAAGATTTATAATTTTTTATTTTTTTTTTTTATTTCTCCACGCTAAACATAATATCGATTACGACCTGAAGACACCGTAAGAAAGTTAGTTTATTTTAAACTAATTATAGTGACAATTTTTGTTATCATTTTATTTCTGAAGTAAACGGCACTACACATTTCCATACTAAAGCTTCATACCAAATGATAAACTGAATGGCCGAGGAACGAGGCATTACTGTCGATGTACACAAGCAGTAATTTGTCAACATAAAATACATCCGCTGTCTTTTGCCGAATCTTCAAATGGTTTATATTCAGCATCGAATATTTCCTGGTTCTGCAAAATCTACTGTTAGGAGGTATTCGACGAATTTTTTTTTAGACGTTCTCGATCTTATTGTTAGTCGTAATTTTGTTGATACCGCGTAAAAGGAATAATAGGATTTAAGCATCCCTTTTATCATAGAGCAATAAATAACGTCCATCCGTTATATTCTTCTTCGAAGAAACGTTGTCTATTTTATCATAGGAAAATATCCCTGCTTTCATTACAACGCGTATATTAAAGACAGGTTAACTTATCATAAGTCGACAACAACCATAACAAAATCATAAATGTTGTTATCCATCTTATTCATGGCTTTTTATCGATATCTTTCTGGGCATGTAATAACTCGCATACGTTTTACGCAGGTCGACTACTAAGTACAATATCCGACCCTGATTTATTTTTATAAGAATAACACTATAATACCATCTTATCATAGCTATACGTTATAATTTATCGTCAGCAGGCAAGGACATTTTAAACCCTATACTTCAACAAAACACACAAATTTAGAAAAAAATACTCAGTTCCCAAATTAGATCGAGGAACACCAGGGATAACAGTGTACCATACACAGAACTCCACACATTCAACTTTGAAAATTCTATCGGATGACAGAATTATAAAATACTAAAATGAATATACATTTTAATGTGAATCTTATCACAGTAATCTACTGAACTTCTTTAGCAAGATTTCATGAGGATTGGTGTCAGTGGTTTAATGCACTAGAAATAAACCGTATCAATCTGTCCTCGGTTATTAATAATCGGCTCGATGAACTTCATCCATCTATAAAATTAGTGTCTGTTGATCTTTTATTCATAAAGCCCTGCTCGATCCGGAGTTGTGATTTATTTAGCGAAAGGGTAAATAATGCCTTAAACATTCCGACACAAATTTTAACGATCGTTAGATACATATTAAATTTAAATATTAAAATTTTGGTGATTTAGTTTAAGAAACAATTTTATTAATGTAATCGTAAATTTTGGAAAAAAAATTTCTTAAATTTTCTCTTACTGTTACTTAATATATGATCATCACAGTCAGCAAATTGTATAAAGACGTTACCGTAAAATATTTGCCATTCGAACTGATTAAAACAAAGTTTTGGAATTTTGGACACGGTGGAGTCTTGGTTTTCTTGGTCATTCTAATCATCAGTTTCTTGCATAACGTTCATAATAACATAAGTAAGTTTCTTCGATAATTTAAGAGGGAGGTTTTTAGAAACGAAATATTTAACCATCACATATATAAATTAACTATATTGCATTTGCTTTGTTGTCTTCATTGCTTAGTACTGGAATATTAACAGTGCGTAGTATAGGAAGGCATTCTGTTATCAAAGCATTTTCACGCAAAACTAAAGAGATTAATTGTAAAATTTTAAATTAATTAGAGAAGTAAAAATAAAGAATAAAATATATATTCCAGCATTCCAGACGTTTTAACTCGTAATCGAACATTCGAAGTAGTTATTTAAAGTCGTTTCTTTACATTTATTGTTCTTTTTATTAAGACACAAGTTCCTCAGTTTTTGTTTTTTAGCAAAGCGATTTCTTCATACTTCAAATTACGGGGCTAATAATTTTTTGGTTGAATTCATTTTTAATTTGACACTGACTTCAAAATGTCGAAATCTAAAAAAAAAAAAAATAGTATTACTTTTTCTTTTTTAAAGCAGTTTTTAAAAGTTTAATTTAATTTTTTTTCTATTATGCCAACCTCCACAGTAAAATGGTAGCCATCTTTCATCTAGTGGGTTCTATTTTGACATTCCCGTCGTGCTCTATTTAATCACAACCTGCAGATTTCCATACTACTTTCACTCAGAAAGCGGTAGGAGGACGTTCATCCAAGTCACAAAAATGTACATTTTCTTTACTGAAGGGCAATATGAGTAATAAATTAAAAATTTCTTTGAGATCGGTTAGTGCTCTTTTTTGAACGGACACAGAACGCCGGAGCTAATAATTATATTTTATAAATTGTAAAAGTGAGATTGCATTAGTTTCCCGATTATTGTGAATAGTATTCTCAGTCACTCTCAAGGTGTACTAAATACAACATCCCGGCTAACAAGCGGATCATTTGTAAAAAATGAAACGCCTCTGAATTTGTAATAATACTTCAGAATTTTCTATTGAATAAGTAACGAGCATTAACGCTTTCTTAAAATCATAGCGTGTGTCTGGCTTATATGAGATTCCGATTTTACTTTTGAAATATCGTTTTGATTTGTCCATATGACAACTAGGTATCTCAAACAATAAAGATACTAGAAGATCGGGAACGTGGCTCCCTGATCACCTAAACTTTAGCATTTTCTAACCGATGCATAAACGAAGTGATGTCACACTTCCTTAAAGTTATTGTTCTATTGTTTGTTCGAAGTCAACGACCAAGTGTTTTTTTAATTACCTCTAAAATATTATCATAATATTTCGAAATAAGTTAAAATCTTCAGTATCAGTCAATGCGGCTTCCACAAAATTAAATTATGAGAGAAAATAAAATTTCGAGGTAATTTAATACCTACGTCATATATTGCAGATCATCTAATACATATCAAAACTTTAAATGAATCTCGACTGAGCATAAGCTCATATTGTGATTTATCTGAAGCATTTGACAACGTCAAACATGATACTTTAATTGATAATCTCTCAATGTGGTGTAGTGAGAGAGAGAGAGAGAGAGAGAGAGAGACTATTCTCAAACAACTGGATAATATCTTACCTCTTGAATAGCATGATTAAAATGGCAATGGAAGCACTATCTTAGGTCCATCTTACTGATTGTGAGCTTAGCCTTCCTGTAAGCCATTCATCATATCTGTAAACTTTTTTTATGCTTTCTTTACAGTTTACTATTTAATTTAGTGTATTCTGGCCGCTTTATCAGAAAAATTTTCAATTTTACAATTTAAGATATTGCTTTTAGGGTGGTATTTGCTATTTCCCCTACCCTAAATATCAATTCACCATCTCGAAACGGTACCAATTTGAGACAGAAAGCCCCTGTAAGTGGTTATTCATATATATATATATATATATATATATAAATATACACACTTTTTTTTGTATTAAAATTTAGATTATGTATATTGTACTTACTATAAATGTACTTATAAATTTTACAAAAATGTGGAAACAACTTCTTTTATAGCGATGATAATAAGAAGTTTTTTATTACATTTCAAATTTGCTACATTGACTACGCATAATTCTAACTAGGTGTACTTCTGAACCCTATTGTCTTTATTTTCGAAATTATCAACTCATTATTAATTATCAAACTGCAATTCATGATGTGTAAACAAACTACTTCTTGCGTTGCTTTTTCGGAAAAAATATCTAGCCTGTTCTTTTCTATCGTAACATCTGAGAATTTTTGTTATTATTATTATTATTATTGAAAATTGTTTCAGGAACTAAAATTTTATCATAGATTTTAGCAACTGTAAGAAATTTATTTATATTTTAACATAACATAATGTACCGTTTAAAAAATGCAGACATATAATTTTTTTCAGTCCAACTAGAAACAAGTGGTACAAAAGCATTCGCAAGTTCATAATTACACACAGTGACCGCTTTTACTGTAACTAAATTGATTTTGATGAGATGGTGAACATAAAAGAGGTATATATATAACCGGTATCTTTTGTTTAATTGAATGCTGGGTTGTCGGTCATTCTCAAGAGTTGTGAGTTGTGTACAGCTTTACTGAAGTAATCGCTCAGGCATGACGGAATGCAATATGGACCCTTCGTTCTTCGCTCTTCAGCTTCAATGCCCAAATTCTTTTATAAACTTTATAAAAATTCACCAGTCAGTCCACTGTGTTTGCGACTTTGTGTTGAGAATCATATAAATTGTTTAAATTACTATTTCACTAATAAGGAGCGTAATCAACGAAATATTTAAAAAAATATTTTTCAAATTTAATCTTTTATATAACGAGTCAAATAAGAAGAATGATGTTCGGTTTGAGAATAAAGTCTTATAATTAATTTTATTTTTAAGTCTTTATGATACATTTGTTGGATTTGTTTTTTTTTTCTAACGGGTAATGTAATATTGTTAAAATTATTCGAATTTATGAGTAACATACTTCAAATTCGTACACCCTTCTTTTAATATTTATATCCTCAAAATTTTCAGAGATTGACTTTAATTCTTTAAAAGATCATTAAAGAGAGCCTTGTATGATGATAATGACAACTGATCTACTAAGCTTATCATTAACGGGATCATTCTGTTTATGTTTTATGTAGATCAATATATATGTATCGGCATATATGTTGGCGCAGGGACTGAAAGCCTATGTACTAGCATTTTGCATTTAGCACATTGTCATATTTTTATGTCTTTTGTGATTTGGTAATATATAAAAAACAAGTTTCATAAATTTGTTTTTTTTTCTTTTTTTTTGTTTGTGGGTGAAAAACGCCTGTGCGTTATCATCGCCCGGTAGTTATTATTAAAAGGGTAAAATAACTTCAAAATAATAAACCACACAGGGTGTAAACATAATATTAACCATAAAATAAAAATTTACTAAAACAAGCCAAGAAGGCAAAACAAAACCCAAAACTAATACCACATACAAAGTTGATATAATATAAAAGCTAAACTAATAGAATAAAGAAAGAATAAAATCTTACCTAACTCCGATGGGTTGTGCAAAAATCCCCTCCCCGAATAGTAAAATTAAACACATAGAACTAAAAAATCAAATCGAAAATAAAGGTTAAAATTATTAAAAAACTCTCCTTACAGAAAAACCGGAAAAACATATATGAGTATATTAAATCCTTTGCAGTAACCCAGTACCATGTAAAAAGAGAAACATCGTTCCAAAATCCCGCCGAAGGGGAGTCTTTCGTGGGGGCTTTGTTAGATGGCTTACCGCCGTCTGTGGTAGCCTCTGCTCGTACCGGCAGCACGTTGGGAGCAAGAACTTTTGTATGGACGACACTGTTGGATTCAGTTATTGCGACACAGGACTTTTCATTCACCCTTGTCAGCCCAGAAATAGTGGCTATCGGCAGCACTTTGGGAGTAGGAACTTTTGTACGGACCACACTGCTGGGTTCAGTTATTGCAACGCAGGACTTTTCACTCATCCTTGTCAGCCCGGAAATAGTGCCCGTAAGCGAAGTGACCTGATCAGAAAGCATCTGAACGAGTTTCTTAAGTTTCGTGCAGGATTCGCACTGTGGAGTATGAACAGGTGAAGCAGTCTGTTTTGACGCAGCAGTGGCGAAGGACACATCAGGTTGAACGAAGTTCCGTGAGTTAACTATCTTCCTATACTTCCTGCGTGCAGCCGGGAATGATAGTTTCTGCTTAGTACAGATCTTGAGAATCGCCTTCTCTTCCTTAAAGGTTGGGCAATCTCTGGAGCGAGCCGTATGATGCGAACCACTGCAGTTCGCATATTTTTCTCTTTCCTTGCAGTTAGCGTCACTGTCTTCGGTAGCACATCGAGCACAGACCTCCGACCTCGAGCAAGATGTTGTAGTGTGACCGTACCTTTGGCACCTGAAACACCGCCGTGGGTTGGGAATGAACTGGCGTACCCGAACGGAGAGGTAACCCACTCTAATCCTCTCTGGAGGAACAGGAAGACTGAACGTCAGTACAAGGGACGGCGTCGGTTCTTCTGTCCCATTCTGCCGTTTCATCATACGTTTCACCTCTACAACACCTTGAGTACTAAGTTCATCAGCAATTTCCCTCAAATTCATTTCTAGAAGGTCACAACAAAAAATCACTCCTCGGCTGGTATTCAGGGTCTTCTGGCATGCCGTACTTACGATTATGCCGCCCATATTGGTCAGACGTAACAAAGATCGACTCTGCTCGTCGTTATATGTCTCTACCAGAATTGTCCCGTCACGTAAATTTTTAATGTTCCTCGGAGAACCAATACATCCTGTGATGCATTTACTAATCAAGAATGGTGAGACCTTTTGAAGGGAGCCACCCTCCTGATTATTCTTAACAACAACAAAGCGATCATTCTTGCACCTAACACCACCTTCATCGGCTGTAGCAAAACTATCCTCGTCAGACGAAGCTGACCGAGGCCTTTTCACCAGACTTAAGTGGTGTTTTTTTCAGATGGACCACCAACCATCATAGAATTGGTTGTAGGAACTGAAATTTTGGTCCCACGAGAACCGGCGATGTAATAGACCACTCCAGCAGAGCGCACGCGTACTGGAGCTAGAGCTAAATACAACTGGGTTTGCTCTGGTGCCCAGAGGACATCGTTCGAGACTCACTACGTAGAGCCATTCACCCATCGGCACGATAGTTCCCACCTTGGGTTACGGTTGCATTTCGTACGATGTCGCAACATCACCAAGTGTAAGTGAAAGAGAAAACTGTGTTGGGTGTTGTTGCGTAGTCAAGTAAATGTACATGTTGTAATTCATGTAGTGTACCTGGTGTAGTATACGTGCATAGTGAAAAGTATTCTGCAACTAAGTGTGTAGTGGGAAGAAAAGCTGCAGAGGCTAGGCCTGTGGGGACGCCAATCCCCAAAATCTTAAAGAATAAGACTCCCCTTCGGGGGATAAATTTGCTGTAGCGTGTGTAATTGTTGAGGTTTATTCTAAATTATAAATTGATGTTGTGATCTAGGCCTAATTCCCGTTGTATAACGACTAATAATATTAAAACCATTCATGACTAACGTACTATTTATAAATTGTTGTGAACACAATACGTAATTCTAAGAATTTCATTTACTTATTTTTAATCTACTCTAATCATTGCGCTGTGATGAATGATATACCACACATCGCTTGTAATTATGTTCTAGAAATTGTTATTATAGAAACATTTATTGCGGTGTATATTTATTTAATGAAGTGAATAGCGTTAGTGATATATATATTTATTATTTGTTATGTTGTTTTCATTTAAGGCATTGTCATAAATTCAGTCATTTAAACTTTTAATATTTCAATACAGTTATTTTCTTTTAAAATACCCAAGTTAGGAGGAAAAGATACAGTAGTTCATAGTCAGGTGAAGGAAATTGTATTCAATGTTTACAATTTCTTTTTACAAAACAATGCCGGAACTGAAACAATGAGGAAAACTGAAATGCTGAATATCGTTGTTCAGGCGAAAAAAGTATCAGAACGAACGGTCCAAAGAATTATAGCAGAAGGGAAATCAAATGAAACTGAGAAGCCATCCATGTTCGTTTCGCCGAGAAAACGTGTAAATCGTCCCAGTACTGAGTCCAGTTTAGATTAGTTTGACACGGATGCTTTAAGGCGTTTAATAAGTAAATGTAACCGAAAAATACGCTCCTATTGTGAATAGAATTGTGCAAAAAGACCGCGAAAGTGTAATTAATTTCAAAGGGAGTGAAAGGTCTTTAACGAGAATATTACGTAAAATGGGATTTAGATGGAAAAAACAGAAGACAACCGGAAAATTCTGATAGACCGATTGTATACACAGATGAACCTGCATTCACATTAGTCATGAGACACCAAAATCGTACGTAGACCTAACAAACCTTCATGAGGAACTGAAAACACCAGTATCCAAGATGTCACTATTAATAATTGCTCATACCGGCTCTAATAAAGGATTAATTAACAATGCTTTACTTATGTATCAGTCAAATAAGAAAGACGATTATCACAAATCGATGGATTCCGAAAAGTACCCGAAACGGTTACGGGAGAAGTGCATTCCCAACTTGCCACCTCGGTCGGCCATTGTATTAGGTAGCGGATCGTATCACAACGTTCTGCTGCAAAAGCAGCCAAATTTTAACTCTTTAAAAAGCGATATAATAAAACGGTAAAGAAATAATTACAATACGTTAAAGAATTGTTTGATATTGCTTTTCTATATTAGAACAATATATCAAGGTATTGTTACTGTTCTGTTGTCCCAAAATCAATGAAATAAATAAATTATTATTGTTATTATTATTATTTGGATTTTCCGGCATCTCATTGGCTCATTAAAATGAAGAAGAACGCCCACCGTCGTTTTATACGGCTGGATTGCCTGCTGATTACGAGATCTTAGCACGCCAGGTCAAGAACACTCTGAGACTTGTTAATTAAGATATGCTCATATCAGGATTGTGAGCAAAATTTTTCAAGTAAACCGTCCGGATTTTGGATGTTGATTCCAAGCATAGAACTGACGGTTAGAAGAACCGTTGCTCCTTTGCTTGATGTCAATTGTATCACTAATCCGATTGAACCTTTTTGTCGCTTCGATGTTCAATTTCAGTCGGTCCATCAGGTTTTTGAGAAGGATTAGCACCCTAAACTGTACAGCTGGATGAGTTGAACTGTACTGATGCCGATGTTCCTAATGCGGATATTAATATAGTTCTTGACGAGATAGATGCTTGAATCCTAGGTCTGCTGTTGGTCCTGATGGTCTGCCACCTTTTGTCATTAAAGGCATCACCGATGTTATAGCATCTGTTCTATCATTTTCGTACCACTGGAGTCTTCGAACCGGCGTATTCCTGATACAGGGAAGATTATGGAGGATCGGGATTAAGTCGATGTGGTTTTCTTCTGTTTTCAGAAGGCATTTGACAAAATGCCTTATCATCTGTTTGTATGTAACCTGCAGAATTCTGGGTTCAGTAGTAGTTTCATAAAATGGATTTCTTCTTACCTTTGCGACAGATGTTTTGTTGTTCGCTTTGCCAGTAGTAACACATCTAACCGTGAGTTTCTTGTAACATCTGGAGTTCCACACCTTAGTCGCTTGCTCTTCCTTCTATTCATCAATGACGTTGTTGATGTCATTTCTGTTCTTTTTGCCATGTGTGCGGACGATTTAAAGATCTTTCCGACTACATCTTCTGCTGATCATCACCTGCAACAGAGGACTACACAGCCGCTGTTCTCTAACGGTTTCAATAGAGTTCTATGCTTTTGAATTTTCATAAGGTTAAGTTTATGAACATAAACAAGGCTCAAATCTTCCCTAAGTATGGTGAGCTCTCATCAATAGTTGCTATGAGATGATAATAATCCTTCACGTTGTTTTTGCTTAAAGGTTTTACGTAGTTTACAAACACTAACTTATTGACCACTGTTTATATATATGTATATATAAAATTTCAGAAGTCACCTAATTATTATTAAAAAAGAAAAAATGAATTAATGTAAATGAGAATTAGTACAATATTCAATATCATCCAGTTAGAGGTAGTTTTTTTTTTAAGAAAGAAAGATATCCTGTTTTTTTGGATACTCTCTAGGTGAACACATTATACAGAGAGTATACGCCTCGTTGTCTTGTTGGACTCAAGCTTTATTTATCCGATCATGCTGGTCAAATTGTTGATAGAGCAAGACGTAATCTTTGTCTTATTAAATGGCTGGAGAGATCTTATCGTTTTCCTAGTATGTTTAGTTCTATATAAAGCTTCGGTACGGAAACGTTTGAATGCAACACGTTTCTTTGGAACAGAAAATCAGGTTACACATCTGACGAAATAGAAGGGGTACAGAATAATTTTCCATCCTGGCTAGGGTTTAAATTTAACCTTTTTGATCTCAGTATCACCGAACTTCGTTATCTGTTCGGTCTTCCTACATTAACAGATAGAAGGGATTTATTTGATCTCCTTTTCTTTTATAAACGTCTTTTTTTTAGTAGCTTCCATCACCTACACTGTCTCTTTCCATGTTCAACGTTCGAATTCTCGTTACACGTGCCTCTCCATTTTGCAAAATTACTCCATCTCACCTTATGAGAGATATGTCAATCCAGCATCTGGTTTGTGGAATCGAATTGATTTTTTTATCCTTTTCTAGAATTTTCCAAAAAATATAAAAGAAACTTGTTCTAGTTAGTATTTTATGTGTTTTCTTGTTTTCTGCTTCTTATTTATTTCTTAACAGTGATTACAACTTGAAATCGCTGATAAGGAGTTATTGATGCATATGATTATTAGTATATGATGATAATGAAGAAATAGTGAGTTTTATTGTATATATATATATATATATATATATATATTCTAGTAGTGACTCTTTTCCGTATGCATACTATACTTAGCCCTATGGCTGTTCACAACTGTAAAATAAAATTAAAAAAATATTATTATATTGCTTTTAATTGATTTCTTAAATTCTTTTAATCTAATATTTTATTAAATATAATTATATTTTATATATTGTCTTCTGTATTATTTTTTTTTAGTTATTTTAAATTTCTTTTTATTTTTATTTTAATTTTTAGGGTAAAACTGTTAAGGTATTTCTAATTTAGTATAATAATACACATATAATGTGTAAATATATTTACCTACAATTTTTTTCTCAACAGAAATTTTGTGGAAGCAAAGCCTGATAAGGTTTGAAAGGGTGGAATGAATTCAATGTCTAATTAATGGCTCTACTCTCTACACACCTATGCACTAATAAGATACACTCAAGCGGCAAGACAAACAACTTTAAACTTTTTTATGTATTAAAATTTTACCAGAACTGGTTGTTAAACATTCCTAAAACTACAATGTAATCATTTTAATGTAAAAATGAAGTGAAATTCACCAGCGGAGAAAAATATAAGTATTGTTGACAAGATACTACGAATTTAAAAAAAAATAGATAATAAATAACAGACTTCAGATATTAAAACATAAAAATAAAATCATACTATTTTCAACGGACTAAGAGTTAGTTATTAAATTCAATAAGATATGTGTGTGAATAATTTTTTGTCTCGAATTTTGATTTTGATTTCGGATTCGAAATAAGCATCGTTAGAAGATTACGAAAATTATCCGAATAGCCGCTATCGGTAGTCTGGTGCACCTCAATATGGCCGCCAATATTAAGGTTTTGTAATAATCATTACGCAATAACGGTGTGAGATATAAAGTTGGAACAAATGCGCTAATGCAAGATTTACTAAAATGTATGAAATACATAAATATCAATTTTGTAAATCAACTGTAAGACGCCAAAATGGCGGAAAAGCTAACTCTTTAATAATTTAAAAAAATGTATATGCCATAAAACCGCCAAAACATAAGATAAATTGTATTAACTTAGCTAAGTAGACGTTAGATATAGCTTTGTTAGAAATGAATTAATAATTGAGAACAGTAATAATAATAATAAGAATGTTCGTTCGGGAAAAGTCTTACTAGAAATTTCACTAACTATTTTTTTTAATTTCAACTTTTTGAAGACGACGCTGAATTAAAAAACAAATACCAACAACTTACTTTAAATTAAACTGGTGTCGACTTCAAAATGTACTTTAATAAATAATTGAGATTATTATTTTATATTTCACATCATTAATGCATTTTTGAAATCGATTTTGAATTTTTAAAGTTTATTTTATTTTAAAAGACCGTTTAATTTTTAACCTGTGTATGGATAGGTTTAAAGAAAAGATGTCATCTGCATAACAAAAAATCCCTTTTTAAGAAATTTGTGTCTTGGTAAAAGTGCATAATCGAAATCAGAGAAACCAAGTTAACTATCTACTCCCTAGAATGAACTAAGACCGCCTGGAATGCGAGAATATGTCGATATTTTTTTGTTTCTTTTTTAGTTTATCAATTAATCTCTAAGTTTCGGATAAAAATTATATGAATATCAGAATGTTTTTAAGTTGTGTATCATTACGTTACACCAACGTAATACTAAGAATGATGACAAAAAAATGTAATGTTCGTGGCCGTTTAATTTTCCGTATAAACAATTTTCAACACATGTTATTTGGAAGAAATTCACGCGACCACCAGAAGAGAAAATGTGGTTTATGTAAGATGGTAAGAAATGCAGTGCAGTGTAAATATTAAAAAATAAAAATTTCGTTAGCTAATTACAACAAATTTTTCTCTTAAAAATAATTTCCTTGAGTTTCAGTTACACTGTCGGAAAAAATGCGAAATTATATTTTTACGCAGCGCGACATTGTAAAATGAACTCTGTCGCCGATCTTAGTGATGAGATCATGTTTTAATTATCATAATTAATTAAAAGTACGATGCGGCATTGACCACAAAGCAGATGCTCTGATAGGCTTACTTAAATTTTTAGCTTTTGCTCCCTAGAAAGTGTCAAACTAATTTCTTGGAGCTGTACTGATACCAAATTGTAATAATACAGATGCAGTTACTTGTAACACAAAATTTTGCCGTTCGTGAGCGTTGAAGAAAAAAACAATTATCCGTCAACGTACAGTTCATTCTTGAATATTAAACACATTTTAAAATAATTTGGTTATTACAGTTTACTAGTACGATTTTTTTTTTAAATTTTACATTACTGCTACTACTACTACTACTGCTACTATTATCTTCTTTTTTTTTCTTGGGGGGGGGATATATGGGCATCCGTCACATTCTTTAAAAAAGATTTGATTCACCATCAGGTTCGTCATATGTAAGGGTGTAAAGAGCCCTTATATTTTATTTAAAAACACCAAAACTATCAACGTAGAACATTTAATCACAAACACTGAGAACACTTACAGAGTGTAAAGAGCCCTGATATTAAAAAGAAACAATAAATAAAACTAAAAAAAAGAATGTCTACAATACCAACATTATTTATATCCATATCCATAGAATTCTTTTGTTTCCCTTCTTTTTTAAACATCCCCGGAGCAACTGAAACCGCCGTTAAGCGGCACATCAGCCGCCCTAGGATACAGTGGGAGTTGACTGCCCCCCATAAATTGTCACGTAGGACTTAACCCACCGAGGTCCCCACCGCGTCATAGGAGCAACTCGACCACCTGTTCAGGACGGCCAAACAACCCCTTGGTGTGGAGGCTTTTCCCGGTCCTGACCTACCTGACTCCAGGCTTGTCTTGCACATCCCTTTGCCACGCGCCCTCCGTCCAACCTCGAGGGTCTCCCATGCCATCATCGGATGCGCTCCGACTCGCCCACTGTTGCGTGCAGGCGAGCCCGGGTGACCTAGGCAAGAGGGATACCTTCCGGCTCTACACGTGCCACGCTTCAAGACCCTCTTTTTTTGTTTTTATCCATAGAATTAATTTACTTCATTTACAGATTCTTTACCATAACGTGAAATTACTTATAGACTTGTTAGTAATCCACTGGCGTGTAGATAAGCAACTATTTTATCTTCTTTTCCACATTCCAAAACAGCAGCAACATTATTTATTAGCCCGAACCTCTTTCTGAGGTCCTTATACATGGTACACTTTTCCATTAGATGCTTGACTATAAGTGCTTCATTACAAATACCGCATATGGTCTTTATTCGCCGGTTAACAAATATAAATTTGTTATTCGCGTGTAACCGATTCTGAGTCTGGTCACCGAAACTTGTTATCGGCGAGTCAGCTTCACATCGCTCTTCTATTAATATGGAGAAGTTTTAACTGGTTTTAGTAATGGTATTTAATCTTCTCCAATCGTTACTTCTCCTGTTTCTTATTGTATTAGTTAGACAATTTTTAACACTGGCCACTCGTACAGGTATTCTATCCAGGTTATCACAGACTGTTGTCTTTCTGGCAGCTTTGTCTGCGCTTTCGTTTCCTGGAATACCAGTATTCCCTAGACTTTATTCAAATATACATCGCTGTCCTTGTCCATTTAAAACGTACAAAATGGATAGGATGTTTGCGATAAGGATGTCCTTATTATTCTTGTTCCGAATTGCAGTAAGTGCACTTAACGAATCGGAACATATAAGCACTCTCTTCGCAGAAATGTTCAGAGTAGTGAAGAGCTTATTGTACGGTAATACGTTCTGCCGCATAAACACTTGCCATATCTGGCAGTTTCCAAAAACGGGCTTCTCCATTTATATATATATATAAAACATCCAACACCGTGTTCGGTTTTAGAACCGTCAGTATAGATTTTAATATATTCTTCGTAACTATTGAGAGTTGATAAAAATTCCTGTTGGATGATTACTGCTGGTTTCTGTTTTATTTTTCCACAGAAGAGATCCAATCTTGTATTTACCACTGGTAAGAGTGGTACTTATCTTGTAGAAATTGCTAATGTCTCCGGAAAAGCAATTTCATATTTTCTTATCAGTTGGTGGTACCTTATTCCTGCTGATTTGGTATGGGTAGCACGATGTTCATATAATACAGCCAAAGATGTTGAATATTTTATTATTTATATGGTTAGGAAAGGCCAATATATTTGCGGCATATTTTAGCAGTAGGGTCTCTCTTCTATAATGTAGTGGCATTATTCCGGCTTCTGACATTTCGCCAGACATGTACGGAAAGCGCCTGTGCATATCTTATTCCACTGTTATATATTACGTTTAACTTTCGTAAATGCGACTTTCTAGCGGATGAATATACAATACATCCGTAGTCGAGTTTCGATTGAACCAGAGCTTTACACAGGCTCAGTAGTATTTCTTTATCTGAGCCCCAATTGATGTCAGATAAACATTTAATAAAGTGTAAGGCTTTTTTGCATCTATCACTCTAGTTCTGTATGTATAATCTCCACGTAAGGGATTCATCTAGTAACAGACCTTAAAATCGCACATTATGCTTGTATTCTATTGAATGGTCATCGATAGTCAAAACAGGAATTCGGTTAGGAATTCTCTTCCTATAGAAGTGTACACAGCACGTTTACTCTGGTGAAAATTTGAAACCATTATTCCTCGCATCTTCGTTGAGCGTTTATCGCTCGTTCTAATTTGTACTTCACCATAGCTCTCGTGTTGCTGGCATATATAATTACCAGATCATCGACAGACACTTTTGCTGATTTCTGCTGGAATGGCTAGTATCGGTTTATTAATGGCGTTCGTGAACAAGGTACAGCTCAACGGCGAGCCTTGTGGTATGACATTTTCCCATCTTTTTTCTGTTGAATAATCATTGTTGACACGTATTTGAAAAGTTCGTTCATTCAAATAGTTGCTGAATAATACTGACAGATTGCCGCGAATGCCCCATTCATGTAGTTGAAGCATTATTCTATGACGCCAGGTCATATCCAATGCTTTCTGCAAATCAAAGAAAACTTCGACACAATGCTTTCTTGGGATGCAGCTGATATATTATGTTCTCTAAATTAATCATTTGATTATTAATTGACTGATATTGCTTCTTGAGTTTCCCGTTTATTCTGGGAATATATTTAGATGCCGATTCAAATATGGCGTTTTTTGTAGCATCGACATCGACTTCCATAACCCCAGTGTTTTCCGGGAGTATCGAACTAGCTATAAAGCTCGTCCAATCTGCCTTATCAAACATCCATCTTTTGGAGCTGGGATATATTTTCCTTATAACGTCAGTTACAATTCGCAAATCGTCGAAACAAATCGTCTCATGTCGGTAGAATTGACCCTTCTAGCAGTGGTGGCTCATGTATAAGCACTGTGGAATTGCAGCACTCCCTATTCCCACTTGATATTATCATTTAGTATAATCAGTCCTTTTTTCTTTCTTTTTACTTGTATAATATATTATCCTTAACCTTAATGTCAGTAGTCATCCCCCATTTTATGAAAAAGATACAAAATTCTTTGTGTGGAACTGTGCGCTTCACAGTTCTAGCGGCGTGGTGTTTGGCTGTTGTGCCCATGCGCACATCGGAAGCTGCACGCAAGGCTGCGAGGGAGAATGAGCACTTTCGCTCCCGCAGTGCTGACCCTGGCGTGCTGATGGAAGGTAGGTTTTTGCTCCGCGTGTGTTATGCTTAAAACCGTGTACCATATTCTTGAATGTGTTTAAAGTGTAAAATTAGATTATTATCCTGCTTCCAGCTATTCTATTTGATTCATTTTTTCAGTTCTTTTATTTTACAGAAAACTTTAACCATGGCCTTGAAAAGACCCAGAAAAATGTTTTCTGGATCAGCACCCCCACTAATTTTAGCTACGAGCGGCCATTGGTCGGTCTGCTGTGTTTGCACAGAATCTACTACCGACTTTGTAGAATTCAGTTTACAACCTGTTGTGAATCCTGTGTAATCTTGAATTATAACACATAATCCTTCATCTTCCTGTTATGATCAGCATATTCTTTAAGTTCGTATATCTAAATAATGGCTGCAAATGATAAATATCTTTACATTTAACCTCTCTAGCGACCATAGACTAATGTTAAGTTGTAACCATTGTTTGATAAAAGTGTGAAAGGTGAATACTGTGGTAAGGTTATGTTAAGATGACAAATGGTTGATATCATGGGCTCTTCAAGTGGTGTGTATAAAAAATGACATTAAAAATATAATAAATATTTGCAAAAAGTTGTACATTGTTGTTTCGTTAAAATTGCTGGTGAAGTTTATGATTTTTACTTCAAAATTTGGCACAAATATTAAACAGTCCTTGGCCGAATCTGTAAACAAAGATTATATTAAAAAATGATCATGAAATTGATTGAAGCTAATAAGATTTCTCGTGTTGAAGATAAGATTAATAAAAGTTATTGTAATTTGTTTTGGAAAAAGCAACTCTGTAAATAGCTCAACAGTCAAATTGTAATAATCCTAAAAAAACTGTTATCTCCAGTAAGATGTCGGGGCTCAGTTAAATAAATATTTCATGACTTATGGGCTCCGTTGAAAAAATAGGACTTTTTCTGTTTGGTTGACTTCAAATATCGACGCTGACGTTGATCATTAAGAAATTTAGTAGTAAGTCATTGTACAGTGTGGAACTGAAATCTTAAACACTTTCCGGCTTATAAGGCCTTCAAGGAAGGAAATTTCTGACTGGAGATTATGAGACGGTCTTTTTCAACTAGATCTCAGGCTCGAACGGATACTGACTGACTAATACCACTTCCATAATTTGTCGTTTAATTACTTTATCATTTAATAATATTTGTCATTTTAATAACACCTTAAAAATTTTAGTATGACTTCATTTCACCGGAGGAACTGAAATCCGGCAGAAATGGTTCGCTAACCGTAACTCGATAGCAAAGCGTTTTCGGACTTATGTTTATATGAACTTTTTTCCTTATTTCAAGCAGTAGAATAATTTCAGATTATCTCTCTTTCCTTTTGAAAGAGGTATAACAAAGTTATACTCTGTATAACAAAGTTTTTCAGAATTTGATAAAAATATTTTTTTTTTACAAAATATCAGTTTGGTTTTAGGTAGACACTAAGTATTGCGGATTCTATTTTTAATTTGTATCTGGTATTTAATATCTGCTGATAGATATTATTTTGCTTTGCGGGAAATTATTTTGCTTTTGAAATAGGTAAAATCTTACCTTTCACCATTTTCAGAAGATTTTGTTGATTATTCTTGCGCCATTATAATTTAAGAAAACAAATTACTGTGTGTCACTAGTTCAGTACAAGGTACCTTCCTTCTAATATTCGCCTACTTAACGTTTGTTTACGTTTATTACCTATCTTAAACTGAAATTCATACCAATTTTGATACCCATGCAGACGAAACAAAGTCTGCATACCGTTCTCGCAGTCAAACTGGACTGACATCCAATCAGTTTGTTAGAAACTAGATCCATCTATCACAGTTATTTTTTCTGGGTTTGAAAATACTGATTGTTCTTTGACTTAGAAAGAACACGTGAAGTTCGTTAACATTAAGCTAACAAATGATTTCTTAGTAAGTCTTTTCCAAATTGTCGAATGGCGCACTCTAATAGATTATTATACTTACGTATATTCTAAAACTCCGTACAACGTTATTAATAAAAAATAACTTTAACAGGATTTACAGCAATGTTAGTAAACAATCATACACCAGAAATAAAAGTAGTTACGAGTATCATCACTTCCAAAGAATATCATTGTACGAAAAATCAACAAAATATAATGTATTAATATTTTGTAATAAACGACAACATTAAGAAAATTAGGGAATTAAACAAATCTTTTTAAACCTTTGTATAGACTGCTTTTACACGGTTTCAGTAGACGTACTTTAAATTTTATGTATTTAATGCGCAGTATAGTGGCTTTTGTTATTATTTTTTTTTTTTTTTGGTTCGAATAGTCCTCTTTGGTCCACGAGTTTCAATTAATTCATCTTCGAAAATTGTTTGTCCTTCCACACACTTCTATCATAATCTTCCTGTGTTTTTGTTTCCTTTCTTCAGCCAAGTTGTTCCGGCCCGATATTTTTTTCTCCTCAAAACTTGCTGTTCTTTGTAATTTGTTCCTCAGAAGTGATCGTTGTTTGATATCGGCGTCAGTTGTTCCGAGTTTGTTTAAATCTTTCCTTGTTTCTAGAAACCGTTAGTTGTTGGTTTTTTGTTTCGTAGGTGTATGAAAATTTTGTTTATGAGTCTGTTTAGGTCCATTCTTTGTAGATGTTCATAGAATGAAATCCTTCGTTTTCTGATAGTGTCTGTAAACTTTTCAATTTGTGTAGTTTAGTCTTTGTTATTTCGTCTTTGGTGCTGTCCATTTTCTTTGATCGGTCCTAATATTTTCCTCGGTATTTTTCTTTCTTCCACTTGCAGTTAACTTTGATCACCACGTCTGCTAAGGGTTACACATTCTGTTGCGTAAAGGGCTTCAGATCGAATTACTGTCTTTGTTGTACAATGTCTTAATTTTGTGTCGAAAGAAATAGATTTTTTGTTATTTATTATATTTTTATGACTCATATTTTTATGTTATGTCGACTAGTCTACCATTTAGGTCGTGTACTTTTGAAAATCGCAAGTCTTCGTTTACGAACTGCAAACTCTCATGGTCTACATTTCATACATCTTTACGTTTCAATTTGTTTTAAAAGAACACAAGCTTAAATGCTTTCACGCTCGGAAATAAAGTGCACAGTTACCTCCGTAGAGTTACAGTGCCTGAAATGACATAAAAAAGTCAGGACTCATGGGAGCAAGGTCAAAGGAGTAATGTTTTTATTCTTTTGATGACTGCTTAGCGATTCCTTTGGAGAATTAAGCAGTCCGTACTCAACGCGTATTTGTTTTGCAGGTTCGCTAAATGTTTCATGTTCTGAGAACTTAATCTAACGACGTACGTTATATGTATTATGTTAAACATTTATTATTTTTATTATCCGATAAATTAAGTAAGTCTATCCAAATTTGTGTATCATCGAAAATTTTAAATATGAAGGGATAAACAGCATCAAACGAGATCATACTATACGGTATTTTATTCTTGAAAAATTTAAAATCAGGTTTATGTAATCTCTTTAGGAAAGATTTTATAAAATATTAAATAATACAAGATGTTAGAGTTCTTTCAGAAGTCTTAATTTCTGCAGGTAAACGTATTGATATTTAGAATATTTTTCATCGAGACCCGCTATTAGAAGTACTACAAATATAATTTACGTTTGATTACAATTATCAACCAAAAATTACATTTTCAAATGATTTCACAATTTTTCCCGGTTACCAATGAAAATAATTTATACGAACTTATAAATACTAGGTTTACTGATATCACAAAAAAGTTCAAAAACTTAACGCGATAGGACGTTATGAATCGAGTATACAAACACTAAATACAATAACGTAACAGACACTACGAATAGTAAACAGTATTCAAAAGTAGAGAGGAGGCATCCGCTTCCTTGTAAAATTTTAGATTAGATTAGAATTTAAATTAAAATTATAGGATAGAGTATATTTTTCAAATATTATGCCATCAATATTATCGAACTATTTCTGTATTTGTACAAGAACTGAATGAGTATTTTGTAAAAAAATAACATCGGCTATTTAAAATAATTTATTTCATAGTATTATTTAAGTTCAGTGAAAGAAATAATTAAATAAAGTATCAATTAAAATTCTTTTTAAGAAGTTCGTCGTCCTTGGATGAAAAAATATTAAAACGCTTTTACTAACCCTCTAAAAATGATTCGTCAATCAAATTTCGGGATGGATCGGTGGTTGTATCTTCCATTTTCATGTTTGTAATTCTTTTCCCGCTATTACACATCGCATTCTCATTCGCGAGATTCACATTTATGCGGTGAATCTCAATTATAAGTTCAGCACTTAAGTGAATTTGATTTTAAAAATTCACTTTCGAGTAATGTAGTACCGTACTTAGTTCGTAAAATAAAAACAACTTATAAGGCCTGTAATGTATTTTTAAAATTAACTCCGTTTAATTCATTAGCGGTAAGTAAATAGAATCTACTTTTTTCTTTTGTAAGGCCTAATGCCGAGAACCAGACAACGAAATCGGAATACTTACTTAGAATCGAATAAATAAAAAATCTTATGTATCTCGGTTTACAATACTCAAAGCGTAATTATGTAACAGCAATAATAGTTCTAATTTATCTATGCGATCGCATGTGCGCACTCGTGCACATATACTTACTTTTTAAGATCTACTTTAAAAAAACGTATTAATTAAAAAAAGCATTTGTACGTAAATTTTTATAGTATATTTTTTTTGTGCGTTTTCGTAGTAACATTTTTAAACCAATTTTGCTTTTTTTGCAGTTTATGTAATAAAATTATACGAGTGAAAAAATATAGTAAACTAATTAATAATAATAACAGTGTTTTGGAAGGTTGTTCACTCATGAGAGTGAATCTCACAGAAAAAACGGAGAGGGAGGGAGTTTTAATGTTGAATTTGTATGTAGTGGGGGAAAGGACTGGAACTAAACGTTTGTCGGCGACTCTCCGTCAGTCCGGTGAATGTCGAGCAGGTATGTGGATGGTAGTGAGGTGGGTTTTGTTGTCGGCTTGCCTGACTGGTAGCATCGGCTGGAGTCACAAATGTGAACGAATTCATATATCCATGTGCCAGGAATTGGGCTATAATTTGACTGTCATGCCCAACTTTGTAGGACACGAGGATCAAGCACAAGCTGAAAGAGGGGTAAGTTAACATCCGTAATCATTTAAGTTTATATTTTTAAAAATTCCGACTGATCATTTATAAATACAGAAACTTCCGAAGGAGTGTATATTAAGTGTTGCGTTTTTTATAAAATCTAGGATATTTTACTTACTTTATCTTTATAAACTAAAGGCAAGAAATACTAATTAATTTATGAAACAAACCATTATGTGTTTAAACTTCCATGTTTTGTGGCTGCGCTATGTTTATTAACATTGGTTTCCGTTTCAGCAGTTAATTACGAGGTTTATTGCCTCTTTTTCGGTAAAGTGGTAGCGAAATGATATTGTCTTATTACTGTTTTGATGCGAGTTCACCTTTCTTTTTGCGTAAAGGCAGCCTTTGTAACAATAACTAATAAAACCAAACATACCGAATTTATTTGTAGCAAAGTTCAATCCAACATTACTGCGTATTTCATTACCTCGTTGCTTACACTTTGTCGCACATTTAATATTTTAACATGTGTTTGATATTTGAGCGACATTGTCTTGCATGTTTTTTTATTTTAAAGGTACATTGGTGCTATCAATTCATGTACTTTCCACAGGATCTCCGAATGATATAATTTTTTTAAAAAACCGATTGAAATACTTTTTTCTTTAAATACTTTTATTTATAGTCTCATCAACAATTGAAGTCATTAGCGACTTATTAGTGTAATGTAACTGTACCGATAAATTTGTAGTTTTGAACAAACTCGGGTCGACTACTCCTGAGAAGTGTGGTTAATTGAAGCCCAACCACCAAAAAACACCGGTATCCGATCTAGTATTCAAAAACAAATAAAAGTAAGTACCTAAAATAGAAAGAAATAATATTTATTTCTTGAAAAAGTAAAAAAAATCTTAGTATTCGTGAAACTTATGGATGTAACTGTCACGTTTTATCTATGACTTGAATTTTAAACTGGAGTAGGCTTTTTTCGACCTTATTCTGTTTGTAAGCTGCCAGTATAAGAAACATTTTTTGGGAATGAGGGGAATCAAACATATTTCTGAATTTCTGCACATCAGCCACTAACTAAAACTTCAGTAGATAATTATAAAATGTTATTAAAAATTATTAAAAAAGTGAAAATCCCCACCTTACCAGCAAACTAAATCTGTCCCATAATCACAATCATGCTCATAATCACGAGTGTACTGATAAGTAGCAAACAGTCATGACTGCTTAATCATTTTAATTTTTTGACTTTATAATATTATTTTATTCTCCTGACGATGATCTAAAAACTGAAAGATCTAGAGAGACACATTTAATTTGCTGGTAAGGTGGATTTTCACTTTTTTTAATAATTATTAAATATATCAGCGGTAACCATATTTGAGAAATTAATTGCAATCTGGTTGTTATGAATGCTTGAAGAACGATTCATAAATATTGTACTAGTTCCTTATCAGCTATTTTTGCAAAAGATAACCCCAAAATGATTATTTATTAAATATAAATAACGCAACGCCATCGAATAAGAAAGTTTTTAAAAAAAATTTTTTAATTTAGATCATAGGTTGAGAAGGGCATCGACCATATTTTTAGTTACTAAGAGTAATTTTGAGTGATGCCTAATTATCGCTTCACTATTTCAGAAATAAAACGGCATCACTTAGTTGTTTTTATATTGTGTAACCTGTTTTCATTACTGATCAGTTAAATTCTAGATTTATGTATTTCTTTTTTGCTATTAGGTTTTATAGAAATAGAACAAAAGTGACGTGTTAAGTTTTTAGTAACAGCAGTCATACAGTAAAAATTCATAAGCTATGATTTTCCTAACCTAAACTATTGTCAAAAATACTGACATTTACGAACACTGCATTATATCTTTTAGACAATGTTTTAATTAATGACTATTCCGCGCATTTCTTTTCATTTTGTTTCTTTGAAGTTGTATTAACGGTCTAGAAAAAATGTCTACTTCGTGTATATATATATATATATATATATATATATACACGAAGTAGACATTTATATATATATATATGTCATATTAACTGACATTAAAATTTGAATTAGTTGTATATACTTTAGAATGTTTTACGTTAGGAAATAACGCTGAAATTACTGCATTTTTTAATTAAGTATTCTTTAAAAATCTTTCTTTGAACATTTTAAAATTGCTCTTTATACGCAATTAGTGTGCAATAAAGTTTGCTATGTGCTTACAGAAACTGTTATTTTTCCTTAATTTTCTCCAAGTTGTTCGATGGTGCAATTTGCGGCACTTCGCTCGCGAAAGTCAGAAGTAGGAGCGGTGTTTATATTTAATAGATATGTTTAAAGCACCTTACTGGGTATAATAACCAGTCCGGGTATTGTCAGCCGAGGAAACAGACGGATGCTGCGGCGTAGTAAAGGAAGATAGAAAGGTAGAATGAGAAGAGAAAAGAGACAGAAGAAATATTCGAGAGAGCTGGAGCTAACGTTGAGCGAACGACAGAGAGGGAAGAAAATTACCTATCTCCTTCCTTCGATTCTGCTCTCGCTCAAACGAAACACGCCGCATATCTACCTGTCATAAAGAAATGTTGTTCTAGCCTGTGGACGGCCGCCCCGGTATTATAACGTTTAATAAAAAAACCTTCCTACTATTACCCGTCCCGATCGCTAAAGGTAATAGTTTAGAAAGAGAAGCTTATTTTTTTAAATTTTACCAGTCATTGTAACACCGTTCCTTGGAATAACCAAGCAAATTTTTTAAAAATGCATCTACAGTGCATCAGAACAATCATTTATTGCGAATGAAATAAACGCACACTAATTTTAATAAATGCAACAAATACTTTTCGTTGAATATTATGATTAAAATTCTTTTCCGTTTTGTCGGCAATACGAAAGGTTTTATAAATCTTTCTTGTTACTTTATAAATCTTTCGCGATGTAAATCTATCTGAATTCTGTTATACCCATAAATTTGTCACCGTAGTTTCCATACATACGAACTAAAAATAAAGAAGTTTATCATAAGAGAAGACCGATAGATATTATTAGTGAAAAATTTGGTCCCCGATGTTGACGAGCCAGTTGATTTTTTTTATGAAGTACAGAGATAATAATGTCTGTAATTATTAAAACAGATTTATTAAATAAATTGATTTTAATTTTTTATGAAAATATAATTTCCCCTTAAATATTATTGAAAAGTTTAACAAAGGTCGCTGGACCTTTGCCGTCATTTATGTTAGCAAGTTGTAGGAGGAAAACAATTTTAATCTTGGTAGAAAATTTACACCCACACATTTTTTGTATGCTTAGTGGAAGTTCAGTTTGATCTCTCATTATCTTAGGTATAGATCTTAGATCTATTTCTTCAGCCTTTCTACAATGAATAATTACATGGTAGAGTATCTCTCATTCAAAAGGATCAAAGTAATTTTTTGTTCGCTTTATAACATTTTTTTCCATTACAAATAAATGAATAACAAAATAAATATCAGTATTAATAGTATATTCATATTATTAATAAAATTAATTACATCCTATAACAATAATAATAATAGTAATAATAATGTTTGCTGTTTTTTTTTTTTCAATCGATAGAAAATTAATCTATAAAAATGTTTATGTAACTTTTGGATCGTTATGGTGAGACACCTTTTGTTGATGCTCTTAAGTACTTTTTTATTTGTACAGTAATAGTACTTCGAAATTTTATTTCTGCTCTCATATATTAGTGTACTATATCCACCGTATAAAAAAATTTGAAGCCAAATTGAATATATTAGACAGTTTTTTTCAGAAGCCAAAAAAAATATATAAAAGAAACACCACACTGCATACCAAAAAAAAAAGGTTGACTAAATGTCTGTCAGTTACTTATTAACTAACCGAAAATCTGCTGTTTTTTAAGTGTTTTAGCCTAATTTTCACTATTACTAGATTTATCATCTTTGACATCCATATTTGAATCTTCAGCCACGTAAAGAATAAATGTTAAAGATCCGTATAGCTGACCTTAAATTTCTAAGTAATTTCTGCATGAAACTTTTATTTCTAAATCGTTTTTTTTCAGCCTACTGTGATCACCAAACTTTAAAAAAACCCGGTCGATCGTTCGTTTTCAATAATTAGTGTTATAGATGGAGTCTGTGTACGATTCTAGGGAGTATCGTACACAGACAATAGTTAAGCCGATCAGTATCTGTATTCTTTATAATAGACGGGCACCCTGGTGTGATGTTAGCTTCGCGTTCCGTGATCACGCCAAGCCCCACATTATTACCTTCCACTGTCTAATATTTCTGCTCGGTTGTAGTGCCTGTTGAAATGAAATCTTTACTTTAACTTTAAGCGGGGTTTCTACAGATTGCTCCGCATCTCGATCTCCATTCTTTCTTGCCCATCCAGTCACCGTCCACAATCTCTCTCTCTTCCATCGCCCTCTGCGCCCCTCCTCTTAACGTCTTTCTGGGTCGAATTCTCTTCCTTCTTGTTGCAGGACAAAAATCTAATATCCTTTTTGACTACATTTCCTCACCCAACCGTTGAACATGTCCGTACCAAACTTAATTGTTTTTCTTCGATTCTTTTTATTGTGGGAGTTGTCCGTTTTACCCTATCTTTAATTGCTTCATTCCTTATTGGTCCAGTTTTGAAAGTCGGCACACTCTGCGTAAAAAAGATCATTTTCAGAACCACCAAACGCTTCCTATTCCTTTTGCTCATCTATCAGCACTTTGAGCCATAATTCATAATAGGTTCAACTACTCCATTATACAACATCTGTTTAGTTCTGATTGTTATATTTGATGACCAGAGTAAGCTATTCAATTTTTAAATCGCCGCTCTTCCCTGTCCAATCCTCGCTCTGATATCAACCTAACCTCCATCCTCGAAAATAATCCCAGTATCCCAAGTACTTAATCTTGTCACAAATTTTCACCCCTTCCAGCTCCGTGACTAAATCCTCTCCTCTCTCACCTACCACAACGTATCCCGTTTTCCTTAAATTAATTTTCATGCCCCATTTGAGGTATTCCTTTCTTAATTTTCTTAGCACATACAAGATATCCTCACTGTCATAAGCCAACACCACCTGATCTTCCTGAAAGAACAGTATATGCAGGCTATCGTTCCCTTGTCTATTTCCACCCCGTGCACTTTCTTTAACGCTTCTTGCGCATATATTTTATACAGTTTGGTAACCTACCTTCAAACCGTTGGTAATGATTCATCAGAAACCTCAGAATTTCTTGAAATATCATTCCCCATCTTCATTGAACATTCAAAATTTTTATACAAATTGTATATCGATCTGATATATACCTCATTTAAGTTTACGTTCCCAAGAACCTCAAAGAATTTATACAGCGGGACATTGTCATCGGCCTTCTCTAAATCAATGAAAAGTGTGTACACTGTTCCTCTCAATCACCGTCTCAAAGTAAAAATATTATCCAGACATGAACGCCCTGCCCTAAAATAATTCTGCTCCTCCAGATCAACAATATCACTTTCAATCCTCTCTTTTAATATTCGGCCATACAACCTTGCCAAAGAATTAGTGACATTAATGTCTATAATTACTATAGATCTTCTTGTTTCCTTTCTTGTATACTGAACTAATATAACCAATATTTCATTCTTTTGGTAAGTCATCTCCTTTGATTAAAAACTTATTAAACATATTACAAATCCATTCTAATAAGTATTCAACTCATTCATTATCCATTCTAATAATTCAGTAGTTCCATGTTTCAACTCAATAGCAATGCCTCTCGGCCCAGGCGCTTTCCTATTTGCTACCCTTCACAGTTTTCACCAGTTCATCCTTACTAATCTCAATTATATCCGGTATTACCTCTGCAAAATTAACTAGTTTATTCTCCTTTACTTTTTAGTTTATTCTCTTCTTTCTTTATTCAGTAAACCTTATAGTACTCATCCCATTCCTTTAAACCGATTACACTCACTGACCTCTTACATTTATCTGATCTATCTTTTCTCAAATCATTAATAAGCTTCCAATCCCCTGCTGCCTACGCACCTTTCCATCTTCTCACATCTCTTCTCCCATGCCTCCTCATTTGCCCTTACAACTTCTTTCTTAACCTCTCTGTTTATACTCAAATAAGCCTTTATATCTTCAATATCCCTTATCTGAATCCACTTCAAATACAACTCCTTCTTAAGCTTAACCTTGGTCTCTATATTCTTATTTCACCATCCAGGTTCAGATGCACTCCTTCATGCTAAAAACCCAAGCTTGCTTGCAGCTTGCAGTATGCTTTGTTTAATCTGTAGATAAATTGCACTCTACAATACCTTTTTTCACCTTTAGCTCTTTAGTTAATCTTGAGTTTGTACAAGAATTCCATCGACTCATCTTTCATCTTTCTGATCGAAATCTTTAGCTGTAAAAAATATTTTCCGAACGTCGAGTTGTTGGCCCAACCCTTCACCGATTCTTAAACTTTTTTGTCCTTTATTTTACTTTCTATTTTACACTTATTATTACAAGCTTTACATCGTCTTTTAAGTCTTATAAATTTGTTTTCGTTTTATTTATTTTAGAGACTACTATATGAATCGTATGCGAGTGTATTCATCCGTATAATATTTATCGCATATGCTTTTTTTTGTGAATGTATGTTTTTCCTTTAAATTCATTTGTCTAGATAAACAAAATGAAAACCTTAGAAAAAATAAAATTAGGATCGCAGAGATTTCTGTAATAACGTTTACGATTTTAGTTTTATAGATTTCCAACAATATTTTGAGGCCTTAAATTAAAATAAAATCTAGATAGCAGTCTATTCGTGACTATCGTACATACATTATTTATTTCTTGTAAATGTTTGCACGAATAGAATATTGTATTATCCTTACGAAACCGTGTTCTAATTAAAATTCGAATACAAATCACTAGTCCTTTTTTTAAAAATATACTGTATACTAATTTTTATTTATGCGCTGATAAAAATTTATTATCGCTATATTTTGAACAAGAATATTCTTACCCTAATGCTTATTATTTTACTGTATTAGACTTTACAGCTACATCGTAATTACAAGTAACTTACATTGCATTGCAAAAAATCTATTCAAATTACACGCTGCATATTCTAATATTTAAACAACGCATGAAAAAAGATTTTAAGATATTAATTTTTAATTATGTTTTATTTGAAACGTTAATTGCTTAACTGTATCGAGTTGAAGCTTCAACAAGTGAAAACATTTACAGAGTCGTTACTTTTCTGTCCTTAACTTCAGTATATTTAATATTGTATTAGTTATTAGGCCGAAGTTTTCTATCATCAGATCACCCTTATTATATCTCAATTTACCCAGTAAAATATGCTTATATTTCGAGAAAAAAAAATACAAAGCTTGGTGTAAATTTGAAAGAAACATTCTCAAAAAGCCATCATTTCTTGCTTTGGACTCCAACATTTCAGTCCGAGTCGCCGAGAATCTTTTTAAAACTTCACTCGCCGATTAATTTCTCTTATTAAACTAACACATCGGCTATTTTTGAACAATAGTCACAGGAGTTTTGGAGAAGTGATATTACTATTCCCTCATTAGATCGCTAAGGATTCACACCGTGGAGTTTTAGTCATAATGCGTTCATATTGGTAAATGTTTGTTTGAATACTAGCCAAAAAGTCTGATGTAGACACCTCATGACTTCCTAGTACCCCTATTAAATTACATATATACATTTGTTTTAAAGGAAAAGTACATAAAATTTTATTTCATTAAAAACCTATGATATTTTTTCATACTTTTTTTTATTGTTATTATTGGATTATTATTTACTATAAAACTCTTTTTACAATCAGAGTAAATAATTAATAATAATAATAATTATTAATATTATAAATTAATAGTAAATCAATAAATTTAAGTTAAAAAAAGGAGACGAAGTCGGATTTGAACCGATGTGCTTCCTCCGATGTGAATGTGTAAGATCCACATATTTCATTAATTAAAATTTTATTTGGCTATAACTCTGGAACCAATGAAAACAAGCACCACTTACGACATATCGTTAAAAAGCTCTCAATGAGGACTTATTACTGCAGTTAAGAAAAAGTCAAAATTCCAATTTTTTTTTTTTATTTTGGGCTTTTTTGAATATTTTTGGTCCAGACGATTGCAATGAAAAGAGGAGGTGCAGAACTAGATGTTACAACAGTCCTAAATCCAAAATTTCAACATCCTACGGCTAATCGTTTTTTAGTTATACGAGATACATATGCGTAGACGTCGCGCCGAAACTAGTCAAAATGGATGATCAAAATGAATATCTCCGTTGAAATCTGAAAACCGAATTTTTCGCGGTCACAATACTTCCTTTACTTTGTACAAGGAAGTAAAAATCGGAGTGAATAAATTCCGAACTATGAAACACATTACGCTTTATTAAGAAAAAACTACTGGCTAAATCCTTTTCAACGTCGTTAAATATAATGCTGCTTACGTTTGTTTTCCGTTACGTCGATATATCATGAAATTAAACTTCAACTTTTTTCTTTGGGAACTTAAAATATATAAAATTAAATATGCAGCACTAGATAGACCATTCAAAACAATTTAGCTACATTAATCGTATTACAAATTAAGTTAAATGTAATATTGTTTATTTGATTTGAATCAATCTCAGTTAATTAACGTGAACTCTATTTCACTGCCGAGTTATATCGTTGAACAGTTATCATTAAGCTTGTATAAATTAGGAAGGTTAATCGTTTAAGAGTACGTTATTAAACGATAGGTCTACGTTGAATTTCATTTAGTTTAATAAAAACATTTCCGTTAGGAGTATATTATATTTAAAAAATCTTTATACGTTAAAATCTTTCTGTTTCTACAGACAATGCTTCTGAACGGCTCGTCCGTCTGTAAGGAGACTTGCAAGTTTTTGCCCCGATTCAAAATAAAGATACAGCATTTTATTTTATAGCATTTTTGCACAAATTTTAAACCGAGTCTAAATTATTTTCCTCGTTATCATGAGATAAATAAAAATTAAAAGATATATCAGTATAGAATGGAATACTAATAGGGCTTGTTACGCATCAGGATTTTTTTAAACAGTAAGACATAAATCGATCACAGCGACAGGAATATTTACAAATATATTTAACTGTATTAGTACAGATTTAAAAAATTATTAATTTGAGGGTACCATACCTAGCCGTAAGAGAAACGGAAAAGTCAAGGTTGAACATTAAAACAGTAAAATCTACAAGTATTTCCAACTAAGAAGAAGCGTTTGAATTCCTTTTCATTAGACTTATAAATGGAACAGAACAGTATAAACGATTAAATATTTACTTAATAGGTGGGAGAACCCCATTTACAGGTGCCTAAGCAGTGTCGGGCTCGTTAACAGGTTCCGCCAATTATAGCCAAGGGCGTTTGTATTCCTGCGCACTACCGACTAAACCTCCACCCCTGACTTCCCCCTTCGTGGGACTGCTTATAAAACATTTCATCAGAAGAAGGGGGAATCGCCCACACACACACAGTCATAACAAACCAACAAATGTCACACACCACACAAACAACTCCACTGGAAGCAACACATACAGCAGGTCAAATACAAACACCGACAACATCACATAAGAACCCTGCAGAAAATAGGACAAAGCTTCTAACATCCACAACACCCAGGCGTTACACACCCACACAGCAGTCAAAACAGAAATCTCAAATAGTCACACCACTTACCAGTGGCCACCATCAGACGCACGAGCAGAGTGTTCCCGGCCTCATCGCATCCAGGCGACCCCGACACGTACGGGGGACCCTGTAGGCAATCAGTCGAGAACCTGTCCGCCCCCGCGCCCTCCGGCGCCATTCTCCCCTGCGGAACTCTTCATATAATTGCAGCTTCCTCATGATCGTCCTGATGAATCTATCCACAGTCTTCCACTGTGCCTCACCTTGTAATAGGATTTGTAGGGTATCTTCAGAACGGAAATGTGCTCACGTCTCAGCTTGCCGAGAATCTCTACGCTCTATGGCGAATCGCGGGCACAAAAAGAAAACATGTTGGGGGGGTCTCTTCCACGACGCACTCCGGACAATTTTCAGATAGATCGAGCCCGAATTTATACATATAAGACATGAATCCTCCATGACCCACCAGGAATTGTGTTAACTCAAAACTCAGCGTGCCATGGGTCCTCCGGCACCAACCTCTGATGTCTCCAATAAGGCGGTCGGTCCACCTACCCTTCGTGGCCCGGTCCCACCGCTCCTGTCATGTTTGTGCGATCTCTTCTACTAGTTCTTCAGCAGAACGTTTCCTTTCCTCTAATGGGAATGTTCTCAGTTCCCTAGTTCTGCTACGCCGCATTATCATCAAGTACACAGGTGGGAATCCAGCAATCACCTCAACCGCTTCCCTGGACACCGTCCTATAGATGGCCGCTACTCTGATGCAACACCTCCTATGGATGGATTCCAATTTACCCCTGTACTTGGAAAATCTAAGAACGCCCGCTCACAACTAGGGACGCCATATAGCAGGGCTGAATAGACCACACCAGTAAGCAGTTTCCTCCTATGTTCGGTGAGCCCTCTTGTATTCGGGAGTAGGCTAACAATAAGCCTCCTCGTTTTCTCTGCCTTCTCACAAGCCCGGAGTACGTGAGTACTAAATCTTAGTCTGGTGTCAACCCAAATTCTCAAGTATTTTATGGCCACCTGAGACACAATTTCTCTGCTGTCAAGGATCAGATGTAAAGTTGGCCTCCTCCTAGCGGCAGAGATCACCACCATCTCCGTCTTTTCAGGAGCCAACTCCAGTCCTACCCCAGCCATCCACTCACTAATCCTTGTGTATACGACTCAGTTATTTTGCCTACAGCCTCATACCTTGTTTCCGCCTCCACTAGCAACGCTATATCATCTGCGTAGCCAAATAATGTAACCGATTGTCGGAGAACAACCCGAAACACTCCATTATAAGCCATCTTCCAGAAGGTCGGTCCAAGGACCGACCCCTGTGGCACCCCTCTATCGAGGTTCTTCTCAACATACCTATCATGCAATCTAATGATCATCTGACGTCCGATGAGGTAATTTCGCACCATCCATCGCAGGTAAGACGGGACACGAAGGTCCTCCATTGCTCCCATTATTGCTGAAGAGCGAATACAATTAAACACGTTTCGTACGTCCAGTGTGACTAGGACGCAGATCCTACCATCACCTCTTCCCAAGGCTACTCCTGCCAAGTCGCAGAGAGCAGCCACAGCATCGAGGGCGGACTTACTCCTGCGAAATCCATATTGATTCGCAGAGAGCCCGCCCTGCTCTTCCAGTACACCAACTATCCTTTGCTGAAGCATACGTTCCAGCACCTTCGCTAGCGCATCAATCATCGCCTCCTCGGAACGAAGAGGGAAGTGCCAAATCCCTCCCCGGTTTAGGAACTAGCACCATCCGCTTACGCTTCCATCTACCAGGAAAAGCTGTCTCTTTAAGACAGGCGTTGTATGTCTGTAGAAACGCCTCTGGCTCAGCCCAAGCCGCCACCTTGATAACCATATTAAGCAGAAGATCCGGGCCAGGCGCCCTGGCCGACGATGTTCGTGTGATCGCCGTCTCCAGTTCTGCATTGGTAAACAGCGGTGTAGTCCCAGCCGTGCCTCTCACCTCTGGGAGTACTTCGTCCACCGAGGAACTGTGCGTTTCACAGTTCCAGAGGCGTGGTTTTTGGCTGCTGTGCGCATATGCACATAGGAAGCTGCACACGAGGCTGCGAGGGAGAGAGCACTGTCTCTCCTGCAGTGCTGATCCTGGCATGTTGGTAGAAGGTAGTTTTTTTTTTATTCCGTGTGTGTGGAAGGTTCCTTGTTCGTTCCCTTTTCTAGTTTAGTCGGTGGAAGGAATATGAAAGCGGTTTAGTTGTTTTTTCAGTAGTGGCGGAAAGCAAGGGCTCATTTCTTGCCAAATCTGTCCAAAAACACGCTAGTAGGGCAAAGAGAAGGTTATTAGTAAAAACTAATTATGTATTTGTTTCTACGTACATAGAGATTTAAATTAAGAACCACTGGACCACGGTGTTTTTAAGCGGACATTTTACTGTTATTATCTAATAATACTAAAAAAATATTATCTATATTGGCATTTTATTATTTATTAGGTCAAACCGATTACGGCTTTTAAACACAATCTGCTTAAAAACCGTGTACTATATTCTTGAATGTGATAAAGTGTAGAATTAGATTATTATCCTGCTTCCAGCTATTCTATTCGATTCATTTTTTTCGGTTCTTTTATTTTACGAAAAACTTTAACCCCGGCCTTGAAAATGCCCAGAAAAAAGTTTTCTAGAGCAGCACCCCCACTAGTTTTAGCTACGAGCCGCCATTGCATGTATGTATAAAATACTAATGCGTGCTATAAAAGATACTAATGTACTATAAAATTAACATCAAGTGTCACTTGTATGTTACAAAACCGTCTTCTTTTTTATATATATTGATTTCATTATTATGTCTTCTAACTGTGAATAACAAACTATGTTAAGATTATAGAGATCTTGTTTCCCGGAGCGATCGGTTGTTATTTCAGGAGATTTATCGTTATAGTAAAACGCTTAAAAAATTACTTCTTGTCAAGAAAATGAGTTTAAGAAGACATAGCTTATTAAGCAGACTTGGATGTGTATAATATTGTTACCAGAAGTCTTCTTTGAGAGCCGTCGATAGGATGACTGGGAAGATTAAATTCTATTCTTGACGCTGATAATGTTTTTGAAGATAACATTCTAGTTATGCGTGGAAGTGTTTTTCAACAGCGTTATCTTTTATTTTATGAATCCTTTAATATATGAACCTACAACTTACGCATGTTTTCATTATATTTGTAAATCTATATCTTAAGGAAATTTTATTTTTAGATTTTAAGTTGTTCTGTTATAGTTACAGCAATGCCCAATGGATTAGTTTAGCTTTTCTGAAAATTACTTTAGTGACTGTAAGACAAGATACGTATCAAAGTATAATAAGCGTTCGGAATCATTCGACGTAGTAAATTATTGTCAGTTTTAAATCTCAAGGATGATTTTTATTTTTATAAACCGTTTTATAATGTTTGCTAAGATATTTTGTGTTCCGGAGGTAAGATCTTTCTTCAAAAGTGTGTTATAAAAGCGACATGTTTCTTCGAACAGGGACTACATTCTGTTTATTGTACGTATTACAATGGAACATTCTATAAGTGATTCGTAGTATACGAAGTAATTCACACAGCCGACCTTACCGGTAAGTTTTTTTCGGAACTCCTCAATAAAATCTATTGTACTACATTTTTAAAGCGATAGAGTTTTATTATAGTCTATAGATTTTAATTTTTAAATAAAATCTTTTACATTTTCCATAAAATTTACTAAAATGCTCTTTTACGAGTCCTTGTAACTAGTCTTTTGTTATTTATTCTAATAAAATTTATTTTTAATAGGCGTTATTTCAATAAATTATTGTTCTGTTAGAATTTAAGTTCTTAAATAATAAAATAAACTCTTTTAATAGTTCTTTTAATAATAAAATAAACTCTTTGAAAGCTCGCCGATATATAAACTTAAAATGTTTAAAGTAGGCTACATCTTTGTGTACAGTGTTCAATGTTAAATGTTCTTAGGGAGGTTTCATCGTTCCGATGGTGCGATGACCAAATGCAATTAAAGTAACTGAAGGGATTAAATTTACTTAAGAGTTTCGATCGCGGCCGCTGTCGAAATTTATATATCATAACGACTAAAATCACTAAGGTAATTTGAAAGAATATTAATTTTTCTTATTGAGAAAATATATGAAATAGATAAATACAAAGACATTATTAATAAATTAAAACTTAATTGATTGATATATATCTGAAGGAGTAACTTCCATACAAAAAAAAATTTATAATTTATCAAGCGGAGTGACTGTTGGACTTGCACACAAACTGCCTTATTTTAAATAAATTTATTTAAATTTATTGTATGATCATAACGATGTATAAAAATCAGTCGAAAGCGCAAAAAACGAAGAGCCGGAAAAGAGGAAAACATTATAGACGATTTAAAAAAATAAAATGTGGTTATTAGGATGTTAAAAGTTTAGCCGGGAATAGAGGAGATTGAGGACAAATATGGTGCGAGACCTGCCTCAGAACGCGGTAACATTATGATGGTGATATGCTTGAAATACGTACACACACGCGCGCGCGCACACACACACACACACACACACTGATATATGAATTAATTTGTTTAAAACTTTTGAAAAATAATTATGTATTTTTCAGTCACGTAGGTTGTATTAATCCAGTTTTAATTGCGCGTGGAAAGCGAAGTTCTAATCAACAATTTCGCTTTTTCTAATATAATTGTACGAAACTGTTGTAATAGTGACAAAAGGTGAACAAAATACAAAAATGTTCCATACGATACAGTTTAGAGAAATTTAATTAAACTGCAGGTAATTATTTTATTTTATTAATTAGTATTTTATTTTATTTTTAGTTAACTTTCAATTTTTTGATCTTAAAAGTTGAAGAAAAACTAAATGTTTAGATAAAAGTTAAATTTGATTTTTTTATCGATCTATATGTGATTTTTCCTTTGATTTCCAACAAATTATCCTTGCAAATTAAAGAAATCTCACTTAACGTAAACGGTCGGACATAATACACAATTTGCCTGAAATAAAATCTCATACGTTCATATACAAGCACATAAATTCAAGAATGTAAGCTAGATGCGAGCTAAAACTATAGACAGATCAGTAGAGAGCTGCGGAAGAGATGACCATGATTCTGATGATGGAGAGAGAAAAAAAGAAGTCGGTGGAACTGGTAATTACGATGTGTACCCATTAAAAGCCTCGCTCTCTTCATCTTCCTCACCTCCTCGTCCTGACCCTCCTCGTATCCTTCTTTCTTGCTTCCTCATGCCTCGCCTTTCGTGTTCAACCTATGAACGCTTACACATTTTTCTACGCTCCATGTCATCTAATTACCATAGATTTTACTCGATACTCTTATAGGTAAGTTATATATATTAATCGTATCCATACGTGCCTCTTAATGCTTAAATTTCGGATTAATGTTAATTAATAATTTTTTTTCAATATAAAATCTACCGGTCAGACAACCAAACGCGATTGTAATTTTATTTATTAATTACATAGTAAATCGTTTGCTTTTATTGAGTACACTTTTGAGTATCGAATCCGTGTAACATATTATACTAATGTAAATACTTTGTTTTTAAAATACAACGTCTCTGTGTGCGACAGCGTACAAAAATTTAAACTCAATAAGCAGCAATTTTACACTTCTCTAAATGTGCAAAACTGCAAATTATTAAGAAGAAGGAGGTTGGTCCTGAGTTCAGTTACAAACATGGATAATATTAAAATATTCCGTTTACAGTAGACACGGCTTATTAGGTGACTTTTTTGTCTATTCCAGAAAACGATGCCGCACACAAAATTATATCTGACAGAAGTACCAAATTATCGAAAACAGAGAGAAGACAAATCGCTAAAACTTTTGTTTCTTGCCTCAGATTTAGCGAGTCAACACAACGCGTTTAAAATAAATTTAATGTAACAATGCTTATTTGTTTCTATTTCGAGGTCTTCGAGCCCGTATAAAACGATTTAATTGAAACTGTGAAAGTTTATTTTTTTATGTTTTAGTTTATTTTATTTTTTCGACATAATTTATCTAATCTTTCGTTTAATTGTCAGTATTGCGATTATTTTTAATCATTTTTGAGAAGTTGACGAATTTTCATAAGTTTCACAGGACAGGACGAAACCTTTTAGCAAAATGACGAATAATTATACATTAACTTGTTAATTTTATTATATTTGTGAGAAAATAATTCGGCAAGATTTCAGTGTAGCAATCAAAGCTCAAATGAATGAGATGTTATTTAGCAAAAACTTTATGATTCAACCGTCAAATAATTGATTACCAATTTTTTTTCACTTTTGGTTCTGTTCTTTTTGAAACAGGGACGACTTCATTACGGATATAATTACGGGTATTACGGATATCACGGGTAAAAAAAAAGTTACTATCTGTTTTATTACCGAATGGATTCTTTTCTAGTTTTGGCATACCTTGTATTATTTTTATTTCTCCCCATTGTGTTGCGTAATATTCGTAATTAACGTTGAAAATATCGATCTCACCAATGTTATTATTATCTTTCTTTTTCTGTTTTGTCTCCGGACCACCGTAAGGTATTATTCAGAGGATGAATGAGGGTGATATGTATGAATGTAAATGAAATGTCTTGTACAGTCTCAGGTTGATCGTTCCAGAGATGTGTGGTTAATTGAAACCCAACCACCAAAAAACACCGGTATCCACGATCTAGTATCCAAATCCATATAAAAGTAACTGTTTTTACTAACCAATATAATTATCTACTTAATTTATATTTCCCTAGAATCTAATCTGAATTAATTAATCACTTACTGAAAAAACTATTGGCCTTTTTATTCCTTTAACTTAAATATTCGTTTCCTTTTTTTAAAATTTAAAACTATTAAACCTTCATTTTAAGACTGAAATTTTGTCTGTTATACAAATAGACGCCGCGTAACTGTTACGTACGCATAATAAATTAATCGTTAAATAAGTAGTACTACTTCTTAGTCATTTGTTACCGATAATCACCCGAACCAAAGTACAGAGATTTAATAATTATTTCATCGCTAAACAATCCAGAATTAACTACGGACAGTCAATAATAAAATTATTTCATTTAGAAAATCGTTCTTTGATAATTTGTTTGTGTTAATTAAAAACATCCTTTAATTTGTTTATTATAGAAACACAATAAAAAACGACAGTTTAACGAATGTTTTGTTTAGTTTTATGTCACTGTCGTTTGATTTCAGTTACGTATTGTAATTTAGCATATTGAAAATAAAAGCTCATTAATTTTGAGGGGGCACAACAGTTTTTTTTTTTTGTGACGTTAAGTGGAGTAAATTAATTTTAAGAGTATGTATACTTCGCGTGAACCAATAAAGAAAATAAATTATTCTGTAACTTATATCGATAGAAATAATGTACGTTATTTTCTTTCCGAATCCCCTGAGTTAAGAAAATAAATGCTGATTTGCTTTTTTTTCAATTATTTTTCTCAGAAATATATTTTTATTGAAAAATTAACCAGATAGTTAAGGGTGAAAAACTAAGTAAACGACCGCATTTTAGCACGAATAAGATGCCATGACTGGCATTAATAATGAACGAAGTTTTTGTTATTAAAAGAATAATGTGTTAAATATTCACTTTAATTAAGATATTTCTTTCTCCCTCGCCCCCTCTCTCTTTCACTATTTCTTTCACAAACACGCGCACACTCATGCTATATCAAGATGTCCAAGTTGTAAGATACATACAGCTGAATCAATTAATTTTAAATTGCCGCGTTTAATATCTGTCATCAATTAATAAAGAAATTCAAGTAAATTTTTATAAACGTAAATCTAGTATTGTTTTTATAAGTTTTGGTTGTTATTTTCATCAAAAATATAAAAAGTTTGTGATTTTGGTGTAAACTACCTGTCAGCACGTTTTATAGACGTTTTGGGTTTTGTGTCTTGTAAATGCAAGTTTGAGTTTATGCGTAGCATTCCGTTCTTTCATGGCAAAACGGGAGTTGATGTACTTGTGGCAATGGTATCGAGGTATGTTCAAGCAGGTATAAAAACAACCTTGGAGGGCGGATTACACGGAAAGCATATGTCCGCTTTGTCGGCACTGTTGAGGGCGTGCCTCTTCGCTTTATGGGACCGTAAATACTTCTCTTCTCCTCCCTTTTCCTTAGCATGTAGCACCAAAATAACACAATACTGTGTGTATGTATGTGTGTGTGGGGCCGTGTGCGCGCGCGCGTACAACCGCTCTCGCTTTCTGCCAACTCTCTCATTCTCTCAACTTCCTCGCTCTTGCCTATCTCATCATATCATTCTTTCTCAGCCTTACTTTTTCTTTGTCACATTAGTGTTTACATTTGCACGTAGATGCTGAATTGTTTGTACTTAATTAACACAAAACATTTTCCCGACATCACTCTTCGATATCTATTAAATAAATATGTTTTTCATTTAACTTGTAATAACCTCGGTATAACAATTAACATTTATAATGATTAGATTAATACCTAGAAACATTCACTGGCTTGCTTAATACATTTTTTTTAAATTATTGGTACATTTTATTATGCTTATTGACTTTCATTGAATCGGTGATGCACGTGTATTAGATTTTATTAGCGCAAAAATTGTAACTCTTTAATACTCATTCGGTTTTACTCGTAAAAAACAAGAAGACACTATTTTTGAATCCATTTACTTTTTTTTATACATTATAATATAGATCGCGTTAAAGAATTATTTAATTATATATCTGGGCGAGGACTTATCGGCTAATGACGGGTCGTCTAATCATTTTAATTGCAATTCGATGAATATTGCACATTCGTTTTTTTTTTGTCACCCGCACATCGGTGATAATTTATAGCTCATTAGTTTCTTCCATAGAACACGCAATTCTAAGAATAAGCGAGGAGACTCTTCAGTATCCGAACTACAGTGTTCGGCATTTATTCGATTCGTTTGATGCAAATTCGCTGATCGATAATTTTTGCTTCATCCTAGGTAGAGTTACTTTAATGTCCTGAATAATTATGGGCGGAATGTGCTCAAACCGTCTGAAGCGTGTCTTGAAGCACATGAGGAAGGGGTTTTCCGTTTCATTTCACGGTCCGTAACTTATGTTGATTTTACTTAACTCAGTTCCGAAGATAATTTTTTTTCAGGCTGACTCATCATTAATTTCAATTTTCATAAAATTACAGTGGCATGTAAAAAATTAATCTTTTTTCTCCAAAAAGTAAATAATATTACAAACTTTTTGAAAACAACCATTTCACTTCTCACTTTTGCAAAGGAAAGAGGAGGCTTTTATTATTCTTATAATAAAAGTTGATGCTTGTTATCTTTTAGGGATGCCGATGTTAATAATGGGAATGAATCACGATTCATGTCAGTTGTCATGCAAGCGTTACGGTTATGACACTTAACAAACTGTAACAAGACCAGTATAATGCCCTGAGTAACGGATTCCTACCAAATAAGAAGAAATTTGTCGAGAATACAATAAAAGGAATCCAGAAGAGGACTAAAAGGAATCCTTTTCTAAGGCTAACATGTCCTATTAATAATTGTTCTTTGTAATACTTTCCATTGCACTCCTACAACAGATGTTTTTCAATGAAAAGAGGTTACTGGACCAGGGTAGGAATCTCTGGGAAAATGTAAGGGCTCGGACGATCATTCTTACGCTTCAATTTGGGTCTGGTTCTGCTGGTCAAGGGGATAGGAATATAAATACTCCAGGAAAGACAAGTTAAGATCAGTTTAAGCGAGGAGTAAGAAGCGAGTATTAAGCGAATCGGTGAAGAAGTGAATTTTGTAGTGCGTACACGTTCGACGCGATTGAAGTGACGTCACAAGCATTCCAGTGTGGACATTGGGCGAATGCAGGAAGTTGTTCGGTGAGTTACTGATAGACAATTAGTGAAAGGGGTAATGTATTTAATCCATTAATAAACTAAAGGATAGTTTTATTTGTGAACTGGAAAGGTATTTGTTGTTAAAGAACTTTAGACTAATTCCATCTTCGTAGTAATACAATACCAGTTTTTAAAGGTGTAAATATTAGCGATCATTATAATGTCCTTTGCCAATTGAATTTAATTCTGGTTTTTATGATTTAATTACCTGTAAATAAATCACTCACTGCTCTTGAATGCAGACGAGCCAGGGTGGCCTAGGCAAGAGGGCTACCTCCCGTCACTATACGTGCCACGCTTCGAGACTCCCATATATAAATAAATGAAACTACCTCTTAGAGACTCTTTATTACAGCTTTAAATTTTTCACTTTTACAGACTTCTTAGAAGTTCACTGGCGTGTAAAAATGCAACTATCTTTTCTTCATTTCCATTATCCAGATCAGCAGTAATATCATTTCTAAGACGGAACTTCTTTCTGAGGTCCTCATATATGGTACACTCTTCTATTAGATGCTTGACTGTCAGTGTTTTATTACAAACACCGCACATTGGTCTCTCTTCGCCGGTTAACAAGTATTAATTTATTAATCACGTGTGACCGATTCTAAGTCTGGTCACAGCTACTACTTGTTCTCGGCGAGTCAACTTCACGTCGCTTTTCCATTTATATGGAGAAGTTTTAAGTGAATTTAATTTTGTATTTAAACTCCTCCAATCAGTATTCCACTTGTTTTTAACTACGTTAGTTAGACAGTTTTTAACATCTGCCACTCTTACAGGAAGTGCATCCAAATCATCGCAGACTGTTGCCTTTCTGGCAGCTTCGTCTACGCTTTCATTACCTGTAATACCAGCATGCCCTGAAGTCCATATAATACACATAGCTGTCCTCGTTGCTTTAAAACGTATAAAATGGACAGGATGTTTGCAATTAGGACATACATAATGTTTTTGTTCCGAATTGCAACAAGTGCACTTAGAGAATCGGAACAAATTAGCACTCTCTCTTCGCAATAATGTTCTGTGAAGCGAAGAGCTTGCTGAATGGCAGTAAGTTCTGCCGAATAAACACTGGCCATATCTGGCAGTTTCCAACAATGGGCTTCTCCATTTACATATATGGAGCATCCAACACCATGTTCGGTTTTAGAACCGTCAGTATAAATTCTAATATGTTCTTCGTAATTACTGACTTTTGCCAAACATTCCTGCTGGATGATCACTGCTGGCTTCTTTTTTATTTCTCCCTGAGAGAGATCCAACCTTGTATTTACAATTGGCAAAAGCCATGGCGGTATTTCTCTTGTGGAAATTGTTATTGTATCTGGAATAGCAATTTCGTATTTTCTTCTTAATTCGTGGTACCTAATTCCGGCTGGTCTGGAATAGGTAGCACGACATTCATATACTGCAGCCATTGGATGATTCATGAAAAGTTTATTATTTATATGGGCAGGAAAAGCCCATACGTTTGCTGCATATCTTAACAAAAGGATCTCTCTTCTATAATGTAGTGGCATTATTCCGGCTTCGGACATTAGACTTGTCGCCGGACTTGTGCGGAAAGCGCCTGTCGCATTTCTAATTCCGCTATTATGAATTATGTCTAACTTTCTTAAATGCGACTTCCTAGCGGATGAATATACAATACATCCGTAGTCTAGTTTCGAGTGAGCCAATGCCTTATACAGTCTCAATAATATCTCTTTATCTGAGCCCCAATTGATATTCGATAAACATTTGATAATGTTTAGGGCTTTTTTGCATCTAACACTCAAGTCCTGTATGTGTAATCCCCATGTAAGGGATTTATCCAATACTAGTCCTAAAAATCTCACGTTGTCTTTATATTGTATTGGATCATTGCTGATTGTCAACGTAGGACTTTGATGAGGAATTCTCTTCCTAAAGAAGTGTACACAACACGTTTTTTCTGGTGAAAATTGGAATCCATTATTCCTCGCAACTTCATTTAGAGCGTTGATCGCGCGTTGCAATTTCTACTTCACCAAAGCAGTCTTGTTGCTGGCATACACAATTCCCAAATCATCAACATAGACGCTTTTGCTGATTTCTACTGGAATGGTTAATATCAATTTATTAATGGCGATCATAAACAAGGTGCCGCTGAACGGCGAACCTTGCGGTATGCCATTTTCCAAGATTTTTATAGATGATTATTCGTTGTTGACACGTACTTGGAAAGTTCGGTCATTCATATAGTTGCTCAATAGGATTGGCAGTTTGCCACGAATGCCCGATTCATGTATCTGGAGCATTATACCATGACGCCAGGTCATATCGAAAGCCTTCTGAAGATCAAAGAAGACTCCGACACAATGTTTCCTTGTAATAAAGCTGTTATATATAACGTTCTCTAAGTTAATCATTTGATCAGTGGTAGAATGGTATTGACGAAAACCTGCTTAATATGGTGATATCAGGTTTTCTTTTTCCAAAACCCAAACGAGTCGATTATTAATCATTTTTCGAGTATTTTTGCCATAGCGCACGTAAACGAAATAGGACGATAGCTATTGGGATCTGTTAAATTTTTATTTTTCTTTGGTACTGGAACAACATGAGCTTTTTTCCACTGCTGCGGGTACATTCCATCCCGCCATATTTGATTATACAATTCTAATAATCTGCGTTTTGCAGTGGTATTCAGCTGCCTGATCATATTATAATGGATTTCATCCGGACCAGCAGCTGTTTTGCCTGCTTTCTCCAACGCTTTCAGGAATTCTTCCATTTTAAATGGTACATTATATGAGTAATTATACTCAGTTCTAAAATGTAGTAGACCTTCAAGTTCTTCTTTTTTCGCTCGTAAATCTTCTTCGTAGTTGGCCGTTTTGCTGGCCTTTTCAAAGTGATTGGATAATAGCTCTGCAATTTCATATAGAGTGTCTTTTATTTCATCTTCATCTTGAGGGCTATTTATGGGTGCAAAATTTTTACGCCCACAAATCGACTTCACTTTCCTCCAAACATCTGATGCAGTAGTAGTTTTGTCGATGGATGACACGTATTTCTGCCAGGATCGTTTCTTAGAATCTATCATGAGATGTTTTGCATACGCCCTGTATTTCTTAAAGGCAATAAGATTTTCCGTGGTAGGACGTTTCTTAAAGGCGTTATATGCCCTTTTCTTTCTTTTAATAGCTTCACTTATTTCACCGTTCCACCATGGAACGGGTTTCTTCGTAAGTTTTAATCAGCAACCAGTAAAATAAATCACGATAATAAAAAAAACAAGATGGCTGTCATATCAGTTTAGGTCTACTTTTAGCCTTCGGATTTTTACGACTAATGTGTCGTTTTGTTTACAAAAAAATACTTGATAATTTTTATAATGCAACACAGATTGATAAATTAATAATTCCCAAGACATTTAATATTGAAAAATTGAAACAACCGCCATTTTTAAATTTGTCAACGAAAAGTATCGTTATTCTTTTTCCTATTAAAAAATGTTAGTTTAAAATTTTATTGCGTTATCTCCAACCGTTTTTGAAAAATAATTTTACAAAAAATAAAAATTTCTTAAAAAACTACAAAACTTATTGACCTTATGTGACCGCTGATTATTTAAATTTTTATGTACTATTGTGTCATTAAATGATTTTTGGACACTTATTTAAATTTTGTTTCATCAATAATATTCATTTTTTGTATAAAGAAAGATCATAATATTCTTGAATGTTTTTCAAATGTGAATTTTAACTTACTACTGCAAAGTTTAATTCGTTCATGATAATTCAATGTAAATTTTCCGTATTTCTATTACATAGATTAATATGGCACACACTCGTCTCATCCGTCCAAGGATTTTATGAATGTTAATTATTCCATTCGTTATTGTATTTTCAGTTTTTTATATACTTGCTAATAAAAATCGATCTTACTAATAATTCAGTTTCTTGTTTACACTACAATATTATTTTTAATTTTTAAATAATTTTACGACCGGCAAAAAACCAAAGAAAGAAATCGGAAATATATACATTAGTTTCATAAACATAATCGATTTCAGTTATTTCATAAATTAATAAAAAGTATGTGTGGCATGTTTCGAAAGATTTTCTAAAAAACTGTATCCTCAAGGGGCCGACGACAGAATTTTTTCATTTAATATCGATAGATTTCTTACTTGTAACCAGATGATCAGCCGTTCGAACAGTTTCTAAGGTGACTATTTTTTTATCGATCTAATAGTGCTGATATATCGAATAGAATCGTCTCGGAGTATGAAGTTTCACTTTTATTATTTTCAAGATTTTAGAATTTTGTCGTCGATGTTTTTAGTTCTGAAAATAATAAACTCTCAAAAATGAGTGAACAGATAAGTAACACTAAAAAAATGTTTCGGTCGGTAATACAATATCCGAAAAAATAGTAATTATTTTTTTTTCATTTTATATGTAACAAGTTAAAGATCAGTAAATACATTAAAATTTACACTCATCAACTTGAATTTGTGTCTTCCTGAAAGGCGACATAAGAGAAAAAAAATTAGACCCGACGTGGAATTACGAAAACATTTTATACCACGCTCAACGCATAATAATTATATAATGTTAAAAATTGAAAGGTTTTTCAAATGAATCTTCAGAAGATCCTTTTAGGGCGTTCAACCGTAATTCAAAATAAATCAGGAAATTGGATTGTGCACCAGTCAAACTATTATTATTATATAAGGCATTAATATCAAAGTCGTATACACCTTTTACTCTTTTCTCCCGTTTACTTCATCGTTTACTCTTCTCTCAGTTTACGCAAATTTAATCGTAGTCGAATAACAAACAAATAGGAAAGAATAAGTTTTGCTCAAAATTAAGAAAATGCGGTTAATTGGGAAGGAAACTGTAAGATTTAGCCCTCTACAGCTTATTATTATGTTCATATTCTTTTTCAGAAGGTACTTTTCTTCTTCAGGCTTGCGGGTCTGTAGTAATTTAATCGTAACGAAGAACTTACTAATGTAATGTCGGCATCCAGATCTGAATAAAATAAGAATCCTAAATTTTCACTTTCAATAGACCCTGCATTTTGCAGATTTACAAAATACTTATAATAATAACAGTTGATCGGTGATGATGCCGAAAGCGGATCTTTTCTTGTCAAGAAAAGATCCGCTTAATTGGATTGATGCGCTGCAATGAAAACGTTCAGGTAGAACCGTAATTTTTCGTTCGATCGAATTATAATTAAGTTGATAGCTTACATTTTATAATCGTTTAAGAATATTCAAGTTTCATCCTGTCACAGCGTAATAAAATGTATGTGAAGATATTTTCCTGCAGTACTGTGAGCATCAACATTTTAAACAACGCGTATGGTATAATCGGTTCGTCTGCGACCGGTGTAATGTCCAATTAAAGGTTGTTATAGAAACAAATCGTTTGATGCCGGTCGAATTGACCTTTCTAGCAGTGGCAGCTCGCGTATAGGCACTGTGGAACTGCAACATCTCCTATTTCCACATGATATTATGGATAACATTTAATATAACGAGCCTTTTTTCTTTAATTCTTTCTTTATACTTGAACAATATAAAATCCTTAAGTTTAATATCAGTAGCCATCCCCCAGTTTATGAAAAAAAATACAAAAATCTTTGTATGGAACTGTGGGCTTCACAGTTCCAGAGGCGTGGTGTTTGATTGTTGTGCGCATGCGTACATAGGAAGCTGCACGCGTGGCTAAGAGGGAGAGTAGCTGTCACTCCAGCAGTGTCGGCCTTGGCGTGCTGGTGGATGGTAGATTTTTTTTTACTCCCAGTATGTATGAAACGTTCCTAGGTCATTCCTTTTCTAGTTTAGTTGGTGAAAGGAGTATGAAAGCGGTTTAGTTGTTTTTCCAGTAGCGATCAGAATACGGCGGAAAGCAAGGGCTCTTTAATTGCCAAATCTGTCCAAAAACGCGTAGAAGGGCAAAGAGAAGGTAATTAGTAAAAGTTAATTACGTATTTGTTTCTGTGTACATAGTTTTAAATTAAGCACCGTTGGACTATAGTGTTTTTAAGCGGACATTTTATTAAGTTATTATCTAATAATACTAAAAAATATTATCTGTATTGACATTTTATTATTTATTCGGTCAATCCGATAACGGATTTTAAGCACAATCTGCTTAAAAACCGTGTACTATATTCTTGAATGTTATAAAGTGTAGAATTAGATTATTTTCCTGCTTCAAGCTATTCTTTTTTTTTGTCTTCAGACATTTGACTGGTTTGATGCAGCTTTCCAAGATTCCCTATCTAGTGCTAGTCGTTTCATTTCGGTATACCCCCTACATCCTACATCCCTAACAATTTGTTTTACATATTCCAAACGTTGCCTGCCTACACAATTTTTTCCTTCTACCTGTCCCTCCAATATTAAATCGACTATTTCAGGATGCCTTAATATGTGGCCTATAAGTCTGTCTCTTCTTTTAACTATATTTTTCCAAATGCTTCTTTCTTCATCTATTTGCCTCAACACCTCTTCATTTGTCACTTTATCCACCCATCTGATTTTTAACATTCTCCTATAGCACCGCATTTCAAAAGCTTCTAATCTTTTCTTCTCAGGTACTCCGGTCGTCCAAATTTCACTTCCATATAAAGTTACGCTCCAAACATATACTTTGAAAAATGTTTTCTTGACGTTTAAATTAATTCTTGATGTAAGCAAATCATATTTCTGACTGAAAGCTTGTTTCGCCTGTGCTATTAGACATTTTATGTCGCTCTTGCTTTGTCCATCTTTAGTAATTCTACTTCCCAAATAACTAAATTTTTTCTACCTATTTCTTTCTACCTAAATCTTTTCTCTTCCTATTTTTATATTCAGTGGTCGATCCGCATTATTTCTACTACATTTCATTACTTTCGTTTTTTTCTTGTTTATTTTCATGCGGTAGTTCTCGCGTAGAACTTCATCCATGTCATTCACTCTCACTGTCTCTTCTAAATCTTTATTATTTTCGGCAAGAATTACTGTATCATCAGCAAATCGTAACATCTTTATCTTTTCACCTTGTACTGTTACTCTGATCTAAATTGTTCTTTAACATCATTAACTGCTAGTTATATGTAAAGATTAAAAAGTAACGGGGATAGGGAACATCCTTGTCTGACTCCCTTTCTTATTCTTATGGTCTTCTTTCTTATGGTCTTTAATTATTACTGTTGCTGTTTGGTTCCTGTTAATTGTTTTTCTACCTCTGTATCTAAACCTTAATTTTTTTTAAATGCTGAACATTTTATTCCAGTCTATGTTATCGAATGCCTTTTCTAGGTCTATAAACGCCAAGTATATTTGTTTGTTTTTCTTCAATCTTCCTTCTACTATTAACATGAGGCCAAATATGCTTCCCTTGTCAGTACACTTTTCCTGAAACCAAATTGGTCTTGTCCTAACACTTCTTCCACTCTCCTCTCAATTATTCTGTATAGAATTCTAGTTAAGATTTTTGATGCATGGCAAGTTAAGCTAATTGTTCTATATTCTTCATATTTATCTGCTCCTGCTTTCTTTGGTATCATGATTATAACACTTTTTTTGAAGTCTGACGGAACTTCCCCTTTTTCATAAATATTGCCCACCAGTTTGTATAATCTATCAATCGCTTCCTCACCTGCACTGCGCAGTAATTCTACAGGTATTCCGTCTATTCCAGGAGCCTTTCTGCTATTCAAATCTTTTAATGCTCTCTAGATTCAGATCTCAGTATTTTTTCACCCATTTCATCCTCTTCAACTTCCTCTTCTTCCTCCAAAACACCATTTTCTAATTCATTTCCTCCGTATAACTCTTCAATATATTCCACCCACCTATCGACTTTACCTTTCGTATTATAAATCGGTGTACCATCTTTGTTTAACACATTATTGGATTTTAATTAATGTACCCAAAAATTTCCCTTAACTTTCCTGTATGTTCCGTCTATTTTACCAATGTTCATTTCTCTCTCCACTTCTGAACACTTTTCTTTAATCCACTCTACTTTCGCCAGTTTGCACTTCCTGTTTATAGTATTTCTTAATTGTCGATAGTTCCTTTTACTTTCCTCGTCACTAGCATTCTTATATTTTCTACGTTCATCCATCACCTGCAATATATCGTCTGAAATCCAAGGTTTTCTATCAGTTCTCTTTGTTTCGCCTAAGTTCGCTTCTGCTGATTTAAGAATTTCCTTTTTAACATTCTCCCATTCTTCTTCTACATTTTCTACCTTATCTTTTTTACTCAGACCTCTTGCGACGTCCTCTTCAAAAATCTTCTTTACCTCCTCTTTCTCAAGCTTCTCTAAATTCCACCGATTCATCTGACACCTTTTCTTCAGGTTTTTAAACCCCAATCTACATTTCGTTATCCCTAAATTATGGTCGCTATCAATGTCTGCTCCAGGGTAAGTTTTGTAGTCAACGAGTTGATTTCTAAATCTTTGCTTAACCATGATATAATCTATCTGATACATTGCAGTATCGCCTTGCTTTTTCCAAGTGTATATTCTTCTATTATGATTTTTAAACTGGGTGTTGGCAATTATTAAAATATACTTCGTGCAAAATTCTATAAGTCGGTCCCCTCTTTCATTCCTTTTGCCCAGCCTGTATTCACCCACTATATTTCCTTCCTTGCCTTTCCCAGTGCTTGCATTCCAATCTCCAACTATTATTAAATTTTCATCTCCTTTTATGTGTTTAATTGTTTCACCAGTTTATTTACACACTCTACCTCATCATCATCATGGACGCTTGTAGGCATATAGACGTTAACAATCGTTGTCGGCTTAGGTTTTGATTTTATCCTTATTATAATGATTCTATCGCTATGCATTTTGAAATACTCTACTCTCTTCCCTATCTTCTTGTTCATTACGAAACCTATCCTGCCTGCGCGTTATTTGAAGCTGAGTTAATTATTCTAAACTCACCTGACCAAAAGTCGTTTTCCTCTTCCCACCGAACCTCACTAATTCCTACTACATCTAAATTTATCCTACCCATTTCCCTCTTTAAATTTTCTAACCTACCAACCTTTTTTAAACTTCTAACATTCCACGCTCCGACTCGTACAATGTTATTTTTTAATTTTCTGGTGACCCCTTCTGTAGTAGTCCCCACCCGGAGATCCGAACGGGGGACTAGTTTACCTCCGGAATATTTTACCAAGGAAGGCGCCCATCATTGCTATATGAAAATGCAGAGCTACATTTTCTTGGAAAAAAAAGCAGCTGTAGTTTTCCATTGCTTTCAGCTGCGCAGTACTCAGAGGACTGAGTGATGTTGATATGGCCGTTTAAGTCGTCCTGACTTACGCCCTTAACAACTACTGAAAGTGCTGCTGCCCTCTTTCAGGAATCATTCCTTAGTCTGGCTCTCAATAGATACCTCTCCGATATGGTTGCACCATCGGTCCAGCTACTCTGCATCACTGAGCACTCAAGCCCCCTCACCAACGGCAAGGTCTCATGATTCATAGAGGGAGCCAGCTATTCTATTTGATTCATTTTTTTCGTTCTTTTATTTTACAGGAAAGTTTAACCATGGCCTTGAAAAGGCCTAGAATAAAGTTTTTTTGGAGCAGCATCCCACTAATTTTAACTACGAGCCGCCACTCCTTACTAGTAATCCAATTACTTGTTTACACTCTATGTTATTATTAAATTTCAAATACTTTCAAGACCGGCAAAAATACAAAAAACGAAATCGGAAATATATATATTATTTCATAGATTAATACATAAAATGCAAATGATCTGTTTTCGAAAGATTTCCTAAAAAGTGAGTGTATCGGTGAGGTTCTAACGATAGAATTTCTGACTAATAGTAGTTTTAACGAAAAAAACTATTAATAAAGATAGAAATTAATAGAAAAGTCAATAATTAAATTGTTTGATTAGTGAAGATCTTCTTTCAAGCCGATCATGTAGAAAAGAAATATTTATAAAGATACAGCAAATCTGTTTTAGGCTTAAAGAACCAGTTGACTTAATTTTGTTCCTAGACAAGTGAAAACTGTGACGATTCAGTTCATTGTATAATGAATAGTTAGTACTTATATGCACTCGATCCTGATAGTAACAAGAGATTTCCCGATACCTCCTAAAACAATTTTAACTTTCATATTATCAGTCGTAATTTTATAAATCGACATTAATTGAATTACATTAATGCCTCCACTCATTACATAAGGATAATTTTTTATTTCAAATTTCCTTGAGAAGAATCCTAGGAGATCGATTCTACATTAAGTACACCTTCGTATATAATATAAATGCATTTTTAATATAAATTAAATAGACTTTTTTTCAGAAAGGAAACTCAGAACAGATCCCAAGATGTCATACGTTTTAGAGTCGCGTATGTAAGCACCGTAACACGTAATCGATCGTGATATTGCGTTAAAGTATTGAGATCGGCTGAAAAATTAATTTAATTATTACAAATAATGTTGTTAAAAGAATTAATTGCAAACTCGACTTTCAATACTTTCTCTCTTAATTATTTTTGAAAAGAATTTCTGAGGTCTGACGTAATCCAAAGTATGCGTTGTTATTCACGACTTTGAACCCTTTCCGTTCCATACGACCACTGCCGCTTTTCCAACTTTCCAAAAAAAAAAACTATTAGTTTTGACGTTTACTTTTAATTACTATTGAACACAATACTTTTAAAATTAATTTACCGTATTTTGTAACTAAGCCTAACAGAGGTCAGTAATATGATTACGTTTGCATAAGCCAACAACTTAAAACATCGGCCATTTGTAATTACTCTTCCATATTAAAAAAAAAACAAAAAACGCTGAAAATAAGTTGAACTTAATCTGTTTCGATTTTGTTTTATTTTAAAGTATTTAAAGTTATTGTATCGTACACTTACTACAAAAACTGTAATTCAATAATTCATTGCGCATTGGGAATAAATAAAAAATTATTATTGTTATTGTTATTGTTGTCGTTATTATTATTATATCGATAAATTCCTTAATAAATGATATTTCTAACAATTCTTTTTTGTTTTCTCTAACCTACGTTCTAGATCCTACCCTTTCTAATAATATACGGATTTCTTTACCACTCTTAATACTCGTACATCTTTCTCTTCATTCTATAATATCCGTTCTTACCTTTCACATCATTTGCAAATGTGATCCTTCTTCTCTGTATTAAAATGTAAACAGTATTAAAATGCAAAAAAAAAACATTATATATAAATAAACACTCGATTTTGTAGTTTTACTGCGAGAAGAAAGAAATATTATGAAACGTAAAGCAGATATACTAACGCTAAAACTATTAATCAACACTCATTCGAAGTGTGATATGGTTTTTCAGTTAATTCTGTATAGTTTTGCTAAAAAATTTGTAATAAAGTACGAGTCAGTGCGAAAATTGAATTAAAACACTATATAATTTAAGCCCTTCTGTTTGGTATTTTACTTGTGTTGTTATAAATAATATTATTTTCATTATATTTCCCTTCAAAAAGAATCGTTTACGATGTTAAATGGCATTGTCTAACGCATAACGTTCCCAAAAACATCTAACAGGTCTTGAATGTATGTAATATCAAACTTATAAATAGATTATATCAGAATATTATGTAGGTTTTTGCTCTGTGAAGCCTACTCATAAACTATATAAATTATTTCCAATTCTTATGATCGCCTTCAGTTCTCGGTTACTAACTTAGTTTTGAAGTTTATTTTTGAAAGTGATGATAGAAAGGAGACGTTTAAAATGTGTTTATATTTAAAGTAATATTTAAAAAAAAGCTCATTTTTAATCTGTTCGGATAGAAGCAGCGGCCCGTAAATAAGTACAGACAATGGTGGGACGGCCTGCATCGAAGAAAAAGAATTGTCTGAGTGAACCCGTCATGGCGATATTCAAATGGTGTTTTAAGTTAATACCGATGAAACAACACGGAGTTTATATGTGAACTGGTTTCAAGTCAGTTGAATTCATCATTCGTAAAATTCTGTCGTATCGATGGGATAATGCAATACGAATATGTAAATTCAGCACCGCAATCGAATAGGAAAACTATATGTGTAATGTAATCGAATAACAATATTGAAAAATATTTCTATGTCGTATCTTCGTACATTAATTAAATATTTGTTGCGTAAATTGAAACGCATATAAAATAAAATGAATATGATTCCGGGAGGTCCCGGCTTAGAATCCTGGTCAGGCACGGCATTTTTCATACGCTAAAAAATTCAATTTCCATATTCCACGTACAACCTTTAAATCTTCTATGTAATTTCATCAATCAAAAAATAAATAAGTAATCCCTAGTGACTTGAAGACTAAACAGTATGATAGGAGAGATAGGCTGTGAGTAGTTTCTACTTTATACCGATATAAAAGCAAAGAATAAAATCGCAAAAGGAATATAATTTAACGTAATAACAGTAAATCCGTAAAGATTTAGTTAAATTTCCCTTTCCGTCCTCGGTATTTTAAAATTAGATTTTTTTTTGTCGATTGATTTTAATTTTTTATATATACAATATTATCATTCAAACAATTTGACAACACGAGATCGAACTGAAACAACTTCGAATGTGTGAGATTGAATGATCTACATAAATGTATGTGTACAAAAATATGGACGCGCGTACCGTGCCGCGCTATAACTAATTGATTGTTGCTACGGTTAACGATCATTGTATGCAAACACCTATTCATTAGCCGCGAAAGAGCCTTAAGGTGGATAACGATTTACGAAAAGTGTTTTGTTTTCTACAACGGTCGGAGACAGACTATATTCATCTTACGTATTATTCACGAGGGTCTCTATCAATTGACATCCAAGAATTCGTCTGGTGTAGCAACCTATTTTACGTAAAATTACTATATGATGACAAAAATAGTTTAAATGTACTCAAAAAAAAAATTATTTAATTTGGCAGTATAAGAATAATGAATCTTTCCGCTCTTTGTTATTCAAGAATTGCGTATTTCTTGTATTGTTTTTACGAGTGTAGATAAGGTGTATTAAATTGTATTACAATGTTTATGTTTTTTATATGACTTTGCTGTTACTTCCTTGTACGAAGTAAAGGAAGTATTGTGATCGCAAAAAATTTCGGTTTTCAGATTTCAACGGAAATATTCATTTTGACCATCTCTGAATCCATTTTGACTAGTTCGGCGTGACGTCTGTACGTATGTATCTCGCGTAAATCAAAAACGATTAGCCGAAGGATGTTGAAATTTTGAATTTGTTGTAATATCTAGTCGTGCACCTCCCCATTGATTGCAATGGACTAGACTAAAAGCGTCCAAAAAAGCCCAAAAAACAAGAAGAATTTTGATTTTGGACTTTTCCTAACTGCAGTAATAAGCCCTCATTGTGAGCTTTTCAACGATACATCACGTGGTACTTATTTCATTGGTTCCAGAGTTATAGCCAAATAAAATTTTAATTAATGAAATAATTGGATCTTACAAGGGGAAGGCACATTGATTTGAATCCTAGTTCTTCTCCTTTTTTTAACTTTTTTTTTTAATTTAAATATATTGATTTATTAATAATTATTAACCTCTGTAAAAAAATGTTTACAATAAATAATAATTCAATAACAATTAAAAAAAAATATGAAAAAATAATGAAAAAGATTTTATATATTTTTAATTTTAAAAAAATGTGTATATGTAATTTAATAGGCGTACAAGGAAGTCATGTAGTGTCCACATCAATTTTTTTTAATGGTTTACGAAGCAGTGGTTTAATTGTGAAGCAATTTATTAATTCACAAAATAATATTCGAGTATTTGTAATTCGAGACGATAATAATGCTCATTAGGTAAAAACTCCATGAAGAGATATTGACAAAATACACCGAATCAAAATTGCCGAGTATAGCCGAAAGCGAGTGGAAAAGACTTCAACACGGATTAGTAGCACAAATGCACATTTGTTAATAAATTAATGTATTTAAACGGAGAGTCATCAAAATCTTAGATACGGGTTGCGGTTTTGGAATTTTATGTAGCGTAAAAGGGATAAGTGGCGGTATAAAAATATGTAAATTTTTACGTTACGCAATCGATGAAAATCCTCAAAATTTAAAACAAATATAGACTCGTGTTTCGTTTTATAAATTTTCGTTTTACAAATTAAAAAGACATAAAAATTAATTTTCACAAATTTTTTTACCAAAAATCTGTTTCGTGACTTTTCATGTCGTCTTTTTTTAAATTAACGGACTCTAGGTTCGGCATAATTACGTTTTGAAAATAAAATACTCTAGCCGCTTACACTTTTTTTTACCGGTTACGCCTATAACACAAAGTAAAGTCAATTACAATTACTACCTCATTTGTAATACGATACAATACTGAAGAATCTAGTATATTATGCGATGAAATTCCATTAAAGAAAATTGAACTCAAGTAATATTTTTATTTGAACGTGTTGCGTTAAATATTGTCGTGGACTACAATATTTTTTTCACATTATGAATTCGCTCACCGAACATTATTGTGCTAAGTCGACTCATATAGCCAAGCCTTTATAGAAAGACAAGCCGCATTCATCTCTTTTGTCGGCTATTGTCTCTATCCGTCTATCTTGTCTCTATACGTGAAATAAATACTTAGTGATGCAGTCCAACGTGTAACTTGTGCTAATTTTCACACTTCCCGAAACGGCAGCCCGACAAACATACAAATCGCAGTTTTATATGTTAATCACGATTATGAAAATGTGCGAATATTACTTGGCATGCGTGCGAATGTTTGTGTTCACGCGAACACAGACGTATCCTAATAACGTATACATTAGGGCAAGGTATTTATTTCATCTCTATTGAATTTGAAGTAATAATAATCGTTTACCCGATTGTCGTAACTGCACGTTAACGGTTGTGATTCATTCGAACACAACTGGGGTAATTGAAATTAGCAGTCATCGCTTATTAAGTTAAAAAATTGTAAAGTAAAGCGAGGATTTCAGCATCGGAATCCAATAGTTTTTCTTTCTCCGCGTGAGTTCACCCCGTAAAAAAGTTCCTTTGATTTCCTTTCGTAAAAGATTTCGTCCATACGATCATAAAAGATTTATATTTTTTTCTGTAGGGCTGTAGACTTAAGTGAACTTTGTCTTAAGCTGCCTCAGTGTTTGTCTTTTCTGTAAATTTCATTTCGCGTTTCATTATTTTTTCCAGCGAAAATTTATAGTGCGTTGTGTGTGCGCGCACGTTCTCGCGTGTGCGTGATACTGGCTACGGTATGGTAAGTACCGAGATCGATTAGGAAGATAGACAGAGGAGTTTATCATTATCACCTCGTTTTTACTTCATTAAGTCAAAATCTGCGATGAAATTATTCAGAAAGTTGAAGATCAACACCGAACAAAACATTTGGCAGCGATATTAGTGAATTTACCGGTCATTTTCACGTAGATTAAAATTTAATTCTTTTCTTTTTATAATGATAAAGGGAAACATTAACGATACCCTTGCCGACTAGCTTATTTTCTTAATTATATATTAAATTATTTTCTTAAGTAAAAAGAGATATCTTTAAAATATTGTAAAAAATTGTTTAACTCTATATAAAATGTGAAAAGAAAACAACAAATTTAATCACAACTCGAATAGGTATAAAACGCCGTAAAAATATCTAGAATATAAAAATATTGGATAATTTGCAAAAAGCAGGTTTTTAAAAACGATAGAAATTCACCTGTATTTCTTGGACGAAGTTGAAACTATTTAACAATTTTTTTTTTTTTTTAATATAACAAAGAAAGTTTGAAGTCAATAGCTTAAAGAATAAAACGTTAGAGAAAGCTTAATATATCTCATCATCACAGGAGAAGTGAGAGGTTTATTATCCCCTAACTCGGAGGTAAAGATTAAAAACAGTCCCCATACCCTAAAAATTCATCAGCATCAAGAGAAAAGTAGTTTTAAAAAAATTGGAGTTCCTTGGTGGAAACAAAGATTTTTAAATTATAAAAAAAGATTATTTAGGCAAAAGGTTGTTTTTACGAATATCTTTTTAAAATGTGTTATTCCCATCGTTATTTTTGATTTTATTATTCTTTTATAAGGAAAAAAATGTGCACAAGTAAAAAGTTCACAAAGTCTAACCTTTTCTAGATAGCGTACCCCGTCAATAACGATCCACCTCTTCATCTGTTTTTTCAAAAATTTATTCGAATGAATCCCTTCAATACAATGCCAAATAGTATGGTTGTAGGTGTTGCCTTGTTTAAGATATAAGCTAAAAAGAAAAAACGCGCGCGCGCACGCACACACACACAACTGTGTATGTAATACACAGTAAATAAATGTATACATATGCATTACATTACATGTATTACCATGTAATGTACATTGTATAGTTCATGTATATTAGATTATAAATGTATATAAGTAATGTATATATACATCATATAGCATTTTTTAACCAAGATTTTCGTGTTTATTTTATACGACGAAATCAGGATAGGGTCTATAGCAATACACTTTTATGTTTATTGTAAGAGCCAAGAGAAAGTAAAAGTTGCGTATAAAAGATAGAAAAGGACTAATCTTTATTTCATTTTCATGTAATTAAGTTATTATTGTTGTGTTTTTTCGTGTGCAGAAACTGTTCCTAAAGACGTTACAAACGTTTGAAGTATAGCGTAAAAACAATTCTAATAAATTGCGTTCCTGTACAACATACGAAATATTTTTTTAATGGACTTTGAAATTTAATTGCTTTGATAATTTTGTCATAAACCAATGAGCGTTTTTAGTATTTTTGAACAAAAATATTCTTTGTAAAATTAAGGAAAAAGAATTACATTTTATATGAAGTAAAAAGGTAAAAGAATTAAGTGGCATGTTACTAGTTAACTGTTTTGGTCTTACAACCGTCAGCGGGCTTTTGTCAAATCCGCTTCCAGTTGAGATACTTTTTAGCGGTATTAAAATAAATACATCGATAAGATATTCTTGGAGCGTATACTAAGTTTAAATATAGACTATTTATTAATTTTTGTATTTTTATTCTCATTCTCTTTCATCTTCATATATAATCTAATTCGGTATACGGATCAAGATTTCAGGTATGTTATTTAAATTATTCTGTCGATTTATTTATTTCTGTTTACACAGATAACCTTGAGAGTAGTCCGACTTATTTACCCTTTTATTCAATTTTCGAAAAACGTTTTACGATAAAAAGTAATAATAATAATATGTGAGATTAAGATCGCTTAACGTAAATACAATTTTATCGCATCACAGCCACATACGGGACCTCATAGATGCAAACATACAAAAAGGTGAAATGAGACTAACTTTTTAGAATCTTTAACTAAATGCTTGATTTAAACGGCTCAAATAAGTTTATCATAAAGTGTTATTATTTAATAAGATATTCACGCAGTCGAGCGTTTGTAGTTTGTATTATTAATTACTCCATTGAATCGAACATATTACTCGGATTATATTATATAGTGAAGTTTTAAATAAGGAAAAGACGTACTCTTCCGTATTTCTCCGAAGTTCTAAAGAAATTTTTTATTCAAATGGCTAATAATTTTCGATTGAAAATTTCTGAATACAGTGTTTCATTTTATTTGATCGCTTGTTTTCGTTATGCTTTATCGATTACTACTTTAAAACAATGCGTTTAGTGAACATGAAAAGAGTATTTATCGCAGAGATAATACAAAGTTTTATGGCGCCATACTAATGTAATATTTTAAAGCGGATTTACACATTAATTTATTGTTCATAATTATCTTTATAAAACGACGCTATTTTATACCGAAAAAAATAACAAATCCAATTAATTCTCATTAAGTTGCTTTAATTTAATGAGAAAACTGCTTAAAACTAATAACGTATCGGTCTGTTCACACCGTGAAAACAAAGCGATAATAATAGTAATATGTCAGTCCTAAATTCCAGTATTTTAGATTATTATTTCTTGTTTAGCTTCCGGAAATCACCGTCAGAGTATTGCTTCACAGGACGAATGAGGATGATATGTATGAGTGTAAGTGAAGGTGTAGTCTCAGGTTGACTACTCCTTAGACGTTGAAGCCCGACCACCAAAGAACACAGGTATCCACGGTCTAGCATTCAAATCCGTTTAAAAGTAACTGTTTTTATTAGGATTTGAACGTTGGAACTCTCGACTTCGAAATCAGCTGATTTGCGTTCACCACTAGACCCGACTCGGTGGGTTCCGGTATTTTATATTAATAAAAGACAATCTGTTCAATTGTTTAGTGTTACTGAAAAATCAATAGGTCCTGAAAACGTCTGAAAAGTAGGACAATTTTGCAAAATCATGTGTTTGGGAGAAATTACATTATAAAAATTTTTCCTACCGTAAAATTGTGATATGTCTGGAATTCCAAATGCGGTAAATAAGAAATTATTGTAATACCTTACAGCTCGAAACGCTAAGCGGATTTATGATTTTATAAGGAAATAAATTCTCATAAAATAATTTGACTATTACAGTTAGGTTATCTCGGTTATTTTGTAAGGTTAATTATCGATAGATGAACTACACATTTAACGAAGGGGGAAGCTGTAGATAGGTCGCCGACGATTATGGAAGTTATTGGGCGGCTCGGCACACCCGTCTGTCTGTAGTTCTGTCCGTTCCCAAGCTGGCCATTCTTCCTCTGTCTTCATTCGTCACTGTCATCTCTACTACGTGTCTCGTATACACGATCTAAACCTCTCCTTTCCTTTTCTCGGTCTCAGTTCTTAGTTTAACAGATCTCTCTTACCGATAAAAAACATTCGCAAAGTTTGCCAGCTAATACTAAAAAAGTCACTTTTTGTGACGTAGTTTAGTTATGAGAAATATTTTGATAAGGAATAACATTCGTTACAGCATCAGCAAAGCAGCTGTTGAATTTTTTTTTTACATTTTGTAGGCTGTACTTAACTGAATCTCCTGGGTAATAATAAATTCTTTTAAAAAGATATGACTATTATAGTTTAGGTTGCCTTGGTTAAACGTGCGTAAACAGAAGAAATTTATGTTACAGAAATAACTTTTTTATCTTTACTATGATTTTCATCTTTCTAAATAAAATAAAAATATGGTATTTCTCATTAGAACCGATATCCTTATAGTTTAAAATTATTATCTGATTATTTTTTTTATTTATCTAATAATAAAAAGGATAGTCATTATTATCTGATTATTTCTATTTGTTTAATAATAAAAAGAATAGTCGTTAAAAAGTGATCGGTTTAAAATTCAAAATTTGTTATCTCTCTTAGCAATAAATCATTTTTTTTTTTTAATTTAATTTCGATGTTGTTTTACCTTTTTATTTATTGAGTTTTCCACTTATTTGTTTTTACGAGATGAAACGGTGATTGCGTTCGGTCAGTTAACACTAACCGCAAGTAGGTTAGATAGAGATAATGTCAGTAAATTTACATAGAGGAACGAATAACTCTGAACCTATGGAAAATCAGCCGGTAATGTTTGCAGAGAATTTTGTGGTTAAATTAGTCCTTACTGAGTGAAATTTTAAAGATCTTCACGGAAAATTGAGTAATTAATAATATTACAAATCTAAAAAAATCATTGATCTCTGTTAAAATCGGATTATAAATTATGTCGTCATTGTTGTTTTCGGTATAAACATTTGCTCCTCAGAAAGTGAATTACGACAGTACAGTTATAAGTTACAATAACAGTTATATCAGTAATGTTTTATAAAACAATGGAAGTTAATGGAAGAATCGGTGAATTATTGAAAAATAAATAGTAATATTAATTTTTTTTTCATCGCAATTATTTACGATCGGTTCCAAGAAAGAACCATAAGTAAATAAAATTATAATAAGTACCTGATGAGGAGTTTCCGATGAATCTCTCAATAAAGCATACATACATACATAAGAATAGTTCATTTCTATAAATTCATTTGCATAAATTCACTCCATAAAAGTACAGAACTCCGTAAAACCCTAACCAAAAAACAAAAAATATAATACAAAAGAAAATAAAAATAAAATAGTACCGTATTTAGGTTACGAAAGGAATTTAGGCTCCTTAAACAAAGGAATTTTGCTTTAAAAAAAAGAAAGAAAGTAACACGTGAAATGCGGAGTCGATATTTAGAAAAAATAAAAATCTTGTAGAAATGTTTGCAAAACCTTTTGTGGTTATAAAAGTCATCACTAAAACACATCTAAAACCTTGGATTTCTGCAGCTATAATTTGTTTATCGATAATACTTTATCTCGAAATAACTAAATCGGTTAAAATACTATGTTGTCGGAATTTACTTTCAAAGTAAATTTTCAGGAAAATTTCGAAAACTTTTCATTTACCTATACGATCATAAACCAATTTGATGTCAGAAGTAAGAGTAAATCATTTTTTTTTTTACTCTTTAGTTCCATTTAAAGAAAGTTCTGCTTCGATATTAGTAGTATAAAAAAATACAAGATATGTATCATAACATTCTGTCTTTTTCTTGTAGAAGAGGAAAGATAATAGAAGCGCACCATGTGTCCTGAAAATATCAATTCGAACCGTTCGATGCAACATATCGTGTAACAAACAGGATCGGCAATGTCTACAATTTAGCGATTAACAAGCACTTCTACACAACAAATATTAATTTTATCGGTCTAGGTATATCCGGCGGATAAGAACTAATGGCGGATTAGTTTCCGGAAACTATCACTTCATATATTTATTACAGTAGAATTAAACCGAATTTAAATGAAAGAATTTAACATTATTGCAAATAGTAACAGTCGTTTTATAATTTTGTCTTCCGATACGTGCGGTTGCAAAGTGTACATAAATGTGACTACTGTTGCTAATTTATTAAACAAAACTTGGCATCGGTTATGCTTACCCGTTAAAATAACTTTTAACGTTTTTATTACCGTTAATATTTGTTTTATTTTACAGTAATTACGGTTATCATGTAGATAAAACTATCTCGTAAAATTTTTCTTATCGAGTCATCAGAAACCGACGCTGATTACAGTTGTAAGCTTTCCTTACAACTGATGAATTTAGTTTATCGGATTACCTTGAAGATGAAAAAATCTTTCAATAAAATCTTTTTAAGCTAGGCTAGCCGTGAATACAATCGGATTATACTTAATAAAGAATTTCTTTAGCAGGTTTTGTTTGTTTTCTTTTTATATTGCAATTTTTTTAGTTTAATTTGTTATTTATTCATGTTTTTTTGTGATTTAAATCGATATTATTTTGAAATTGACAAACTGTTTATCTTGAATATCGATAGATAGTTCACCGACGTTTTATTCAAAAGTAGTATTTATGCCGTCATATAATTAAAATAGAATTTGTAAATATTATATTACCGATAACAAAATAATATTAGGCCTAATGTTAAATATTATGTTTAATAGTAAAAAGTCGCTGGTAATACGAAAATAAATCATCGAGCTTTGTTTAAACATCGGATTTCAGATAAATTCCGCATAACGTTTTCAGATTACGTTAAAATTTTACGATATTTAAAAGACACCGTGATATTTTTTATACTCGCGATATTTTATGGCGATTTAAATATAATTGATAAATATACTCGTTAAAATGTAATACAATCTCGATTTTGTACCTCTCCGTCGAGTTCCTTCTTTCCTTAAATAAGTAATAGTAGTATTTTCAGAGCACAAAAAGTAATTTCGAGCGTGCTAGTTACTTTGTTTTAGACTTAACTCAAGTTACTAAGAATAATTTAGGACCGATAGTCTAGCATCAAAATAATACCAACTACGCAATTTATTATTTTAGAAAAAATTGGATTCCGTGTCCTATACCGATAAATTTTTCAATTCTAGTAAAAGGTGAATTCTTCGTAAATAATTTTATAGTACAATTATTTTTTTACGTTTTTTTTTAATTTTTTCCCTAGACTTTATTTTCGACTTTGCCTCGACAAACTGTTTTATTTTTACGTTTTTATTTACTCTTAAAAAATTACGACGAATTGCTTTTCCATAGCAATCGCACAAATTCGTTGCACATGACTTCCTTAGCCTACGCAATATTAAATTCTTTTAATATTTTTTCATGTTTTGTACTTATGAAGTTTATACAGTTCTTTTTTTTTTTTTTTTTTTTTTTGTTTCCTCTAACTTTAATCGTATACGGTTTCACGCATGTTAGTCTACAAATTAATTAACAAATGGCATTTTTCACATCAAAGTGTAATTCTGATACTCATCTTTTTATTTTAGAAACTCTCGTTTGATTTTTCATATGTAATCAAATGAATCATGTTGTCATGCATTAAACTGAAATTTTGACACCGCTTATTATAATTATATCGACTATATTGTCTTTTGGAGATATCTTTGTAATGCAAAACAGTAGCAAATGACAGCTTATACCGATTTCTATATTTTTAACCACACTTCACGACAATAAAAAATGATTTATAAAAAATTACATCTATGTTCTTTGAGAATACTAGCGGGAGTTTTGAGGACCTTGTATTCCGGTAATTCGGTCAAAGAGGACATTTTAGAACCCCTTCAGTAGGGTTCCGAGTGAACTGTTTAATTTTGTTTGTTGGTAGCTTTCACACAATTTTCGAGGTGAGGAGTTCGTTTCTTTAGAAACCGTGAATCTGTTTTCAGGCGGCTCTTTAATTTCTAAAAGAAAATTGATTTTATACCGGCTTATCTACTCTCTTTAAGCGGGTAAATCGTTTGTTCTCACTACCCATCTCATTTCCTTACCCTTACGTTAATCATTCCTTTTACATTTTCCGTTCAAGGTGTAGATGTAGATTTAGCACAGGCTAAATACCTGCGCTTAATATTCGGGGATTTATAGAGTCCGTGTATCCTTAGTGTTATGTTGCGGGATGGGAATTACTTGCAGACAGTTGGAGCGAATCTGTTTCCTTGAAGACTGCACAATAAGCTTAACCTGTGATGTCGTATCGAGTAAAGCCGATCAACCAAATCACTCTTAGAAACGTTTGGTGAAAATTTTTTATGTAATAACGAATTGATTTTGAATCGTTTTTCTGAAAATTTTTAATGAAAACACAATTTAATACGTAAATTTATCGGTGCTTAATCAGCGGGATTCGCGAGTATTGAGATTCAGCTGTTACTTAGCAAACTTGCCCGCTAATATATAATAGAGCCTTTTAATCACACATATCACATTTACGTCATCAGTTAAGCAAACATGAGGCAACAGATTTTCGAAGTCGAAAGTTCTGAGATTCAAATCTTAGTAGAATTTAGTTGCTTTTATACGGATTTGAATACTAGACAGTAGATACCGGTGTACTGTGGAGGTTGGAATTCAATTAACTACACGTCTCAGCAATGGTCGGCCTGAGTCTGTACAAGACTACACCTCATTTACATGTCATACATATTATCCTCATCTCAACGGGCCGTGGAATATTGCTTATTGTTCATTAGTTGAATAGATTCCATCGTATACATTACGAAAATTAATTTGTAAGTAAAAAAAACTCGCAAACCCAATTGAAGTACTATACTTCCGCAAAATTCGCTTATCATTTAGCAATTCATATTAAACAATTACATCTCTCAAAAAATCATTTATAGTATAAGGGAGAGAGTTGAGTAGATTAGTGACTTATTAATCATTTTAAAGTTTTTGTTTATTTTCTGTTTACATATCATTATAAATGCGTGCGCGTTTGTAGGTCTAAGCTGTCAGATACTAGATTATAATATGTGTTATTTAGAATTTCATTTCATTTTGTAATATTAATATTATTCATAACGATTTTTTTCATTTCCATCATAAATGTGAAAATGTTTATAAATTTAACACAGCAGTTCATTTTGGAATCAAGTTATACAATAACAATAGTTCATCCTATAGGTTAAAAAATAAAAGAAGAATAGCGAAAAAACAGGGTGGCAATCTTTGAAATGGTTTTGTTTCAAAACTATTCTATTCAAAATTAGTATCCCACTTATTTTAAAGCCTACATTTTTTAATAAATACTTGGGTAAGACGATCCATAACGTATAAAATTCAGTAGGTTACAGTATTAGTCTGTGTAACACGATTAGGTGGGCCGATGCCTAATGCGCAGTATTCGGGTACAAGCAGCAGCAATAATCCTTATTAATATGGCATCTTAAAAAAAATTCTTCAATAAATATTTCAGTTTTTAAAATGTTCAAACCGCATTACAAGCTCTTAAAGCTACAGAACTTCCTCTTCATTGCATCAATACAGAGTCTACCAAGAAACCAGTTTTTTTTTTTTTAATTTAGCAACAATCCAGTTTAAACTAATAAAAACTCATAAAAGTTAGAAACAACTTGTTAGTATTTTCCTCGCCGATACGGTTAGATAAATACCATCGCATTCTATAAGTTTAAAAAAGAGATGAGAAGTCAACAGAATTCACTTCGAGAAACTAAATAAGCCGGGGAACGTCGATGTAAGAAAAACTTGTAGAAAGAACGAACGGGTTAACAATGAAATACAATAATGGAAGAATAGCAGTAGAAGACTGGAATCGTGCAGCAGCTCTTTGTTTTGAAAGGCGAGGGAATGCGGAGCAAAAAGCGTGGACGACCACTTTTTGACATGTCGGGGAGCTGATGACAGCTGGCTCAGTAGACGAACGACAACGACGACAACGATGCCCGGCCGCTCTATGCTTTGCGGCCAATCAAACTGGTTTCCAGCGGCGCGCCTCACAAAGGAAACAACCTTAACAGCCCGGCAATGTTGCTGCCCCCCTGCTCTTTCTCATGCTATCATAATATACTAGTTCAGAGAAAAGGCTAATAATCGTAATTTCTTCTTTTTTATAAGATGTTTAGTATGTTGAAACTAATGTGAGTTAATAATGCTAAATTTAACAGATATCAATATTACTCAAGATGTTCTTATTTTCTTCAAAGATAAAAAACGAAAATTAATCTCTGAAATTATTTTTAACTGTGCTAACTCCAAGTCACTATCTATATAACCTGCTACTGAAGATTTTCAGTTCGATAATCGCTACTGAAAATTTAATTAGATTATAATTGTTCGGTTTTTTTATTCTGTAATCGTAATAGATTTATAGTTTTAATTAAATAAACTGAAATTTGATAACTGTCGTTTTATATGATAACGGTTAATTTAAATAAACATCCTAATGAGTTAAAATATAAAAACGTTAGTTGTTAAAGAAATTTAAAAAAGTAGTAAAAGGTCATCTAAAAACTTTTAAAATTTGTAAAGTCTTGGCAATAATAGTAACTTCAATTCTTCATGGAGGTAAGTTTAAGTTGCGATGTAAGAATTAATTATTTTATAATGTTTTTTTTTCGAATTTCTTTGTCTTATCAAACTGGTTGTTTCAAGTTATAGTAAATAAAAACGATAAACTACTTTTCACGAAATTACCCCTACTCTACTTTTTTATTTCATTACATCTCTCTGGAATCCATATCGCTGTAATGGGCTCAATGTTGACAATATGATTTCTTGTGGATGTATTTTGAAGGATTCAAGATCTAAAAAAAAGTCAAAAAATGCAACTTTTGCCCATTTTGTTTTTGGGGGGAGGGCAATTTATTTATACATAGTTTCTTGACATCTTCCCATCGTTTAAAACACATTCTGTTTTGAAGTGACATTTTGTGGAGTTTCTAAAATATTTATTGAGTTCTTAAATTCTTAATGTTATTTTCTTTTCAGGAATAAAATCTCTATAAAAACCTGAATAAATTCAATTAAACTGTAAATTTTTTCCTACAAATTCTTTTGCAATGTTATATATAGATATATTATAGCCTGAAAACGTAGTGCACTCACTTATTCCACCTTATTTTTTTAAAAAGTGATATCTATAATGTACATTTTTTTTTTCTTTTGAATGATTTGGTAAAAATTAGTAATCTATAATTATTGAGAAAATAACTTATTATAAAAGTATTTCAAAAAATCCCTTTTGGCACGCCGGAAGGCGGAGGTAGATTTCACCGCTGACAAGTAGGGGATAAAAAAGTTTGCATCTTAAAGAAAAACTTCAAATTTATTAAATACGACAATGGTTGCATAAAAAAAAAAGTTTCACATGTTTAGCATACAACAAGCCCATCTTCTTACAATTCCAGCAACATTTTGGTCATCCCTTGCCGTAAGGGTTGGTCATATCAAAAATTGTTTCAGACAGAAGTTTTAGGTAATGTTTAGCGAACCAACGACAATTTGAACCGATTTGATACTGTGCCTATTAAGGGAGGTATCATTTTTTTGTCTTCAAAACCCATTTTTTCCACCCCTTGGGTCAATGGTTGGTGATATCAAAAAACTTTACTCAGATAAGTTTTAGGCCCTTATCCAAAGAATAGAAGGAACTTTAAACGAATTCGATATTTTATTTAATAAGAAAGTTATAGCGATTTTTGTTTTTTTCGGAAAAGCTCCCCATTTCCTCCACCCTTATGGTCCGATTTTGTCTGTTAACGAACTCAACCAAGATTTTGGGACGAGTTATTTTTAAGGAACAATTTAAGTGATTGGCGCAAAATTACAGCAGTAATTTCACTTTCTTCACAAGAAAGTGAAAAAAAAATATAAATGTATATATAACTATTCAAGAATCAGTAATAATAATTTTGAATGGTTGTTAGGCTCCAGTGATGTTTAAAAATCTATTTTCTGAGTTTATTCAGTCAAGTTAAGATCGATGTTATAATAATCACTAATTTAATGATTTAATGTGTCATCAAAGTATGAAGGTGGTATGTTGGAAAACAGTAATGAATATTTCTAGTATGTGAAAAATATCAAGCTTAACTGGGATAGGAACCTGGTAAAAGCAATATGTAAAATTAAATGGAGAAACAACATTAGGGGGTATAGGAAGGCATTCAACAGTCCATCGAAACAGAATGCAAGGATATCAGGGGAAATTTTATCCCCTCTATTAACTGTAGATCCTAGACATTGGTACCTTGATACTGGGTTTCCTAATTACCAGGTGGTAATTCAATTTTTTTTTTTTAATGGCGGTTATATATTTGTTTTTATTTTAATAGTACATCTAAATAAAATGAAAACAAAATTCTGAAGAGACTGAATTTAAAATCTAAAATTATACAATTATGAATCAACTTTGTAAGATTTCTTAAAATAAAAAATAATTATGAAAAATTTTTTGTTACTACTCCTCTTTTGCTAGGTACAGCTAGATGTACACTTATTTCTATACCTGTATAATACAAGTTGACCTATTAATAAATAATTATAATAACCTATTAATAATTATTAAACTACAGAAGTGGGAAAATTATTAGAATAATTGGGAATTTTTGGAAAAAAAATGCATGCAACCAATGAAATATTCCTTTATTTAAAAAAAATGACACATTTAGTATTTAATGTGTATTTCCCTGCTCTTTACGAGATATTCAGTGTGCTTTGGCATGCTTTCCACAAATCTTAGGTTCTCTATAAGATTTATAAATGAACTATTTCCAGACCATGCCAGGGTTTTTATATAGTTTTCACTTAAAAAACTTGTAACAGACTTTGCTTTATGGCACAATGCATCATCATGCATGAATACAAAGTCATTATTTGGGAATGCTTCAGTTGTTGTAATAATCTATTTTCAAGCATCTTTTGTACTTTGCCGGTTCATGATCCCTTCACAATGTATAAATATCCTACAGAATTGACATTACACTCGAATCATCACCTGGGTAGAATGTTTGACTCCTATTAAACTGGTTACCTGGCAAATTGTAACAACATGAAAAAATGACACAGTACTAAAATATAACGTAACCTCACTTTGAAGATTTTCTACCTGCTGATTTCTGTATTCAGTAATGGCAACATGACATATTTCTGAAAAATGTTCTCTTAATCCACTGAAACCACTCAAAATTAAAAAAATATATAGCCAAATCATTGTTACGAGATGAAAAGTGAATTAAATCAATAATTTCATCAACCATTTCTACCTAGGGAAATGCTGCCAGATGTCACATACAGTACATACTACTTGTACACATAATCGGTATTTAGGGAATAGAAAACACTCTTTCTAATCAAAAAATTTTGTTTTGGCTTGATACTAGATATTGGATATGAATGTAATCCTGCTACATAGTACAATGGTGTCCTATATAATTAAATGAGCACCAAAAAGAAATTTAAATAATGGCAACAGAAGTGACAAAAAGAAAATAAAAATTCAATCTCTTAGTGTATAAACATTTTGTCCATTTCTGTATGCCCATATGTTTTATAGATAGCAGTACTAATAGTTTTAAACATTTTTTTTTTTTTTCAGTTGCAGGCGTTTTTGCCGCTAGTCCATTACAACTGTTCCCGTCATTTGCGGTTCTTCTTGTGTTCTGTTTTTGCTCCACTATGTTCTGAGCATGTGGTCGGTGCAATACCATCGTGCCGTAGTCTCTGTCAGGAAGTAGAAGCAGAATGTCATCCAGTCATGCAGACTTTCAGTTTTACGTGGCCAGCTCAGTTTAATTGCTCCAGATTTCCTGAACCAAAACATAATGGACTATGTATGCAATTTCCAAATACCAGTGAAGAACATACAGCTGGAGCAACCTGGGGTGTTTCAGCAACTCACCCAGCAACCCAACAATGTCCACCTAATTTTTCCAGAGCACGAGAACATTACTCTGTCACATGTGCTCCTAGATGTGGCCGTGATGCATATTATAGGAAAGAGGACAAGCTGTTTGCTGAAAGGTAATGCATTCATTAAGATTGTTACTGAACTATTAATGTTTACTTTTTCCTTTTTGGTTCTGTAATGTGGAGAAAGTAAACAATTCATTACAATTATTAATTAATAATAAAAAATAAAAAACGTATAAACAAAGGATAAAATTATTACATAAACTTACAAAATAATTTGTGATTTAACACCTTCAACCACATTCATATTGACTGAAATTACAAATACACAAAATGCTGTTTTACAAAGACCATTGTTTAAACATGCAGCAGCAATTAAACATCATTGTCAGATAAAATAGAAATGAAATTAAAAATTGCTGCTCTGATAAAGCAGCAAATAAATTGAAAAATTTGCCTGCAAGGTAGGAATGAATTTTAGAAAATACAGTGCTATTTGGCATCGGCAGTTTGATCCCGTGAAAGTTTTTGATATTAATACTAGATATATTATAATTTTATTCCATGGTTATCAGCGGTCCTTAAAAATTTTATTAAATATCTTGAACACAACAATATCTAAAGAGTAAAATAATGCGCTGCTGAAGTAAAGAAAGATTGCTCTTAGTTTATGAATACAAATATTTTTCCTCCAAAATGAAAAGTAGTTAATATGGGATATATATATATATGTACCTCCCCAGTACATAATATTGTGTAATGATCAAGAATAAAAAATAGATTTATCTAAAACTACATTTAAGACACATATATTTTAGATGATGAACATTTTAGATTACAATTTAACTGTAAATAGGAAAATAATTCATCCACACACAGGCACCATAAGCAAATTCAGTATCATCAGTAAAAGTGTAATTAAGCCTTAAAAAAATAGGATGCAAAACTGTTCAGGTATCCCACTTGGTACTGCAGCATGAGCTTTCACAACCTCAAACTTAACAACTGTCAAATATGTGACTGTAGGCATTACAGAACTACTGCTTTTTAATCCTGCAACATCCAATTTATCCAATAATATTTTGTAGTCTACACATCTAATTGTCTTGTAAGGATAGACCCTGGCACTTTATAAAATTCCATATTATTTATATCAAAATCAATTACTTCATTCATTTTAGCTATATATCTCATTATATTATTTAATAATATAGTAAGTATATTTATTTTTAATGTTTTATTTATTATTAATAAACCTTTTTTTATAAAATTTCACTACTGTGTAATGGCTCTCTCTGAGCACATATTGAATGTTAACAAAAACTCAATACCATTTAAAATTAAAGAAGATGAACAAAGAAGAATACAAACTAAGTTATGTCAGAAAACCTGCACTTAATCCTTTTTAAATTATAGTTTTGTAATTTGTACTAAAACATTATTAACAAAATATTTTTCTGAAATAAAAAAAAAGATTAAAAGTCACTTTTACTGATAGAATAGTTAATACCTAGGGATACGAAATACAGTTCAGAATCATGACTATCAATAAAAATTTAAAAAGAAATTATCAAATGAGTAACTTATGATCTCAAATTTTTCATTTTGAGACATACTATCACAGGAGTGCTGAGAAATCCTCTGTTGAAAAATTTCTCCATAAAGAGACTAGTTTAAAAAAAAAATCAGTAATTGCATTGCTACACTTTCCCAGCATACAACTAACCCCACACTATCTATCACTCAATCCATCTGAGACTTCAGCTCTAAACTTTAATATCATCAATGATCCTGCATAGAAGTTACCATGTCAAATTTGAAGATTTTTCAAATCCCAAATTATTAATCTAAGCAGATGCAAAAACATAGATGAACAAATAGAATTTACATCACTTTTTTGTGTTTCTTGATGGTTTGATGAGTAAAAACCAAAAAAGTAGAAAATTATTATTTTTTTGGCATTATTACTGTAATCATCTTCCTGTATTACAATAAATAATCACCAGAGAAGAAAAAATATATATATATATATTTTGTTTCAATATTATTTTATGGTAAATAATTAATTAAAATATAATTAATTTGAAATACCTTTTCATTATTTAGTAGTAACTAATTTTAGATGTAAAAAAGAGATAGTTAACTCTATGTACAGTAGTGATAGTAAAAAAAATCTGCTCAATACGGAAATATTGCAACAAAATAAAAATTCTAACGTCTAAGAAACTTCCAAAAATTATTGTTTTATATTTTTTTAATTTTAATAAAAATTGTTAAGAAAACAAAATGAAGAAATAGTTTAATTATAACTTCAGTTCAGTAGCAAAATGAAGTATAAAAATTACCCATAAATAATGCACATAAAAGATAATGTATGAAAATGCACATGTTCACAAAAATATTTTTTATATTCTATAATTCTGCTGAAACAATAAAAAGTATATGTACAATAATATAAATTTACTTATACACTAAAAGAACAAGCTGAACAATAAAGTTAAAAATAACACTGGGGAACAAAAAAGAATTTTTTTTGTCTCAGGAAGAAAGATATGTGATTCTGATAGTATTTTTTTCCCTGAATTCAAACTTGATATCAGTTTTTCTCCATCACGCAAAGTTTCTGAGAGACAGGCATTTATAACTTCAAACATTTTAATTCTGCATTCTTATCTACACAATATTCAAACATTTGACTCATCTAGAAAGTAAGAAATTGACAATTTTCTGCTATATTTTGCTTGTGGGGCATCCCTCTGATGGCCCAACAATAATCAGCCAGCATATTAGGATACCTCTTATCCATAGCTGAAATCTGGTGATGAAAGTGTTCTCCATGCTCATCGCTCACTGTGCCAAGATTTTCCGGGAAGAAATCTATGTGCGAGTGCAGGAAGTGTATTTTTAAGGACATATTACAACCCAAATTTTTATAAGATGTTATAAGATTGTTGACAATGTCACAGTAATTTTCCACCTTTCGATTTCCCAAAAAACTCTGAATAACATTTTTGAATTCTTGCCAAGCTGTTTTCTGCAGTGGATTCAACAGTTCCTCAAAGTTTTCATCATGCATTCATTAGTGACTGTATTTATGGACCCACAGATATTCCTTCTTTAATTTTTGCATCACCAATTTTAGGAAACTTCTGTTTTATGTACATGAAACTAGGAGTATTGTCCATGGCCTTGACAAAATTCTTCATTAATCCTAGTTTGATATATAACAGAGGTAGAAACACATTTTTAGGATTACACAATGGGTCATGTTTCACATTTATCTGTTCAGGATTGAGTGATTTGTGCTTAGGCCATTCTTTTCTAATGAAATGAGTTTTTCTGTCCCTACTATCCCAATCACACAAAAAAAAATAGTACTTTGTGTAACAAGCTGCAGACCAAGAATAAATGCAATTACCTTCAATACACCACAAATATTCCATTCAAACACTGCATATTGAAGTTTTTGCAATATAAATTTAAAGTTTTCATATATTTCTTTCATACTAGCAGATTGAGGTGCAAATACTGATGGGAATTTATTGCCATTATGCAGAAGCACAGCTTTTAAATTAACTTTAAAGGAATCAATGAACAAGCACCATTCTGTTGGGTTATGTTCATTACAGAGTGTCTCCATAAATTAAGAAATGTCATTACAAAACATTAAGCCATTTTCTCCAGAAAAATAGTCTTTAAATTCTGAATGACAATTACGATAAATACATATCTTTGTATTCTTTTGAAGAAGATATCATCCTTTTAGCTGGGAAGTAAACATTTCAGACTTTAAATCTTGTATGAAATCGTTAAGATTTTCTTGAGTCAGTAAATGAGGCTCAGATGAACTGCTTTGTTCAAAGTTATATCACCAAAACCTGTTTCTTTTACTTCATTACTTCCGTCAGATTCTAAGCTCTCTTCATCTAACATCACATGTCTGAAGGCTTTGGTATGGAATTTCTTCACAGTGTGAAACTGGCCTCATTGTAGATTGCAACTTGGGTACACCATTGTGTGTTTTGATCCCTTTAATGTTTTTTAAGTAGAAATAACAGTCAGAAGAGTGATCTTTGGGTTCCCTCCAAATCATAGACATAGCAAATGGCACGTGGCGTGTGCCATTTTTCCATGCAGTGTGAAGCCTAGATCACGATAAACAATAGATATGTGTTAAGATTTTCTTGAGTCAGTAAATGAGGCTCAGATGAACTGCTTTGTTCAAAGTTATATCACCAAAACCTGTTTCTTTTACTTCATTACTTCCGTCAGATTCTAAGCTCTCTTCATCTAACATCACATGTCTGAAGGCTTTGGTATGGAATTTCTTCACAGTGTGAAACTGGCCTCATTGTAGATTGCAACTTGGGTACACCATTGTGTGTTTTGATCCCTTTAATGTTTTTTAAGTAGAAATAACAGTCAGAAGAGTGATCTTTGGGTCCCCTCCAAATCATAGACATAGCAAATGGCACGTGGCGTGTGCCATTTTTCCATGCAGTGTGAAGCCTAGATCATGATAAACAATAGATATGTGGGGCCCAGGCCCTTGTTTGGTCCCTCACTTTAAACCCAAAATAAAATTCAAAACACTTTTTTACTAATGGAGTAAGGTTTCACCTTTGGAACTTGAGCATCACTTCACCACACATAACAAAGATTGTTAGGATGATTTAAACAAACTCAAGGCATTTTGCAACTAACGACTAATTAAAAGAAATAAAGTTGTAAATAAGTAATACACAATAATTCAGACAAACAAAGCACTCACAATGATGTGTTTACTGGTTCAATACTGTCTCACAACTGGCATTGTTCTGATAAATATGTGCTACACTAGATCACACTTGTACATGTCTATACACATGTGAACTTGCACAATAGTAGCAATGCTACCCTTTGAGTTAGCTCATGTGGTTCCATCATATTTACTAGGAGCTTTTATTTGACAATGGACAAATGGATGAAAAAAGTTATAAAATATTTTTAAAAATTAAAAAAACAAAAAACTGTGAGTGATGGAGAAATTCCAAATACATATTTGAAAACAGGATAAAACTGTATAAAGTACACCTATTGGTACTCATAAGACAAAAATCATGTTGACCAGTGTAATTATGATCATAGACACATGGGACAGCATCATAGTATAAAGTTGCATGTAATATTTTTACAATGGATTTAAAAAGATGATAAATTCTGAAGTTTCAGAAATAAGTTAGTTATCATCATTAAGCTTCACTGAGCTCTAACATTAATACAAAATCTTATGTAGAAATACTGAGAAATATTTATATGTCTGGAATCAAGTTTTTCCCAAACTTAGATTGAGTAATCTAGTCCCTGATTACTGAACATAACTTATGGTGACTGTTTTACTAACAGTAAAACAAACACACACACCTATGCTTGGGCACACATGCATCCATATATCTGTTATATCCATATATCTGAGCCAATTGGAATCTAGCCTCTGTTCTTAATTTTGTTCCTTCACTGTGTGTGAAATAAAATGTTTTTACTCTGATATATTTTCTTTTATTTTTTGTATTGTATTTATTCTTCTTCCTTCCAATTCATTAAATTTTCTTCAATCCTCAGAGGACAAAATTGCATCAATTCATGAAATTCAGTTCATAAAATTTAAACACAATAGCTTGCTATAAATGTACTATAAATTCCATATTTCATTAATATTTATTCATGTTTTAGACAAAAACTTTTGTCAAGATGATACACTTTGTAATGAGCTAATGTCCTGCACCATTACTAGATCTGCGTCAGCATTCATGAGTAGCCAATTCTGTAGTTACCATTTTTCACTTCTAACTACTTATTTGTTTTACATAAAAGTTATGTTTTTCTATCTTATTTAGTTGCTATGGAATAGTTGTGATCATAGTTTTTTTTTTCAAGGTGGATGACTGGATGGGCTTTATTATGCTTCCTTTCAACATTATTCACCCTACTGACATTTTGGGTTGAACCAGCTCGTTTTCGCTATCCAGAGAGACCGGTTGTGTTTCTTGCTCTTTGCTACAATGCGATGTCCTTGCTGTACATAGTACGAGGATCATTCGGTCCAACGATGTTTACTTGTGTACCCGTTAGTGAAGGATATGATTCTTATGTAGCTGTTGATGGACTAGAAAGTGCTCAGTGCACAGTCATGTTTCTTATTCTATACTACTGTAGTTTATCAGCAAGTGTTTGGTGGGTTGTACTTGCTATAGCGTGGTTTCTATCGGCAGCAAAAAAATGGTCAAGTGAAGCCGTCTACAACCTTGCGTCATACTTCCATGTTGCAGCTTGGGCAGGACCTGCAGTATTAGCGGTACTTGCTTTAACTCTTCACAGAGTTTCAGCCGATGAGCTAACTGGACTTTGCCAAGTATCTGAGGTCAGTTTACAATTTATTTCTTTTTAATGTCAAAATGAAATTACAATTTTTCACTATTCTCTGTTTCAATAGCAAATCACAAACAATTTTTTTTAATCTCTTTCTGTTAATTAGTACTGGCCAGTATCTGAGTTCTGGATTCAAATTGTGGTCAAGTTTGGATTTTTCTAATGTGACAAATTAATTTTTATTAAAAAAAAAACAGGCAAACAGTTGCTATGATTGGAAATGAGCCTACAGTTGTCAGTATACATAAATTAGTGTAGCTACACTACAATATATAAATAAAAATTCAAGCAATCAGTAATGTTTGGGATACTAACAATTGTAATTTCTTTCCCCCAATTAATTTATTCAGACCAATTTACCAGACCAAAAGACCAATTTACTTCTAGGATATTACTTCAGATGCAGAAGATAATTTATTGCTACCTGTATTCTTTTACTGCTGCTATCTTTGCATCTTGTAGCCAGTGACAAAGTATCATTAATTGGAATGATGTCACAATTCCACATACTTGATGAGATAGTAAATAAAACATTCATAAGCAATTAAAGAGAAAAACATCCAAACACACACATCAAAATTAGTTTCCGGTTGATGTTACCACAGTCTCTCTGGATATTGGATCAGATGAAAAGGTCCAACTGCATGGCCACCTAGAATATCCTCCAAATATTAATCTTTTGGACTATTTTGCTTGAGCGTTTATTAAAAGTTGTGTGTATCAAAGAAAAGTTTGAGATTTTAATGATTTAAAACAGAGAATTGTTGAAGCTGTTGGTGTAATAATGCTGTAAATACTCGTAAAAGTCTGGCAAGAGTTAGATTATCATCTAGACATCTGCTGAGCTACAAAAGGTGCACACATTGAACATGACTAATTTACATTTAAACTTGCTGAATTGCTGTGTTTATTAAAAAAAAAAAACTATTAAATTATAACAGGGTGTCCCATATAAAGCATAACCCACTTGTGTCACTGGTATATTTAAATAAAAAAGTGATTTGTAAGTTATTAAATTAAATATTTTATTTTCAAATTTTTCAATCTTAAATTCTAGAGTAAATTCTGAAAGTGGCTGCCATCTTCATGAATGCATGCTTCCACCCCTTTTCACTGTGTTTCTTGCAACTGTTTTCAGAATTTGTGGGTTAATAATTAAAACAGCTTATTCAATATTGACCTTCAGTTGTTAAAGTGTTCATGGTTTATTGCTGTAGGCTTTATCTTTGAGGAGCCCCAAAGAAAAAAATCTGGTGCAGTCAAATTTGGAGATCTTGGAGGCCATAAGCCATGATCAATAATGCAATCACCAAAGAATTTGTTAATGAATGAAGTGTGAAGAAGAATTTGAAGTGTTTATCAATTCGTTAATGAAGTTGAATGTATGTAGGGTGATGTTGCATTACCATGTTGGAAGTAGCAGTATCAGTCTTCCTCTTCCAAGAGCGCAATAAAATATTCTGATATTGTTCTGTAGTAATGATGTACTCAAAGAAAAGAGAACCAATAAGTTTTTCCTTATATTTTACATCATACACTCATCTTCTGTGGGTGCAATTGTTTTTCACGATATGCGTGGAGATTTTCAGCACTCCAAATCCTACTGTTATGGCTGTTTACATAGCCAGATAAAACCATGCCTCGACTGTGAAAAAAATCAAGTTCATAACATGACCTCACACATGAATCGACAAAATCAATGACAATATTCTAGCAGTTTTATTTTTGTCTGGATCAAGAAGTTGAACTGTTTGAATTTGATATGTTCATAAATTTAATTTTTTTGTTGCCCGATGAAGATTAGTAAATTAATTTCAGCTAATTGACTTTTTTGGTGAAGCAGTTAATCAGTCTTTGATTTCAGCGACTGAGTCTGCATTCAACATTGTCATTGATCTTTTGTGTTCCTTGCTATTAACAGAACCTGTCTCTAAATTTAGCCATTAACCTCAAAACTGAAGTCCTGTTAGGTGCTGGTTTATCACAGTACTTACAGCAAAAAGATTCTATCACTGCAACCACTGATCACATGCTAAAGTACAACTCTAGAATAAAAACACATTCATCTTGTGAAAATATCTTCTTTCTAACAATGTACTGAGTATTATGATTGCTTTGTTAAGCCTATCAGTAGCAATCTAATGCACTGGTACAGTGTTCACTTGTTGGATAAGTCCATTCCAATAAAAGGTAGGGGAGTTGAGCAGTCAATTCAAATACTGTAGAAGGCTGATTGCTAGGTTGCTCTGAACAAATGGAACACCTATATTAACTATTTCTGTGAACATTTAGCCTGGACAGTTTGTGTATAAATATATACAATAAATATATATATATATATATATATATATATATGATAGCTGTATAAACAACTTTGAAAAAAAGTGATTCACAGGTACCGGTGCAAATACCAGAAGTAAATGTTGAAGTAATGGCAGTTACAATTCACTTGATAAATAATAAAATGATTAAGTTATTTTCAAGTTGTCATTCAATAATTTTCTGATGCCAAACTTAACTTACAGGCATAATTAAAATAAAAATATTATAGTTTAATAAGTGTAAAAGTAAATCTTTACATAATTAAATTTTACATTTCAGGTTGCAACAATGGGATTTTTGGTTATCCCACATGGTGTGCTTCTTGGTGTAGGGGTGTTAATAGCAGGTCGAGGAGCATCAGCCCTAGTTAGAGTAAGAAGAGAAGTTCGACGAGCTGGAAATGCCACTGCAAAATTAGAACGATTAATGACACGTTTAGCAGTATTTACAGCTCTTTATGTTTTGCCAACATTAGGAGCATTGGGTTGTTTACTTTACGAGTCATGGCATCGTCCTCGTTGGCGTTCTCTAGCTTTATTGTCTGCTTTAGATTGTCATGCTACTCCTGGATGTGCTCCGGGACCATCATACCATTCCGCCGGTGTTGAGGTGTCTCTTTTAAGAGTATTCCTCTCACTTGTTGTTGGTATATCTTCAGGAATGTGGGTTTGGTCAGGGAAAACCTGCCGCTCTTGGAGCAGCTTATTTACAGCACCGAGAAAAACAAATCGACCAGTTCCCATGACAAGGGTTTAATACCAGGTTAAGATTTAAATGTATATATGTAAATTACAGATATGTATTTAAAAATGTTGTACATTACTGTGAATATAAGTTTTGTAATTAGATAAATTATAAATACTGTAATTAAATTATTTGTAGTTTTAAAAGATAATTGTGGTATACATTACAATATTTTAATAAACTGTTGTATAATATATTTTAATTTGTCTAGTTTCCTTTTCATTTTTAACAGACTTCAAAGATGGATGATGTTCTCAATCTGATCACTATCCAATTCCATTCCAAAATTTCAATTTACATGTTTTTTAATGAGTTTTTGTGCCTTAATCTTCAGAAAATGGGGTTGGAATGATTTCAATGATTTGCTTTTTATTTTGTCGAGAACCTCTGTTATAAATAATAAATATAATTATAAGTAGTTAATATAATGAGTCAAAAGTATAGAAACCCCTCAACAACTTTAAAACCATTCAAAACAGAATACTGTAACTTTCAGGATATGGTATCAGTCAACTACTTTAACTTTTGATGAGAAATAGAATTTAAATCCCTTCTAAAGGAGTGGACCAGGAGTTGTAACTTAAATATTTTAAATGATAACACCCTTTGTATGATATATCATTTTAAAGGTCTCTTTTAAGACAAGAAAAATGGTGTGTATAAAAAGTTGGTATGATGTCTTTACCCAAAATGGCAGTTTGATAAAATCTGGATTTTGAAATTACTATATTTAGTAAATCAAATAATAAAATTAAATAAAAGAGATTAAACTTAATTAAATTAAAATTTAACCTAATTTAATTAATTTTATTTTATTTATTAAAAGTAAATTTAAATAAATTAAAAGTTTCTATTTTTTTACACAAAAAATTGCTTTTGTTCCAAATTAATGAGTAAATAAATGAAAATATTGTTACCCAATCATTCCGATCAGCATAAGGCACAGTATTTGACTGATACCTTATCCTGAAAATTACATTACTCTATCTGGAACGATTTTAAAGTTGTTGAGGGTTTCCATACTTTTAACTCGCTCTGTGTAGGCTGATGTCTTGTCAAAAGTATTCTCAACCACCAATTTAAGAAAATTAGTTGGGAAATTTAAAACATCTTTTGTAAAAAAAAAGAAAAAACTAAATACATTGTTTGTATGAACATAATACATATCCTCCATCCCTTTTACTATTTTTAACAAGACACATATTTTCTGTAGTCCAGAGACTCTACTTCATATTTTATAACACTGTGTTCATTATGGTTATTAAGATCAGATTTCTTATTTATATGTTTTTGGTGAACATCTTTGTTTATATACAATCACAATTTTTTATTAGCCCATCCATTCTGTAAATAAAAATTATAAAAATATATATACATTTTTTTAATGAAATGTCTTCTAAAACTGCACTTAATCTCGTATTTCAGCTTTAATTTTTTAAACTCAGAGTCAAATCAAAAAATTAATTTTTAAATTGTGTCTTTATTCAGCATAGGCTTCAAAACTGAAAAATTATCACTTTTTAATTATAGTAGTTTTTTGAAATCAGTTTTGTCTTTTTAAAAAAATATTATTTAACTCTTTAAAGTGTACATTTAATCAGAAAATTTATTTGTTTTGAGAGTTAGGAATTTGAATGTATGAATTCTAATGGTTCAAAAATTAATAAGGTGATTACATAAATAATTATTACATACTAATGTACTATACTGTTATGAATGTTGAGTAAGTATTTTATAGCAAAACTTTTAAGTATACTATTCTGAATTTAAATCATTATTAATTAAAATCTTATTAGCACTATACTTCACAATTTTACAAAAATGAGAATACTCACCTCCCTTTTTTCTTTTTGAGGGTAATATAGGTTTCATTCCTAGTTTTCTGTGATTTACTTATGTGAGATTATATTAGGAAGAAATTGATGTTTTAATTATATTTTTAAACATTATATATTCCTTGTATATTTGCTTTTGCAATGTTACAGTTTCTCTCAACAGAAAAAAAATGTAAGTTTTGAAATAAATTTGGAATACCCTAATAACTGCAACACTTGGCCCATCTCAAAAAGTATTTAATAAAAAATTGAGACAGTAATCAATGCTAAGAAAAATAGGAAAAGGTAACTGCTAAAAGTTAATTAACAGAAATCCATTAGTAAAACAGTGCATGCTCAAAGGACACCACAGATATGGCATACTTTCAGTATTATGCATAATTCCCATTCCAGCACTTAACAAGTTCTTCCTTTTTTTTAAAGTAATAAAAAATTCTCTTTATTTTATGAATGGAATAATGATTAAAAAGTTTATCTAAAATTTGTTGGTTATATTTTAAACTGTTAATTTTTGTAAAGAATAAACTGCACAAGATGAGGTGATTGATAACAAAAAAAAAATCATTATTAATTAGTAACATAATTTATACAAAACTTATTTTGTTCTTCTCAAACACCTTTGTTAATTTTTAATATACAATCTTTTATTTTTTTATATTCAAGTATAATTATGATAAAAGATAAATTATGCATGTGATCTATTTATTGAGAAATTGACAAATTATAAATAACTATTTACATATATTTTAAATTATTAAGAGGTAGTAAGATTTGTGCAAGACAGAAACGACACGTACTTATAGTAGATTAATTGTTTTTAGAATGAATATGATTCATACATTACTGCTCAAAAAACAAAATTAAAACTAATTTCAAAATAAGGCTATATCTATCTAGTCAAATGAACAATTTGCATAAAACTTAACTGCAATAACAGGTGGTATTATGATTATACAAGATTTTAAACAAATATCAAGTTTTTCCTTTTTATGTTTGGCATGTATTTGTTAATTTATAATTAAAATATTAAATTATATTTTTTAAATACATTTTAATTAAAAATACCCCAACCTTCTATCCAAATTTATTTATACAGAACTGTTATAGGACAGTCAACGTAACAGGCTGTCATATCTACTGATTATTAAATTATTATCAACAGATAAGAATTAACTTTGTAGAAAATGCTCAGAAATAACAGAAATTATTCCGGTTAACTACATACATAATAAATTTAATCTGCATTAGTTTAAATTTTCATAACTAAACACATGAGTATAATATCTGCAAAAACATTTTGATTAATAAAGCACAACTAACAACCAATTAATGGATAACTTTATCATTTATAAATTAAATATTATTTTTAAAATAATATTTTTTGACAGATGATTTTTGGAAATCATAATTCTGCAATATACTACTTATAGGTGCAATTCACAATATTTTAAATAAATAAAAAACATTTAAGTTACTTGCAGTACAACACTAACCTCCTTAGAATTAGATAGATACTTTTTCTTTTCCTTTTTAGCCTCCGATAACTACCGTTTAGATAATTCTTCAGAGGATGATATGTATGAGTGTAGTCTTGTACATTCTCAGTTCGACCATTCCTGAGATGTGTGGTTAATTGAAACCCAACCACCAAAGAACACCGGTATCCATGATCTAGTATTCAAATCCGTGTAAAAATAACTGGCTTTACTAGGACTTGAACACTGGAACTCTCGACTTCCAAATCAGCTGATTTGGGAAGACGCATTCATCACTAGACCAGCCCGGTGGGTTTAGATACAGATACTCTATACCACTCTTAAAAGTATCTTGGAAACTTAAGAGAGCATATTAGTTAGTACTGATAGAGTTCAGTTTAAATCAGCTCAGAATTGAAGTTTGTTTTGGAAAATCAATTGTTAAATAAATTGAATTATAATTACAAAATAAACTTCAGAGAAGGTTTAATTAATGTAGATGCCATGATATACTGTTTGCAGTTAGTTTGAAAGTAACAAATGTTTTGTACATAATGCAGGAAACAGCACGGCATATTTTCAAGAACAATCTTGCATGTTATAGCAGCAAAAGTGGCATTCATACTACATAATCCTAGTTCAGAAATACAGTTTATCTCTTATAAAATAAACATAGTTTACAAATTTGTTATATTAATTTTATAGAAGCAAGGTTAGTAACAGGATCCTTTCATAAAATACTACATACTTTGAATAAAGTTGATTACAATATAATTTTTTTTTAAATCCTTTTTACAAAAAAAATTCTATATCTATTGAGTTAAGAAATGGGTTCATTTAATTTTTAACACCAACGGTTGTCAAGAAAGAACAACTGGTGGCTACAGACAGTTAAAAACTGGTCATAAAAGCATATTTCTTTTTATAACTTCTACAGCATTGCATTAAAGATATCACTTTAAAAAAGTAAAACATGTTAATTAAAAAACTTTTAAGTTACACTATTATATACTACATGTAATCATGAGTTTCATTAAGAGAACATGTAATAACGTTAAACAAAGGCTTCAAAATTCCATTTTTTCCAATTCTGGAATTAAATAATTCAAAAAGGGCAGTTACACAATTGAAACTCTACAGGTTTATATATTACATGGAGTAAAATAAACAAAAAAATAAAAAACTTGTTAATACCTTCTCTACTTAAAAAAATAAAAAGGCATTTTTAAATTTATGTTTTAGTGGCAAATAACAGAATGAATGAAAAAACATTTTCTTGATTTTTCATGTAATGATGTAATTAACTTTTTCACATGTGCAAACAATCCTCCCATGTTGTATTTACTAGTTAAGATAGATGCAGTATCCGACTCTTTTGACACCGATAAAAACATGCATTATCTATTTCTGGTTTAGTAAAGTTTTATAAGTACATCTTTGGCTACAGGTATTTTAAATATTTATTATTTTATCTGTTATATTATGCAAGTTACATTAATTTTTTTAAGATGAAATTTATGAAATATGTAGTTTTGTGTGTGATAATATCTTTTGTATACATTTGTAAAACACAAATTCAATGAAATTGGCAGGAAAAATTGAATCTTTCTCCAATACCTTCCATTTCTTATTTGCCAGTTCAATCAGTCTGATTTTTTGTGTTATGTTAAGTGTCTAGTGGATTTTGTAACAAATCTAACCAGTTATTCTATCAGTCTGTGTAGCTGTTTATTTTATATATTCCTAATTGGTGTTTTTTTATAACAAATACCAGGCGATTCAAAAAGAACTAACTTTAAAAGCATATAAAAATTTATTTACATAAATTACAGATTCAGTTAAGGTCTCATTTCATAGTAAAACACATTATGTTTTGATTTGTGTAGTTCATTACTACTGAATTCGGCATCCAATGTTGCTAAAAATGGATACATTTACTGGCGCAGAATGTGCTCGCTATGTGTTTGGTTTCACAATTTGCAGTCAGTAACTGCAGTTCAATGTAATTTTCGTAGAGTATGGTAGGGAGCCTCCTAGTAGGCATACAATTTCCTCCTGGCACCAAACCTTTGTTGAGACCAGTTGTTCTGTAAAACATACAAAATCATCAGGACGCTCACGCGTCCCTTTAACTGCTGTGCTACAACTCAGAGAAAGCTTTGCACATAGTCCAAAAGAAATCAACTCAATTTAAGTCACTTAAGACTGGAAATCCATAAATGACCAATTGACGCGTATTAAATAACAACTGCATTTGAAGCCATACGAACTAACCATGATTCAACATATTGAAGTAACTGCTCGTCTGCAGTTTTGTGTGGAAATGATGGATAGAATTGCAGACAATACGTTTTTAAACAGTGTAATTTTTAGTGATTAGTCAATGTTTCAAATCAGTGCCAAGGTGAACACCCATAACTTTTGAATATGGGGTAGTAAAAACTGTCACGAAACTTTCCAGCAAGTTCATGATAGTCCTAAGGTCAATGTTTTTTGTGCCCTAAGAAGATAAAGACTGAAAGAATCATTCTTCTTTCAGCAGGCAATCATAAATGGTAATGTTTATCTGGACATGCTTTAAAATTTTCTAAGAGTTAAACGATGATGACTAAGGTAGACAACATTATTATCAATAAGACAAGGCACCACCTCACTACCACCTAGAAGTCCAAAATTTTCTTGATACTTGATTCCCAGATCAGTAGATCGGTCATTAAGGTCCATCACATGTACAGCTTGCTCTCCAGATTTGACCCCACTAGATATTTTTCTTTTGGGGCTACATTAAAGAGTGGTTTGATATGGTTTCCATTTGAAATACGACATACATCCTACCTGAAGTTAACGACTTCATTCCACACTGTAGCAAGCAAGTCTTAGCTCAACGAGATTAGCAGGCAAAGGTGATAAATAAACTTGGACAAACTTGATGTATTTTGCTATGAAATGAGACCTCAACTGAATCTGTAAGTTATCTCAATCAATTTTTATATGCTTATAAAGTTGCAAGTACTTTTAAAGTTTCAGTAGTTTTGTTTACTACAAATAATTCAACAGAAAAATCAATTAAATTACAGAAAATCCTATTTAAAAAAAAAAAAACATAAATAATTAAAAATGGTGATGTTTATATTTTAATGTTCTAGTGTAAGTAATAGTATAGAAGATAGTTTAGAAAAGAATAATAATTTATTACAAAAAAATAAAAATACTGTAATTACAAAGAACACATTTTAAAATGTTTAAAAACATTTTAAGCAAAAAAGGACAATTTCTGTTAAGAATGCAATCAGTAGCAAGAGTTTCAACAATTTGTAAACAACAACTCTTTAAAATCATATCTTTTTGGGAAAGCTTGCAGTATCCTTTTCAAATTCCACAAAAAAAAGTGTCAACTTCTTTAAGAGAACTAGCAATAGACCTGTTTAATGAACTGAAGGATAAAATAATCAATTCACTTCCAATAACTTTGTATGTTCTAATTATTGGAAAAATAGTGTAAAAAAAATGTTACTTATAAAATTCTTGAGTCAAAGCAAGATAAATATGTAGTAATAGTTTACAAGCAGTAGATTCAGTGTATTTTTCACTATATCTTTCACCAATAAAAAAAAGATGAAATGAAATGAATTAAGCTTAGAAATGAAAATAATTGTTAGCAACAACAAATTTAATTCAGTACTTTATTAAATATTACCCCCTAAAAACAAAACTTCAAATTATTTGAATTAAAGTTTCAAATTATTATTTTTTATGTGAAGGAAGGTATTTATAATGGTTTCTTATTTTTTTTTATTTATATGTACTGCATGAGTCTATAGAATTTCAATCTGTGCACCTCACCCTTACTTTATCAACATCTCTTTTGCTCTAAATGAAACTCATGAGAACACATTATACTTAATAATGCAGCACTTAAAGTTTACCAATTAACAGTTTTCTTTTTTTTAAAGTTAAGTGACATCTTTAAAACCACAGAAATTATAAAGAGAAAGGTAAGTAAGTTCTTGCATGGCCAATTTTTACTTATCTGCAGCCATCTATTTTTTCTTGGCAGTTTTTCTTAGTTTTTCTTTATTTATATGTACTGCATGAGTCTATAGAATTTCAATCTGTGCACCTCACCCTTACTTTATCAACATCTCTTTTGCTCTAAATGAAACTCATGAGAACACATTATACTTAATAATGCAGCACTTAAAGTTTACCAATTAACAGTTTTCTTTTTTTTAAAGTTAAGTGACATCTTTAAAACCACAGAAATTATAAAGAGAAAGGTAAGTAAGTTCTTGCATGGCCAATTTTTACTTATCTGCAGCCATCTATTTTTTCTTGGCAGTGGTCAGAGTTAAAAATTAAATGAACACATTTCTAAGCTCAAAAGATATAAAATTTAAGGTACAAAACTGAATTTTTTATTTATTTCATTTAAAAAAATACTGTCAAATTTTTAAATAAGATCAGCTAATTTTAAAAAAATTTCAAATATTTACTTCCCAGTTAAAATTCAAATGTAGATCCACAATGTAAACAATAAAAAAATTTATAAGATTGAAAGTCAGTGTGTAAAGTTTAAAAACAGGAATCATAAATAAAAACTTACAGTATCTGAAATCTACACTTAATATAAAGCAAACTGAAGTAATGGCAGGGGAACTGATTTTTAGTAACTGAAATTTTAGAATAACTGTGTTTTCGGTTTTGAATTATACAAATAATTTAATGAGAAAAAAATATTACTTTATTTAATGGTTTCATCTTAACTTTGTTCAATTTTGCAGTACACATAAAATAAAAGAACTAAATTATTGCAGTTAGGAAGCTGTAATAACAACACAATATTTGAAAATATGTCAAAAAAAAAAGAACATGTCGAAAGTTTGGGCTAACCATATGTAAGGTCTTAATAGCTAAGAGACCGGATTATATGCATTTACATATTAACCCCATTCTCACTGGTTATTGCATATTTTCCTTAAAATTTAGTGATGATACATATTTTTGCTACATTTACAATATTTTTCAGTAGGGTACCTAGTTAATAAATGAAATCTTATGTTGCAGCTGGCACAGAGCTGTGCGGCCTATTAGCCGCACAGCTATTAGAGTGTACTTAGCAGCTGCACGTCTATGGTTTTATTAGTATAATATTATGAGGCCAAATAAAACACAGACATGCAAGACAAAGATGGATAATACTGATCTGCGTTGCACACCCCTACAGCAGCACTCCTCCCACTAGACAATTAAATTACGCAAGTTATTGTTGACGATCTCATTGCATTAGTTAAGTTTTTTATTTATTTGAGCAAGGTTTAATAAGTACCATGCCTCCCAAAAAAACTGCCTCTTCGTAGATAGCTGACTATCCTGGAGCATTTATATATGACGAAAATGTTTTATATTGTCGAGTTTGGGAGAAAAATATTTTGTGCACAAAAAAGTTTCAGATAGACCAGCATGTCAAGACAAATCTTAATATCACAGGATTGCAAAAGAAAGGCACACGAGAACTTATAAAAGCAGCAAGTAGCAGTGATTTCACTTCCAAAGACAAACAAAAAAAGTACTTTAGCATGGATTTATATGAAGCATTGCTTACAAGTAATATTCCTCTTCACAAACTTACAAATCCTACCTTCAAAGATTTTCTGCGAAAATATTGCTTGAATCAAAATATATCAGATGAATCAACATTCTGTAGAGATTACATACTAACAATTTACCAACATGTTCTGGAAGAAATACACAATGAACTCAATGATAGCATTATTTGGATTTCAGCTGAGGAAACAACCGAGTTGTGGCTGTTACATTGCGAATTTAATTGTCAGTGCATTAAAACTAGAGTCTTCTTCTTCCTATCTAGTGACCTACAAAAATGAAACGACAAATCATTCTACGATTGCCAAACTTGTGAATGAGTGTATTAAAAAAATATTTCTGAATTTTCTGCAGATGAAAGAGTGTTTATATTTCTCTCAGATGCTGCTCCCTATATGATCAAGGCAGCCAAAGCCCTCAAAGTATTTTATCCCAATTTGATTCATCTGACATGCTTTGCTCACGCAGTACATCGATTCATGTTTGGGAATGTGAATTAACTGATTTCATCAAAAAAGAAAGTGTTTTTTTAAGGCACTTGCTCGCAATAAGGCCTACAAACTGCCAAATGTGCCTTTACCGCCCAAACCAATGGTAACTTGATGGGAAATGTGGATTGAAGCTGTACGTTTTACAATAAACATTTTGAGCTCATCAAAGGTGTAGTAAACGGCTTTGATAGTGCAGAAACTATGGCAGTCCAAGAAGCATTTAACAATTCTAGTACAAAAAAGAACATAGTTCATTTTTACCATGTGAACATGGTAAAAAATGAAAACTAGTATTCAAAAGCTTGACTGAATCTATTCAGTTAACAAATAAAATCCGCCAAATGAACTACGCATTGCCAGAGATATTCCTGTGTAAACTTAAAGAAAAATTTGAAAACATTTTGAACAATAACCCAGGCTTTGGAACCTTTGTGTAAAATTTATAGTTTTATTAATGGGATGGGTAAACTTTTGCAAGAAACAATAAGTGCTAACACAGCATCCAAATTCAAATACTGCCCAGTAACCTTAGTGGATGTGGAACAATTCTTTTCCACTTAAAAAAAAAATGTTTAATGATCGAAGACACAATCTTACTACCGAACATTTGGAACAGTACCTGCTGTTTACATTTACAAAAGTAACAAAATGTTAAATAATTGTTAATTATCGATCTGTTATTAAACTACTTACTAATTGTATGCTGATTTTGAAATAAAAAAACTAAAAATTACTATTTTTTATTATTTAAAGTTGCATATTTTGACACTTTCATGCATATTTTAAGCTTTGTTCATGCATATTTCAAGTGTTTTATATTGTATGTAATCCAGTCTCTATTAATACCACACAGTTCTGTGATGAAAACACTGGTGATGCTGGGAAGACCAAACATGTATGTTCTGCTGTCAACCACAACCAACCAAATTAACATTTCCAGAACCGTCCGTATAAAATGTAACATCAGGATTCTCATATTATAATTTTTTTTTTTACGATAACCAGATTTGTGTTCTTTTTATTAATTGACAAAGATCAAAGCAGTAATTAACAACAGAAGGCTGCCAAGGAGGGTAATAACATGGAGCAACATTAAGGACTGGAGGTAATTTTATATTTAGAGCTGAGAAAAGGCAGTGAGCTCTGATGCTTAGTTGAGCAGTTGATATTGGCTGTTCTTGGTATCGAATCAGATGTTTAGAAAACACCGCATCAATGTTGAATTTTATTGCACTTTAATAAAAGTTACATAAGTGCAAATCATTTGATTCCATCTATTAGAAAGGGATTGCTCACCACTTTCCATCAGCATACTTACTACAGGCTTGAATGAAAAGCACCTGAACCAAGATGGATAAATGAATAATGGACAGAATCCAGCATTCAAAGAATAGTGAACCAAGCAGATGAATAAGCCACACAGCTGTAGTCCAAGCGGAAACAGACTAGAGATCAGTAGAAGGGCAACATGCATATTCGATCAGCTACTCATTGTGCATTAGATAAAACTGTCAGCATGTCCAATATTTTTAAACATTTTAACTTCAGCTCATTCCTCAAGTTCAGTATCTTCCCTCAAATGTGAAGAGCAGATGCATTTCATTTTCTCAGGAGAAAACGTGAATCCAGTTGTTTTACACCACAATTCTAAACAGGTGATTGTATTTTGGAGCAGCCTCTTGCTAGTAGCTAAATTTCTAAATGTTATGTAAATTGAGAAATCATCAACAAATAAAGAGCACATAACAGATTATCGCACACAGCTTGTTATAGTATTTATGGCTACTGGAAATAAGGTAACACTTAGGACTCTTCCCAGTGGTATTTTGTCTTCTAGTGTGAAACTTTTGAATATCATCATTCCAATTCAAACTTGAAAGGACCGACTGCTGAGGAAATCCCTGATAAATGCAAGATTTCCATGTATATCCCATAACACAGTTTATTAGAATTCCTCTCCTCCAAGCTGTGTCATATATGCCTTTTGCAAAACAAAAAATACTGTAACCAGGTGTTGGCGAAGTAGGAAGGTGTTTTGAATAAGATTCCAAGGCAACTACACGATCGATAGCCGATCTACCTTGGCAGAAACCACATTGTTCAGGGGAAATTAGGGTGTTTCGCTCAAGGTACCACATCAGGCGACATTTTAACATATGTTCCATCAACTTGCACAGGGCACTGGTCAAGGATATAGGACAACTGGAAGGGCATAATTTATCTTAACCAGGTTTCAGTATGGGAATGACCAATGCTTTTGACCAGGAATCTGGAAACACCTGGTTAGAGAATATTTCATTGTAAATAGACAAAAGATATCATAGTGCACTATTCAGGAGGTGAAATAGCATACTGAACCTGATATTATAAATTTCAGGGGAAGTGTCACAGGAATTTTTCAATACATACCTTAATTCATTAAGAAAAAAAAAAGTTTAATTAATTTTGCAAATCTCTAGTAATAAAAGGCACACTTTCCATCTGCAACTTATACCACATAAAATCAGGGCAGCAGGGTGATGTTTGTGAAACTGACCTATATGAAGAACCAAACATGTTCGCCACATCAATTAGCGACAAGGACGTCATTAGTTTCCTGTCCAATTGGTGGCAGAGATTGTCATGAGTCACACATGCGCACATTCGTCCAAACAACCAATGATAGAGTTGTCTGAGAAATGGTATCTTCATAGTTTACCCATGATTTTCGCTTAGAACACCGCCACACTCAAAAACATAAAGCCCTCACATTGAAAATTTGTCAAAGGCCTACAATTGAAATTATGCAACGCCCTATAACAATCCCTCAATGCCCTCCTGCATTCATCATTCCACCAAGGAACAGAAGTCCATCTAGGTTTTCCAGATGTTAGGGGGATATATTCACTTACATTATTGGGTTATTAGATGTGCAACCATGGAAAGTTGGTGGGTTGCATCACCACTTTCATTGTACCACTTAAATGAATCTTTGTACCAGATCCAGTCCACCTACCCAAACAACCATCTTCATAGCTGACAACCATCTTCAAATTACTACCACCAACCGAGATAATAAGCAGTCTGTGATTGCTTCCAAAAAGGTTTTTGGAAATGCGCTAATGAAGACGTGGAAATAGTGATCCTGAACACAATAGATCGATGCACAAAGATGTAATCCTGAACACGACGACAGCTCAATGAACGAAGATGTGCCTGATGAAGATGATACAAAAGTGCATGATAAGCAGAGATCTAAGTTCTAACTTAGTTGATCAACTATCCTTCCCAGAGAACATGACAATGAGCCCCATGAATGGTGGTGGTTGTTGACATCACCAATTATAAGCAACTACTAACAACAACAAACCTAGATGCCATTGTGATGTGTATTGATCAAACAATAGTGCAATAGTAGCTTGCAATAGTGCTTTGCTTAATGCTTGATAAACATGTTGTTTTCCCAAGAGCAACACGTTTTCATTGTTGAACATTATTTTTCCAGATGTTCTTATGCATGTATTATAGATGAATTTTGTGGGAAATATCCAGATATGACAGCCTACAATTTGATCATAACAAAATTAATTACCTGGATAAGAGAATGCGAATCAGTTGTAGACAAGAAGAGAACTGGAAGACTGGCCACTTTGACTGATGCTAAACTGGCTAAGGTTAAGAATGTGATACAGCGGTACCTTCAAAACGCTTGAGGAGACTTATCAGCGCATTCTCAGATTTCATTTGCAAGTACTCAGAGAACAATGAAGCGCTTACACTTTCATGCATATCATGTTCACAGTGATCAGGAATTGAAGGAGCCAGATAAAGAAAAGCACGTAGTATAATGTGCATGGTTTCGATCTTAAGTTGACAAACATGGAATTGCAGAGCTTGACCGTGTTTTCTTCACTAATGAGACGTAGTTTCACTTTAGCAGCTACATGAACAGTCAAAACACTACAATTTGGTTAACGTAAAATCCACATGTGTTACATGAAAACCACTCTCAGAAAGTGGGAGTACGGTGTGCCATATCACGTCATTGAATAGTGGGCCCCAGTTTCTTTGAAACTATAGTGAACAGTGTTGTGTACCAAGACATCTTTACACAGTTTATTGTGATTCTTGAAAATGACATACATGATTGTTGGTTCCAGCAGGACAGTAACACATAACACACAGCTAATGAAACCATGCATTTCTTGCACAAGTTTTTTTTGGCAAACGTATCATCTCTAAAGGATTATGACCCCATATTTACCAGAATTGACATCCCAGATTTCTTCCTGAGATTATCTTAAAGGAAAGGTCTATAAAAATAAGCCACACACACGAAGAACTAAAGATGAACATAACAGAGGCTAACATCAGTATACATGTGCTTCACAAAGTGGTCTCAAACATAGTAAAAAAAGTTCATAATGCACTACTGAACGGAGCAGCCATTTTGAACATGTTGATAAAATAAATAAATCTTTAAATATTATTACTTAATGTCTTATTTCTTTTTAATACTATGATGTGCTTTTTAAGTCAAAAGTCATAAGAAATCACTAATTCTGCCTCTTAATTTATATCCTAAAAATTTCAGTATAACCTTATTTCACTGGGCGCGGCTAAAATCTGAGTGAAATCTTTTACTAGCTGTAACTCGCAAACAAAACATTTTAGGACATATGTTTATATGAATGTGTTCCATTATTTTCAGAAGTAGAATAAGGTAAGAAAGTTCCAAGTGAACTCTCTGTACATCTACCTAAATATAAAAAATACAAGAAAATTACTCAATCACTTCTTTGTTCTTCTCCAAGTCTAAGTTAATTAGAATTCTAATAAAATCAAATTCTAATGATTGAATTAATAAGAATGAGAACTTTTTTTGGGATTTATGATGACAAAATAAACGGAATAAATAAAAATGGAATGCATTGATCATTTGAAAATATTAGTCTCTCATTTAACTCATGAATAACACATTAAACCTCTTAATTCAGAACATTTTACTCAAACGGTGCCATCATATTTTCACAATGAAATATGATGAACAAGAGGAATGAAAAAAAATTTCCTTCGAAATTAAAGCAGTAACTTCCCATTTTTTTTTTGCAGACCCACAAAATTCAGAAGCCTATGCTTGAAGTTTAAGATATATAAAGAAAGCAAACCTTGATTACTGAAAGAACTGCCTTTCAGGAATCATTCATTAACCCAACTTACCTACAGATAACTGCCTGTTATGGGAGCACATGCGGTAATCCATTTCTTTCTCAAAGACTAAACAATTCTTTTATAAATACAAGGTCTTACAATCTATTTTAATTAAAAAAGAACTAAAGAAGAAACAAAAAATAGATGAAATAGAAACAAAATTATACTACTCTTGTTATTTTGGTATAAGTTCAAATGCCAAGTAAGATATGAAAACAGTTCTGAAACTATATATTTTCCACAAAACCTTTAGATATAGAATGTGGGCATTTCAGAACGTTATCCATAACTAAAAATATATCAAGATGGTTTTTTTATTGGGATATCAACTAAACAGTAACATATTAAAGATCAGTTTATAACTTACCTTTATTATATTTCATTTTACCTTTACCATATTTCTTAAAGAAACCTATACATTTAAAAATAATAATAAATGGACTTCATAGTATATAAAACATCTTTTATTCACGCACATCTTACACTGTAACTGCAGATTAATTAAACCATAACATAATATAAAATTCCAATATAATATAGTTTCATTCAAAAAATGCTTCTGTAAATCAAGTGAAGTGTTTTGTATACAATAATTTAAAACAATTCAAAATGAATTATACAAAATATGAACACACAAAGAAGGCATAGTACATAAATAAAATAATGTATGAATAAATATATATACACATTAAATACGTAGGAATTTGTGTATATATGTATGTGTGTTTGTGTATGAATAACTATGTACTTATCTATTAACTGTTTGTCCTTACATCATACAGACACACACACCACCTCTAGGCACAGATTCATTTAATTAAAACAAGCAAGTTATTCGACCATACTCATTATGAATGCAGCAACTTGACACACATTTCAACAAATATTTATCAATATAACGTTTAATACTTAGAACTCTATAAAATTAAATTAGCAGCTGAGGACTACACTGCAAGAATTTCAACTCTTAGTCAGATGTAGATACTGAGGTTATAAAAGGAGTACTGTTATAAAGGAGTTATGTTAAGAAGTTATAAAGGAGTACTGTTTTAATTTTTAATAGCACACGTTGACTTGTTATTTACAAAACATTAAGAAATATTATAAATAAAACTAAAAATATAATATTAAATTTAGACTATGTTCGGCTAGTTTAAAGAAATCTCTCATAGAATAAGACGTAGGCTTGACAGTTCTGGACTATTTCAACAGCAACTTCTCTAGAATGAGAATCACTTACATAATACCACGTTCCAGGACTTGGTTCACCTTCTTCACCTTGCCCAGTTCTAACCTGTAAAATTAAGAAAAAAAGAACATAATTTTATTACATTAATATATTAAATAAGTAAGCATTACCTAAAAATTACAAAAATGAATTACAATTTCTAACTCGGAAATCCAAACTTTCCACAGCAGCAATGAAAATCATAATCCTTCCTCTCTGTTTTTCATTTCTTTGGGTCCGAATTAATCAGATTTCTTTCATGTTTTGTAAACTGTTATAATATGAGGTATTTTCAATAAAACAGAAGTAAACTAAGTTAACTTCAAGTTATTTTCAAGTTAGCTAAGTATGAAAGTTTGTAATGTTCTGTTTTTCTTTTCTTAATTATAAGAGTAAATTAATGGTATGGAAAGTATAAGGAAGGTTTCTGTATACTTCTGGTATTAATATTGCTGAGCCAAAAGAAATTCTATATCCTGCTTTTGCTTTCAGAAAGATCTTCTACATTAAGTTATTTTGTTTCTGATTCTAAAGCTTTTAAATCTGAAACTTTTTAGAATAAAATTATTTTTATAATTTTTTTTATAAAATTATTTTTATAATTTTTTTTATAAAATTATTTTTATAATTTTTTTTATAAAATTATTTTTATATAAATATAATATGGTCATTCAGAGAAAAATTGTTTCTAACATTTCTTCAAATCTGGAAATCTGAACAATTATTCCTTTGAAGAAACACTGTATTTTATTTGTAATTATAAGGTTAAATTTAATTTTTCTCCACTCTATTTTGTAATTTTTTCATACTGACTTGTTTTTACTGCAGTACAATTTCAAATTAGTTGTGCCTCTTGAATGGTTAAGTATTTTCACCTAACAAAGATATTTTCATGAATGTTTCATTTTATTGTGAAAAACAGAATAAATACTATACCGAACACAGATCTATAAACATCTTCAGCTAATGATAATCTACACATATAATTACCAAATATGGAAATGCAATTTAACTATTTACAAAACAATTAATCTTATGTAAATATATTAGTGACTAGTGATGTAATATCCATTATGAATTTTAAATAAATATTCATTTTTGTTGCTACCTAGAAGGTACCACATCACTTGACTAGTAGTAAGTACAGTTGTGAAAAAATAAGTTTGTGGCACATAATTATTCAAATTCCATATCAATCCCTTACTTAATGTGCACATCCTTTTCTTTTAATGAATATTTTCCTTTAAAATTGATACACTAAAAATATAAATCATAATATATTAATATATAATAAATAAATTAATTAATTTCCTTAAAAAGCAGATTCTTTCAAATCTTTAATTATTTTAAGCCTAATTCTGTTTATTTTATTCAGACAGACAGATAAAATTGTAAGAATTTAATATAAAACATAACAGTAGAGCATATCTGATAAAAAAAAAACAATAGAATCAAAGGTTTAATGAGGATAGATAAAATAAAAAGATACATACAAATCAAATGACTATCTGACCAGTAAATTTAAAGAAAAAGAAATACACACACACACACACACACACACACACACACACAGAGAGAGAGAGAGAGAGAGAGAGAGAGTGAGAAAGAGAGAGAGGTGTCATTGGCTATTAATTTTTAGATTCTATCTATCAAGAAACAAAAGACGTCTTGTGAAAAAATGGTGATTTCCTCTTTGTTTTGCTTCCATCTGCCATTTTGTTTTTTGGAAAATTTACATTTCAAGATAAGACAGAAATCATTATAATTGATACAGAAATTAACAGAAATTTTCTTCTATACATAAAAAAATCTGATGTGGACACTACACGACTTCCTTGTACACCTATTTAATTACATATACACATTTTTTAAAATGAAAAATACATAAAATTTTATTTCATTAATAACTTCTGATATTTTTTCATATTTTTTTCTTTTATTGTTATTATTATTCAGTTATTTATTGTAATTTTTTTCTACAATCTGAGGTTAATAATTAATAATAAGTTGTCAATATATTTAAATTTTTAAAAAAAAGTCGGAAATGAAGTCTGATTCAAACTGATATGCCTTCCTCTTGTAAGATTAAAATATTTCATTAATGAAAAGTTTACTTGGCTACAACTCTGGAACTAATGAAAATAAGTACCACTTATGATTTATCGTTGTAAAGTTCTCAATAAGGGCTTATTACTGCAGTTAAGAAAAAACCCAAATCAAAATTTTTTGGATTTTGGTCTATTTGGAAATTTTTGGTCATAGATTGCAATCAAAAGGGAGAGGTGCAAAATTAGATGTTACAACAGTCCTAAATCCAAAATTTCAACATCCTACGGCTAATCGTTTTTGAGTTATATGAGATACATACGCACAGACATCACACCAAAACTAGTCAAAATGGATTCAGGGATGGTCAAAATGCATACTTCCATTGAAATCTGAAAATTTTTGTGATACCAATACTTCTTTTACTTCATACAAGTCAGTAAAAATATGGTGTAAACAAGTTCATAAATTTCAAAATGGCAGCCACATCAATTTTTTATACCTCAGGAATAGCTTTATCAAAATAATTTTTTCTGACTACAATGTTAAGTCTTTCGTTATACACTGACACCTTAATTTTGAAAACTGTTTAAGTTATTGTAGAAAATTGATACAATTTTCAGCCAGACTTCATCTTCACCACTATTAAATTAATTTGATTAAACTTTAATTTTTTTCACTTTTGACACTAATAATGTAATATAAATAAACCAACTTGGGAAAAGTAAGCAAGATGGCAGCCTTTTCATTCATTTATAAATAATTAAATAAATTAAAATAATAATTATAAATAACAGTTTTGGAAATTCATGCCTGCTGTACCTCAGATACAATTTTCTTTATTTATTAACCTTCAATTTTCTGGTGAAAATCTTCAACACTGAACACTTATGTATAGCAATCACACTTTTTTGGGTTTAATCAGGTGAACTACCAGGTCAAGCTATTGGTCCTGCATGACTAATTCATCTTTCAGTGAAATTATCATCCAGCTGCTAGCAGACAATGGATTCTGAATTGTGGGAGGACACCATTGTACATGAACATCAAAATAATTTGGTGGGAAGTTTAAAAACAAATGGTAATAATTCCTGCTGTGACAACATGGGCCAATCAGTGAATTGCCAATGATACAAACCCAAACATTTATTGAAAATGATTGCTGAAAAGTTAACTGTAAATGGCATGAGGATTTTTTTGTGCCCAACAATGGTTATTGTGAAAATTTATGATTCCACTTCAATTAAATACAGATTCATCAGTAATCATAATTGCAGGTAAGTTTTGGGTTTTAAAAAATTACCTCACAAAATCATCTTCACAGAGGGTCATATGAGAACATAAAATATTTTCTAAAAAAGAAAAACGGTATCAAAACAATTTAATAATTATTTCCAAAAATAATGAAAATAAAAATAACTGATAATTATTACTAGTATAAAACCACAATTCCATACTCAATATGAGAACTGTAATACAACAGATTTATTACAACTGAAAAACCTATACAATTGTGTTACTGTTGCTGCAAAATTTGATTTAACTTATTTACTTAGTTAAATTTATTAATTTAAACTATTTTAATTCTTTCATTTTGTAATTGTTAATTAGTGTGGGAGATGAAATATGGCTAGAAATTATGTTGTCAATTGTCAATTTTCTACAATACAGGTTCCCCCAAAATTTTAGAGCGATCTTCCCTGACTTTCACAGACTATTTTCAGAATTTTCCCAGTTTCTAAAATAACCAAGATGTAGATAAAGTAAAAAAACATTTTTTCCAAACACCGTTCAAAATAGCTCATAACTGTGAAAAATTATAATTACAAGGTATAATTAAATTATAATTTTTCAACTTTGAAATTCAAAAAATTGGTGATGTTTTCCAATATCAAATTAAAAATAATCTCAATGTAATATGAAAAAATATTTCACAGTAGAAATATTTTATCTTATTTACAAAAAAAAATTGGGAATGGAGAATACAAGTCTTAAAATATTTCTAAGTAAAAATGTTTTAATACTCATCTCTCTACTCAATTCTAAAACACTCAACTCGACTTGAAAATTACTCAAAATCTTCAGGTACCTGCATACCCATAATATGCGGGTACCTGCATATTATGGGTACACATTACCAGCATAAATACTTACTTATTCATTGTGCAAATTGTTAGTTATGTGACTGAAATTAGTAGTCCTGCTTAAAAAATCAATTGAATCCACTCCATCTTATTTCAATGAAATCTGGCTAAACCTTTATCTAATTTGAATAAGATTTGGTTGGATTTAATCAGCTGCCCATAGAAGAAACTCCTAAATCCAACCAAATGTTTTTAAAAAATCACTGAACAGGATTTGGGTAAAACACTGTCCAATTTGATGAGATTTCAATAAGATTGATTGGATTCAATGGATTTTTTTTTAATCAGGAAAAGGAACTCTAATTTACACCAATCACGCTAATAACATATATAATTGTTAATAGCTTTTCTCAAATTGATAGTATATTTTTCAAATATTGATCAGTTTGGTCTTTTCCACTCCAAAACAGAATATTCTCCTCTATTATCATGTTTATGAAAGTTATTGAAACTTTATGAAATATTTTATTGTCAACCAAGACATGCAATTTTAAATGGGAATGTCAATACACACAAGAATAGTAATATTAACCTCAATTAATTCATTTTTTTACCTCGATTTTCAACTGCTATCAACATTTAATAAAAATCATGTACATATATCTACATCTACATATGTACTAATAATTATTAGAATGGTCTAAAGCTAAATAATAAAAACATTTGTCAAATATATTTTTTTTCATATTCATTTGAATTCGAATAATGACTAGTACCAGGAGACTTGAATACCCAGGAAACTAAAATAGCTTATGAGTGAAAATACTGCCATCTTTTTAACTCATCAAATTATCCATTTACCAAAGATGAATAAGATATTTTAAAATACTATATAGTATATGTAGCATAAGTGAATCTGATATGAAAATTTCAATTGCTATACCTTAAAATTCAATTAAATTTTACCCAAAGAGGTTCTATAAAGTGTTAACAGAACCAATAGTATGTTTATTATCATCTTGTACCTTACAGGATGTAATAATGGACAACACTATTTATTATATCTTACGAAACCTCTACATAAAAATATTAGACTTTGAATAAAATAACAAACAACAAATTGTTTCACTACAGTATACATTTATAAAGTTAGATGATCTTTAAGATGATCTTAAAGTTAGATGATTTTTTAAGTGAGATGATCTCATTATGTATCTCTTATTTTATGTATCTCAAGGTTACATAAAATAATTTTTGAATCATCTTGTTTACCCAGGCAATAATCATAAATTCATAAATAAACTCTGAAAAAATAATTCTTTCAGAATTCTGGAAGAATTCTTTCTATTCCATGGACAATTGGGTGGTTCCATTTGAGCTCAATACTGAATTCAAAAAGGACCATCCAAATATTCATGAAACTGAATCTTATGGAATTTTTAAAAATTCAGAACTGAAGAATTCTTAAAGGATATGAAAAGAATTTTCCAAAATTCATTTATGAATTTACAATTTTTTTCTGGGTAATGATTAGTACAATATGTGCTCAAGACTTATTGTAGGTATTAAATTTTTCTAATCTCCTGATTTTTTAAACAATTTCCTACTCTTCAATTTGTTGCTATTTTGAAAGTTTCTCCTATATCTGAGCAGGAACTGCAACTCATGTTATTTTCTACAACTCTCATAGCCAAGGTAATCTCAGCCTTGGTAACATCTTTTATCAAAAAAATTAACCCAAAAGGAAACTTGAATTCAGCATAACATTCAAATTGGGAGACATACATGATGATAGAACAGGCTCTTGAGTTTTTCGAATTCCTGAATTTGAAAAACTATTTTGAAAAGGATTAAGAAATATTTTCATAGGAAGCTTGGTATGAAATTTTTCATACCAAAGCTGTGCAGCATATGGTACGACAAACGTGTCATTCCATTATTAGCCAGCTCAAAAGATTTATTGCATACACTACTGTATACTTAATCTTGTCCCACCCAGAAAATTGTAGATTCAAAGAAACATCTAGTCACTGATCATTGAAAATAGTTTTTTTCTGTGGCCATTATAATATTTTATATCATAATTCTTCAAATTTTCAAAACATAACTTTAATTATCCTGTTTAATTTGAAACAAATAAAAGTTAGCATAGTTCTTAAAATGCAAATCAAACAACATATCCTTCGCACATATTTTCACTATAGTGCGAAAAAATCCGAAACATTAAATTTCACAGAGATCCCAGACAACATACCAGTTCAAAATAAATACATTTTGAACTAGAGGAATTCACATAGGATTCTTTACGAATACTTTGGAAAATGTTGTGCTTCTGGAATTGCACACAACCAAAAAACATCAATAAAAAATATAATTTTGATCTATATATTTTCAAGAATTTTATAAATAAGTTAAATATATCAATGTTATGTGGTATTATATAATTATATCCAATTATATAGATTTAATTTATTAATAATTTATTTCAAATTGAATCTGAATTATTACCATATTAAGATCAGATGGAATGTTTTTGAGCAACTCAAGAAATTAAAAATGCCAAGAATATATTTCAAAATTTCAATGAACTTGCTCAGAACACCTAAATGAGATTGTTTGAAATAATTATGTTCTATACAATTCCACAGATAACCTTGTTTAATTTATTTTAAACATTCTAATTCAAAGATTATAAGCACAATTATAGCACATTGAAACTTGTCATAATGATTGAACACAATAAAAAAATCAAAGTATTTTGACTTCGAGACAAATGGTACATTGAGATATTTCAATAATAGTGCAGTGTTTTCCTATTTCATGATTATCACATCCTACAAAAAACAGTAATTTTGGTATAATGTGAAATTAATTTATATTCATATTATCTAACCTAATCAAAAACAAACTGAAAATGCATGACATCTAGATTCTTGAAGAAGTTTATTCCAAATATGTTTTTTTGAATACTCTTCATTAATGTAATTAATCTTACTCTTCATTAATTCTTGCAAAGTGACAACAATTCTGAACTAGAATAAGTTAAAGCACTCGTAAAATACATAAAAATGATTCTCAGAACAATTTTTTTAATGAAAATGTGGAGATTTTAATGAAAATTATAAAAATAGTATACACATTCCAACTTTATTGAAATACTCATATATAAACAACCAACTGTTTACCAAAATCAATAAAGAAAAATGGATTCAAAAATGTAAATGCTAGATATTTTTCAAGAATGAAGTATGCAAACGATGTAATACACTGATTATACTTGAACATATAATCCATAATGAAAGAATCAATTTGGTTGAACACAAATACATGAATGTAAACATTAGGAAATTGCACAAGAACCAAATTCCATTTCAGTACAGTCTGTTGTTTCTTGTGTTCATATTTATGTACTTATGTGCCTAAGGCTACACAATTATTAATAATATAATATTCAAAAATATTTTTAAAAATCAACAAATTAACGTTATTTCTTAGAGCAAATTCTACTTGCTGCAATGGGATACACTGCAGATATAGTTTTCCTTTACGAATTAACAACGATCCCAAGTAATATCCCAAGTGGGCTCCCACTGCAAGATTCGAATTAGTATTGTCAATTTAGAGCATTCTCCTTCTGTACCACTCTTATATGTGTAGGGTAAAAGTAAGAGAAAAAATGCTCCACTGGCATTTCTAATGAAATTGAAACTGCATAGTCTACAAAAATCATGACTGAATCAAATGCTAAATAATTTTCTAAATTCAGAAAAGCCTGGAGAACGAGACAATCAGGAGAAAAGAGGACATGCTCTCCAAAAACTGAAGACAAGACATTTAAGAAAAGATAATAATTTTTAATATTCGAAGGTATTGAAAAATTGTTTTTTTATATTCAAAAATCACTGAAGAATTCAAATTTGTGCACATAGCTCAATCTCAAATATATACTTTACTATTGTATGTTTCAAACCTGAATCGGATGTTTAATTTACGAAAAGTGTTTCTAGATTTCTTTTGTTTTTCCCAATGATTGAATCCTCTTCAGTGAGGAAAATACCTAAGTAGACGTTATCTTTTATTAATGTTTTTGATGAAATAATTTTTTTCAAGTTTTCCCTGAGCTATTATAAATTGCAATATATTTCCCTGACTTATGGTGGTCTTTCAAAACCTTCCTAGGCTAAACTGAAATTCCCTGACTTTCCAGGCAAGCGGGAACCCAGCAACAACATTGTTATTTGTCAACCGATCTTCAAAAATAAGGTGTCATCATCCTTGTTTATATCCTCACTCCTTTAGGGAAAGGAGTCAGGATATTGTCTTTCTTCTGTTTAGCCTCCGGTAACTACCGTTTAGATAATTCTTCAGAGGATGAATGAGGATGATATGTAAGAGTGTAAATGAAGTGTAGTCTTGTACATTCTCAGTTCGACCATTCTTGAGATGTGTGGTTAATTGAAACCCAACCACCAAAGAACACTGGTATCCACGATCTAGTATTCAAATCCGTGTAAAAATAACTGGCTTTACTAGGACTTGAACGCTGTAACTCTCGACTTCCAAATCAGCTGATTTGGGAACCACTAGACAAACCCAGTGGGTCAGGATATTGTCTGGAATGTGTTTATTTAACTACCCAGGAATCAGGGTGAAATCAAAGTGTCTTGTTGAGAGGGAGAGAGACTGGACTGAGACTTTTGAAATGTTGACACAGAGAAAAATGGAAAAAAAAGATAGATGGATAAAATGAAGAATGAGGAAGTAATCAATGGGATTAAAGAAGAGTACTTATGCAGGAAGTACACAAAAGAAAAGGAACTGGTTAGGATTCTGTTAGAGGAAGTAGAATCTTGACAACTATATTTGAAGAGTTAGTAGAAGGAAAAAGGAAGAGAAGAGGAAGGACTAGCTGAGTTAATAGATAAGATGAAAATAAGAAACCACAAAGGGATGAAGGAGAAGGCTTGGGACAGAAACGAATGGACAGAGATGGTATAAGGGACCTGCCACCAGGCAGAACACCAGATGATGATGAAGACCCAACAGTAAATTATTTATGAAATGGATAACAATCAGCAAAGGAGCCTTGTTTGGAATCATCAAACATCTACAAAGTATTGTTTTAATATATACAAGATGAACGCAAAAGATGTTTCTATTGATTAAAATGATATATATATATATATAAAGCATATAAGCCAAATAACATTACAAAGTATTAAAAAATTAAAACATAAAATTAATAGAGGATTTAAGAGAAATGTACAAAATTAAATGTAAGGAATGTAATAATATTTATATTGGTTAAACAAACAGATCATTTAAAAAAAGAGTTACATTACATTACCATAGTTTACAAAAACAAAAAAAAATGTACATGTAATGTAGTAGTCCTTTACAATGCAAATATCGACCATTAGCATTATTACTAATTACAAAAATAATTTAAGAGATTTTGGAAGTTTGTAATAGTGATTAAAAAATGAATATACTCAAGAAATTTATAAATAAAACAAAAATATATAAAAAACCACCAAATTACATTTGAAAGTGATGAACTAATTAAAAACAAAATAAAATACAATCTAATGGTTGGCAATAATGACAACAGAACAAACGAAAATAAATTTCAAATATTACATTATTCCTATACTGGACAAAAGAATTTGCATATTCGTCCATAATAAATTTAAAAATTTTCAAAAAACAATTTCGACAAAAATTAATTCCTGGAATTAATATGGAAAGTTTAATTTATCTACTACTATGTTTTGGTGGTTATATATTACATTTAATAATATATATATATATATATATATATATATATATATATATATATATACAAACTGTAAGAAATGTTTCAGCAACTAAATTAAATCATATAGTAGTTATTTTAATTATATGTTTACGCAGGGCTGTAATATTTTTCACTCTTTACCCATGTATGAACCACATGTAAAATTTTATATAATTATTTACTTTATTTGAAAATTATTTATTTGCATCTAAATATTTATCTGTTTACAAAACTTAACTACCAGTTTATAAACTAAATACTCAGTTAAAATGAATTAAAAAATTTTATTTTTTTCTGGATTATAGAAAGCTTTCTTGCAATGTCTTCGGTTCAAATTGCTAGACCAAAATTAACATGCAATATAAAAGATGACTTTTATCCCATGAGTTTGGGTATGGGTATTCTAGTTTTTCTGCAGTTATAGTTTTTTTAAAATATTTACCACAAATCTATTTGAGTATGAAGAATTTCTAAATCTTAACTATTCAGACTTGTGATCCAAGCCATTCAGTACTTCAAAATAAGTCATATACCCACCCATTCACTGCTACATAACAAGTGTTATTGAAAAATAGCAACTTGTTCTCCAGTGACATTTCATCCATTTACCTTTTTTTTCCCCTACTTCCCCGGGCCGGGTATCCATTCAAGTAAGCGCAGCCCGGGAAAGTGTCCTTTAAACTCAAAGGAGGCCTCCCCACCCGCCGGCTGTACGTCTAGCACGGCAGGTCAGCCCCCCGGTCGGATCTTTTGTTTTAATGTGCCTGCCTCAAGCCCCCCCCCCCGACAGAGAACCAGGCCCGACAAAGCCATCCCTAGCCCCCGCCGAGGGAACCGGGTCTCGGTCTTTTTATTACCCAGTTGTTATGATCCCCAAACGAAGGAATGATCTTCTCCTCATAGCTGCTTGCCTTAACGAAAATATTAAACTACTAAATTACCACAGGGCCTCAATGGCCTCTTAAAAGGTCTACATCATCTTTAGCCTTTAGCACTATCTTGGCAAACTCCTCCATTTTGTTCCAATTGTCAGCAGGAGAAAAATCTGGATTCTCCAGATTTAATTCTTGCAGCCCTGCACGTCGTCTATGTATAGTCCATCTACTACAGTGGAACAGAGTATGTTCGGCAGTATCTGAATCTTGGCAGAACATGCAAATAGGTGCTGGTCTTCTACCGAATCGATGTAAATAATATTCGAAGCTACCATGCCCAGAAAGTATTTGAGTAAGATAATAACCAACCTCCCCGTGTCCTCTATCAAGCCACATGCCCAAGTCGGGTATCAATCTCCTGGTCCAGGTAGCTTTAGTGGAAAGATTCCATCTGTCCTGCCATATGCGCCTGATGTTGGCTTGGGCTTCTTGTTTTGGCATGCCACGATACCTAAGTGATCGCTCTTTAACTAAGAGGTCGATAGGGGGAACCGATGATAATACACAAGCCGCATCGTAAGAGATGGTGCGGTATGCAGAAGTGATGTTTATAAGAGCTTGCCTATGCAGAGTTCTAAGTCTTACGACATTTCTTGCAACACAAAGTGCTTTTTCCCATATAGGTGCAGCATACAGTAATACAGAGGTTAAAGTTGAGGCAATGACCCGCCGCCTAGATGCACGTGGAGCTTCATGTCCAGCCAACAATCTTGTTAAAGCATTTGCGGTATTCTCGACCTCTTTACATTTCTGTGCGAGATGAAGACTAAACTTTAGAGCTGGGTCTATAATGACACCAAATAATTTTGTTACTGCCACACGGTCTAGTCTGCGATCGCCCACGTGGAGATTTAGGTCTCTGAGTTGCCTTCTTCCAGCCAGAAAAATATAGTGACATTTATCTAAAGACAAAGATAGTTCTCGGTCCGAGAGCCAGTTATTAACCAATGTTAGCACTTCATTACCGGTAACTTCAAGGTCACGTTTAGTTTTGGCTTCAATTAATATAGCCAAATCATCGGCATAAGCAACTATTTCCGAGCCTTCAGGTAATCTCAGTCTGAGTATTCCATCAATTGCTATTACCCAAAGCAAGGGCCCTAACACAGACCCCTGCGGCACTCCTCCATGAAGCTGATATCTAAATTTACCTTCGACCAAAGTCCACCTATCAGTCAGATATTCTCGTACTTGTCTTTTGATATAGGAACTAATCTGTTTGTCCGTGAGAGCTGCCATAATCGTATCCCATCGGACCGATCCAAAGGCATTTTTGATATCTAACAGAATAAGCAACGGGATTCTTCTGGTACGCCACGTACCAGATCTGACAGACAATACCCAGTTGGTAATTTTTTCCAGGGCTTGCAGCGTGGATCTATGTTTCCTGAACCCAAATTGGTTATCATGAAGCCCATCTTTGGACTCTAATTCTTGGATAAGTCTGTTCGCTACTAAGCGCTTGGCAACCTTTCCCATATTATTGATGAGACTCAATGGCCGATAGCGAATGATTTCTTGATTGCCGGACTTCTTAGGCAGGAAAACAGTCCGCGACTCCTTCCAGCATGCGAGGAAAGTCTTGTTTTGTACTCCATAATTGGCCACGTCAGTGGTCTAGGGGATTATCTTCATTAATCCTTTGAGGAGGGCAGCCGGGATTCCATCCGGACCCGGACTTTTTTTATCCTTCAGACCAGAAACGGCAATAGCGACCTCGTTTTGTGTAAAGCGTTTAGCTTCACAGTCTATTATGTCCGTATGTCCCTCGTCTTGAACAGGGAAGAGGCTATGAAGATGCAGTCTGGCCGTTTCTGTAACTAGGACAGGCAAGCGGCGTCCTAGTCTCTTCATTACTATTTTGTATGCCCGTCCCCACGGGTCTGTATCCAAGTCAGTACACCTAGCTTGGACAAATCTTTCCATCGCCTGATCATATGGCGCACCGCCAGCAGGCCGCAGTCTTTGCTTTTTCCTACGCCAAAATTGTAACACTCTTTGCTGATCTGCAATTTCAGACATCCACCAGTATACTGGGTGACGACCCCCTCCAAACTGCAGGACTCTAGACAGTTCTGTAATAATTGATTTTTGAAGGACTTGCGGCGTTACTATTCTTCCATCAGATAGAGTCCTGGCAATCTTGTTAACCACCACCACCTCAACTTGTCTTAGACTAAATCTAAATCGTGCAGTGGCTGATGTTGAAGGTCTTGCGCCTTCCATAATAAGCAAAGTTGCTAGGTGATCGCTTCCGGTTTCAGATTCAAGAATGCTCCAACTAAAGACGGAAGGATTCCATCTGCCGTCCACCAGCGTAAGATCCAGCACTGATCTATGGCCTCTTGCCTCATAGGTATAAGTGCAGTTATTCAGGCAGATCAGTCCTGTGGTCATCATCATGTCAATGAAGATTCGTCCCCTTGCATTGATATAAGAGCTGCCAGTTAAAATGGACTTACAATTAAAGTCGCCTAAGAGTATAGGTCTACTAGGTGCCTGCTGTATGACTCGCTGCAAATCGTTGATGTACTGCGCAAAGTCCCCGATATTAATGTTTGGACTTACATAACCAGCTATAAAGATAAAGTCCGGGAGTGCTACTGCCAGAATTCCCTCACCTCTATGAAGTAGGTGCCAGCCAAGACGGCCGGAGACATTACTGATAGCAACATCCCCAACCGCATCAGCCCACCAATCACCTCTGGCCGCCGTTCTTAGGTTGGGCTCTGTGGTGACTATAAAGTCAACCTCAATATCGTTCGCAGTCTCCCCCACCAGATCGTGGGAAAGAATGCTCCTGTTGGCGTTAGATAGTATTATTTTAGCCATTATTTAGGTAGTCCACACTGCACTCCTCCCGTGCGATGGTCCGTGCCGTTGCAGTCTCTTTATCACAAGGCCTTTCTGACCGCAGTTGTAACAAAGGGTTGATCTATCCGGGCCCTTACATACCGTACTCATGTGATCAGCGGCCCAGCATCTTTGACACCTCATATTATCAGTCCTGATATAAGCCTGGAAGTGAACCCAGCCAACCTTAATTCTACTGGAAATTAACCTAGTTACAGCCATCTGATTGGTTATTACTGTCGCATTTTGAGTATTTCCATACACCTGCCGAAATGAGGTAATTCTGAAAGACTCAGTATCTCCAATAACAGCCGTAATAGCCTCGCTTAATTCTTGCGCTGTAGTACTCTCTTCCATGTCTTTAACGTGTACCACTGCGCGTCGGTCGCCCTTAGTACAAAAATCCACTTGAAGGTCAGAAGCCCTGTCTCTCAATGTTGCGGTAAACTGAGCCGCATCTTTAATTCTGACTTCCAAGTCTTCATTTCTACCCTTGCGAAGGGACAGGATTTCCCCTGCCTCGTCTTTAAAGATCTTATCCTTTATAGTCCGGAGTAGATCTTCGTACGACTTGCCCTGTGACCGGACAACCACCACTTTGCTGCCCTCCACAGGAGGTGTTGAACGCCGAGCAGAAGCGGATCTAGAACGCGTCCTACTCTCTTCAGTCTTTTTCGGCGCTACCATCAATGCAGGCGTCTCACTAGTCCTGAACAGATAGATAACCATCTTCTTAATCCTGACATCAATCGGACCACTTGGCAGAACGAACGCCGCATTAGGGCCCCTTAGTAAGATCTTCTTGACCGCATCTAGTATACACCCAGCAGCAGCCCTGTCGCCCTCTGTCGAGTCATAGAAAACAGTATACTTATTGGTCTGAGTATCGTATTCGTCATCCATAATAACAGAAGTGTCTACAGCTATCATTCCAGGCTTCTTGCCCTCTGCCATTGCCCTTTTGGACTTAATGATATCAATAAATTGACAGGTATCTGTAACGCCCTCTGCAGGCAAGGTAATTAATTTGGCTTTAGACAGTGTCCAGGCAGACCATCTCTTAGCGGTCATATCCAGAAGTTCCTCATCAGTTAGTTCAAGACTAACTGATGAGGTATAGACCTCTATACCTCATCAGTAGAGGTCTATATAAGGTATAGACCTCTTCTTCAGAGGAGGATTGTCTAATTCATTATTTGCCCTTGGGATCAGTCGGTTTCAGCGGCGGAAGGCCTGAGGATCCCTGTCCACTAGCATAACTTTGTTCTGCTTTATCCGCCATGGATGATAAATAAACTCAACAACTATGTGGCAGTTGAGTTCTCCAAGTTATTCCCTTTAATTTGATACCCCACACGTGGGATAGCCAAAAATAAGGGGGGGGTCAATGGTCCCCCAAAATCGAAAAAAATTAGGGGGTCAATCAATCGGGAATGATCCAATTCGTATAGATCCTGAACGGTTTTGATCCAGAACCAACGGGGTGGTCAAAAATAAGGGGGGTCAAAGCGGTCCCCCAAAATAAAAAAAAATAAGGAGGGTCAATCGATAGGAAATGACCCAAGTTTTGGTCTATGACCAACCGGTAACAAGATATGAACATTTAAAGTTACCCCTATAAAAGTCTGTAAACACTTAGAAAAAAATTCAGTATACCTACTGTTATTAGTGAAAATTTTCCAAGTCCTTATTTACGTTAAATACAGTGATGTCTCTCTCCTGTATTAACTTGCACGAAATGTCCACTATAAAAAACAGAAATAACTCAGTTGTCTGTTGTCTAATTTTCACAAAATTTTAAACACTTATTTGTTATCCATCCTCGATGTGAATCCAAAATTTCCGTTTTAAAAAAACAAAAAGCAAATACCTATTTTAAAAAATTTTAAAAACTTAGTAATCCGTTAACCAAAAAATTCTATTTTTCTTTAGACTTGTCCAGTAGTCCAATCACAATGTTAAACAACACTTTCCTCATAGATAAAGCCGAAAAAACCCGATCAAAAAGCAAAAAACAGCGGAGCGAAAATAGCACATCTTAACAGTCCGAGTTCTCCAACTCAACCTCTACATCCATTTACCTGATTGAAAAAGAACTGACTGTACTTGGTTATCCTAGAAAATCTGATTAGAGTTAGAATGTTTCTACAATGTAACTTGTAGAAAAACTCATAAGGTTAAAAAATCTACATTTACAATATCCATGAAATTTACTTTGCATAAATTTATTAATTTGTGTTCTGCCACATGCGCATGCTATGTGCTTCTGCTGTTTATTCTTACTGCTGCAGTGTCCTGAGAGCAACATAATATATGCATATTTAACCACATACATACAAAACATAAAATACACATGATCCATTTACACAAAACTTACAGATATAAATAAGGTAACAAACTGATATTTGAGGTTCAAATAATTGAAACATAAATTTATACAAACAGTTAAACTTCCCTCTCAAGACATAAATATTATTGAATATTACCTTAACATAAGAATAGTAATGTCCACCATGAAGAGTTCCACTATGTGCTACAACACCATACAAAGAATAAAGAACCTGAGTTTGTCCTGGACGTAGCTGTTTCTAAAAAAAAATTCACATCAAAACTTAGAAACAAGAGAGACGTATAACAAGATACACAATTTTTAGATCTACAAATTAGTTATACAATTTCTAAATTAGTTATATAAAAGTAACCTTTAATGATGAAAAAAGTAAATAACTTGCAGAAATGTTTGATACAAAACTTATGTCTTCATAGTTATGTCTTCAAGTTTTACTTACAAATGTTCAATACCTTTTATAACATGGCAGATGTTCCATCTGTAATCAATTTCCTGCCAAATCCTATGCAGCATGTCTTGATCTATGATGGCAAATGTTTGAGTTATGCATTGCCACAGCTTACTTGTCAACATTTCATGGAAGCAGAGAAATGAACACTCTGTCTTTAATACAACTCCATACAGAGAAGTCAATTGGAGTTAAATCAGATGATTTTGTGGTTGCCAAGAAATTGTTCCACCATTTCCAATCAAAGTCGGTCGGTACTTTGCTACTGAGATATGTAACTACTGCACAATGATTATGAGATGGTGCGCCATCTTGCTGGAAAATGAATTCTGTGCCCATATCCTGTAACTGTGGCATTAGATAATGTTCAGGCATGTCCAGGTAAAATATTCCAGTTACAGTAGATCTGGCAAAAAGGCCCCAGCATATAGTACAAAAAGCATTTACTTTAGATGAGACTGTACATGTTTGATTGTGTGATGTGAATTCCGCTCACTCACATCTTAACATTATTATCAATTATTTTACTGCTGGTATAGAAGGTTGCTTCATCATTGAACACAATTTTATTAAGACAATTATCTTCAGTTTCAATTTCGTTTAACATATTTACACAGAACTCAGTTTATTTTTTTATCACCTTCACTCAAAGCTTGTATCAATTGGAATTTGTAAGTTTAAATGACAGTCGATTATGCAATACCCTCCATACTATAATCCTAGGAATGCTCAATTCTAAGCTGGTGTGACCTGTTGATTTACTTGGACAACAAATGAATGTCTGCCGCAATTGTTCGATTGCCACTTCAGAAACTGAAGGTCTACCATGACCTGGCGTCCTATGTGATACACAACCTGTTTCAATGAAATGATTGTATTATGCAACAACAAACTGTCTTTGAGGTGGCTGCTTACGATATTTAGCTATGAACTGTCTCAAATGGTAGTAGCCAATTTGGATTCAAACCATAAAAACAATGAGCAGGCTCTGCACCAGTATACGACTCCATAATTGATGGAATTACTCATTCATGCGTGCCTTCTGTTGATAAAATTGGGAACTAATGGTGTTAGGCAGGAATGAAACTTAAGATATAATGTATTCAGTGATGTATCAAACAAGTTATTTACTTTTTTCATTGTTAGAGGTTACTTTTGCGTAACTAATTTAGAAATACCCTGAATATTTAAAATTTGTTTGTGCATATAAACTAAATAAATGAAACTTATTTAGTATCACTAAACTTATTTACTTCTTTTATTTTACTTTTTAGTTAATTCTTGGTACATCTGTGTTAATGAGCTGGAGGTACCCAATTTAAGCTGTTTGCTGTTGGTATTTTGTATGTAGTTTATATCTATTTTTGTGATTAATAAGCTGCATATAATTTATATATTTAATGTAAATTAGAAGAGGTTAGCAAGCAAAGCAAGCGTTAGGTTATATTGATATTGCACGAAGTTCTGTACACGAAATCATTATATGGTAAATAATATAACATAATTTAACCTTAATTTTGATCTAAACCTAAGACTAAACTAAATTAAATTTCAATTAAACTATGTTATTTATTACAACCAAGTTATTAATTAATGAAACAAATAGAAAAAATTAAAAAATCAAATGACCCTCGTTAACACAGAAGAACCTAATTTTTTATCAGAAAATAGACAACCTTAAACACCAACGTATCAATTGTTGTGCATTATTGCTCCAAATATAGTAGTTGTAAATATTTAATTTATTTCAACTACTGTATCACATGAATATAACATTTATTCATGTTTTGCTGTCCACTGACAGCAAAACATCAGAGAATGATACACATTTTGTGCTCAAAAGAAATTTATTCACGTAAACCCATAAAGTTATTGGATTTTTAAGATAAAGTAATAAATGAACCCTTTGGACCAGAAGAGCCCAAAATACTTTCACTTGCACAGAAAACAGACAGAATCCACCTACTTCAAAGGTAGCCTAATTACAAACATCACTACCACAACTGTTAAATTTAAATCATTTAAATATTGCATTAATGTAAATACCAGTAATTAGAGCAGTAATAATGATGAGCACTTTTCATAACATAAAACTATAAAAAAAAAGGCATCCTAACTAGCAATTTTAATTCTCTTCAACTCTTGGATTTATATGTCAGAAAACTAAAAGGTAAAAATTTGGTTAGGAAATATTACTCAAATGTTTAAAGCTACAAAACCTTTTTTTATTAATTTATTAAACCCAAAAAAATATACATGTTTATAACAGATCGCAAAAGAAAAAAATATATATGCAGAGAGAGTATTTCTAAAATGTTGGGCTGGCTATACTTTTTCAGATTCTATTTGTAAAACTAAACAAAAAATATCCTCAAGAAATATGGCAATTTATCCTTCATTCTCCCCCTGTTCGCCATGTTGTTATATTTATATAAAAATGTATAACTCAAGTTCAGATACAGGAAATCACATTAATAATTGTCTTTTTAATAAAGTTTTAAAATTAGCAAAAAATCAGGACTTAAATAACATCGCAAATTGCAAAATGCAGCCATGTTTATTTTTCAATCCATTATCTTTATAAATATTAGTTTTATCAAAATGTATGTTTTTTTAAAGTATTAAGCCTTTTATTTTGAACAAAATGACATTTTTTAAAATCGGTTTACAAAAAGCCGAATTATGGCAGAAAATTGATGTAATTTTGTGTCTGTTTTCATGTCCTCCACTTTATGTTCAATTTGATTAAATATTAATTGTTTTTATTTATTGTTAATTCTAATACTGTAAATTAGTATCAAATTAATAATAATTTTCTTACAATAATAGACCTAATAATTAGAAAAATAAAAACTACCTGTGATAATCTTATATTAATTGTTATAAGATGTTAGGTGTACATTTTTTTAAACAAACAGTTAACAATTGTTAAAAGTTATAAGAGTTGTTCTTAGTGTACACCATTAGAAATTACACAAGTCTCCAGTCTTTTTCTGAGAGATTGTCTTAACCGTTCAAAAATTCTGAGAATATTCCTAATTTCTTGAAATCCATTTTGGATCCTTTGTTGAAGAGCCTCAATGTTGAGTATTAGAGTTGAATAAACAACATGTTTCAAATGGCCCCACAGGTAGAAGTCAAGAGGATTTAAGTCAGGTGATCGGGCAGGCCAGGGTACTGGCTCTCCCATGGCATATCCATTTTTCATAGAAAGTTTCGTGTAGGAAATCTGACACCAACTGCCTGAAATGTGCTGGAGCTGCATTGTGGTGAAACCACATATTTTCTCTTAATTGTAGAGGGTAGGTCTTCCAACAAATGTGGAAGATTTTCAGTCAAATGAGCAAGATAATTTTCTCCATTTAAAACAATCTGGTAAAATGGCCGGACCCAAAAGATAGTCATTAAAAGTACCTGCTCATTTGTTTAGGGTAAACATTTATTGATGGCTACTTTGTAAGGTACCAAGAGGATTCTCGTAGCTCCAGATATGCTGGTTGTGATGGTTTTGAACACCATTCCTGTTGAAAGAAGCTTCATCTGTGAACAGAATTCTTGCTGAAAATAAACGATCTTCAATTAATATTCTTCAAAACCAGTTACAAAAAGCCAATCTACATGGAAAACCATTGGCAATTAGCCCCTGTACGCTCTGGAAGTGATAAGGGTAAAGATAGTTACGATTTAAAATCTGCCACACAGTCATGTGGCCCACACTTTCTTGCATTGCCAAAGAACGTGTACTTTCATCAGGGGGATTCTTCCACACAATTCAGAACACTTTCTTCTAATTCAATAGTCCTAGTACTCCTTGGTCTACCTCAGTCATGATTCCCTGGTGTAAATGAACCCGTTTCCCTAAGCCATATGTGAAGTCTTTCAAAAGTTTTTAAAGTGGTACACGTCTATTAGGAAACCTGTTTTCATAAAGTCACTTTGCTTCTACCCTGTTGCAGTTTACTAAACCATAAATTAAGTGCATGTCTCATATTTGCGCAAAAGGATAATCAAACTCCATGATGATAAAATAACTTAAAAAATAAACCAATGAATGTTAAAATATAAATGTGTATATATAAAAAACGAATGTTAGAAAATAAACCAGGGGAATGTTAAACAAACACTCTTACACAAACTAACTACTTACAACAATGAGTTTAAATTACTTTAAAATCGTATGGTTTTATTTTTAAATAATATGCATTGCATTTTTACATAACATGATCAGCAGTAATAGTCGCTGTGTAAAATTTTATTCAAAAATAACAAATTAATATTAATTGTTTTATTATTTAATATTAAATTTTATTGTCAAAAAATTATTATTTAATTTGATATTATTTTTCAATACTATAATTAACAATAAATAAAAACAATTAATATTTAGTTGAATTGAACATAAAGTGGGAGGACATGAAAACAGACATAAAACTACAACATCAATTTTCTGCCAAAACTCAGCTATTTGTAATTTGTAAACAGATTTTAAAAAAAAAGAAGTGTCATTTTGTTCAAAATAAAAGACTTAATATTTTAGTAACAACACACATTTTCATTCATAAAATTAATATTTATGGAGATATAACAGACTGAAAAAAAAACATGGCCACCATTTTGTAAATTGCTAAGTTATTTAAGTCCTGATGATAGCTAATTTTATAACTTCATTACCAAGACGCTTACCAAATATTAATATGATTCCTCTATCTATTTTATAACAAAAAAAAGTTTATTAAGAAATAAAAATCTGTAGTGAAATGTAAAGGTTCTTAGCGAACTAATAAATTTAAAATTAATTAAACACTTTCAAATAAAATTAGCATTATTAACAACCAACATGTAAAAACAGTAATTTTTTAAATACCTGAACTGAATATGAGCAAAATGGTGCACTGTCCAAAATTATAGGAAATGTTACATGACAACTTAATTTTCTAAATGAGTAACGTTGAACTTGAAAGCGTTTCAAATGCAAAATAAGAACTGGAGGTGGTGAACATATCAAAAGTCTTTTAGTTGCAACTCTATAAATACTCTTCACTTCTTTATCTTTGTTTCCTAAAACAAAATTTATTGAATAAAAAGACAATATAACATTAACAATCTTGTAAAAAATAAATACTACAGAATGTAAAATGACTTAGAAATACATTTAAATCCAAGCGAGTGTATGCACATGTACCAGGTATGTAAATATGATACTTGAATTTGCCCGTAGATGGCCCTAGATGTCAATGCAGTTACTGTCAAACCGCATCATTGGTTCTTTGACAGCTGACAAAGATTTTCAACTCACAACAATACAAGTTTCATACAACAGCATAGTTTTAATTAGTGTTGAACATGTCGAGTTTTGTACCTACAAACTACGATTTGTGGACAGCATTGATTTTCTGTTATCATTTAAAGAAAACTGCTGCAGAATCACATCGAATGCTTTTCGAAGCTTACAGTAAGCATGCTCTTGGTACATCACAGTGCTTTGAGCGGTTTAAAAAATTCAAAAATGGCAATTTTGACATGAGAAACGAACAACATGGGAGACCACCAAAAAGGCTTGAAGACAGCAAACCGCAAGCATTGTTGGATGAGGATGATGCTCAAACGCAACAACTCATTAATCAATTAAATGTAACACGAGAAGCCATCTCCATACATTTGAAAGCCATGGGAAAGATCCAAAAGATGGTAAAATGAGTTCCACATGACCTGAATGAAAGACAGCAAGAAAACCAAAAAAACCACTTGTGAAATGCTGCTTGCCAGGTACAAAAGAAAGTCATTTCTCCATCGAATTGTGACAGGTGATGAAATGTGGATATATTTCAATAATCCTAAGTACATAAAAGATCACGGATAACTCCAGGCGAACCATCGACATTGATTTCAAGTCCAAATTGATATGGAAAGAAGACAATGCTCTGTGTTTTATGGGATCAGAAAGGTGTGATCTATTATGAGCTGCTAAAACCTGGCGAAACCATTAATACTGAACGCTACCGACAACAAATGATCAAGTTGAATCAAGCACTGTGTGAAAAATGACCAGAATATAAAAAAAAAGGCAATACAAAGTGATTTTGCTTCAAGATAATGAACCATCACACAAGCACAACTGTCAAGGAAACGATTGAGGCATACAGTTGGGAAATACTTTCGCATGTGGCTTACTCAAGAGACTTGGCTCCATCAGACTACTATTTATTTGCATCGATGGGACACGCACTTACTGAGAAGTGCTTCATTTCTTATGAGAATGTACACAAATGGCTTGATGACTGGTTTGCCTCAAAAAAGTAACAGTTTTTTTGGTGTGGCATTCAAAAATTGTCAAGAAAGATGGGAAAAATGAGTAGCTAACGATGGACAATATTTTGAATAAAATATTTTTTATCATTTTCATACAATAAACGTGTATTTTCTATACAAAAATTCTGGTTTAATATTTACACACCTGGTATGATATACATGTTTAAAATAACTTAATATAAACTTCACAAGAAATAAACTATACTTTGAATTTTAAACCAATTAACTAAATTCAAAAAATAAATCTAGAAACACTATTTGTCAACCTACACCTGTGATTATTACTATCAGTATTGATTACTCTGTTACTCTTAACTAACTGTTTTTTTCAGATACTAGAATTATTCATGATACATTAATGATTTAGATGCTAGGAAAAAAGTTAATATAAATAAAAAGAAAAACAAAACATTTAAAAATGCTGGTTATATCATTGAAAACATTAACTTCGACAAAATATTTTTGATAATTCATCTAAATAGTTTGACAAAAAAAAGAGAGAGTAAATAACATATCCTGTGTAAGTTCAGCGATCAGTTTTGTTGGTACCAGCTACATTAAAATCAAATATATTAAGAACTGCAAAGAACTATCAGTTTTACAATTTTTATGTTCACAGCATTCAAGGTAGACTCAAGGTATGACTCTTACAGGTAACAAATCAAGCAGATACTCATAGAATATTTTTTTGGGCTAAAAATTTAACAAAAATCTTAAGACAAATAATAATGATATAAAACATTAAGTATTCTGTTTATTTCATTAATCTTTATAAAATCAAGAAATGAAAACTTTACTGTTTAATTCTTAAAATATAAATGCTAAGCATATTTTTCATTATGGAGCAAAATAAGAAGTTATTAACTTATAAATCAGAAGCAATTAACAGTAAAATTAGACTTTGAATAAAGAAATAATTAGAGGACCTTTGACTTTTTTCTTCGACTTGTATATGTACTTCTACTCACTTATTCAGTTATTGATTAACTCACTGCAACTGAATTATTCTGAAAAAATATTTTTAAGAAATTATTTATTTATTGCATATTTTGACCATAAATTGTGAAGGTACATGAGAAAAAAGATTAATGAAGATAATTTCACTAAACCTTCTGTTTTCACTGTTGTTTCCTACTTCCTTACTTATATAAAGTTAAGTCACAAAAGGTCAACATAAGAACATCACAGCAGAGGTGTTAGAAAATACAAAAACTTAAATAACGTCTAGTCACTTATTTTTTTATTAAATGTGAAAAAAAATTAAACTGCATTTAATATAAATTTCAATTTTATATAATCTTCAATTCATTTTTTTGTAAAATCAATAATTAATTTAAATATTTAAAAAAAACTTGTTTCATCTCTCTTCACCCAAACTTAAAATACTGTATTCCAATTATAGTTCGCTATGTGATAATAAATAACTTAATATAAACTTCAGAAGATATAAACTATACTTGATTCGAATTTTACTTTTCAATCAACTAAATTAAAAATTAAAGCTAGAAATACTAATTGTCAGCCTACACCTTTGACTTACTACTATCAGTATTGATAATATTATTACCATCAGTATTGTTATTTTTTTTAATTTTACAAATGTAAAAAAAAAACCAAGGGCTCAAATTGTTTCCTTATTTTGCCAGCTTTTAAGCCTATTTTTACTGCATTAAACTTGAAATAATAAGTTATTTTTACAAGATTTTTTTTATTATTATGATCTCCAGCATGTGACCCACCTATTTCTAGATCAAGAATGAAATTATTACTAAAAAGATGCCAAACCTTGAGAATTAAACTCCAAATTATCTGATTTTGATGTTATAATTATGAAGTGATAAAGAGAAAAAAAAATTGGTTATCATGATATCAACCTGACAGATAAGTTAGAGTCAAGTGATGTGACATAATTAGTCTTAAAAGATTTTCATAATAAATATCACTTATTTATTATGGGTGAATAAGAGTCAATGATAATTTAATAGTTTATTAATCTGGCAAATCAGAATCATTAATACTATAATTGAACACAAAATTGATTAGTAATGAGAAAAATGACAGTGGAAAAGAAAACATGAACATACAGCATAAACAGAAGGAAAGCAAAACTGAACCTGATATTTCTAGCATTCTTCTCTATTTTCATTTCCTAAATCAACTATTTCTACCTATGACATTGAATCATAATATATTTATTGAGCAATAACTCAGATAAAAATATGAGAGAAAGCTGAAAAATTTTACTTTAACTCAACTGAAAAATAAATGACTTGCTCAACTGAAACTGCATTTTTATCAAAGTGTTTTTCAGTCAGTAAACAAAAGTGATCATTCATGTTTTAATCAAAAATTAAATTAAACATAATTATTATTAATTAAAAATAGTTATAAAGATTAATAATTAATACTCTTCTCAAAAAACAAAACTACTCTTGAACTGTAACCCAAAGAGTAGACCTGGTTGTAAGTATAGACCTGTAAGCTACAATCCAGTCTTGGCCAAGATTTAAGCTAGGGAGAATAAAAATGTTCCAAATTACATGCAATAGAAAAAAATATTTTATATTAAATCTTAAATTCTTGGGGCAAATTCAATTCTCTTTGAACTAGAAATAGACTATAACCTTGATACAAGATTAAACATAATGCTTGGTAGAAAATTTCAAGACAAATGGATGAGTCCTGTAATTACTGTGCAAACAGCCAACCAAATAAACACACAAAATTCCATTGTTCACATTTTTGGAATACAAAATAAAAATAACCCTATTTAAAATTGAGAAAACTGAAGAACACAATACAGTGAAAAAATATCATTATAATGGACTATGTGTTTACGGCATTACACAGGTCTTTATAGATATTATATATAGATATTACCTAATACATCAGAAAGTAGTACTTGAATTTGATGTTATTATAGTAAGCACTTATGGTACAAGTAAGTAGCCGTAAAGCAAGCTAATTCTGTTTTTCCTTTTACATAATTGTTAGTTACATCATAATCTACATTTACTTTAATATATAGTAAGTTATTAATAAACTACTTAGATTTTTATTACTTTTTCACTTGACACAAACTTAAAAAAAAAGAATTTTATTAGAAAAGAATGAACTCCAATAGAAGAGTATACAAAACCTTTTTGTACAAAAATTATTAATAATAAACAACTTAAAAACAGAATAAAACACTTACCTTTATTGTTTTTCTTTGTACAAGCTTCACATCCAACTTTATTATTTCCAGCCATCATTTCAATAGCAGTGAAATGATTTAAACAGGATAATACAGAACATTCACGTTCAAAACATTGATAACGAGGAGCTAATGTAATATGCCTACATCTATAAAAATCAGGATTAACTTCAACATATTCATCATTATTTTCATTACTGCTAGATAAAGCATCATTGGGTTTACAATCACCACAACTAGCAGCAACTTCATTCTGCTCTTTATCCAATGATGCTATTTCAGTCTTCTTTTTAGAAAAGCTTACAGAGATTTCACAATTATTATTGTCTGAGATACCACCAACCAGAACAAATCCCATTTCTTGATAACCACTTTCTTCAGATTCTTTTTGCACAGTTTCTACAATATTACTCTGTTCTTTTTCAACCAATTCTATCACCGGTAAAAAGGTAACATCATCTTCCCCATGGTTTGGAGATCCAGATAAATATTCTGTTTTGTAATTTTCTAACGACACGCTAAGTAAATTGCTATCGAGTATTTGATTACATGAATTTTCCACTGGGCTACTTCTAGCCAACCACTTATAGTTTCCTAGCATCGATGAAGGTCTACTATCTTTTTGACTTTCTATATGACTTAACTCATTATTCACATTTGAAGTTTCATTAGGATCACAATCACCTGCTGCACTCAGTTCACTGTTGTTTATAGTCATACATAAATCACCCTGAGAGACATCTAACATTATATTTGGCAGCTGTACAGTAGTGTTTGATTTTCTATTTACAAAACACCCTTCAGTCAATACAGTACTAGCTTTGGCAACAGGTAAAGTATCATCATGTTCACTGTTTACAGAACCATCCTGACTCGGCAGACCAACTTCTTGTAAACTCTCAGTGCTCATATCACGTGAGGTAAAACTAGGATTACCTTTTATAGAATCACAAGAATCCATGCTTTGTGTTAACTCTGATTGTCCTAGAACAGACACAGCTGATTCTTGAACTGACACTATACTAGATCCCAAACCTGATTCTGGCCTATGTGACAACAAACATTGTTTTTCTTCTATTTGAATAGTCGGTTCTTCTATCTGCAATCTTGCAATTCCTCTGGATGTAGGACCTAGGTCAGATGCAGATGCAGGACTAGCACAAGCGGAATCATCCACCTCGCCATGGCTTTCAGCAGTGGGACTTGTTCTACTAGAAGCAAGCTTTTCTGAACTACAGCCAGATTCCAAAATTTCAGCTTTTCTATCCTCAATTCCTACTTCATCATTGTCTTCAACATCAGCATCACTAGACTCTGAAACATTACAACAACAAAATGTTATTTGAGCTAATCAAGTAAATTTACTGTCAAAAGTTATCTTATCTTGTATTCAATCATAAAAAAATTACCCAAAGGAAAATTTAAAAGATCAAAACAAAAGTAAGATTTTTGTAATCATTTACAAAACAATGAGTTAAACATGCAATAATAAAATAAACTGCATAATACTTCAGATAAAAAGTATACAAAAAACTCAAAAGGTTTTTAGCTTTCTCATGGCTCAAACAAAAATTTGCCAAAGTTCAGATATCAGGAATTTTTTACACACCATAAGGAAATTGAAAAAAGTTATCAGAATATTTAAATTATCCATATCCAAACAGAAAAATTCCACTGAATAAATAATTATTTTTTAATTAAAAAATAAGAAAACTGACTGAGAAGAGAAATTTTATTTCAGTTTTTTACTTACACATTTTAACAATTTAAAGCAGAAGAAATACCAAAATCAAGGTTTTTTTAACCACCTATTTACTAAGTGCTTACTTTACATGCTACTTCATAATGGATTTATTAACTCAATTATACATCAAAATTCACATGGAGCAGTGTTGTTATTTTATACTTTTATTCATAACAAAAGAATAACAAATTTATAAGTTAAGGTAACCCCTATTTTAAAAATATCTGCAAATAGTACTAATATGAATATCACTAATTTAACTAATTTCTTCATGCAGTAGAAATTTGTTTAATATATTTGTTTTTCAGTGTCAAATTTACAACATAAATAAAGTTCAACTTTTATCTCAATTTTATTAAAACCAGATTCACCAACAAAATTGCAAAATACTGAAGTATCAGCCATAAGCTATTATTTATGGCTGCAAAGAGCTTTTTAAAAATAAAAAAAGATAAATATTTAAAAACAAAGATTTAAAGTTTTAATCTGTGTTAATATAACAGGAATATACAAAGGCTTTTTACAATCAGAAATTCAGCTAAGCGCAGGAGTTTTATTAACAGGAAAGCTTTCTGGTAACTACTTATTAAAAGAAACCGTTGATGACATAAGAAATATTTAAGATGAAATTCATAACTATGATCTTTCTAAGAAAGATATTTAAGGTCTTTTAATAAAGCTGAATCCATCACAATCTAAATGAAGAATATGAATATGAAAGAAATATTCCTCTATCAGAGATGATAAAAATCAAAAAGTACTAATATGACAGCTTTGTCAAACTAGATTATTGTATAGATATACTAAATTATTACACAGACATTATTATACAAACAAGACATGGCTTGCAATGCAAACGATTCCTTTAAATAGAGAAAGAGGTAGTAACTTAGTAACTACTAGGTGGTAGTTTGGTACTATGCAGTGATGTTCAATAATTTCCCAGAAGTTGCTTTAATTCTTAAGTGTTTTTATTGTAATGTGTAGTTGAACGTTTTTGGGTCGATAAAAAATCTAATGGACAGCTTCTCAAATCTGTTGTTTTAAACAGTAAAGTAATTTTTTTGTTTTATGAGTTCATAGGACACACAGGCATTTACAGTACTTCAATAAGGAAATATTGCCAACAGGCAATATTCCTTTGCTGTCCCAAAAAACCAGTATCCACAAACTTTTGTCTTAACGTTTTTGCTTAAATTTTTGGGCACAAGAAATGATGCATGCTGCTCCTGCATCAACTGTTGCTATGTTTTAGCATTTATGTGTACATATCAAAGTCTCATATCCAGTCACAAATTGATTAAATAATTCATATCTTTCATTTCTTTTTAGGTGTTTACCTGGCACATACCTTTCTGTAACCCAGATTTTTCTAAAAAAATTTCATAAATACAAAACAGGAAATATTTGGAAATTTTTTGATAATTGTGAAACTGTAAACTATCTATTTCTGAAATTTTTTTCAATAAATAATCTATGATCACAAACTAGAGATTACACGCTTCTTCATAAAAATTTATCCTGCTTCCTGAAAATATTGACAATTTTATAACTTTATCTTCACATAAAACATCTGGTTCATAAATGTTGAAAATTTCTTTGTGGATTCCATTTCAATTAGATTTTGCACAACTAACATGAATATGACTGGACTACTGTTGCCAATGATGACTGCTGATACAAATCATGATGATTATTGCTATGAAGCGATGAAACTCAAAACTGAAACGGCCCTTACTTAAAAAATTATCTTTCACATTAACAGCACTGTAACTTCTGGTATAAAAATATAAATTGACGAACCCCAAAAGGAAATCTTTAAGTAATATTTATAATTATAGACCACAAGAAATAAAAAACAGTGATTTTTATAAAGGAAGTATTATTCCTGTTGGGATTAATGGCACAATGAAAAAAAAAAATTGTGTGATGAAGCTGTAAAAGCACTGAGACTATTAACTGAATTTGAAGGTTGAAATTAAAGTGTAATAATGAAACGTTTAAATCCCTCAATGAAATGAAACTCACTTTAGAAAATGAAAATTGGTGAAAAAAGGTCAACATCCAAAAAAAAGAGAACGTAATTGGTTTTAATTTATTTAATTTTTATTTATTTTTTAATTGTTAAATGTGATATACATATAATGTTAGATTTCAACTTGTCTAATAAAATTATATACTTTAAAAGTTTTTGTATTCCATATTTGTTTAAATATTAAATTGTAAGTTATAGACAACATGTTTTATAATCATTTACCATAAAAAAAGATTCTCTCTTTGAGTGAAAAGTTTAAATTAATTCATACTTTTCAGCTAGAACAAACTACCTACAGAAACTTTAGTTAAGAGTTTTCAATTTACAAATTTATTTGAATAAGTATTTAGAGTAGCCACTTCTTTATACAGAAAATGTATAGAAAAAAATACGTACTTTGATTTTTGTTCCTATAAAGTTTTTAACAGAAAACAAAATAAGAAGTAAATGGTGGAAATTTGTTTTCATAAAATACATTTCACAAAAAGTTAAAAATTTGTATAGTTTAAAATTTTTGTTATTATTAATTTTTTGATGACATACAGAATAAAAAATTATCAAGAGAAAGGCGTAACAAAGTTATTCAGATTGCACGTCTGTTCACATTATTTTTTTTTAACGCAAAACATGAGAAAAGCTATTTTTGACTAAAAGTGAACACCACTACCAGCATATTTTTAAAATAGTATGTAGCTATCATTTCTTCAAATGCAAGTTTTCTAACACCAAGAGTATAAACCAGAACAGGTAATAGATTCTTAAGTTATTAAAAATCCTGAATATGATAAAACTATCTATACATAATTTGCAGAAAAAAATTAAAACTAAAAAATTTCAATATGCTGACAGATGTATAGATTTGATCACAAACTCTTAGAAAATGCATAAACTCAACCAAATGGAAATTTTTAACAAGTTAAATCTAACATTTTCCAACTCCCAATAGAGATAATATATAGAAAAGAATAATACATATTTATTGAACCAATTTTTATACGAAATTCACAATAACTGTTGTAGATTTTTTTTTATGTTAACGAATACTTTGGATTAATACAGGAAAACTGAAATGACACAATCTGAAATTTATTGTAGTTGTAACCAAACTAATTTACAAAAATACGAGGGTTACTTTTTTTTCAAGGTCCGATCGGTCACAAAATTAAAACCACATTGAAAATAAAATTTTTTTTATTTGTAACAAGTATTTACATAGTTACACTAATTCTCTACATAGTCATCACTCCGATTTAGACATTTTTCGTAGCGTGGTACCAACTTTCCTATACCCTTGTCATAGAACGGAGCCGCCTGTGTTTTCAGCCATGTTTCTACGCTGGTCTGCAGCTCGATGTCTGTGCCAAAATGTTGTCCTCCAAGCCAGCGTTTCATGTGAACAAAGAGGTGAAAATCGGATGGAGCCAAGTCCAGGCTGTATGGTGGGTGATCAAACACTTCCCAACGAAAACACTGCAAGAGTTTCTTTGTTACAGCTGCAGTGTGCGGCTGAGCATTGTCATGGAGAAAGACAATGCCTGATAACAACATTCCTCTCCGCTTATTCTGAATTGGCCTTCGTAGACAAGAGAACTCCATTCCGGTCCCAGAACACAGTAGCCATACACTTTCTGTTTGAGAAGGTTTTTGAACTTCTTTGGTTTACTGGGAGAATGAGAATGCATCCACATTGTTCTTTTGTTTCTTCAGTTTCAAAATGGATCCATGTCTCGTCCTGTGGGACAATTTTGTTCAAAAAATCTACTCCTTCATTGTGGTAGCGCTGGAGATGTGTTAGGGAGGCATCCATTCTCATTGTTTTGAGATGGTCGGACAGCTTCTTGGGAACCCATCTCGCACACAGTTTGAGGTACTGAAATCTCTCACTCATAATGGTGTAGAGCTGACCTTGAAATTTCAGGAAACAAATCACTCAATATAGAAATTGTGAACCGACGATTTTCTCGAATTGCCTCATCCACTCGCTCAACGAGATCATCGGTTGATACTCACTTCCTTCCCTGACCACCTGCATCATGAACATCTGTATGTCCTGCTTTAAAGTTCCTGCACCATTGTCACACTTTGCTGTCACTCATTGAATTTTCACCATACACATTACTTATTTGTCAATGAATTTCAGCTGCATTACACCCCTCAGCCTGAAGAAATCAAATTACCGCATGCACTTCACACTTGGCGGGAGATACTATTGTTGTAGACATTTTTACATGCTAGCTGCGTGTTCAGAACTAAACAAAGTGATGTGACGTGATTGTAGGCCATACTAGAGACGCTGCAAAACACATATGCACAAAGGTTCATCTGATTTTTGTGCGAGTTTTTATTTTGTGACCGATCGGACCTTGAAAAAAAATAACCCTCATACTTAATTAAACATTATACACAATTTTTAGCTCACAAAAATTGTGAGCTAAATTAGCTATACTAATGCTGTGTATTTTTCTAAATGTGATCTAAATCGTGTTTACCAGAAATATTACTCTGTGTGTGTGAGTGTGTGCGCACGTGTGCATATGTTTGTGCACATGACCACATAAAGAGGAGAGTTGTCTTAAATAATTATAAATTAACTACTTCTTTTCTTTAGTCATCTTTCAAGATTTTTAAGTTTTATTTTAATGCCGAAAAACTGTAGTTAACAGAGGTTTACTTATAATAGTTCTATTGTCACAAGCTACTTCTGCCTAATGTTATTTAGGCAGAAGTAGCTATCACACAATCTGACACAGAAAGGTAATTATATTAATAAATTTTAATCTCTTATTTTGTGTTTTTCTTCTCTTGGTAAAGTGCTTTTAAGACAAATATAAAATATATTTTTTTATTGCATTAAAAGATTTTATTCCAGTCACAGACAAATATGTATAAAGATAACTCATAACTCAAAAGACAACAAGATGTGTTAACATATAAAGAGATCCATTATTAATTAATTTACGTTAAGTTATGCAATTCTTACATAATCACTTTTACAAAATTACTGAAGCAAGAGATATGAATGCTTCAAGTTAAAATACTAACTTACTTTCTTAGAGATAATAAAGATGAAACTGTCAGAATTTAAAAAAAATAAGGTCAATCTGAAAGATATAATTTTTATTGATGTTTTAAATGCATAATAAATTGCTTCAGAAAATCTTGAATTAGAATTTTATAAGAGTAATGAAGCGAGTCAGGTAAAAAATTGAAATTTCCTATTTTGGATAAACAGACTTAGCACAAAATATAGTGGGATGAGAAATTGAAAACTTTGATGAAATTGAATATTAGAAATGGATTTTCATTTTCTTTATAAAAATGAATAATAGATGAGAACACAGTTATTGAAATGAACCAAAAATCAGAAAAATAATGGTGATGGAAAGGTGCAAATGAAGAAAAAAGTGAACCACTATAATAGCCTTCATTTTTTAAGAAATGTGTTAATTTGCATCGAATGAGCAACAAGAAATAACCCCTAGTAAAGTGCTGTATTTTAAATAATGTAATATCACTGCTAGAAAAAGATGTCCCTCAAATATATAAAAGAGAATATTCGCCTATTCTGAAAGGCAATGAGGTAAGACAATACACAATACCATATTTTAATCAGTATTTTTTAAATATCTAAAATGTCATTCAGAAAGTTCTCAGCCTGACAAGAGATGATGCAAATATAAACAAGTAACTACTGTATTTGTTGAAATGTGATCCTTTAGATGGGATGTTGCAAAGTTTCAGACAAGTGCTTTTAGTTCTTGTTTGTGGAGATCGAATAAAGCAAATGAGTTCTGACATTTTCTGAAAATAAATAAAACGACTGATGTTTGAGCTGTTATTAAGTACGTTGTTTTAAAATATTTAACCCCGATGGACATACAAAAACAGATTCCACTTTAAAGGATTCTTCCCCTTTGTTTTCGATGGTAAAAAAGTGAGTTCTGAATTTAAATGTGGTCAAACATCCATTCAAAATTATAAACACTCAGGATGCCCAAAAATCACTATGACTGATGAAATCATAAAAAAATCCAAAATGTCATATAAAATAATCACATTAAATCGTGTTAATGATGAATATTAATGGCTATAATTTTTTGATTCTTGGTGGAATGGTGTGGCATAACTACTTGGAAAAGGGGACAACCATTACCAGAGAGTATTATGCTTCACTGCTGAACCAACTGAAGGGTATTATTCAAGATTTGAACATCTTGATAGACTGCATCAACTATAATTTACATAATGTTATGAAAAAAAATGGGTATGAAAAAACTTTCTGCTTGATGGATGCCATGTTTGTTAACAGTCAATCAAAAACACATTTGATTGAACATTTTTCAAGGGCATTTAGTCTTATTTAAATGCAATTCCATTGAGTTTTTGATGTTTTATAACAGTAAATGAAACATGGATTAAGTATTGCACATCAGAAACTGAACAGCAGTCCATACAAGGGGGTGGGAGCATGAGAAAAGTGCACCAAAAAATGTGAAAATTGTTCAATCTGCAGGAAAATTCACAGCTATAATTTTTTGGATTCTTGGTGGTACGGTGTGGGATAACTACCTGGAAAAGGGGAGGAACATTACCAAGGAATATTACGCTTCACTACTGGACCAAGTGAAGGGTGTTGTTCATGCTAAGTGCCCACAAAAAGAAAGTGCTCTTTCTACACGATAATGTGCTTGCACACACATCTCATATTGTTGCTGCAAAACTCTGTCATATTGAAGTGCTCCCACATGCACTGTATTTGGCTCCCAGCAATTACTTCCTCTTCCCAAACCTGAAGAAATGACTTTACTTACTGGATGAAGATTCACTTCAAATAATAAGTTAAAAACTAATACAACTTATTTTGCAGACTTGGACAAGTCACAGTCTAAATGTATCAAATCACAAAGTAATTAGATACATTTACACAGACTAAATTGAAAAATAAAATTTTCTGATAAATCTTGTGTTTTTTGTCAGGCTAAGAACTTCTTGTACACCCTTGCAAATACAACCAAAATAAATAATAATATATGCAATATTAATCTTTTTAATTAAATAATGTTTTATTAATTAAAATAAAAAGATATTTCTTTTTAGAAAGAATACAAGTTAAGTTTTATCTTTATTATTTTCCAGTAATATGGATTTTTTTCACTAATCTGAAGGACCTATAGTCCCCTCTTTAACTCATACTAGCAAGACTATACAGTACCTATCTAACCTGAAATGTTTGAGAATTTGAAAGTTGTCTTTACAAACATAAAAATGATACTTCTACCATTTTTTTTAATTTAGTCTACCTGTTATCTCACATAACTTAAGAAGCAATGATCCAGTTAGAACGAAGGTTTGGGATACTTGATTAGAAAATATGCCTAGGAGCAGCTCATATTACAAGTAAAAAATTATTTTCTGGCATTTTGTGTTCTGTCACAAACTTAACAAAGACAAATATTAGATTTCATACAAAATAAAAAGAACCTTCTTCTTCAATATATTATTTTGCAGTTTTAAACCAGATAACTAGAGATTTTATTAAAAATGGTTTCTGAAGACTGAATTCAAACAAAAACATTACAGGCAGGAAAAATATTTTTCTGTAATTTTCTTACCTATTTTCTATTCTACTAAAAAATATTTAAAAAAATAATAAATAGACAAAGCCCATCTTCTTTCCAGCACTTAATGCATATTTTTGAAATTTTAAAAAAGACTTACATTTCTTTCTCTAGGCAAAAAATTTTTTTTTTTTATGTTTTCTCGCTTAAATTGTATTCTACCAAAGTTTTGGACATATTATCTATCAAAAAAGATTTTCAAGCAATGGAAATCTTAGAGAAATATTTAGATTCAAAATATTTCTAAAATAAGACAAAAACTACTTGCTCAAAAATAAATCATTTTTAAGTCAACCGTGTAGGAGGCATCTTATTTATTTGTATAAAAGTATATAAATGCTATTTTAAAAAATGTCTATTGAAATGATCTACAAACCGATTCACATGTGTAACTAATATATGATTAATTATTATATCCTAACTAATAATAAAAATTAGTGTTCTGAATTTGAGTTTATTAACTCAAACAGAATAACAGAATAAGGAAAAGAAGAAAAAGGAGATATAAAAATGATAAAGGCTCTTCATAGACAGTAAAAGCTGCCTAAGAACAATTTGAAAAGATCAAAGGGCTTTTTTATAGTCATAGGATTACAAGATAGTTCACCTTTTCATTATCATAGTGGACAGTTGAAATACGGAAGAATGAAAGGAGAATAAAAAAAAATATTAACAAATAATGTTATTTTATGGTGTTTTCATGGGCAAACTATCCAAAAAGTCATATAAAACACTAAATACAAAGAATGCTGCAGTAAGGATTAATAACTACAAATCACAAAAATGATACATGTGTGAGTGTATGTATGTACGCACGCGTTAATGTGAAGACCGATATCTGGTAAATGTTGATATTCTCTGGTGAATGTTAACACATACCAAATACATCGGTGAAAGACCAAAATATTTGTTTATTCGGACTTTTGCCGGTATATAAAAGAAAAACACAAATAAGCTATAGCGGGAGTCAAAACAATAACTAGAAATTTACAAAAAAAAATCACCCAAAACTATCTATAAGATATGAGAAACTCTTGTAAAAAAAAGGCAGTTTAAACTTAAGCCAAATGTAACCTACACTCACTTTGCTTGCTAATCTCGTCTAATTAACGTTAAATATACAAATTATATGTTATTCTCCAACATTGGAGATTAATCAAATTTACCACATTTATAAAAAAATTTAATATAAGTTTTTAGCATTACAAATTGAAAGGGCCAATCAGGATAAGTATATGTAACTGCATACATGAACAATAATGATTTAAAAAAATGGTCATGTGCCCTTTGTTCAATTTTTTGATAAAAATATTTTTATTCAACTTTCACGCATAAGTGCAGGCTGAATACAGTGAATCTGGTTAATTACCTCCAATGTTGGAGAATGACATATATAAGTTGTATATTTAGCGTTAATTACATGAGGTTAGCGAGCGAAGCAAGTGAAGGTTGAATTTGGCTTAAATTTAAACTTCCTTTTTTTACAAGGGTTTCTCGTAATCTATTTACCTTATAGATTGGTACCGGGTGATTATTTTAATTTCTAGTTATCGTTTCGACCCCCACCAGAGCTTAGCTGTGTTTGTCGACATATACCAACAAAGATCTGAATATATAATAATATAAGCAAATATTTTGGTCTTTCACCGACATATTTGGTATGTCAACATTCACCAGAGAATGACAATCTCTTCTTTTGGTCTTTCATGGTAACACATACTATATCTTTTAGCTATAATCAGATATTTGCCTGCTGTAACTGCCATAAGAATAATAATTAAATGAGGCATTTATCTAGGAGCAGACTGAATGTTTCAAGTGCAAAAGTTAAGAGATGACTTCACCACAGAGAAGACTTCATTATTTCATAGTGTTAATTTCCACATCATAACAGTATCTTCAATGTGCTATACCTTTTGTCAACAATTACTCCTTATTATTGACTTCAACCAAAGTTTCTTAAAGTAATATGTCAAAAATTAGTCGATGGACAGTGAAATTAGCAATACTAAAATTCTAAATCAGAATACATAATAACATGACAGTACCGTGTTAGGACAAGAATTGGAACATGTCTGGATTTGGTTGGTAATTGAAAGAATGTGACAAAGTTGGGATATAGACTTCAGTGGATAGAAAAATAAGTTGAGATAAATGACAAAAAGATAGAAAGAAGTCATTGTAATTAAACAGAAGGCAGAAAAATCTGTCCAGACAATTAAGAGCTATACTGCTGAAGGTTTTTCCATGGATGAACAACCAGAAAGGTTATCATTCAAACATAAACAAAAGATTCAGCATCTGAATTAAAGAAAAACAATTATCTAATCTTGTACTAACATTAAGAAAAAAGTTACATAATTTTTACAAAAATATCACAGGATAATAAAAAGACTCTAAAACTAAAGGTTGTAAAGTAATCTATTAAGAAAAAGTGGTTGTAAATGATTCATCAGAAATAAAAATAAACAAAAGAAATGGTCATAAAAAAATTAGACAAAAAAAATTAACTTAAATAAACAATAACTGTAAATAATAAAGAATTAAAAAATAGAGAAAATGAGAGTATCTCAACTAGAAATGAAGTTATACAGGTACAAAAACTGTTAGAGAGGATAGAAAAAAACAATTTGCAATTGATATGTGAACAGAAGTAGAGGAGAATACCAAACAAGTATTAAAATATTGGAGAAGAATGGAGAAATAATATCAGTCAATAAAAATCTGATGTAGACACCACATAACTTCCTTGTTCAGCTATTAAACATATTGACGTGTTTTGCTGCACTACATTTAAACTTATTTTATTTGAAAGAGATTTTATTTAAAAAGTTAAAACACACGGAAGCAGAAAAGTTAAAACGCACCTTGCAATAGCAGTTGTATGGTTAAAATATTTTTATATTTTCATGCAATTTTACATATGCTGGCCGTAAAAAAAAAAAAATGTTTAAAAATTTTCCATAAAATTAAACTAAATGCCAACACAGTATGTTTGGCATACTGTACTTTTTCACAAGCATAGGCATGATGAAATTTCTACTTCCACAAGAAATATGATAACTAGTCATTAAAATTACAGCTTTATTTTATACACACACACACACACACACTCTGTCTCTCTCTCTCTCTCTCTCTCTCTACCTAAATATTTCTCTTCTCTTTATGCAGGATTTTATTCAGTGGAGTTCTTAAGGCAATGAGTTAATTTTGTTCAACTGCCTAAAATAAAAATATTACTAATGCATTAAAGAGTTTAATGAATTTTTATCACAGTATGTTTGGAATGGAGCTAAGTATATTTTAATTAATATAATCTTTTTAATTATCGATGTATTCTAAATTGATTAATTAGGGACAAGAAATTAGGATGGACTATGTATTATAAGACATTCTCATTAAGCTGGACTTTCACTGAAAACAGCATTTTATTACCTAATGATAAAGTTAAGCTGATTCAAAAATGTTTAAAATACACACAATTTTTTGTAACACAAGGTTATTAATAGAAAATAATTAAGTATATTAATTTAAATTCTGAACTGAAATTAGTCCGGCTGTTAGTAGAATGTAACTTTAACTCCCATAAAGTGCCTGTTTTCGAGACACTGGAAGTAACCAAAGTTCTGAACTTATTATTGCACAATACAATCTACAAATGAAAATAACTTAGCAAATTTTTAAACTCAAAATATTCTAATAAAAAGTCCTAATGTCCCTAATTACTGAAGAAATCTTTTTTGTAAAATGCAGCTTTGACAAAAAAATTATTAAATAGTAAGTACAATGCTTAAATGATGTAAGTATTACAAAGATAAAAAATAAATTAACACCAAAAAAGAGGTTCGACCAGAAAAGTACGCCATTTATTAAAATATGTTACACTAGCTAATACCTTTCTTGTCTTCCTCAGTAATACTGGGCTCACCCTGGCCTTCCTCTGTATGCTGATTGTTCTTTTTGTTTCTGCCACGCCGTTGCAACTTACGTTCTTTCTTGAGCTGATATTTGGATGGCTGTGCTTGTCCTTTAGTATCATCTACTTCATTCTCTTCACTTTTACTCAACACTTGATTTTTCCTCCTAGTAACTACAGGAGGTACTGGCTAAAATAAACCATAAATCATCAGTAACAGATTCCTTTATTTTTTTAAGTACACAGAATCATACAAATATCTGCATAAAATAAACTTTCTCAGAAAGCAAGATAAGAGATTACATAAGACCACAAATAAAATAATAAAAAATTTAAAATTATTTACAAAAAATTAGTTTATCATGTTTCATGGGTTTGTTTATACCATTAATTAAAATAATACACTTATTAAGGACCAGATTTTACACAACATAATAAGTTACAAACAATGAAAAGAAAACCATTACTTTTGTTGAACCTCTATGTGTTAAATTTGTTTACTATCCTTTTCGAAAAGTCATGTATTTCTTTTAACTGTAACTTATTTCTAAATAAAATCTCTCATCACAATTATGAATTAAATAAATATTTAGTTTAACTTAAAAATAGTTGTTTAATTTTAATAAAAAACAATAAAATATACTTAATGATGATTGGTGAAAATTACACGCATCTGCAACTCATAATGTTAAACTTCCCCTTAGAAACTTAAAACCCTGTGAAAAAATTCCTCGATTAAGATCTGAATTATCCAAAAATAAAATATATTAAAAATAAAGTTTATATGTTCTGTATTTCATGCAGTTCTAACTCAGTGGATTTAAGGGATGATAACATAGTTTAAACTGCCTTAAAGGTAAAATTAACATTAAAAAATACTTTTTTTAAAAGAAAAAATTATAGATTTAAGTAATCTTCCATAAGTAGAGTAGTTAAAGACACCAAAAGTACCAGCTCCTAAACCTAAAACATCTGTCAGTGGGTCAATCTTCCACATTGATGCTAGATGATTTAAAGATGAAATTGTAAAATTTGAGGTGCTGTGCATGAACTTTACGCGTTTTAATTTACAGAATTAAGTTTTGAAAGGCAAATTAATGATTGAAGTTGCATACAATATGCAACTTCTGTTCACATATCAATTGCAAATTGTTTTTTTTTATCCTCTCTAACAGTTTTTGTACCTGTATAACTTCATTTCTAGTTGAGATACTCTCATTTTCTCTATTTTTTAATTCTTTATTATTTACAGTTATTGTTTATTTAAGTTAATTTTTTTTGTCTAATTTTTTTATGACCATTTCTTTTGTTTATTTTTATTTCTGATGAATCATTTACAACCACTTTTTCTTAATAGATTACTTTACAACCTTTAGTTTTAGAGTATAAAAAATATAATAAAATCACAAACAACACTAGTAACTTTACAAAATAAAGACTAATACGTAATCTATAAATAAAGTGAATTTATGAAAATACAATTATGTCATTTATTACACAGTGTATACAAGAATTATCTGCTACCAACTAACAAAACACGACTATTCTTTAAGTACTTTATTCTGAACCAATCTATTTTTTTTTTTTTTTAACATTTATCGATATCAAAGTTTTATAAAATATATAACAGAAACGTAAATATGTTTTTTTTTTTTGCTTTTCCAACTTTAGGAAACTGTAAATACTAACATCTAATTTAAACGTTTTGTAGATATAAGTTAAACAACTATAATGAAGATATAAAGATTCATGAGCATGTACTGCATATAGGAGTCAGTATTTATTTCATATATTATTTTGATAACTTTGACATGTACATCACATACAATTTTTAAAAGTGATTTGTTGTGCGAACAAATGCAAATAGTAATTGCAGAGGGAAGTGCGTTCCCTGTGCAACTACTCTGTACTTCACAATGCTACAGTAAAGTCCACACATGACCATAACTATGTATTAATTATCTTTTGTAGCCTTTATAATATATAAGTTATATATTTTGTCCTTATAATAAACTTGCTATTTGAAAGATCCATCTCAGATGTTAATCCACAAAAACTCCTAAATACTTAGAATTTTCAATCCTTTTTAACATTATCATTATTCAGCTTTAATTCAAATTGTAAAAGTTTTACAAATAGTCTTATCTACATTTAAATAAAACATATTTGAATGTAACCAAATATTTATACCATTTAAGAAATGTTGTAATTTATATTTTATAGAGTTCTGTTGTTGAGCATAACATTGCTGTGTAATTTTCATAGGAAATTATGGAATCATCATCAGTGTTTATGGAAGAAATATCATTTTTAAAGGAGTTTCTTTGACTAATTTAAAGTGAACTGGACATCTCACAATTAAAAAAATAATTAAAGATTTATTTCAACTCCATAATTATCTTCTTTTTTTTTTGCCTTTCCCAATTTTATTGTTAACAAAATTCTAAATTGTTCTACTATTGTTAGCAAAATCATTTAATTTATTTTTTATCATAATTAAATCGAGCAATTCTAAGTAGTTTATATAGTTTAGTTTTATACTAATTGTATTCATCTTTCAATCTTTTATTATTAGTTATTTTTCCACTTTTTATACAATTTTTCTTTAGTTTTTGTCTACTGAATAAGTCCTTTGTCTACCCAAGACTTCATAGGTTTTGTTTTTTACTCTTATGGTTAACTTAATTAAAATTTCATCAACTGAGTTTATTAAAAAGTTTGTCGTAAGCTTATGGTCACGAAACTTATAAATATGATTAAAAGATATTTTACAGCAGATTTTAGCAAGCTTTTTATAATTAATTGATTTAGTTTCAGAAGATTGCAAAAAACAAGTGCTTTGTTCTATATTATTTGAAAAATTTTAAAAAGTAGACAGTCATCAATTAAATCATACTTTAATTTTATAGGTTGAATTCCAAAACTAGATTTTATGAACACACTATCTATATATGAATCATTAAGACCTGATCCAGTAAATTTTTAAATAATAGTTTATAACACATTTAAAAAAAGTTGTTTTGAAAATCCAAACTGTCTTCATTAATTTTCATTTTGTCTATATTAAATCATCCAGCACAATATCATTTCTCAGCCTTGTTTAAATGACCCTCATTTATATAAGCTTATTATCTTGAATATTACAAAAATTAAGTTCCCAATTTTCATATAAACATGTTTCCACATATACAATTACGGAAAAGAATATACAATATAATGCTTCTAATTTTTCTACATTATGTTTCAGACTCCTTATATTTACATATAACATTCTTCAGTTTCATATGTAGTCTAATGAATTAAAATGAGTTATATTATCAAACTGTATATTATAACCATTTGCAGTAAGTTGATTTTTGGTAGCAACAGCATCAACTTCGATGCTGGAAGTTGACACTGGTGCTAATTTACTATAGACTGTAGAATCAATGAGAAGACTTGCTGCTGTTGAGCATGTGACACTTTTATTTTTTCAGATAAATTACTGGTTGTTTTGATAAAATCTAGTAGTTTGGGAACTTCAGGTCTCATTGGACAGTCAATCAGCTCTGTTTATATAATATTTCAATCCATCACAATTTTCAGTACCTACAGCAGTATGATCTGTGTTTCTATTTTTATTTTTTTTTTTCATCATTACTATAAGTGCAGTTTGGACAACTCACAAAGAATTAGTATTTTTTTTTTGCACTATGACCAATTCACGTACAATTTCTGCAAGGTCTAATGTTAAGATCATTGATTACTCTACATCTTTGGTGTGCTACATAGATTATATTACTATTTTTTTTAAACAATACTAAATGACTCTGCATGTAATTTTATAATTGTAAATTTTCAAATTGCTCCAGCTAGTACACAAGTGCATAAAATAGCACTTATGTTGTTCATCAAAATTTCTATTGTTTATATCAATTTGTATAGATCTTCTTTGCCGATATTTCGTTTATTCACGTACTTAACTATGACAGGGTCATCTGTTTTTTAATGATATATTTAACAGGAAATGAATTAAATTGAACCAAATTGAACCAAATGATTGAATTATACAGACCACATAATGAAATGTAGAATCTTTGTTTTTCCTAGTCATCATTTTCAACAAAGATAGATACATGCTCTTTTTTCAATGGAAATATATTATTTGTGTTTGATGAATAATTTGTAATTACTGATAAATGTTATTTTTCTTGGCTTAAATCATTTCTTTTCGTAAATAATTTTTCTCCTTTAATTCATTAATTTGTCTCCTAAGCAAAACACATTCTCTTTTAATGACTTTAATTTTGCATAGTCATCAACCTTTTCAGCCAAGATCACTATAATTGCATCATGCAGTTTAGATTTGTTTCTGGGTGCTACAATGCAAAATGCTCTTTTCAAGCTTTTTTCATATTTTTGTTGCCCCTGAAGTTCCATGTGCACTATTAGTATTCTAGCTTCATTGGATAATTCTTTTGAGTCCACATTGGAATTTTTATGTTGAGATGTTCTGAGTAAACAATCAGGGAATTACCAATATAAAAATCATTATGTAATTGATCAAAATTACTTCTGTGATATGTGCTTTCACCAATTATGCACCAGACACTTTTAAGCAACACTAATTTATGATTTTTAAAAAACTTTCCAGAGGCCTGTTCGGAGCACATTCATCCACCGCCCATATATACGAATATGAGAAATTTTCAACGACTTAAAATTTACTGTCATATTTGTGAAGAAGTTTACTGATCAGATGTGATAAATAAAGATATGGTAAGAAAGAAGATTACAATGTATAAAAAGGCAGGAAGAATGTTAATGATGAAAAGCGAAGTGTCTTTCAATCAATAATTGCTTCACAAAGTTAAAGAAAAGATTTGTTTTGATAAGACTACTCACAATTTCTTATTTGTCTCTCAGCAATTTCCAGTTTTTCAAAATATTTGTTGCATAAAATTATGACCAAGCACTTAACTACAAAAAACTTAGTTCAAGGGAGGCACCAAAAATGCTAATGGACATTTACAGTAAAAAATTCACAGGAACAGTCTTGAAATTCTTACAGTACAATGAAAGAAAAGGAAATGGTTTCTTGAAAAGGATTGCAATGAAACATTACTCTGCCAAATCATACCAAAAAGCAAACAACTTTTGGTTTCCCAGAAACCAAGAAATTCAAGACAACTTTTCGCAAGTAAAATCATGAGTAACATTTTCTTCAGCTGTCAGAGAATTATAATCATGAATACAAACCATACGGCAAAACAATTAACACTGAAGGATGGTAAATATTACAAAAAAGACAATTTTTATAATTAAATGTTTCAACAATGGGTCACTCGTTATATCACATCAAATCGCCAACAGCTCTATTATATCAATAAAACACAAAGACTTTTCTTTGTTTTCATTAGAAGCAGTAAGTAATGTAGCCAAATCTTTTACTTAAGTTATATTTGATAAAGATAACAGGTACTTCTTTCATTAGAAAAAAAGGTGAAGGCATTGATATTAAGAGACAGTAATCATGAAAGCAAACTATTTTTTTTTTAAAAATCACTACTCAAGTGCATAGTGAAATGTACTCTGCTTAGAATTAAAAAATTGTAATTAACCGAACTTCACAGCTATTTGTATATTTCTGAACACAAGTGATTCAAAATTGAAATACATCAGCAGATGATAAAACAACATTAAATTTCTTTGGAAATTTTAAAAACGAATATAAAAAAGGAAACAAAATCCTTTTTCAGGAGGGTACATTTAGCTCCAAAGAAAAATATGATGGATATACTAATAAATCACAAACACCTTAACATCATCTGAAGTAACAGTATACAAAAAATAAATAAAAAGCAACTACATTCTCAAGCTTACGTAAAAACAAGGAGAAAAGATAAATTGCATCTCTTCTGATTGGGTTAAGATCCTAAAGCACTAACAAAGCAAGCAAAGTATGCTAAACCATATATTCCAAAGTATAAAACATCATATCATATGTACAAACAAATTTGCATAATGAAAAGAAACTCTCAGAAAAGTGAAATTCTCTTATAATTTTTGTATTTCTATTTTTTCTAATGAAAAGAGAACACTAGGAATCTATTGTGTAAAGGAACTTGAACATCCCTTTTTAGTATCTTTAAAAAATAATGATGAAATACAACACTAACCCTTAAATCTTCAGTGCGGACAATGTCAAGCAGATGTCTTAAAAGCTCATGTGCATCATGCTGGTCACCACCTTCAAACTGTGGACATTTTCTGCGAAGGGCAGTCAAAAGTTTTCTAGGTACTAATACTTTATTACCATTACTATCTGGTTTTGTCATATCAATGAGTAATTCTAATAAGCACTCACTGACTGGGCCACCTTTTTCCAATTCACCACTCTGAAAAATAAATACATTAAACCTTCAGTAAAAAGTAATAATATGAGGGCAAGTCAAATTAAAACGGTAATTTTGCTATTCTATGCAGCAAGCAATTTCAAGTTGGATAGTGGAGTAGGGGGTTAATGTTCAGTGTGTTAGAGAGGGGAAACCAGCTTGGTTAGCTCCTCCGCTCTATTCTCAATAAGCCATGAGTTAGCAAGAGGTTCAGTCATCTGTTGCATAACGTATAATCATAAAGTTTTTAACTAATGAAGGTGCTAAACCTGTGGAAATTTTAACTCGTTTAAAAGTACAGTTTGGGGATGCTATACTGTCCTAAAACTTAGTGTATACCTGGGTCAGACAATAAAAAATGTCGAAAACAAACGTAATGACGATGTCCAAGGTCAAGTTTCGCAGCTGACAACATCCATGCTGTTAGAGAGCTTATCGAAGTTCACTGCTGAAGAAATTGTGTCAGAAATGGGTATCAGCTATAGGAGTGCTCAATCCATTATCACTGATCATCTTCGCTTTAGAAAAATTAGTGCTCGATGGATTCCAAGGTTGTTGACTGAAAATAAAAAACAGGTCAGATTGGAGATCAACAAGAGACTTCTGAAATGATTTTAGCAAGGGGATGATCTTTAAGGTGCATCGTCACATGTGATGAGACATGGGTCCATCATTACCCTTCAAGTCAAAAATGGCAAGGTGTGATAAAGGAGGATGAGACCTGCCCAGTGAAGGCCAAAACCTGTCTGTCAGCAGGAAAAGTTCTTGCAACAATTTTTTTTACTCAAGGGGGGTTTTACTCATTGATTTTCTCAAGAGTCAATAAACAGAGAATGCGGCTTACTATTGTCAGCTGCTACAGTCAACTAAAGCCACCTACCAAAACAAAAGACAGAATATGCCCATCATAGATGTCATCCTCCTCCATGACAACGCCAAGCCGTGTATCACAATTTTGAGAAAGGATAAGTTAAAAAATGCACTGGGAAATCCTCAAACACCCTCCCTATAGTCCAGATTTGTCCCCCTGTGACTATTTTTTGTTCATGCCCTTGAAAGAATCGCTTGAAAGGGAATGATTCAAAATCAATGAAGACGTCAAGGAGCATGTGTGCAATTGGTTGACAACTTCTCAAACTTTTTATGAACAAGGAATATTCAAGCTTCCAAATCGCTGGTAAAAGTAAGTAGATTGTGCAGGAGATTATATATAGAAAAGATGAAGGTATGAACTGTGTACGTTATTAATCAATAAATTTATAAAAAAAAATTACTGTTCATATTTGATTCAACCTCTTAACATGTTATTAGCCCTTACACTATACTTTACTAGATTTCTAGTCATTGAACAACATTTTATGTAACAAAATACAAGTCTTAAATCTAAACAATAAAATCAAGGATAATAATTTAAAGTTACAGAAAGAAACAAAATTATATAATACCACCACCATACAAAACAGGCTATGATTTTAATAGTGCAAATCTACTACCAGGTTGCAATCTATAATCTACTACCAGGTTGCATACTAATAAAAGTTACAAAAGGATGTTACATTTTGAAAAAGGAGACATAAGAACCAGTATTTTGAAAATTTACAATTTGCGGTTGTTACGATATTTATCTTTTCAAATATTACTATGTAATCTGTATATATAACAAATTATACCAATTCTGTCTGTAACCATTTTGCAGCTGCAAAACTAAACATACATTAACAAAACATTACAGGGCCCATATCCACACCTTCAGGATCGTTTTAAAACAAAATTCAAAAGTTACAACTAAAAAAGGTAAAAAATACCCCCTTTTTCACCATTTTGTAATATCAATATATATATATATATAATATATATATATATATATATATATATATATATATTATCTTCTATATGTTTGTCATTGCCTAGCAGTTGCATTACTTAACATCTAAAATTAAAATTTTAAAGAGTCAATATTCAGGGCTACGAGTACATAAGTCAATATAAGTTTTGATTAATTTGATTATATTCCTGGCTAAAAAAATAAAAATAATCTATGCTTAGAAATTAAATTAAGTAATCTGTAAATTGACTGACAACGAACTACTTCTGGTGAGAGCCATGTGCAGCCACCAGGTGCAACATCATTGGACTGCTCTGCACTAATAGCAACTAAAATAAAAATGTGAGCATATATGACAAACAAACAAACCCATCCACTATCACTTTTTTATAGAGAGATTATAGTTTAAACATTAAAAAAAGTAAGAAATTTTGTATTAAAAAAATGAATCTTTTTACAAATTGTCATTTTTTATGTCTCTTTCACAAGGGCATCTACTAAAGCATTATAAGGCTTTATAAAGTTACATAATAACATTATAAAATAGTAATAATAGTAAATGCTATATAAGTAAAGTTTGTTTAAATTTATCAACTTTTCTGTTGAAAATTAAATGAAATTTTTAAATATATATATAAATTGTATAAAATTTATCAACCAAGTTCCTAACATTTATCTGTGTGGTCTCATATAATGCGTTACAATAAACAGATTGTTAAAAATAAAACAAAATGGTCGATCCTGTCAAAACAATTTCTTTTATCTAAAATTTTGAATACCAGCATTTCTCATTATAATAAGTTATGAATTAAGTTCCACTGCTCTTTATTCCGGCATGAGTATGATTGTCTTTAGTTAATGGCAAAATACTGAATTGCTTTTGACACTTTTCTTAGAATGCCAAGAAGTTCAATTGGTTATCATAGCAGCAGAACAGCTGCTAAAAGATTATGTTTAGATCAGGAAACTTCAGAAAAAGAGGATGGAAGATCGGCTTCACACATGTGCCCAGCAAGTGCATAGAAAAAAACAAGTAAAAACCTTTTTAAAGGTGCATTTAATTACTATTACAGGTAATTACTATTTCAGGTATGACCTGAAAATAAAAATTGGATTAATAGTCAACATTCGCGATTACTGTCAAGCTCTTCAATACATAAATGAATTGGAAAGAATTTATGCCAACAAAGGAAAGGTCATTTTACAAACTCTTGAGAAGCCTCCACAACCACTTAAATCATTATTTGGAACTGATGCTCATTGAAATTAATTTTTAAGCAATATCAGAAAGTACAATTCATGCTTTCAAATGACATCTTTCGGTGCAAAAAATCAATTGCCAATAGAATTCCAATCAACATTTCACATTCAAGGAAAAATTTATCATCAGATGGGATCCTTTTTACCTACAAGTGGTGAAAATCCAAACTTTTTACAGATTACTTTATTGGAGACCCCGAATTACAAGCCTCAAAAAGACATGACGTCATACCTCAACAGAGAAATAATAATCTGCTTGTAATCTTTTCTTCACATCATCATCAGTCAGCTCTGGAACAAATCATGTCCGATTCAAAGTACTTATTCAGCCAGATAAGACACTTACTGCGGGACATGAAAGAAAGTTCAATGCCACAACAAAGATGAAACTGTGATAGTAACAACTGGAAATGAATGTACATCTAGACACACTGATGAGATAGAACTTTATATCGAATTTCAGAAACGCACACAGATCATATGACTGCTTTCAATACCCATTAATTTTTAGGAACAGGTCTGACAGATACCACGTCAATTATATTGAAAGCAACCCTTACCACTGGAATACTGACAACAAAGAAAATATCATTTCAATCATTCTATTGCTCCCACTTAATGATAAGGACTAACCATGACAACTACATTTTAAAATATAGACAACAATTAAATCAATTTGTCGTAGATATATACACAAAAGTCAAAAGTGAATGACTATTGCACATCAAACTAAATCAAAAATGTTTGCAATGTGAAGACACACCTACATTCACCTTCAAGATGCGACACAATAAGATGTTCCAGTTCAAGATACAGGTAAAAAGGTGTTATTTACAATTATCATTTACAGGCAGTCCACAACACATGCACACATATACGCAGGATGCAATGACTTATGTTCAAAACCACAGACATCCAAATCTATTTATTACCTTTACATGCTACCCAAAATGGCCAAAAATTGAAATTCTTTTGAAAGGTAACGAGCAAGCTTCTGATCACCATATTATTTCCAGAGTGAAAATATTTCTTATCAACTTAATCTTGGCTGAAATAAAAATCAGGAAAGGAATCACAATAGTTATTATATCATCCAGAATTTCTGCTACACTACTGGAGGGAGGTCAAATAGCACATTCAGCTTTAAAGTTGCCACTTGAATTGACTATATAGAACAAAAGCTTTCAAAATTGATGGATGTTATTGTTCACCATGGAATTTTTTCAGATTTTGTATGTTGGGATGTACTCTGTAGAATGGCAGAAGCCAGGTTTGCCTCATGCGCATATCCTAATTTGGTTAAAGGAAAAGGTTCATCTCAACGACATTGATTTGATTATTTCAGAGAGCTACCTGATAGCAACATAGATCCTGAATTATTTGATATAGTATCAAAGCATATGGTGCACGGACCGTACGGTCAGCTAAATCCAAATTCGCCATGCATGAAGAATAACAGCTGTAACGAGCACTTCCCGCAAATGTTTTTAAATTCAACAAAAACAGGAGCATGTGGTTATCCGTTATATTGTCGACGCTGTCCTAACAACGCAGGATTTACAGCCAAACTATATACCCGAATCAGCAATGTTTATCAAAATTGGATTTTAGACAATAAATGGATCATATCATATAATCCATTATTATCAAAGATGTTTAATGCTTACATCAACATGCAACTCAGTGAGATCAATCAAATGTATCTGCAAATAACGTGAACAAAGCTAGCGATATGGCTGTTCTTCAAATACATAATAAAAACCCACATGATGAAGTGCTTCAATATCAGATGGGATGTTATATAAGCTCCAATGTAGTTTTTTGGCAAATTTTTGGATTTGCCATTCATGAAAGATATCCAGCGGTAAACCGTGATCACGTTGAAAATGGTCAAAGCATTTACTTTTCATCTTATAATATTTACCACATTTTAGAAAAACTGTCAGATTCAATACTTACTGCTTTCTTTAAACTATGCTAGAATGACAATTTCACAAAAACTCTATTATATTGCTACATACCCACATATTATACATGGGACAATTCAAAGAAAAAATCTGTTTGACACCATAGAGGAACACTGGTACCTGGATTTCCAAATTTTTCATCAAACACTATGTCACATATTTACACCGTACATCCGAGTCAAAGTGTTTTTATTTGAGGATGCCTCTTCATCATATTTAAGGACCTGAAAGATGTGCAGACTTATGTACTATAAACATGAGAATTTGTTGCACATTTCAAGAGGCTTACTTTAAACTGGGACTTTTAGAAAATGATAATCAATGGAAAGAGACAATGATTGATGCAATTCTTACAATATCACCTTCTCAATTTCAACAGTTACTTGCAATTATATTAATTTGTTGTGCACCAACTATAATCACTACAGAATCAATTTAAGGATGAGGTTTCAGAAGATGTTCTACATGAAAAAAAATTTTTAATCCAGATGCAGTTTTTGACAGCGAAATTTACAATCGTGGATTTATTTTGTTGAAAAATGTTTGCACTGATACTGACTCTAAAACATTATCCGAATTAGGACTTCAACCATCTCAACATGGTGCTTTCTCCATGTGATTGAACTGGAGTTTGACAAGGAAACAAGTCACAATGAAAACGAACTAAGAAGATTCCTTTCGGAGAACAAGGAAAAACTAACAACCATACAACTTTGTTTTTAACAAAGTTTTTAATGTCACAACAAAATCAAATGGATCTATGTTTTTTTTTGGATGTCCTGGTGCAACTGGTAAAACATTTCTTATCAACTTAATCTTGGCTGAATTAAGAATCAGGAAAGGAATTGCAATAGCTATTGTATCATCTGGAATTTTCCGCTACACTACTGGAGGGAGGTCGAATAGCACATTCAGCTTTAAAGTTGCCACTTGAATTGACCATATAGAAAATGTTACATGCAGTATTTCTAAATTATCAGGAAGAGCAAAGTAATTGAATAAATGTTATCTCATTGTTTTGGATGAATGCACAATGTATCATCAGAAAGCTTTAGAAGCAATTACATTACAGGATTTTCAAAAATACATCTCTTTTTGGAGGGAAAATATTCTCACCTGCAGGAATTTCCGAAAAACCCTTCCTGTTATACCAAAATCAACAGCAGCTGATGAAATTAATGTGTGTCTGAAGAGTTCACAACTTTAGACAGAAGTTATTAATTAAGTACATTAAGTTCGAGAAAGGTACTTTTGTCACCTGACAATGAAGACGTAACATTATAAATTCTAATATTTATGAAACTCATTCCGAGACCATCAAAGATTTTTCTTTCTATGGATACTGTAATGGAGCAAGATGAATCAGTCCAGTATCCAACAGAGTTTTTGAATTTCATCTACATCAACGGAATGCCACCACATCACCTAGAACTAAAGATAGTAACTACTGTTATAGTCTTGTGGAATCAGAAGCCACCGAAACTTTACAATGTCTCTAGATTATATATCAAAAATTTATCAAGAAATATTGTAGAAGCAATATTTCTTACTGGAAAAAATATAGGAGAAGATGTTTTCATTCCAAGGATTACAATAATTTCAACCAATCTTCCATTTCAATTTAAATGTTTGTAATTCCCTTTAAGAATATCATACACAATGACCCACCAACAAATCACAAGAACAATAATGAAGTGCCTGTGAAATGTTTCTTTATGGAATAGAAAAAAAGCTAAAACAGGGGGAAAACCAATTTCAAATAGGTATTTTTCACACAAAAAGAAGTAAAAAAAAATCATGCAGTATAAAAAACCTGATGTAATAAAATTTTTCTTAAAGTTACATATCTACTTACAAATGATTCACCATTTTTCAAAGATAATGAGAATATTTGGCCTGGTTCTTGCATTTCATGTAATAATGTAATTAACCCAGGAGTTTGAGCTAAACACTGTAGCACAGAATTGAAGAAACAAGTATTTCCTAAATTTGTTAGACCCTGAAATAAAGCATTTAAATTAGAAAAAAAGACTGACAAAATTTATTATATATATTTATTTTTTGAGAATTTTAATGGTAATTTGAACACTGGTGAGCTATCCTTCCTCCTTGTAATAAGGTAGCTGTTTCTAATGTATTTTTTCATACCAAATTCTGAAAGAAGTAGGTTAATTAAAAATGTTTTAATGGTGCCTGGTGCATTACAAAATAAAACAGATAAATCATTCTGGTTAACAGTTGAAAGCAAAATCGTGTATTGCGTGTTGGCTTCGGTTAAAAGTGACTCAAGATTTTTAATGCTTGCTCAATAATAATGTTTGGGATTTCACAGAGAATATTTTTACTTTTGATGTCAACATCATTACTTACAGATGACAGATCAATATTGAACAGCGATTTATTTGACAAAGCTTTAAATTTACTTTGTATTTGTCTCAATGTTCCAATACGACTTTCATCAAAGAAAAAAGCTGGTCATTCAGGATAGTGTTTTATTCATTTTCTTTAAGTCATAAGATATCTTTACATCTATCCCACAAATTTTTTGGATTGCAAATTTCACAGTTTAATAAGAATATGGCAAAAAGATCTCTTAAAAGGGCTGGAGATCTGCAAACTGCTGACTTATTACAAATCATCCCAGTCCTGATCATTTTGTAATAAGCTATTTTTGTAATAAGGGTCTCACAAGCTGCTTGGAAGGTTTTGTATGAAACCATTAACTGTTTTTAAATACCTGAAAGACACTGGTCCCAGAACATTGTGTAATAACATTCTTAAATGAAAAATTCATAGTTGTTAGAATAAAATGTAAAAACTTTATCTATAGAAGAATCCTTTTTTGCGTCAAAAACCCTACACAGCAACTCCTCTAATCCTTCTATTTTAGTGTTTACCATTTGATGTACAATACGATAAAATTTCATAGTAGAAAGGTCTTTTTAACACAAAAGAATCTACACAAATAAAAAAATCTTGTCATTTTAGGAGGTTTTTGACATTTTTTCTGTAACGTTCTCTTAATTAAAAGAAATTCTTTCTCCAGTATCAAGGTGAACAAACAGAAATACTGTAATGAGATATTTTTCATATATGTCAAATAAAGTACCTCCAAACAGATCTGTCTATGCTTACATATCTACTGGTTTGATTAGTTAAGATTTCATCATTTTTACCCAAAACCACTCAGTCAGAGCTGTTGTTATTAATAGATATATTTAATGGCTTTAACTGATGAAAAATATTCAACTTTAATGTAGCAGTGAACCATCGGGGACATGTCACAATGTCAAAAATCTTATCTTTAATTAGGAGATCTAAGTTTTTTTTTAGTTTCAAATAAAAAATACAAGCTCTTACATTCTAGAAGGAAATGAAAAATGGACACTATAAATACAGTAGAAAATAAGAGGCAAATAGAAAAAAAATTATAATGCTGGTTTCCACTAAGTAAAAAATGATCAAAAAGCTGAAAATTTTTATTATCCTTCTTATTAAAAAGACCAACAAATTTTATAATTCACTTGTGGATACAGTCCATGGTTATTGAAAAATATATATTTCAAATCATCGCTTTTAAATTTATATTTTAGTACAGATTTAAATTTGTAAATATAAAATTGTTTTAATTTTTGTTACCTATTTTTAGCACTATTACTGTCAACAACCTAAGTATTTTAAAATTGTTTTTTACATTTATAATTTTAAGCTTGTTAAAGTATCATCGTCAAAATAAAAAAAAAATTTACTAAACTCAAAAATCATTTAGAATTGTTAAGAAATTTACGTTACACACAGAACAATAATACTTATAATGGAGTTAATAACACTGTTATGACAAAAGAAAATTTTTAATGTTTCTCTAAGTGTGATAACACTACTTGAATTGTTTTTTGCATACATTAAAGATTTGTAAATACTATTTTTCTATCACCCTTGTTTTAAATAAATTACACTTAAACAAAAATTGAGGGAAAATATAGTTAAAATCTGTAAAATTTATAATTTTGCATGGCCATACAAGTGTTAAGAATGATTTCACTGATGATTTTTCTTTTATAAATAGCCTCAGGCACATCCCAAATTAATGTCCAACAGTAATCGGCTAGCATGATAGTATTCCATTTCCCTTTAGAGCGGCTTTCTATCACTGAAATGTCTTTGTGGAAACATTCACCGTGTTCGTCACTTACATCTCTGAAGTTGCCCAGGTAAAAATCCAGATATGATTAAGAGGAAATGTATTCTCAAAGACACACTACATCCCACAGCTCTGTATGAAGTAAGAAGTTGATTAACAATGTTGTGGTAATTGTCAGATTTTTGTTTGCCGAGAAACTTTTGAAAACATCTTCAAATGAAGCCCAAGCTGTACTTTCTACATTATTTAACATTCGAGTTAAACACATCATCATTGACCAGCTCGCTTATTTGAGGACCAACAAATATTCCTTCTTTAATTTTTCCTTCGCTTACATTTGGAAATTTCTGCCTGATGCACAAAAATCCAGGACTATCCTTCTTCATTGCTTTTACAAAATTTTTCATTTGTCCTAGCTTGATATGGATGGGGTAAAACTATTTTTTTGGGTTCAACTAAGGGCTCATGAATAATAATACTTTTCCCATTTGGAGTTTTAAGTTGTCTCATTTCTTCCACTCTTTGGTAACATAGTGTTTATCCCTAGCTCAGCTGTCCCATTCGCAAAGAAAACACAGGTACTTAGTATAGCATAACTGCATGCCTAACAAAATAGCTATAATTTTCAAATCATCACATATGTTCCATCTGTTTTTTATAATTTATTTTTTCAAGAACGTCTTTCATCACATCATGTCTTTTTCAAATTAATACCATAAGCGATTGGTATCGAAGGATATTTGTTACCGTTGTATAGTAGAACCACTTTTAAACTACACTTGGACGAATCTATGAAAAAGTGCCAGTCCTCAGGTTTATAAATTTGTCTTAAGTGCAACATAAGCTCATCAATATTTATGCAACAGACAAAATTATTTTCAGCAATAACGTACTGAGAAAGTTCTTTTTGTCGGATTTGAAAGCCCAAAATGTTTGTATTTTTTGAAGTAAATCCTAACAGTTAAGCTTGATTTTTTGATAAATTTAAATCCCTAACCAAGTCATTTAATTCACCTCGCGATATAAAATGTGGCTTATCGGAAGACAATTCAAAATCAAAATCAAAATACTGCAAGATTTTTCATCACTGCTTTCGAAACATACATTCACAGGTGGCTCAAAACTGGAATAATTTCACCGTGAGGTATAGGACAGATTGCAATTAATGATATTTTACAGTATGTTTAGATTTTTTAGAAATTCAAGACCCACTTGTTATACAAAAGTAACAATCAGTTACATGATCCTTTAGTTCATGCCAAACCACAGGTACACCAGATTGCAAAGCCTTCCATGTACCTTTCAGCCATCCTGTTCAATATATAGAACAATTATTGCATACTATATGAGAAGCCCACGTCTTATCCTGATAATCAATTTTACACTGAAAGTACAAGTGATATGCTTTTTTATTTAAAGGTGTAATGTTTTTTCTATTTGATTTTACGGTAAACTCACCACATACATAACAAAAGGCATCAACATCATTTACACAATTTCGAGACATGACACTGCACTGTTAACAAACTTAAGACAGCAATAAGACTGAAAAAATTAATTCATTCCTATATCCAGTGCTTAATACAAACAACACAGCTGTGTTTTCAGTTACATGTTTTGACCTGCACAGACATGATTAATCTTGACCATGAAGACTCACTCTTCAGTATTGGATATGATGTCATAATATGTGTCTATGATATGATTTAACTCTTTGTCTAGTATCGTTTATTTATAGCTTACAAATTATATTAACAAAGTTAAACAGTAAAAAATGAGCTAACAAAGTACAATATAGGAGCTTAAAATGTTAACTATATGTTGAAAAATGAAAAAAATCATTTAAATAGAATTTAAAAATTTTTCAAAAATGGTGGGCAATAGAAAGATTCTGAGTTCATAATCGTTTTCAGCATCAAAAGACAGATTAAAATCATGTATCGCATGTTAGGAAACAAAAATTATGTTTATCAATGTAATTAGGATAAGAAAGAATAAATACAATAAACAACCCTAATTTTTTTTAAAGATTAAACAAGAACAAGTGTATTTTGCAAGTTGGTAAAAGAAATCTAACGTTCAAGCAATGTTTTATTGAACAAATTAGTGTAAAAAGTGGTAATTTAAATTCAAAAATAAAATGTAAAACCTCCTAATGGTTTATAGATTGGGAAATTTATTTAAACTGTTACGTAGATTGTAATTATTTTACATTCTAAGGGCAAGTGACTGCTCAGACCAGAAAATATGACTTAACTAACTGACCTATATCAAACGCAAATGTGAACAGTTTAAAAGTCTATTTTTTTTATTTATTTTTTGAATATGATTATTACAGAATTAATAACAGTAAATAATATGAAAACTAATTATATGAATTCTTGATTAGTGTGTTACATTTTATTACTCTATTAAATTGTTATTTATTAATACTGATAATCAATTTTATACCTTAACTTGTAAAGTGAAATCTAAAAATATAGGCACTTTAACTTCCCGATTAGGTGAGGATGGTAGATATCAGATATACATCTTGGCCGGGTAAAGACTGACCTTTATTAGAATAATGCTAGTAATTCAACCTCAAATTACCAGAATAAAATGGCAAAAGGATTTTCATATTTACCTAAAAAGTAACTTTGCTGAAACATTTGAATCTGGTTCGTACAGCATTAAAACAAGTATACGAATTTCTAACTAGTGGATTATGTACATCAACTTAAACAATATTTTTCTTCATACAAAATTTTTAAAAATCTTAACTAAGAACTACAATTTCTCTGATTTAGAGGAATTTCTTAAACTATCACAAATTCTAAAGTCTGCAAATGTTAAAAAGAAAATTAACTTAGCTAGTTTTTTAACTAAGTACATAACAAACTAGCTATAAAATGTAACAGCAGACTTATGACCATAATAATTAATTACCTTAACTTTAACACCTGAGGTAGAAAATTGTTTATAAGCAGGAGCTGCAACAAAACTAGCTTTTACTGTACTGTTCACTGGTGATCCATTTGGTGAAGAACCTATATGACACAAAAATATAAAATAAATTAACAAAACCCAATACAGTATAATATACAATGTGAAAAATAAATATTCCTGTACCTATCAATCCTTACACAATTTAGACCCAATACAAGAATTACATTGGTTACTGATAATCAAAGAATTTATATTACAAAATAAAAAAGTATTGTAGACAATTTTACTTGCACCACATTCACTTTCTTTATTACTGGTCTTTCTTAAACTTTTTCATTACACATTCTTCCTATTAAGCACTTGTTCCAGAATAAATACAAAAATTTCAATTTATTATTAAAAATTAAATATTCAACACTAACCACATAAACATTCGCATATACAGACATCTAACTCAAAAAAATCTTTACTATTATTAAAGCCAACAAATATGATTATCAGAAAAAAGTTTAAACAAATATGATTTTTCCATAATCTTTACACATTTTATTTTCATAAGAAAATATATTCAGGCTGTGAATTTTTAATAAAGCATAACTTTGATTAATTCCCAATAAAAATTGGGAAAAATTCCCAATAAATTTTCCTAGGCACAGCACCTTCAAATATTATTCTTGTAAGTGCCAAAAATTTAACCAAACCCAAACCACTTTTGAAAATAACCAATTTTTTTTGGAAAATTTTACATTTGGCTACAACTGAAAATGTTTACATTAAAAAACTCACCAACCCCTGTAATAAATTAATCATAATGAATTTTAATTATGTAAAATAAAACATTGAATAGTAGATGGCAAATACAGTATCTAAAGAAGATGATACTTAAAAAATTAAATGGTTCTACAGTTACTGCATCTTCATGTGCTTTGTTTTTGAATTTGTATATCTGCTCTTAAATGCATTCTGAAGGATTAAACTTTTTTTTTTTAACAGGAGAATGGCCTCCAACAAATAATTTAATTAAAAGATAGAATGAATTTCAGTCATGGTTAAGAATTACTTTTCATCCAAGTTTCATTAAAATATACACTGCTGTTTTTACACAATACACAAAAAATTGATGTACAGAATAGTACAATCAGGATAAACACATAGTGGTTTAAATCAAGTTTTTTTTGGTAAAATTAAGCGACTGTAATTCTTGAAACCCAAATTAAGGGGTAAATTTAGAGGTAAGTTTTGTATGTAACAGGTCTCGGAACTATATTTTGTTATTATTGAATTTTTTCTTAAGTAATTTACATGAATCTTTTCAGAATTAAATTTTCTTCATTTTAAATCGAAGAAAAATACAACTTAACTATTTAACAAAGTTTTCTTACATTAAACCTAAAAATGTGTTATTTTTTATCCCCAATTTTTGTGTGAAGTTTTCATTTCCCCAGGGGAATCGAAATCCAGGTGAAATCTATTGCTAGCCATAACTCCCTAATGAAGCGTTTTCAGCTTATGTTTATATGAACTTTTTTCCTATTTTTAGCTATAGAATGAGCTCCTAAAATATTGCCATAGAAATTCATACTTTAACCCTTTCTGCATCTATAGCAGAGTTTTTTTGTTCTTGCTGCTTTTTCTTTTTTAAAATCATCAAGAACACTTGCTTATTTACAAAGTCAGAAATGTGTTTATTATGTAATTTAACATTTAAGAAATTTTTTGGATAGTAAGAAAAAATTCTTTCCAGTAATTTAACAATAATACAATGCAGAGACCAAGATTTTATATTAATTTTCAAATTGGATCAAAACTGTTTAATTTTTATTATCCCTTCACAAGATAATCTCTAATTTACTGTCATATTAAGAAAAAAAGTGTATTCTATTTATTTATTCATTCATTCTGGCAATAGAGCTTAGGCCAAATTACAATCATCCTACTTTATTGTTTTTATGAGATGAATTCTGAAGTGCATGAAAAAGAGACCCGACCAGAATTTGAATGCAGAACCTTCTGGATGTAAGACAGATGATATCATTCTTCCGTAGAGTTCTTTGCCGATCTCCACATGGGATAGTCTAATATTTGTAAACCATTATTTCTAACTTTAATATTAAGTTAAAAACATATGTCCTGAAGAAATAAAATTTGAACTTAAATTCAATAGAAACAAAAAAAAAGACAATGTATGACAAGCACAACATGATAGAAACAAATCCATATGTGAATAAATCCAACAAAGCACCTACAATATTATACTGTAAGATATGATTAATAGATACGCTAAAGAAAACAATTTAAAAAAATACTCTTTTAAAGAAAAAATTTATGTGGTGGAAATGGAAAGACGTATCAATCCCTGAATTCAAAGCTCTGGAGAAGTAAGAAATGTTGATTTGCACCTAGATGAAACATTTAGAGAGTTTTATTTACCTAATAAAAAAATGAGTATCGATGATAGCACAGTGAGCTTTAAAAATTAAATTTTGTTTAAATTATACAAAAAGGGCAAGCGAATTAAATGGGGAGATAAAAATATTTGTACTTTCTGAAGCTAGTACAGGGTACATTTGTGCCTTAGAACCGTACTTTGGAAAGGTGACTACAGATCATATGGAACGCTATCCTGGCATGGGATAAGACTTAGTTGTCATAACCCGTGTAGTCTTGAATCTTGTAAATAAATTAAAACAAATATATGGTTACATAGAGGGACTTCATGTGTTCACTTATTGATGGTACATCAATTTAGATCTGGCTAAGGTACTTCATATGAAAGTACACTTAACTGGAATGATAATGAGAAATAGAAAGGGCTTACCAGACCAGGTACGGCCAAGGAGGAGAAATAATAAAAATGGATAAGATAAGAAGAAAAACATTAATATGGTGAAATTAAAAAAAGGTGAGATTATCATGTTTAGGAAAGAAAATAAATATTTCCTTTTTTTGGAAAGACTGTAATGACGTCACAATGTTGGGTATGCTATACAGCAACACCACCAAAACAGTTAGGTGTATGATTAAAAATGGAGTAACACAAAATGTAGAAAAACCAACAGTGGCATGTAAATATAACAAATCGATGGGAGAAGTCAACATTTCTGACCATTACATTTCATCAAACATGTTTACCAGAAAATCATTGAAGTGGTGGAGGAAAGTGTTTTTCTGGTTGTTAGAAACTGGTATTATGAATGCGTTTCTACTTTACAATTTGAATCAAGGCAAAAGAAATTTGCGACAACGTATATTTAGAAAAGAATTAATAAAACAAGTGATTGGTAATTTCAGAAATTTTAACAAACGAGAGCGACCATCAGATGACAATCAGACGATGAAAGGTTAGAACTTTCGACATGTAAGTTGGCACAAAAAACTACTAGCATTCAGCAAACATTTGGCATGTACTAAGCCGACTGTTAACACTGTCAACCAAAAATATACATACGATGCTATTTAATTAAAACTAGCTAGTATCCCAATTAATATTATTATTTTAAAGTACTTAAATAATTTTTTCTTCTCACTTTATTGTTGTAGCTCGCAAATTCCAAAGTTGCCGTCGGTAGATTATAAAGAGCTCTTGTCCGATTCTGAATTCACATTTATCACAGAATTGTCGACAAGCACATCATATAAATGTTCATCTTTTTTTCTACGTTGAGAACATGCTCGCAGACATTGGTCCACTCAGCTTCAGACACTTTATGAAATTCCTCTTCAGCTAACTTAAGAACATCCGACATGTTAAAAATTGTATTTATTTTAGCTAGTTGCCCTTTCACTTAACTGATTCGGCAAGAAACCCCTCACACCCAGTAGTACGGGCTGCTGGGTGTCTGGTTACAGATTTTCCCTCCTCCGACGTAAAAAAAAAAAAAAAAGCTTAAACTAAACGCACCAGTGGCAAGATGAAGAAAAGAGTGGTGTACAGCATCCAGTATTTGCATCCACATTAAATGATCAACGAGCAGGTAATAGACTGTTTAATACATACAAACTGTGAACACGGTGAAATTTTATGCAATTGTGTGTACTGCGGGAATATCGACCAACAGTGGTGGTTTACTGGTTTACACAATGATGTAAACCAGCCAGGTTTATATGACGAGCACATAAAGAATAATAACGCACTGAAGAGTAGGTGATACAACCATAATCCAAACGTGACCAAACTAAAGAATAATAAAAACGTAACATATATGATCGGTTGCTCTCCACTCGGTGTTTCTAAGGATTCGTAGCATATTTAGAATTTTTAACCATCTCGCGTTTAGTTGTTTTATGTGTTGAACCACGTAAGACAACTGTTGAATCTAAAAATATAACGTCAGGAGAGATAGCAATTGGCTCTCTCAATGGAGAAGGACTGTGGAGTGAAAGGGTCTCCTAGACGAGAAAAGACTATTCATTTTGTTTTCTCGGGTGAAACGCTCGTCAAGGAGATAGGTCGGTAGTCTGAAGAGCACGCTTTGTTTCTACCACGTATAAGTATTGGTACGACAATTGCTTCCGACCAGATTGATGGGGTGACTTGCGCGAAGAAAAAATCATTATATATACGCAATAGATGACGAAGGGCCGAATTGTGAAGGTTTGAAATTATGCTGAAAATAATGTTATCCGGACCAGGGGAACTGTCATGGGAGTTTTTTTTAATGCGTGCGACAATTAGTTGAATGTAAAGGGTATATTTATTTCGTCGACCGACTCACCAATTTTTAACGCTAATATTTCCATTCGTATCTTATAGCTCTAAAATTCGTTAGTATATGATTAAGTTAGGGACACCTACCGAAAACAATCAGCCTGGTTAGTTGCGAATGCAGAAGATGACGTAGAGTTCTCCTTCATGAATAAGGCCGAGGATAGACTGTTTGTGAGGTCTGCAAATTTTTTTTTTTTTGACTCTCCTCCCCTGGGCCGGTCCGACTGGTTGGTATTGCGCCACCCAGGGGAGTGCCTGTTGTACTCAAATGGGCCTTCCCACCTACCGGCTGTATGTCCGGCATGGCAGGTCGACCCACCGGTCAGTTCTTTTGAGTCTATTGATATGCCCATCTATATATATCGCTACGCCATACCGTGATTGTCTTGACGTGACGATCGGGTCTTTTCTTTGATCTTTCCAATCAAGAAAACCCTTGGAGTCCCCAGTGGCTCATCGAAACTGGCACACCTCAGCATGCCAGTCCTCACCACTGGGGCTATCCGCCCTTCCCTATACTAAGATCAGAACCCCAATCTCCTCTCGTCCTCATTTTTCTGCGTTAATATTTTCTTAATAGCTGAATCAACCCTCTTCCATCTTCACTCTGCAACATGTGATTAATTAATCTGCCGTTACCATCAGATGATAGATCGATGTCTACTAATTCTTCTCTCCATTTATGGCAGTCAGTAAATGTGTGCTCAACATCATCTTCGCGATTGCCCAATACATACATTCCGTCGATGCTCTTCTACCGATTCTGTGCAAGTAAAAATTAAAGTTTCCATGCCCTGTAAAGTATTGTGACAGGTGAAAATTCACTTCCCCATGCTTCCTATATATCCAGCTTTTAATATCGGGGATGAGTCTCTTTGTTCTACCTCCAGGGCCATTCTCATTCCACCGGTCCTGCCACTTTGCCATTGCCGCTGCCTTGATTCGTGAATTCCAACTCCCTGGTATCTTTCAACTCTTAAAAGTGCCAATAAATCAATCGGTGGGACTTCAGCGAGCACACACAAAGCCTCATAGGAGACCGTCCTATATGCAGAAATCACTCCAAGCAACAGTTTCCTATGGTCCCTGATCATACGTGCCAGGTTTTTCTTTACTTGCACTGAAATCCACCAAACTGGCACCGCATAAAGCACGGACGATATTACCGAAGACGCTATGACCCTTCTCTTTGACGGCTTAGGCGCTCTTTGGTTCGTCATAATGATATTTAAAGATTTTATCATTCTGTCAGCCCTGTTTCAAACTTCGTTTATATGTTCGGTGAAGGAACCGTTCCTCTGAAAGGACGCCTAGGTACTTCAGCTTATCAGTTTCTGCTATTGGTTCACCATTGATCCTGATATCCAGCCGATCAATGATCCTTCTTCCAGTGAAAGTGATAAATTTGCATTTATCAATGTTCAGCACTAAATTTTTATTACATAGCCAGTTTTCTATCATCTGTAATGCCAAATTGGCCTTATTTTGTACTTCTAGTGCATGTCTATCACTCGCGCAAGGATCACCAGGTCATCTGCATAGGCAATGACCTCGACTCCTGCAGGCTAATCCAAATTCAGGATTCCGTCAAAAGTTAAAACCCATAATAACGGGCCCAAAACGGAGCCCTGGGGAACTCCACCGTGTATGTTGACTTCCAAATCTCCACTTTGCGTTGCAATTCTGCACGATCTGTCTGTGCAGATCTGTCGATCCGTTGCAATTCTCCTCACCTGTCTCCTAAGATATGGGCTTACGTTCTTAGCCAATAATGCACTGTGAATATGGCTCCATTTGATGGAGCCAAAAGCATTCTTAACGTCTTGGGAGACAAGTAACGGAATCCTTCTTGTTCTCCAAGCACCTCTTCTGACATCTGCTATCCAAGTAGTTACTTTCTTCGCTGCCAACACGGTGGACCGTCCCTTCCAGAACCCGAATTGATTGACGCTTATACCCACGCCTTCTTCAATTTCGCATACAATTCTGTTGGCTAGCATCTTCTTTACCGCTTTTCCCAAGTTATTTAAGAGACTCAGCGGTCTAAATCGAGACAGACCTTGATCATCACCGCCTCCCTCCAACATCGCGGGAATGAATCATTCTCCAAGCCATAATTAGCTATATCAGTCATCTCCCAGACAAGCTGTTTTACAAGGCCTTTGAGTATTGCAGCAGGGATTCTATCAGTGCCGGGGCTCTTTTTATTACCGAGTTGTCCGATAGCGTTACTTAGCTCAGCAGAGGTAAACCTCCTCAGCTCATATTCAGGCAAGATGTCAGTTGCCTCTGCTGGACATGGAAATAATTCGTCAAACTGTGCCATAGCCTGCCGTTCACTCAACACAGGCAAACGCCTGCCAAACCTCTTAGTAACTATCTTGTAGGCTTGGCCCCAGGGATCATTGTCCAATTCCTCACAGAGTTTGAACCAATGATCCCTTTTTGATCTCTTAATGGCCCTGTTCAAGTGGCGTCTAGCCTCTATATATAGTTTGGCTGCAGTATCAAACTCAGAACCACCTCTGATCCTCAGTCTTTGTTTCCTTCTCCCTAAAAACTTCTCATCGTTGTGCGTACAAAGATGTTCATGTTTCAAGATGTCTGGGACCAATAAACAACTCCAAACAAGTTTATGAGAACTTTATTATTATTATTATTAAATGCCGGATTATTTTTTTTTATTTTAATAAATTACAATCGGTTCTAAGAATTTTATGAAAATTTCTTTACATTTTTTATTTTTACATTAAACCACTTAACATTTCCGTGAATGAGAAATTATTTAATAAGTATAATGTGCAATATTATACGTATGTATATATATTTTTTTTTCCAAGATTATATCGAGATATCGTAGGTATTAAAATATACATTTGCATGTGTTGGCATCACTGATAAAATTGTGGGAAAGCTTTGTTAGGAAGATATGTAGTAGATGCTCTAATTTTATTATTGTGTACTTGTTGGTGTTTACTTTGTTTATCTGACTGAGTAAGTAATGTTATGCTATTCTAATATAAATCAGTAGAATTTAAGTTTGAGTTTTTTTATATTGATAATTGGTAGCGTGAACTTTAAACAGTCATGCAAATTCATTTTAGTTCGTTATAAAATCGTTTTCCTCAAAAGGAAAGTTCAGCAACTTGTATAATCACATTTAAAGTGTGAGACTGTAAATTTCATTTACCCCATGAAAACACAAACTGAACTTCAATTTCACAGTCCTTCAGAAATGATTACACATATATCATATTTTAATGCCCCAATCTTTAATGCTGTTCTTGTTACAAACCAGTTTTATCCGAGACGCCACTAGCCTTCTCAGTAGAATAGGGAAATAACCTTAACAGTTAAGTTCATTTATTGTGTCATTGCCCTAAGAGTGCCAATTTCATTTGAACTTGGCAGTATGAGTGTCAGATTTGTTTTACTCTCAACCGTACTTCTACGGCAATGATGCAACTAGCTACCGTTAAGAAATTTCTGTCTAAAGAAAGAATAGATTTTTAGTACATAATTATTAATAGTACTTGAACATTAATTCTTCCTATTGTTTATTAATTTTTAACAGGTGATTATACATTGAATAAATCCATGATCACTAAATGTGAAAGCTACCATATCCTTAGGGATGCTAAGAGACTTAAGGGGTTGGTCCACTCACTTTAATTAAAGTATTAGTAATGTATTGTTAAATTTAAAATTTACTATAAAATATATATACACACACACACATATAATTTGAAATGTATGGCATGATGTAGAACAAAGATGTGTGTAAACAAAGATTTACAAACCAATATTATGAATCTGTTTCACTGACATAATAAATAGAACTTCAATGAACCTGTGCTTATTGACATTTATATATTTAAACAAGCTTGCATTTTTTTTTGAATTCTGCTTAATCTAATGCTAAGTTAGTATTTTTCCCTATTTTTGGTAACCTTTATTATAGTGGGCATGTTGAAAAAAATAAGTATTCTAAAATGGGGCGTACAAATTAGAAAAAGTTTTTAGATAACAAGAGTGTGGGCTGGTGGTTCAGCTTATAATGGGATTTATTAATATGTTTTTGGTGGGGGGTTCCTCCATTAAATCCAAAATGGCACCTTCCAACTCGTGATGTTTTGTAGTAAACTGTAATTAAACATATTTGTTAAATAAGTAACTTATTTGTATATTTTCAGTCACAGCAGCCAAGTGGTATAGTGAGTGTTCAAATCTTATAACTGGGAGATCTTTAGTTCTAGTTCTTAAATAAGAAATAGCAAGGTGATCTCTGTACATGATGCAGATAAATAATTTTTGTTTTAATATAATTTATTTAAAAATTCATCTTCAGAGTAATTATTTATTTTTGCCAACATAAATGAATCAATATCAAATATAACCTCATTCAAGCTACTATAAAATATAAAGAACTATCGTTGGGTAATTATAAGAAAGCTGTTTATTAGAGGTGTTTGGAGGAATCTATTTAGTAATGTTAATTGTGTTGGGATCCATACCAAATTCTTGTAGCATATTAAATAAGGAAGTGCTATTGTTTGAGTTGTTTGCCTTTTTGTAATCTACGAAGACAGTTGCTTAGTTTTTATGCCTTGTCATTTTTCTCCTTATTATTGTTTTAAGGTTTGAGATTTGTTCTGCACATGATCTTACTTTTTTGAATCCTTCTCTGTATTCTCCTAGTTGTTAAGTATTTGATTAATTCAGCAATATTTTGAAAGGATTTTGTTTGTCAGAGGTAAGAGGGAAATACATTTGTCTTTATTTAGTTGTGTTTCATCTGCTTATTTGTATAGTCGATGTATTAATGCACTTTTTCAATCTTGAGGGATTTTTTCAGTTTTCCATATCTCTTAAACCAAGTTCTCACGTTTTTCTTGGTTGTTTTCATGATTGTTTCTGTAATTTGCTGCAGTAAAATTATCCCTTGCTACCTTGTTAATTAATTTCTAGCTGATTTTGTCTTGTTTTGATTTAATTATTTTGTTTGGATTTTTCAGTTCAAGTTGCTAGATTTTGGAATTGAAATCTTACCTTGGCTTCGTTGTAGTTTAATAATCTTTCAAAGTACTTGCTGGAATTTTGCAATTGTCTTTGCTGTTGTGGCCTAATTTTCTTTTTTTACCCTAAATGAAAGACTGTACAATTGCTATTTGGTAAGTACGTTAAATTTTGGTAAATATGTTAAATTTTAAATTGTATTTATTTATTTAATTGATATAGACAGGCATGAAACCCGTGAATACAAAATAATATTAAAAAAACCAACCTAATTTCATAAAAATATTATAATTCATAAGTTAGAATAGCTCTTGATAAGGTTAAGGTATTAAGTGTACTTTACATAGTATAGGTGGCATAGTAATAGATAATCTATGTGAGTTGATTGAACCATGAACATTTTGAAAATTATACCAATCAATGTAGTTAGTATGAAAGTTTAAAAACTGCAATAAATTAGGTTAGTCAAAATAATTACTAAAAATTTTAGTAGCAAATATTTAATCTGTCCTGATCAGAAATTACTTAATTCTTGGTATTTTTAACAAATTAAAAATATGAATAAAATTATGATTGGTAATGTGCATAGAATCACTGATTTTATATGCAGCACATGTAAAAAAAATTCTATGTGGTATTTCAGGTAATTTTAATTGCAAGTCAGCAAAAGGTCACCATACAACAGAGTTTATTAATTTTAATTTAGTACTTCATAAATGCATGACCTAAAATTTTAATTAAAATTTGTAGAGAATCTCTTAATAAAATTTATCATTTTTAGTGACTTACAGTATTACCAGTTTATTCATTGAAGGATAACTTGCTACCAAAACATACAGCTAAGTCTTTAATAGAAGATACCTTTTGTATTGCAGTATTATTTTATATTATTCAGCTGCACAATTATATCAACATTTTCAAACCTTCCAAATTGAATATGAAATTAATTTTTTTAAAGTTAGCAGAAATACTATTTTTGCTCACAGTTCAAGTTGATTGGAAGTAATTGAATATCAACTAGATTTGTAATCGGCTTAAACAATTTCATATATGATCTGCAAAAAAATTTAAAAAATGCGAATAGCCTATGAATAAACAGTAACTTATAAATTCAATGAAAATTTGGGAACCCAAATGCATGCCTTGTCTTAATCCATATCTAACATAAATAGGCTTAGAGATAAAATTATCAATTTTAACATAAGGAATTCTGTTTGTACGAAATGGATGTATCCAAGACAACAATTTATTATAAAATTCACACGCAGCAGGTTTTTTAATAAGTAATTTGATTAACTACACAATGTCACAACGAAAATCATTATAAAATGCATTAAGATATTAAAGATTGATTGAAGGGCTTAGTTAATAAAAAAAATAAATTGTAGCAAAATTTTAATTATTCTTCAATGAAATAGCCTGTTTTTGTAGCAATGAAACTTTATTGTTTAGTGTGGTTAAGCAACAGCTGTGATATCTCTTCTAATATGTCTCTTGGAAAAATGAACCTGCAGATCATCATTTTCAAAGCTAATATCTACCACTTCTATCCACCATTGATAGTCATACACACAAACAATAGAGTCTTTTTCCCTAAGTGAAAGTGGTGCAATACTTGACACCAGATGATGTTCTTAGTCCTTGGAGTCTGAAGTAAAGTAACATCTTACAATGCCTTCTGACACAAGAACATATTTATGGTAGCTTCTAATACCTTAATTTTTAATTAATTTTTATGGATGTGATATACACCCAAAATGCTATAACCAGCATCCAATTGTTCAATTTTGTGATGTGGGGCAATATATTGCTCTTGGTCGATACATTCGTATAGTTCTTTGTTCTGCTGAGAAAAAATATTTTCGAAACAGTTAACACAAAGAGACTTTCCAGGTACTAAATCTAAATTTGGAAAAATATGTTCTTTTAGGGCTTGCTCTAATGTTATTTGTCAAGTTTTTCTTAACTGGTTTTTTATGAGTTCTCAAAGGGTTGCAACAGAACTGTCAATGCAGGTGACTGAATGTTGACAAAAACATTTTCATGATATTTACAAACACTAGTGACATCTGAATTAACATGTAAAAAAATAAGTTGATTTGTCTTCATCAGTAAATTCACAAATTTTAATGAGTTCTTTTAGCACTGTACCAGTACAATGTTTTGACACTCTTCATTCACATAAATTCCTATGGGACATTGTTCTTCCATTGTTTTACCTGAAAAATAATGTAAAAATTTAAATAATTTTAAAATTTGGTAATATAATGATGAAAACTTATTTATTTAATAAACACTTTCAAAAATAGGATAAAATTTGTGACACTTGGTAAAGATGTGAACAGGTCATTGACTAATGTCAGACACACCAGTCTGTAACTGTGAAGCTAAATGATGCAACATGCATAAATGAGCATGTTGCAGCATGAATTTTCCTGATGACTGGAAATGAATTCAAGCGCCTGTTATAAGATGAGCACTGCAATTGAATGGTTCAAACAAGTCTATTTCAACTATAGTATTAAGCATAAAGATATTAAATCGCCAAGAAGACAAGAAATCCCTTTTATTAAGTCAAAATTGTATTGCTTGTAACAAGTTTTTCAAGATTTTTGAGAGGTTATAATTTTTTTATTAGTACAGTACACAAGAAACTATTTTATTTTCCATAAACATCTACAAAAACACTACAAGTGGTGGAAATTACAATTTTTTATTACCAGCCCGTCAAAATAATTTGAAGCCAAAACTTAAATCATGTAAAAAGATTAGTTTCCAAAAATTCATAAATATTTAGGGTTAAGTATTGTATCACTATTCATATTATTTATGGTAAAACTACTAACAATACCTACATGTAAAAAAATAATTCCAACTGTGTTTGGCATCCTCGCCTCATAAAAAAATTACCAAAAGTAAAATTTCCCTGTTTTTCAAGATCAAATTTATCGCTAATTTTCTCGTATTAAGAAGAGAGATAGGTAAATAAACCGCTAGACCATTCTTTCACCTTGAAAAAATATGAATATATTGCTTTTTGGTTCATTCTTTCCGGACTTACAGTTTTTTAGTTACGATTGTTTTCATAAACCCTTGCAATCACAAAAATAGGTGTGTGTACCATAACAAAAATGGCTGCTACAAATAAACTGCTTAAATAAAAAAAAAAAAAGACTTTTAATTTTAAGGTCCTGAGACATGTGGAAAACAAGTGGGTGAGTTTCAATTATTTTTTGGTGGAATTGGTGTCAATTCTTGGGTCACATTAAATGGATTGACCCAGAAAGATATTTGGAATATATGTAAATTTGTACAATGTAACAAAAAAGATATTTTTTTTTTTTTTTTGTCTTCAGTCATTTGACTGGTTTGATGCAACTCTCCAAGATTCCCTATATAGTGCTAGTCGTTTCATTTCAGTATACCCTCTACATCCTACATCCCTAACAATTTGTTTTACATATTCCAAACGTGGCCTGCCTACACAATTTTTCCCTTCTACCTGTCCTTCCAAAATTAAAGCGACTATTCCAGGATGCCTTAGTATGTGGCCTATAAGTCTGTCTCTTCTTTTAACTATATTTTTCCAAATGCTTCTTTCTTCATCTATTTGCCGCAATACCTCCTCATTTGTCACTTTATCCACCCATCTGATTTTTAACATTCTCCTATAGCACCACATTTCAAAAGCTTCTAACCTTTTCTTCTCAGATACTCCGATTGTCCAAGTTTCACTTCCATATAAAGCGACACTCCAAACATACACTTTCAAAAATCTTTTCCTGACATTTAAATTAATTTTTGATGTAAACAACTTATATTTCTTACTGAAGGCTCGTTTAGCTTGTGCTATTCGGCATTTTATATCGCTCCTGCTTCGTCCATCTTTAGTAATTCTACTTCCCAAATAACAAAATTCTTCTACCTCCATAATCTTTTCTCCTCCTATTTTCACATTCAGTGGTCCATCTTTGTATTTTCTCTTAAAAAAGATATATGGTGCAAAAACAAAAAAAAGTTTCTATGTGTAGAAATTTACTTTTATAATTGAGATTAATAAATTCCTTAATGTGTGTGTGCACGCGTGTGTGTGTTTCCTGAATGAATTGCAAAAATTCAGTTAAAAACCCGCAGTAAAATAAACACTGATAAAAAATAATTCCTCTGTAGCAGAGATTTGAGTGTACAAGATTACACATTGTTTACATATCATTCTCATCTAATTGGCCCATGGTAGGGTAGTTTTATTGTTAACTACTTGAACAAATTGCAACATACACATTAAGGGAATAAAAAGTATATATATATATATATATATATATATATATATATATATATGACAGCATTTAGAACCACTGCTTTCTTTCCTTTCCATCTTAATTCTACACAGTCTAATCTGAGTTTAGTTGTCAACATTATTTTTCCTTCCTTATCACACACTATGAATTTCATTTTTAATTAAAGTAGATTTATATTGTTTTTGTAGCTTATGGAACTCTCTTCTTATTAATAAATTTATATTCATGATCAATATCAAATCCTGCTTAGGTGTGACATTTTTCATACACTATAAAGTGACATTTCCATGTTCCATGCACTAGCTTCATGCTTATATTGCGATAAAAAAAATTAATATTGTTTACAATCAATTTTTATGAGAAAATGTAATCATATTTTCTTATTTAGTAAATTCTGACTATTATAAGATGAATATTTTTATAATCTGTTAAGTATTTATGAGAAATAAAATTAGATTTCAAAATTTTAGGTAACATTATCTCTGATGATCGTGATAAATTATATTTATCATGATAAAAAATTTCACCATAAGCAATATTAACACTACTGTCAGTAAGATTAGAAAAACTAAATCATGAGAATTACTCGAACAGTTTAACAAATTATTTGATTGCAGAAGCTTACAATTTGTAAAAAACAAAATCATCTTGTAAGGTAGTGTTGTTTTCAACACCCATTTATATGGTGAGTAACAGCATTTTTAATATTTAGGTTTGTATGACAACATTTAGCAAAAGAAACATTTCTTAGGTTTTCCATACAAAACCTGACACAGTAAAGTCGCCTAATAATAATAATTTAACTGTTGCTGCGCTGTTTGTGTATGATAAGCGAATTAATATACAATTTATTTTACTTTTATTAATTGAACAATAAATCATAAACATATTTACTGTGTAGCATTTATTTATTGTTTTTTATTACAGAAAATAAATTCACTACAAGTGAAAGAGGAGGAACTGCTTGAAATTATGAATAATCAAAAAAGATCTCTAAAAATTGAAGAGTTCAACTTAGTTAAACCAGAAAATTTAAAAGTTGAAAATGAAGTAGTAAGTGTTAGATTTTATATACAGTGGCACACCAATTATCCAGATGGACATTTCAAGGCCAAATCTGGATAATTGAAAAGAGTAATTTAAAAAAGGTTGTGTGATTCTATATTTAATGAGTAATACAATAAGTAAAAAAAATAAAAAGTAAATGTGTTTCAGTTAAATTAAGAAGAAATTTGAAAAATGAAAATACAATGTACAGTGTAAGAAAAAAGAGATAGTAATATGGTACAAAAGATACACTACATAGACATTTGCTTTTATAATCAGTTTTACAAAGGTTGATATATATATATATATTTTGTTACTAATATTTGTTGAGTTGCAAATAGGCAGTTAAGTAACACTGCTGTAACAGCTGATTTTTGAAGTCAAAAGGTTGTAAAGTTCAAATCCTAGTAAAATTTAGTTGCTTTTATAGACAATTAAAATCTAAACCATGAATACCTATAGACTTTGATTGTTGGGGCTCAATAAACCATGTCACAGGAATGTTGCGCCTGAGTGTACAAGACTACACATTGTTTACATGTCATGCATATCATCCTCATTTAAGTGGATGTTCGTGGGGTAGCTTTATTGTTTACTAGTTGGTTACTAGTTTCAAAAAGAGTAATGACAATATTAGTGGTGTAGCCATGATTAGGAGTTTTTACAATTTGTGTGCCTGCATCTACATATGCTATCAAATTTTATTTTAATATATCCAGTTTCTGGCTCTGAAATGTCTTAATATCAAAGTGTGCTCATTTTATTCTAATAAAGTGAATGAAATTTAGCCTACCTTTCCAGTAAACTTTCATCATCTGCTAAAATTTTTTCTGGTGTATATACATCTCTGAATTTTTTAACAAGATAGCGATAATCGATTTTATTTTTTGGAGATTTATTAGTATTATCATCATGAGTAAAATTGAGGGAATACAATAAAAGTTTTATTCTTTGGGCTAACACTTTTCCAAATCCAAGAGTTGTAAAAAGGAGATTGTTTGTGTAATAACTTTCAGTCTGTGGCTTTCAGGTAATTCCTGATAGCATATATACAGCTACAAACAAAAGCATCTCGTAATTATCAGTCTGTTTCCACAGGTGAAACCTCAAAAACTGGTTTGGTAGTTATTTTTTTTTTTAATGAAATCTTTGACATAAAGATTAGTCTGCTTGACATAAAGAATGTCAACTAATTTATTTGTAAAAAATAACCCGAATAATGAATATACATTGTTAGGACATATAGAATAGAGAAACAATATGATACTACCGCTTCAGCAATAAATTAGAGTAAAAATGGAACTAGACTCGCATATGTTACAGTAACCCATCAACAAACACAATTAAATGGGTCAATTCATAATTCATCAATGGCACTTTTCAGCAAAAAAGTGGATGACGAATTATTTCATCAAGGAAATTTTTATCAGGGTAGTTATTTGATGAGTTATTTCATCAAAAACTATGAAGGGGTTAAATAATTTGTGTCTTCTTTTCTGTCTTTGATGGGTTGAAAGAACTTTTTTTTTAATATTTTTTTAATTTACAATGGTATATTTAAGTTTGTCAGAATAAAAAAATATATTTTATTGAATATTAATTAATTTCAACATTTTTGTAAGGTTTTTTTCATCTTATTTTTATAGAAATCTGAGATCTCATTAAATGATGACATTCCACCTCGGATTAATCTTAAAATTAATGATGTACACACTATAAAGGCAGAAGAAGAGGAGGAATTTTATCCAGGTCATGTAAGTATTTATAATTATTGGATATTGTAACATACATGATGAGGTTGGACAGAACCCTGAAAAAGAAACTAAATTATGAAATATAGGTAATAGGAACTATAGTAACTAAAGTACACACGCCTTTGACAATGAAAAATTCGTAACTTATTTCTTTGCAATGGCGGCAGAAATATTCAGTAATGAAGTAGAAGAATAAATCTATCTTTTCCACAGTAATTGTGTCATGTAAAAATTGACATCTCCGAGTCTATTGTTATTCCAGGTTTTAATATTAGGGATTAGGCGTCTGGTCCATTCTCCCACTCTGGACCCTGCCCACTCTTCTTGCCATTCTTGTTCTATAATCCCTTCCATCTCTTCTTTCGACATACCGCTGTGTCTGAGGGTTCTGGCTTTTATTTGAAGGTCTATGGGTAGGACCCCGGTCAGTACGCACAGCGCGTAATACGATACCGTACAGTAACTAGCAGCTACACGCAGCAATGCCAGTCTACGGACACTTCTCAACTTCTTTTTATTTCGCTGTATGTTCATTGCCGCCCCCCATATGGGAGCCGCATACAGTACCGCCGAAGTGATAGCCGCGGTTATCAATCTTCGAATAACCATTTTAGGTGTGCCGTGGTTTTGAAATAATCCTCTTAATCCCTTTACAGCAGGAGTAACTCTCCCACAAATCATATCAATATGCTTGCTGAACCTTAAACTTTTGTCCAGAAGTACCCCTAAGTATTTTGTTTCTTTTACTTCATCGATTCTCTGTCCTCTGATATTTAGATTCACACTTCTTAATGGTCTTCTACCCGAGAGGACCAGGCAACAGGATTTATTAGGAGCTATTTCTAATTTGTTATCCTCCATCCATTCATCTATTGTTCTAAGTGCTTGGTTTGCCTTGTTCTCCAGTTCATTAATATCTCTTGTCTTCTACTAATATTGCAATATCATCCGCGTATTCTACTATCGATACCCCTTCGGGGTAGTTCAGCCTGAAGATTTTATCATAGAAAACATCCATAAGGTTGGGCCAAGGACAGATCCCTGCGGCACCCCTCCGAATACCTGAAATATGGCTTTCCTTTCTAGGGTTTTGACCTCTATGAACCTATTTTGCAGATATTGATCTATCTGATTTACTAAGTATTTACTTATTTGCATGGCTTGAAGCGCCTCAATGATGGCTGTCCAGGGGACCGTACCAAATGCGTTTCTAACATCAAGCATTATGATCATGGGGATTTTTCTAGTCCTCCATGTACCGCTTCTGCAATTTAATGCCCAGTTTTTTACCTTCTCGACTGCGGTCACCGTGGACTGTCCCTTTCTAAATCCGTATTGTTCCGGATGTAGACATTGTTTTTCCTCTATTTCCTCTCTAAGTCTATTTTCTAACAACCTTTCTCTAACAACTACTTTTCCCATATTATTTATGAGTGTAATCGGTCTATATGCTATGTTCTCTTGAATTTGTCCTGCCTTTGGGAGGAAGACTGTTCTTGCTTCCTTCCAGCATTCAGGGAAGCTTCTATTTTGTAGGCAGTAGCTGGCTACATCGACTATTTCCCAAGGTACGATTCTAGCTATTATCTTAATGATGGCCGCTGGGATGCCATCTGGGCCGGGGCTTTTCTTATTTTTTAATTTATTTATAGCTTCCATGACCTCTTTTTGTGTAGCTGCTATTTCTATGCTCAAATCACTAGAGAGTAGGCTCCTGATATTATTAATTAGTATTACTTTAGTCATGACCTTTGTTACAGCACAGGTTCCCGGTCCTATGTGAAGTGGATCCACAGTCCAGGCAATCTTGCAATCTTTAATTACATGGCTGTGTTTACCACAGTTGAAGCAGAGGTTTGAACGGTCCTGGCCTCTGCACTCTTCTGCTGTGACCGACATCGATAACAATTCTCTATATCCGTCCGGATGTATGCCCTGCTACTCACCCACCCTACTCTCAGCCTTGCTGCAATTAATTTCGTTGCATTCCTTTGACTTGTGACCACCGTGGCATTTTTTGTGTTTCCAAATGCCTCCCTTAGTGATTTGACCTGAAAGTTTTCTCCTTGTCCTAGTACCTTCTCTACCGCTTCCCTGACCTCTCGCTCAGTAGTGTCGCCTAGCATGTCTTTTACATGAACGACTGTTCTGCGGTCTCCTCTTGTTCTTATGTCCACCTGGAGATCCTCTGCTCTGTTCTTCAGCAGGGAGGAAAACTCCCCCGCCTTCTGCGCACCAATAATTCAGACCTCTAGTTGTTGATCCCTTCCCTGTTTAATTGACAGTATTTTGCCGGCCTCCTCAACCTTAACCTTTTCTTTCATGGTTTTCAACAGATCGGCATAAGATTTACCGGGGGCCCTTACTACGACCGTTTTACTTTCAACGACCAGGGGGATTCCCCTTCTTGTTGATACCGACCTCGACCTTGCCTTCCCTTGTTCGCTCAGGCTGGGGAGTAACATCCTCGACAAGGTCTTACCCTTCCTCATCATGTATATTACTATTTTTCTCACTATGATGCCCGCTGGATCACTGGGAACCACAAAGACAGCTGACTCCAGCTTACCTACAGCTCTTCGTAAGGCCTTTATAATATGAGAGGCCATTATCTTATCTCCTTCTCTAGAGTCATAGATTACCGTGTACCTAATTCCGGTATTTGTGATCTTTCCATCTTCGAGGATGGTGGAGTCTTGTAAGATCATTGCCCCAGGTGCCGTCCCAGCATACCGGCTGGATGGCTTTAATCCATTCAAATCGATGAAAAAACAGCTGTCATCTCCTGGTCTTAGATCTTTCTCCTGGGTCAGCCTGTTCATTACCCAGGTTGACCATCGTGTGGGTAATCTGTCTATCAGTTGTTCATCTGTCAGCTCTACATCTAGAATATCTGACATCTCGTTCCTGCCATGACTTTCGGTTTGCATACTTTGGTCAACTGTGTCGAGTCTCATCATTTATTCGTTGTAAATCTTTAAAAATTTCTGTCAGCTGTCAGTTTTTCTCATTAATAATTGTGTAAATTCTCAGTAGAGAACTGCTTCAAAAATTACATTTTTTATAAATATTTTTGGTACATGAGTATCAACAATATTGTTAATATGTTTCATTTTTTTGTTTTTTATTACAGCAAGTAGATTTACTACAGCTGAAAGAGGAACTACTTGATATCGAAAAAGATCATTTAGCAATTGAAGACACCAACTTGAATAAGACAGAAAATTTAGAAGTTAAAAATGAAGTGGTAAGTAAGGATATTAGATTCTGCATACAGTGAAAACACCAATTGTTCAGATGAACCTTTGCAAGGCCAGATCTGGATAATTGGGTAAAAATTTACTTTAATAAGTTTAATAAGTTTTTGCTAAATGAATTGAAAAAAGTTAAATTAAAAAAACCAGTAAAATTAAGATCGATAAAAAAAATCCCTATTGAAGTGAAGATTTATTTGAAAAAATTGAAATTATAAGTTAAACACAGAGAGAGAATTAGAGGATCTTCTCAGCGGGCCTATCTTTTTTGGAAATGACTATGATGAATTTCAACAATTTTCTGTCTGAATTGAAGAGGATTGTACGTCTCACCACTTTTCTTATGTAAACTATGAGCATTGAATACAGTGATATTGAAAAGTTGGCAGAACTGCTTTTATATCGCCCGTTTTGTCTTTTTCTTTTGAATGGATATGCTCTCAGCATTTGATCCACCTTATCAACTCAGTCTATAAAAATATAATCGTTGACAACATTTGGAACTATTGTATTCTTTCCTTTCCCAACTACTTCTACGCTCTGTTTATTCGTCAAACCCAAGACATCTCATTTATCTTCCCACTTCAACATCATTTTACCCTCCTTATCACACATTGAATGAATTTCATTTTTATTTAATTTTAAAATAGATTTATATTGTGTTTGAAGCGTATGGTGTTTTCTTATTAATAATTGCGATAATAAGTTCACTAGAGGACTGCTTTGATAATTACATTTTTGCATAAGTATTTTTGGTATTTTTTAGTCAACAATATTATTAATACATAGTTGCGATTCATCAGCAAAAATTCCTATATCATGATCCATATCAAATCCTGGTCAGGCATGACATTTTTCATATGTTATAAAATTCCATTTCCATGCTCCACACAAGCTTCATGCTTGTGTGATGACAAAAAATAAATATTATTTGCAATCAGACTCGTATTATAAATGCTGAATATTACAGAATTAATATTATTATCTGGTAAGTATTTATGAAAAATAAGATTAGAATTTCAAAATTTTATTTAATGTTTTCTCTCATGTTCATGATAAAAAATTTCAACAAAAGCAATATTGATACCGTCAGTAAGGTTAGAAAAAACTAAATAATAAGAATTACAGTAACAAATTAACAAATTCATTGTAAAAGATTACAATTTGTAAAAAACAATACCACTTTACAATTTGTGAATAGCAGCATTTTTGATAAAATTTAGCAAAAGAAACATTTTCTAGAATAAAACTTGGCACATTAAAGGCAACTAATAATAATAATTATTATTATTATGTGGCTATAATAAATTGTGGCTGCACTATTTATGTGTGTGGTAAGCTAATTAGATAAATAATTTTTTTTTTTTTTATAAATTTTACAATAAATCATGAACATAATTACTTACAGAATTATTTTATTGTTTTTTTATTACAGAAAATTAATTTAGAACAACTGAAAGAGGAGCTTGACATTATGAGTAATGATAATGAAAAACGATCCCTATCAACTGAAGACACCAACCTAGTTAAATCAGAAAATTTAAAAGTTGAAAATGAAATGGTAAGTGTTAGATTTTGTATATAGTGGCACACCAATTATCCAGATGGACCTTGCAAGGCCAAATCTGGATAATTGAAAAGTGTAATTTAAAAAAGATTTGTGGTATACAGTGCACATATCATTCTGTATTTAATGAGTAACATACTAAGTAAATAAAATTTAAAAATAAAAGTAAACATATATTTCACTAAAATTAAGAAGAAATTTAGAGCATATGTACAGTGTAAGAAAAGATAGATTTAGTAGTATGGTACAACAAATACAGTGTGTAGAATGTAGAAATTACTTTTACAAAGGCCAGTATATATATATATGGTTTTGTTAAATGAATTCCAAAACTGTAGTTTAAAAACCCAGTATAATAAAGATTGATAAGAAAAATACCTATTTAAGCAGAGATTCGTTTGAATGGTTCAAATTTTTCAAATAATATACTAGTTATGGTTATAAACCAAATGGTTATACTAGTTATGGTTCAAATTTTTCAAATAATATACTTTTTTTTAGTTTCTTTGTCTTGATTTAAGCCGTCCAGCTTGTTAGACATTTAGAAAAATGGTGTCCCGCTGTATTATGTTGAGTCGTTGCAGATCATCTTGTGTTTCTTTCATTCAAATCGACTTTAATTTACTTACGTTGACGATGTTGGAAATTTTCTTAGCAAGTCTATCTTCACGCATCCTGTATAAGTATCATATATATATAATTTTGCTAAATGAATTGCAAAAAGGTCGATTGAAAAACCCAGTAAAATAAACATAAATAAAAAATTTCCGGTTGAAGTGAAGATTTTTTCAAAAAAATTCATTTTTTTTTTAATTTCTTAATTTGGATTTAAGCAGTGTAGTTTGTCAGATATCTTGAAAATCGGCATCCTACTGTATTGTTTTTCATTATTATGGCCATGCATGTAAATTTTGGATTTCATCCAGTTCATTTGTGAACTCGTATATATTAATTATTTAGCAGGTTAAACTTTTTAATTCCATTTTTTTCTCTCTGTACATAAATGTCTATATGTACGATATAATATTCTTTCAGCCTCTGCAAAGCACGGAATTAGAGAAACACTCTTGCCTCTTATTTCTTACTTCAATATGCTTTCAGGCCTAAGCTCATTCTCAGTGATAACTTTTATAAATTCTTTAACTGTTCACAATTTATATAATAACTATTAGCTGAATTCACGTTTATATATATATATATATACACATCTTCAGTATTAATTTTTTCAACTATTTCCAAATTACCTTCTAAACTATATATCAGTTTTAAACTAAATAATAATCAAAATTATTATAAAATTGTCAGCAACATTTGAGAAACCTATTATTCTATTTTTAAATGATTTAAAATGTTCATTAAATCTATCTTTAGATGATCTATTTGTTTTATATATCTTTTCTTAATTGTTCCATTTAATTTTATAAATACCAGAAGACCCACATTTATTTTTTACTTTTTATTGTTTTATTATATGATTATCAGGTTTGTATTTTTTATTTGTATACGCATCAATTTAGTTTTCTATAATTTTATTTGTATAAGAGTATTTTAGATAAACATTTCACTATTTTTATGGGTAATAATTTAGTAATATTTATATTACTAAAAATTTCTGGATTATATATTTAATATAAATCAATGACGTATGATATCCATTTTTTTATAGCTATATTCTTTATACTAAAATTACAAAATTCCCATTTGTCGTTTATGTATTTTATTGCTCTGTTTATCATGTACTTAAAAATATTAACCTTCTGGGACCGAATATGATTAGAATTCATATTTATAAAAATTTCATTTCAGGTAGGTTTTTTATATAATTCATTATATAAATAATTTATTTTTCTGTTATGTTCCATTTCATATGTAAAATATAAAGTTTTATGATCTGAACTGAATTTATTTAAAATTACTTCATCATTATCTATAACTGGTTCATATATAACTAAATTATCATCCACGAATCTGACCCACAATAAAATTTAATATACGTGATTTATGCCATATACTGTTCTATTATCAAATTCCTGCAATATATTTTTGACATTAAAGCAGATAAGGGAAATCCCATGGGTAAAATATTTTCTTATTTGTAACAGGTTCCAATAAATTCAAAATAATTCTGCTTACACATGTTTCTAATTGTTAAATATTTATAAATTTTTTGTCTTCACCTGCTTTTATTAATTTATTTTCTTTTGAGATTGTGTAATCAATGGGTTTATCTTGGGTACATATTAGTTATATCTAAGCTAGTAATTATAGTTTTAATAATTATTAACTTATTTTATTTATTAATTGTTTTTTATATTATATTTATATTCTAAATTTATCTTTGATCTAATTGCTATATCAATAATTTTAGTAATAATATAACTTGGGGCTGTTTTGAAATTAATTAATGGTCTTGTTGTTATACCTTCCTTGTGTAATTTTGGGAAACCTGTAAGTTTTGGGGTATAAGGTATATGTGGATAATCTGATATGATATTTTAATTTATTATTATTATTAAATATTTCCTTGTATTTAACTATGGAATTTTTTTAATTTTTAAAACTTTATTGTTGGGTCATTAATTTTTTTTAAAACCATTTCATTTATATATTCATTTTATTTCTCAATTGAAATAACAGGAATTTTTGTTTTATCGTATTCTTCTGGTATTTATAAAATTAAATCCAACAATTACAAAAACATTACGAAATGTAAAAAGCTAATAGTTATTGTATAATTGTAAACAGTTTAAGAATTTATAAAAGATATCACTGAGGATGGGCTTAGGTCCAATAGCGTCTGATGGAGTAAAAGATTAAAGGTGAATGTTTCTCTAATTCTGTGATTTGTGGAGGCTGAAAGAATATTATATTGCATATATATATATATATATATACTTTTTAACTTTTCTCCAAAGTAATATCTTTTAACAAAAGTCAGATTGAGCCTTCATGGGTTATGCTTGGAGGTATCCCAAACAAATAGGAGAAATTTGTCTGGTGAACTGAATCTAAAAAAACTTCATAGCTTCATTTATCATCAAATCACACCTCACTAGATCGCATTTAGAGTTGTAACTCGGAACCTAGTTTGACAGGTGACCCCTTGAGAGGCATCACTGAAAGATCTTTTTTAAGAAATACTCCACCTGCTGAACCAAGCAACACCAGAGTTTAGAAAAGGCAGCATTTAGATATGGTGGGCTGGCACTTAGAATATAACATGCAACTGGAAGCATTGGAATGCCCTAACACTACACACACAAATAAGAAAAATACAAAGTCCAAAATCAAACCAAAGCAAATCAAATCATCTACATTTCCACACACAAAGTAAACTTGCTGCAGCGGACTGGTAAACTAAAAATAATAACTGGCCGAATGGACCAATACAAAATTCTCATCATGGGTCTGCAGGAAATAAGAAACACTGACCAGGATGCCATGGAATCTCACGGATATAGACTCTGCAGAGGTATACCTGGGAAAGTGAGTGATGAAAAAGTCCCACAGTTTTGAACTGGCTTTTTAGTCAGACTCAAAATAAGAAACTCTATACAATAATTCCAGTCACAATCTCCAAGAATCTCAACACTCACACCAAATGCATCTAATAAAATCTACACTATAATAAACAGCCATGCATCCACTAATAATAAAAATAATTCTCCAAAAGACTATAAAGAAACAGTAAGGTTCTGGAATCTACGCGACCTAACTATAAATAACATAACTGAAATCCATGTTAAACAATTAATTGGAAACTCAATGCCCAACTAGACAGAGAAAGAAGACCACGACAACATTGGAAAATTGCCCACTCAAATGAAAACAAACAAAAATGGAGAGAGATTCATAGATCTCTGCAGAAATGACAAGCTAATATTGAACTCCACATATTTCAAGAGGAAATCTCAAATAATCAAAATCTAAAAGCACCTTGATTACACTATAGGAGAATGGTAACTAGACCGTCATTATGGATAAACAGCACCACATGGAGATCTACAGTGTCAAAGTCATCCGAGGAGTAGACACTAGATCCAATCACTATGTAGTCAAAATAAAATTTGCTTCACAAAGAAAACAACAAAATCAAATCTAAAACTAAAAGAAAAGAGGATCCTGCCCGACTGGTCAAGAATGAAAATCACCAAGAAGCAACCAAAAAAATAACAATCACAGATAAACTCGAAGATCCAGTCAACAACATTAAATTAATCGCAGAAGAATTAGCCCCAATAAAATCCCGTACAAAAACATCAATGTTGGAACGGCAAATGTGTCAAAACAGTGGAAAAAAATCTACTATTGCTATTAATCCCAAAAATTAGAAATATCCTTCCAAAATCTAGTAAAACAAAGAAAAGAAACGACCTGACCCCCTAAGGAGAATAAAGAGACTACATCATTAAAAAAACACTGAAGTCAATAGAAGGAACTGGCTAACAGAAATTAAAACAATGTGGAAATCCTTGTTAAATATTTTAACGATATCCTAAATTGCGAAGAACCAACAAAATTCTTAAACTTTAACACCAACACTACCAGAAAACATCAACCCTCCCACAATAAAAGTAATCTACCAACCACTGGGTGAGATGAAGAATTACAAAGCAGGAGGAGAAAATCAGACTTTTGGAAACATCTAAAAACATGCAGGAAGATCAGCAAAAATTGTCCTTCATCAACAGTTTGTCAACATCTGGATCAAAGAAGAACTACCAGAACAGTGGACGATAGCCCTCATCCATTTGCTACACAAAAATGGGGGCAAAACAGACCCTAACAATTAACTGGGGAATCTCACTCCTAGACACAACATTCAAAATTCTTACAAGAATCATCCACAACTCGAAAAAAAACCAGGAGAATACAAGGAAGGTTTCAGAGCCTGTAGGAGCTGCCCAGAACACATCTTGAGTTTCAAGCTAATAATGGATTACAAGAGGATGTGGTCATAACGTTTGTAGATTTCAAGAAAGCTTATGACTGCATTCCTACTAAAAATTCTAAGACATCTTGAACTACTTATCAAATTATAAACATGATAAAACTGACCCTTACAAACAGTGTCAAAGGTAAAATTCAGAGGTGAGCTCTCACAACCTTTTGAGATCAAAACAGGATTGCCCCAAGGCAATGAGTTCTCATGACTACTGTTCAACTGTATTTTAGAAATGGTGATGAGGGAATGGCTCAAGCTCTCAAAAAGTTGTCTACCAAAAGTTAAAATGGGTGGAAAAATTGAAACAAACCTTCCTAGTTTTGCTGACGAGTTGGCACATGTAGCAAATGGCATTGATGAAACTAAGTCACGGATATTAGTACTTCAAAACATTACAAATAAAATTGGACCCAAAATTTAGTAACCCAATTTAAATAAATACCTTGGAGAAATAGTAACAAACAATCTAAACAAACATTCCTTTATCTGAATAAGAAGAAAAATCTAGCTGAAGCACAAAAATGAACCTGGTACACTTATAATAAAAATGCCTATCAATAAATACAAAAATAAGACACTAAAACACAGTTATAAAACCATAAACCACTTATGCAGCAAACACTCTTCCACCTGAACAAACAATCAAAGACAGACAGATTCCAGAAGAAGGAAAGAAAAAATTAGAAGAACTTGCATGGATAAAAAGTATCTGAAAGATGGGCAGTGGTGGGAGTGTGCCAAACAAAATCATGTACAAAGAGTTGGAACCCATTACTGATATGCATAAGAGGAGATTAGGATTCTTTCGACATAATCATGTGGATGCAGTATTCAAGACTTCGGAAACTGCTAATGCAGTACAATCTCGTCTCGGAAAATACAAAGGCAGGATGCAGATGATTGAGAGAAATAAGATAGGATCTGAAGGAAATTGGCATTACATCAGTAGACGCCACAGGTACGATAAAATTAAATGAGAAACTCATGAACAAAAACTCTTATAAGATAAAACCTCACAACACAAACATTTTCAACACTAGAAAGGGCACAAAGATTGAAATGTATGAAAAAGTAATGGGAGGAGCACAAGGCCCAAACAGTCCCATCAAAGAGACATGCATAACAGACTGACTAAAATGATCCTATGCGGTCATAAAGATAATAATAATATGTATATTTAGCCCACCAGGCTGATGTAGTGTTTAACTCATCACAAAAAAGTTGTTTTAACAGCTGATTTTCAAAGTCGAAAGTTCTCAGGTTCAAATCCTAGTAAAAGTCAGTTGCTTTTATAAGATTTATTAATTTAACAGTGAATACCTGTGTACTCTGGTGGTTGGGGTTTAATTAACCATATGTCTCAGGAATGGATGATCTGAGTCTCTACCAAACTAAACAAAGTGTAGTCTGATACATAACATTATTTCATTGAGGCATGGTGAAATTTGTTTACATGTTGTGAATCTTCTATGTATACTTTTCTCATCTAACTGTGAAAACTATTAAATTATAGAAATAGTTCATACATATTTATAAATTTATGCATTCAGAGTTCAAGATCACAGAATAATAACTTAGATTCATGTTTGCCTGTTCACAGAGTTATTACTATATTTCAGTTTAATACTAGTTATAAAATTTTTTTTTTAAATGAATTTTAATGTTTTGAAATATGAAAATGTTTTCCTTCTTAGTGTGGAAATTTCTAAAACAAGGGGCAGGACAAATACCAACATCACATTCACAACAATAATATCGTGATTCCTTTCTTATATGGTTTCCATAATAACAACACATCTTGTAGGTGCAATTTTTATTCTGTATCGGGAATATACGACAGGAAATGTCATTCTCAGAGTATGAGAGAATCATCTCCTACAGAGAGCCTACAATTTTTGGGAGTGACTTTGATGAATTTCAACATTTTGTTCAATAAGGGGCTTCTCTGAATTGAAGAAGAGTGTACTGGACTGTAAGGTTTAAAAAAAATTATTAAAATTGTAGCTCCAGCGTTTTAATGTTTTTAGTGAATGGAATCATATATAATTTATAATTTTCTGTTTACAAGACCATTAGTTGGTTGCTTTAAACTGTCTGCCCTAGGTTTGATTTTGTTTCATGTGAAGCAACTAAAGTACGTCTGGGCACAGTCATGGTAATGTTCTCTGATAGTTTTGATGTCCATTGTACATAAATTTCTGTGGTATAAATAATTGAGCTGCTTGTGTGTGGCTGACTATCACCTTTATTTCAGTGGTAATATCATGTTTATGTAACACTGGTGTATATTTGTTGTGTGAAATATTGCAAAACCTCTTCTTCTCTTTCATTCTTGAGAATGACTAGTGCCATTTTTATTAGTGATGTGTCTAATGTCAGGTCTCACATTAATCACTCACTTGACAATATTTTATATATATACACTATAATTCAGTTCTTAAATATTCAGGTAAAACAAAAAAAGTTATACACAAATAAATATAAATAAAAATTTCAATATATGAAATGTTTTACAGTTTTCAGCGACTTTGTTGTTTTCATTATAAATATTTAAATTTTAACTTAGAGTATTTCATTTTTGAAGATAATGGATGTTCTGATGTTTTACCAGACTGATTGATATGTTTGATATATACTGCCACATTGGCCAAAAAGATACTGCTCTTTTACTACAATAATGTGCGAGTACACATGTCTCTGATAGTAGTTGCAAAACTCAATGATAATTTACACTTTGACAATGACATGTGGAAGCATGTGCTGTATTCACCTGACTTGGCTTCAATTAATTACTACTCCCAAATCTGAAGGAATGGCTCATTGGACAAAGATTCATTTCTAATGATGCAAAGGTGAGAGAACTGCTTATTTCGCAGAGTTGGACAAATCACATCATACTGAAAATATGAAAAAAGTTGGAAAGTTGGAATGAGTCAATTTGCGGGAGAAATAAGTTGAAAGTTAAAAAAAAAATCTTCAAAACCTTCCTGAACAACCCCCATATTTGTTTTAAATTGACTTATAAGATCAATTTTCTCAAAATTAAATTTGTGATTAATGTGTTTGCAATTTTTTTTTTATATTTTATTTGTTTATTAATGCTTTAACAAATAACAATGACAGACAAAAAAAATTTTAATGTTTCTCTAAGTATAATACCATTTCTTGAAATGGTTTGTTGTGTACATTACAGATCTGTAAATACAATTTTTCTATTACCGTTGGTTTTAAATAAATTAGGCTTCAAAAACAATTACGGGAAAATATAGTTAAAATTTGTAATTTTGCATGGCCATACCTATTTTAGAATGATTTCCTTGCTTTTCTTTTATAAATTCCCTCAGGCACAACCCAAATTAATGTCCAACAGTAATCGGCTAGCATGTTTGTATTGAATTTCTCTTTACAGCGGCTTTCCATCACCGAAATGTCTTGATGAAAACATTCACTGTGTGTTTGTCACTTACATCTCTGAGGTTGTCTGGGAAAAATCCGATGTGAGTGGAGGAAATGTATTTTCAAAGAAATATTACATCCCAAAGTTCTATATGAAATAAGAAGTTGATAATAATATCGTGGTAAGTGTCAGAGTTTTGTTTGCAGATAAACTTTTGTAAACGTCTTTAAATGAAACCCAAGCTGCACATTCTACATTAGTTAACATTGAGTTAAATACATCATCTTCGATCGACTCTCTTATTTGAGGACCAACAAATATTCCTTCTTTAATTTTTCCTACACTTACATTCGGAAATTTCTGCTTGGATTCGGAAAAATCCACGACTATCCTTCTTCATTACTTTTACAAAGTCCTAGCTTGATAATGAGAGGAGGTAAAAATATTTTATTAGATTCAACTAAGGGCCCGTGAATAATATTTCTCCTATTTGGAGTTAAGTTGTTTTGTTTCTTCCACTCTTTGGTAACATACTGTTTATCCCTAGCTCAGTTGTCCCATTTGCAAAGAAAACACATATACTTGGTATAGTCTAACTGCATGTCTAACAAAATGTTGTTAGACATGCACCACATATGTTCCAGCTATGTTTCTTTATAATTTATTTTTTCAAGAACATCTTTCATCAAATCGTATTCTTTTTCAAAATAATATCATAAGTGATTGGTATTGAGGGATATTTGTATCCGTTGTTGTAGAACCACTTTTAAACTATGCTTGGACAAATCTATGAAAATGCACCAGTCCTCAGGTTTATGAACTTCAACCAAATTATTTTCATCAATAAAGTAGAGAAAATTCTTTTTGCCGGCTTCGAAAGCCTGAAATTTTTGTATTTTTTGAAGTAAATTCCAACTTGTAGTCTTGATCCTAACAGTTCAGCTTGATTTTTTTGATAAATTTAAATTCCACACCAAGTCATCTAATTCACTTTGTGATATTTGTGTGGCTTATTGGAAGATAATTCAAAAATAAAATCATTGTTGTTTTCTTCAGTACTGATTCTTCATCATTGCTTTCGAAACATACATTCACAGGTGGCTTAGGAACTAGAATAATTTCACTGTGAGCTACAGGCTTGATTGCAGATTGCAGTGAAGGATATTTTACAGTATGTTTAGATTGTTTAGAAATTCCAGATGCAATTGTTAAACAAAAGTAACAATCGGTTACGTGATCCTTTGGTTCACGTCAAACCATAGGTACACTTAATCGCAAAGCCTTCCATGTACCTTTCAGCTTGACCTTATATGTAAATTTTGGGATTCGATACAGTTCATTTCTTAACTCATATAGCCCATAGCATTTAGCCCACCAGGTTGGTTTAGTGTTTAACTGCTGATTTTTGAAGTTGACGGTTCTCAGGTTCAAATTCTAAAAAAAGTTAGTTGCTTTTATACAGATTTAAAAGCTAAAGTCTGGATACCGATGTACTTTGGCAGGTGAAGTTTTATTAACCATATGACTCAGGAATGGTAGACCTGAGTGTACAAAACTACACATTGTTTACATATCATTTTGATCTCAATGGGCCATGGTAAGGTTTCTTTATTGTTCATTTGTCAAACAAATTGCAACATACACTATAAGAAAATAAAGTGTATAATATATATATATATAACCATTGTAATATTCTATTAATAGTAAATTTATATAAAAATAATATAAATATATAAAAACAATTTTCTTCTTTTTTGGCCTAATTTTGTCATAATACTTGGATTTTTCTAAAATTTTTAGCAACACAGATTTTAATGGTATTTACTATCAAAAATATTTATTTTTATATTTGATCTGTATATAAGTGGTATTATTACTAAGTTCCAGTCAGAATAAAAAAAAATATATATTTGTTAGAAATTAATTAGTTTGTAATGTGTTTTCTTCTTTTTTTAAGGAATCTGAGATCTTATTGAATGATGTTTCACCACTGGTTAATCTTAATATGAAAAGCAATGAACTTCGAATAAAAGATTTTCGCACAGTGAAGACAAAAGATGGGATGGTATTTTATCCTTGTCGTGTAAGTATTAGCTATTGGCTATTGTAACAAACATGATTTGTCTCTTTGTTAATTTTATTACTGTGTATATATTTCAATGTGTTAGTTTTAAAAAAATGTTTGTAACTGTATTTAGTTCTGTTTAATTAATATCGATTTATTAAGATGTTTGTGAATGATAAATGGTCAATGTGTGAGAGCAAAGTGTGTTTATGAAATTCATTTATGACTGAAATATGTGAATTTTAACCTGTTTTATAGAGGTGACATTTTAGTAGGCTTTGGGTGATTTGTTGTTAATTGTATTCAGTGTTCATGTTTCAATATTTATCAGGTAGGCAGTTTAAAGTGGACCTGGTACAGACTATACATGGTTGTGACATAAAATCTGTATGTGAAAAGAAAATAATATAAAATCTAATTTTGTGTTTCCATTAGAAAGACTTAACATATCTACCACATTTTGACAAAAGATATCCGAAGTGATCACCCTGCACAGCTGATGCAGCAATGCTAAAGTAATCATATTGAGAGTCACCTGATGCAAACTGTTGTCAATGACTTCAGTTTTTTATTGTGAACATCTGCCTTCAGTTATTGATAGTGTAGGACTTACAACTAGACAAATCGTCTAGTCAGAATTGCACTAGACAAATCGTGGTGACAAGGAAACCACTGTTCTCGAAAATTATTGCACTGAAGCATGAATAGTTTACAACAGACAATAATAGATTAGAGTAGTAACATACACCTCCAATAATAGTGCTAATAGGAGCAGTGTAAAAGATAACACTCAAATACCTGTAGTTAAGCTCTCTCAGTTTGGTTTTTAAGTTTCTTGCCCTGTGTGGAAATATATATATATATATATAAGTGTTTCTTGCATGTGCACCACTTCATCAGATTTATTTACAAGTTTTTTAAAATGTATTTAATATATTGTTGAAAGAGGATGCTAATTTAGAAGAATTAAAAAAAAAAAAATTTTTATTTTATTTATTATATATATATATATATATGTTGTATTTTTATAATAAAAAACCAACTTGAACAACCCAAGTAAGAATATTAAAGTAAATAAAATTACACTTACCTTATTTTTTATTCCAAAAGCACCTTTACAGGATCCTGCATCATCAGCTGTATATAATATATTTATATAAAATTACATATCAAACATAATAAAAAATTAAAATATTGTAAATAGTTAATTTTAATATTAAAATTTCAATGTAGTGAAAATATCAAGAAATTTAATTTAAATAATACTAGGTAAAGTTTTTAAGAGATTTAAGTTTAAGTTAAGTTTTTAAGAGACATTTTTCAGAGATTTTAAACATATAAATACAAAAGATTCCAACTTGATCAACTTTCAGACAGAATATGAAAATGACAATTATAAAGGCAGCAACAGATGGCAGCACATTTTTATATAAAAAAAAGAAATAATCATAATTTTTATAAATAGCGTGATTTAAATCCACTCAGTAATGTAAATTGGCTTTCCAGGTTACATAGCGTAAATTTATTCTATTTATTATTTTTTTTAAACTTAAGTTGTTATTTATTGTAGAAGTAGTTATTTTATTTAACTGACTTCATATGTTTTTTTATATATGATTGTAGTTTTAATTTTCTATTATGTTTGATATGTGATTTTATTTAATTATATTATATACAACTGATATTCAGGATCCCGCAATAAGGCTTTTGGAATAAAAAATAAAATGTTATTTCATTTACTTTGTAATTCTTTACTTGGGTTGTTCAAGTTGGTTTTTTATTATAAAAATACAATATATTGGTACAGAAGAATATGACGTTTTACTATAATCTACAGTATCCAGTCTAAAAGTACAGCTTAAAATTAAGAGAACCAGTTAACATAACTTGGCGACTTTTTTTTAAATAAACATCAACTCTCGCAATGTTTTAATGTAAATTTGTCTACTTCAGTGTATGCACCTTTTGTTGCTCTTCAGATGCATGGAAAATAATCTAACTCCTGCCAGGTGTTTAAGAGCATCAGCTTCATTATTAGACCTACACCTTCAATTTTTTTATTTTAAATTGTCCAAATCTCAAACTTTCTTTTGTTACAACTTTTAATGAAATTTCAAGCAAAAAAGTTAGAGGAGTGATATCTGAGAGATCTAGCTGGCCATGCAGTCCGTACTTCATCAGATCTTACATCTGGTGAAGTGTTGTTCAGGAACATGGTAACATCTCAATATAATTGTGGTGGAGCACCATTTTGTTGGAAATGAATCCAGCAGGATCTGAGGAACCGGAAAATTCTGAAACAGGTCGACGTAAATCTGCCCTGTCACAGTGGGCTCCATGAAAATAATCAGTCTGATTACACTATTTTTGTTTCATCATAACTAGACATTGACTATGGGTGTGTCCCTTTCATTTTTGATTACTGCATGGAGTTTTAAGTACATTAAATTTGACAGAGTGTCTTTAACTATCCTGCACATATGAAAAGTTGTCTCACCACTAAATAAGATATCTAACTATAAATAAGAGTTGTAACTTGTATTCTTGCAAACTGAGTGCTTATGGTAATGTTGTGAACAGTAGAAAGAGATATTTGCAGTCCATAACTAGGTCGCCTAATAAAGTTAATGGGACGGGCAGTGAATGCGTCGCTTACTTGATCCATAGCCTCATCACAACTGTAACCTTTGATGATTTCTGTTTCTTAAAGTCATACCTTTGAGGACGTTAAACTTTGAAGTAAAAAAATTGATATTCCATTCAGTTTGTACAAGCTGTTAAACATATGTACATGATTGAAACTCCATTAACTAAAGCATGCACTGAATGGTTTTTGTGGGATCCACTTCTTGATGGACTACAATCGCATTGGAGTCAGCTTGTCTGCACATCATACGCATATTCTACTGACTATTGAAAGTACCCTGAACAATTCTTGGAGATTTATGCTATCATTTGAGACTACTAAGAAGTTAGGACTGATTTCCTAAATATAGGCCATTTGTTTTGGATACCTTTAGCCCAGACAATCTGTAAAGTTTCAGCTATGTGTATAGATATGCAATAGGATAAGTAAAGTTTGTTATTACATTAAACTTTACTTGTGAATCATTAAATAATATTCCAAACGACGTTTATTTTGAATGTATGTTTAAAATACTCAGTTTTTTATCCATATTTTGCGACTTTTTACAAAATAGAATAATGTTATTGTAATGGAAATAATTTTATATTAATTCATAATTATTTTTTAATTGTTGGTTTAATTTTACAGGTTATTATTGATAAATTAACCATCAAAGGAAGTACCAAGAATTGTCTTACTTGTAAGAGTAATTCTAACTTTTGTCAAAAGTCTGTTATTCCAGACAATAATTTAAAAACACAACTTATTAAGCATAACGAAGAGAAGAATTATGTTTGTACCATTTGTCAGAAGACTTTTAATCAAAGTTCTGAATTAAAATCACATTTAAACGTTCATACGAAAGAGAAAATTTATTATGTTTGCAAAATCTGCCATAAGGTTTTTAACTGTAATTTTAATTTAAAGCAACATCTTAACATTCATACAAAAGAGAAGAATTATATTTGTAACTTTTGTCAAAAGTCATTTAATCAGAAAGGCAGTTTAAAATTACATCTTAATATTCATACAAAAGAGAAGAATTATGTTTGTACCTTTTGTCAAAAGTCATTTAATCGCAAAACCAGTTTAAAAATGCATCTTAATATTCATACAAAAGAGAAAAATTATATTTGTAACTTTTGTCAAAAGTCATTTAATCAGAAAGGCAGTTTAAAATTACATCTTAATATTCATACAAAAGAGAAGAATTATGTTTGTACCTTTTGTCAAAAGTCATTTAATCAGAAAGGCAGTTTAAAATTACATCTTAATATTCATACAAAAGAGCAGAATTATGTTTGTACCTTTTGTCAAAAGTCATTTAATCGCAAAAGCAGTTTAAAAAAACATCTTAATATTCATACAGAAGAGAAGAATTATATTTGTAACTTTTGTCAAAAGTCATTTTATCGCAAAGACAGTTTAAAAAACCATCTTAATATTCATACAAAAGAGAAGAATTATATTTGTAACTTTTGTCAAAAGTCATTTTATCGCAAAGACAGTTTAAAAAACCATCTTAATATTCATACAAAAGAGAAGAATTATTGTAACTTTTGTCAAAAGTCATTTAATCAGAAAGGCAGTTTAAAATTACATCTTAATATTCATACAAAAGATAAGAATTATATTTGTAACTTTTGTCAAAAGTCATTTAATCACAAAAGCAATTTAAAATTACATCTTAATATTCATACAAAAGATAAGAATTATATTTGTAACTTTTGTCAAAAGTCATTTAATCACAAAAGCAATTTAAAAAAACATCTTAATATTCATAACTAATTAGAAAAATTTCTGTTTGTAACCTTTGTCAAAAATCTTTCAATGAGTTATAGTTCAAAAAGATATCTTAGTATCCATATTAGAGAATTGTTATGACCTTTAAAAATCTTATAGTAAGAAAATATATTATGGGAAAAAATGAATATAATTTTTTCAAGTGTGCATAATTTAAAACAATTATAACAAATTTTATCCATGTAAAGATAAGGAAAACCAATCAGTCTTGGTATTGTTCAACATTGTGGTCATTGGTGTAAGAGATAATTATTGAAGAAATTATCTGAAGTCGAAACTTGGAACAGTTTTATGGTAGGTAAACAAAAAATTAACGTTTGGCTTAGTTATGGCTACAAAGTACATTTTTAATAATTTTATTACCACTGTAATAAATTTAATTTTATTACCACTGCCACTATTAGGTATTGCATCAGAGGATTAAGTAAAATGGCAGTTTTGTATACATGGTATTTGTGAAAAACATTCCTGACCGGGATTTGAATCCAAGACATCCAGAAGAAAAACTGAGTCATTACAATTGACTCCAAGGATGCAGATGACCTAAAAAGATTTTAGATTTATTTATTACTCTAGAGTATAATATGCATGTGATGATGAATATTTTAAGCCCAGAACCATGTATTATGTCAGTTGGATAACTTGGTTGGCGCTGAGAAATTCTACCATTTCAGAAAAAATATTTGTGAAGTTCACAAGTGAGCCTTCTTATACAAATCACACATTACATGTGTTTTTCTCAAATGCATTTTCACAAATAACGTTGATCTTGAATTCATTTAAAACCTCATTCTGATTTTGTATTAAAGTTTACTCGCATATTAAAAACAAATAGGAGGATTCCTGAACCTGTTGTCAGTATTGACCTCAAAAACTTAATTTTTAATTTTCTTATCAACATGTAAAAGAATGACTGCTTCTTTCATGTGTCAATTTCTTAAAAATGTTTTCTTATCTTATCTCCTGGTTGTGAGTTATTTTCCTCTTTTTGTTACACATTAACATGGTTAAAAGTGCTCATAACCTTGAATATAAACAGAAACTAACATTTTGAAATACATGTCTCAAATCGTTGTTAATATTCCTATTACATTCTCAAATATATTCTATTCACAATAGAAAATAGTTTTGGAAAGTAATAGAGGGAGAGACTTGAGATGCCAGGTCTCTTACCACACTTTGAAATTCGAACTACTTCTGTATCACTTTAACTCTTTACTGCTATTATTACATTAATGCTATCATCGGTTCACGGCTGACCAAAACATACAAAGGTGGCTTTTTTGTGGTTTTATATAAAATTTAATGAGATTTCCTGATTGTAGCATGTAAAACATCATATTACTTAATATACATTATTTCAAATATCTATCATTGCATTTAAGAAATAAAATATTCAACATAATGTTTAGAATATATATAAATTAATAAAACTAATTTGATCTAAATATGTGATATATGTATGAAAATTGCAAATGTGTTTTTTTGATAAAAAGATTAACATTTTTAATGATTTTTTTTTCTAATTACCGACTACTAATGAAAATTTTTACACGTATTATAAAATAAACGAATTAATTAAAAATTTAAATAATCGAAAAATCTTCTATGTATTATGAAATTTGAAAATGTCTGATTCTTGAACGAAACATATTTGTAACAATAAATAGTGATATTTCAAACCTAATTGGAGACAAATATGTATTGAAAAATTTTAAATGAAGAAAAAAATTGCAAGATTTTATTCAAGATCTTCATTTTTGCAACCATTTCTTATGAAGTTATTTGTACTTGCATACATGGTCTCACACTCACTACAGACGTTGAGATGTTTGTTGTCATTGATTGATGGGCACATATGACATCGCCTTTGTTTTTTCTGTAGCAATTCAGGTTCGATTTTTCCTTTTTTAATTTTTAATACATTTCTAATAATAAAGTCAGCGATGTTGGAAGTCCATATTCTTCAAGTCGACGTCTTATATGAGTTAAGGCAAGTGATTTTCTTAAATATATGTCCATATTTTCAGGGCTTATTTTTCATGAACATTCGTAAGGTGCATAGATCCTGAAAACTGACAAGCTTCTTGTCTACAATTAGATACTTGGACGCAGAATAATTGGACTGGCAATTGAGAGGAACATTTTAAATAATTTGAAAATATGAGCAGTTTTGTCACAATCTTGTATACTGGAGTGTACTTTAGTGCCGTTAAAACTAACAGAAATAAAAACCGCTGAAGGGACATGGTTTCCCGGAATATAACACTTCCAGTTCCATCACTTTCTTTAGATTCCTCACATCTTCTTTACTAGAATTAAATATACCAAATAAATACAGTAGTCCATTAAAGCTTTTAATTCAATATTATCAGTGCGATTAACAAAGGAAGTTGCGGAGCAGTAGTTTTAGTGATAATTTAATAATTTTATGTTCTAATGTAATGTATAACATTTCATCAGTAAACAGTAATTCCCAATAATAAATTGAATTAATAGAGTTTCAAGTTTTTACCAGTTTCTTTTATTTGAGAAAGATGAGTCCTAATAACATTAGATCAGTACTCCATTTATAACAATTTTTTTCATAAACAGACTTTCGTCTAATTTCCTATTCAACAATTCATCGGATACACTCATCGCTTTTTAATTTCACATACATTGTCAGGACTTTCTATGTCACATTCACTATCGCTATCATATTCACTAAATATAGATTCACTGTCCTACAGATCATCAGTTCATTAAGATATCTTCAATTTCATTTTCATTCAAGCTTTTACTACATTCACAAGAGGTATTTATACTCAGTAAACTCATAATTTGTTAAAAATGTAAAAAATACAATGACGATTTTTATTACCAAAAAAAAAGTAACATTGCTACTATCATCGGATTGATTGTGAACACTCGTAAAAGGTAAACCAATAAGTTTCATTGTACATGGCACTATAGCTGACCTTGAAACACCCTTGAATACAGTGGACAATGAAAATCTGGGAAGTAGCAACCGTCATGTCAACATAGCCAACAAAAATATACCTCTCAGGTCAGAAATGACCAGACGACAACAATTAAGAGTTAAATTTGTATAACTTTGCAATTATTTTGAATTTATGCTTGTAAATTTACCAAAATATTTTTCAAAATTATAATATCAGAAAATATAAAAAAAATTACATTTTTTTTTAACACCTAAAAAAATTAAGAATCTTTAAGATTAGATCATACTTTGTTGCTACTGGTATATTCCGATACATCTATTTCGGAAATATATTTCAGCAACTACATTTAGCATTTCTATTTGAATCTTGCCCCATCTTTTGTAAAGACAAAAAAATCTCTTCTTTACTATTTATTTTTTCTACACAGAATCTTCCCTTTCTAACCCACCCTGATATATTTCCCAATTTGTTTATTGATGTGCTCTTCTCTTCTTTGTATTCTGTACAAGTTTTATAACATTTTAAAGGTTACTGAAAGGAGAGACATTCCACTGTAAATTTTGTGTCAAGGATGAATTGGGGGAGAGTGGCCATTCTGGCAGGATTTTTTTTGTCTTCCAAATATTGTCTGTAATAGATCATTGATTAATTAGCTAATAATCATAATTTAAAAAATTACACAGTTATTGGGTCCTCACCCGGATGCTTTATTAATTTTTAGAGATCTGTTTATTCTTTATTTCTTGTTTATTCAGGGGACTTGAGTTTTCTAGTTTAGTTACTGGTTACAAATAGTTGAGCTTTTTTCTGGATTTTTTAGCAGATTCAACAGTTTTTCAAAATTATTGGCTAAAATTTTACTATCGCAAAATAATATTTTTTATTAAATTTTATATGTATTCAATTTTTTATAAAATAAATTTCTTTATGAAATAGAGTATTTTATTGTAATAAAAAAATTAGTTTATTATATTTCAGTTTTAGAAATGTTTATATTATATAAATTGCGATTATTATGTGATGTTAAGAAATAATATTTTGTTCATAAATTAAAAGATTTCAGAATTATATAGTCTGATTTTACAATATGTATGTGAAATGAAAACTTAATCTTCCACTTAAATATTTAAGTGGATTAAACTATATTTATATACTCTTATTATTTAAAAATTATGTTTTTGATTAATTTTCATATGTACATTCAAAGTTATTTATTTTTTTTAATCAAATAAAGTTCTACAAAAAACAGATTGCTTTTTTATTTAAAATGTACATGATTCCTTTTTGTACATGTTGTTACAGAACAGTTGGTTGTATTATACTATGACCAAATGCATTTATCCTGTACCAGTTAGATAATTAAAACTAAATTAAAGCTGCCCTCTTTGCCTGATCTACATTGTGAATCTGCATAGTCTTAACTTTTCCGTTTAAATTTTTTAGTGTCCCAGCCATGGGGGTTTAAATGCGGTGGCCTCACATCTAAAAGTAGATTATTTTGAGGTTGTTTCATTTATAAAAATCTCATTTTTCTACATGTAATGGTATGTCATTGTTATAATCTTAGTCACATATGGACAATGTTAAAGATAATTTTTTGCAGCATTTTTTTTTGGTTTAAACTCATTCTCTCCAGTCTATTTCTTTCCAGACCATCTTCTTTTTCTATTTTCCATCTCGTGATTGAAAATTAACTTTCTAAACAGATCTTATTTTAAAAAAGTTTCAACAATACCTACGTCTTGGAGAACCGTTTTAATCGGTTCAGTCTAATTAATTTATTTTGTTTTTCTGTCTGCAGAAATCTATTCTTTTTTTTCAGTATTCTATTATTACTTTTTAAAAAGATGAGACAAGAGAAACACATCTTTCTTTTTTCAGTGCCTAATAAAACGTTTTGTATTTTAATAGAATAATAATGAAATTACAATTGCTGGGAAATTATTAATGTTCAGTAATGAAACAAATTCATAAAATAGTAAAATATTAGCAGTTAATATAATGTACAATCAAAGATATCAAAAAAAGTGAGAATAGACTTTTTTCAAAAATGGATGTTACATAACTTTTTTCAGCCAAAGTTGTACATCTCTCTCGTATTATATATATGGACAGATAGAATTTAGTAGTACATTGAAATATATTTGGATTAACAGTTTACTAAAAAGTAATTAATGTTGTCAACTGAATTGTTACCTGGCTGAGGTGGGACAGGTGAGCCTTGTTTGTTGTACCATCTAACAGATGATATCATCAAATTATTAATAAAATGAGGTATTTGAATATAAAATACAAACACAACGAACTAGTACAATACAATGACTAATATACTTGACCCAGCAGTTGGCAAGTAGAAAACTTTCAGCTCTTGTATTGTAATAAAATACCAATAAAGTATTTGGATTTTAAAATCTGTACAATTTAATACATCAACATTAAATATGAGAGTTAGAGTTTTGTGGTTTTTTTTACAAAACTGTTGATTTGTTAATTACATTTTTTTTCAGCAAAAGTGGCTGCTGTTATAGATCTTTCTCATATTATGATTCCAAATCTGTACACGTGAGTAATACACAGAAATACACTCAGTTGCTAATCGGTTCATTTTACAGTAGAATAATGAGATATTAACAGCTTTCTTGAAAACTATCAGTGTCCAATAATTGAAATATTAATTAAATAATACATTTATTCTTTCAAAGTGCTTGCACATATCATATCTGTCTACAATCATTTATTTTCTACATCTTCAATTTTGATATTTTTCTCTTTCATGTCTCTCTCTTAACTTTGTTTTCATTTTCTGTTTTTCAAAATAGTCCGCAAATTTGTTCATTGTTCTATTTTTATTCATACTTTTAATGTATCGATACAATTTATTGACTTGAAGAAAACTTTTGTCAATGTACCTCAAAAATTGCTATGGAACTCTTTAGAAGACCAACATATGAATTGTATTTAAGTTAGCATGCCAAAAGCTGTGTAAAGATAAGAGTCAAGTATTGAGATTTTGTTATTAGTAAAGGTGTGGGACAAAAATGCCTATTACTTCTAATTCGCTTTAAGACAAAACAAAATTTTATCAGTTATATAAACTTTGTTCTTACAAACTGATAAAAAATATGTGGTATGATGGTAGTCCAGATTGGTGGTGATGAGAATATTCACTTTTATTTGCGGATGACCAGGTGCATGGATTTATTGTTCTAAATTTGACCAACTTTTATTAAAACAGACTTTACTGTGATTGGTTTTCAGGATTAGATTTAATCTAAAACTTTCCATTTAATTTTATTAGGATTCTTATTCCTCTTCTGTTTTGTTGTAATAAAAAGTTAAAATTAATAATGAAGTATAATTAAATACAAAAAAACAGCCCACTTAAAATGGTACACGTTTATTTGTAAATAATTTAATTTAAATAGTATAAATTATTTATTTTAGCAACTAACTACTTAGCTTTAGTCAGATATGGATGTTGTAGCATATGAAAAATGCTAACCTAACCTGGATTTGAACTCAAAACCTTCTGGATGAAAGACAGACTTGTGTAATACCATGATTTCTAACTGAAACCTAATAAAAACATAGATATATTTTCGTTATTTCTAAATAACTCAAATCATTTTTAATTTAACTTATGTAATTTTGTCATTTTCCCCATTTTCATAAAACAACATTAATCGATTTATAAAAACACTTTTAATACTAGGTTATTACAAACTACACTTTTACTGCCAAATTATATAATTTTACTTAATGTAATATTAAAAATAAAAAAAATACATCAATTTTGGAAATTTATCCAAAAAGTGTATTTATTTACAGTTATAAAAAAAATGTTATACATAGTAATTAAAAAATATATATCAGTTATATTGTCTTAAATTATATTTTACATAAAAGTTCAGTTTTACAAATTTCCAAAGAAAATAATCAGGGTGATATCCAACCCCCCACCCCACCATAATTATTATGGTCCTACTATTCCTGTCTGTTTTCTTTTACTTAAATTACCTTAAACTTTTTTTAATTTGTAGTAATTTTTTCCTCTTCTTTTTTTTACACTTAACGAGCTTTCTTTAGCTTGTGGTTTTTTCCAAAGAGGTTTTACTTAAAAGTCCCTCCTTGTGTAGGTCCTCCTAGGTTCTTGTTTAAATCCTACTAGGATTTTTATAAAAGAACTCTTTGGTGTTGTCTTTTTTGTTTTTTAAAACTTAATGGATTGTTTTTGTTTTTTACTGTAAAATTTTTTCTCCTTGTGTTTAACGGTTTTATTATATAGATATTTTTTCTCTTGTACTAGTGATACAGTGAAGCTCACTAAATACACTTAGATGTGAACCTTTTTCCTTCTCCGTTTACCTTTTTTAATCTCTTTTCTTAATATAGTCAATAAAGTATTTTTCTTCTATCTAATCTCTCTTGATAAGTTGAGCTGTTGTTGTTTCTTTTATATTAAAAAATTGATTAGCTTAAATCTTTTTATGTAAGCTTTATGATGTAGCAAAACTTAAAGTAATATACTTCTACATGAAATGCTAATAAAATTAAATTTGAAATAAATTGATCGTTGTTCAGTTATTATTTAATCATTGTTAAATATAATTGACTTTTTTTTAGTTTTACTGGCAGTAACTGCTATGGTCATTAGCCCAATGGAAAATATAGTATATGAATAATTTCGTACCTGATTTCTTAATTTTTAGATGATTTAGTTAGATTTCATAATAAAGTTAGCGATTGTAAAGGGTACAATGATTCGATTTCTGGAAAATTTCTACATATTTTTGCGTTTCACATCCCCCCAGACACCAAAACCACCATCAGCTCAAAAATTTATATATATATATTTCACTTTCAAATTGTTACTTAAAAATAACTTGTCACAAAATCTCAGTTAAGTTCATTAACGTACAAAATCAGAAAAGGCGGGTGCATTTTCAAAATGTCACTATAACTTAATTATTAAGAAAAATATAGAATTCATTTAAAGTTGTTACTACTCTATCAATACGGGCCTAAAACTTATATAAGTAAAGTTTTTTGATATCGCCAACCATTGGCCCAGGGTGTGTAAAAATGTAGTTTTGAAGATAAAAAGTTATACCCTCACTAGGCACAGTCGGCAATCGACTGTCCCTAGGCACAGTAGGCAATCGGTTTAAATTAGTTGTTAGTGCTCTAAACATCACCTAAAACTTCTGTTCTTTTTGAATTTTTGATATGACCTACCCTTACGACAAGGGATGACCAAAATGCTCCTGAAGTTGTAAAAAGATGGGGCATGTTATATGCTAAACATGTGAAACTTTTTTCACATGCAACTATCGTCATGTTGAGTAAATTTGAAGTATTTCTTAACTTTAAGGTGGAAATCTTTTTTTAACACTGATGAAATCTACCTCTGCCTTCCAGCGTGCGGAAGGGATTTTTTTTTATTCAAATATTTATTTAATCCCTGGTTCAGATGTTTATTTAAACATTATAAATTGTCTAAAATTTTACATTATTCATACATGTGAGGTGTTTACATGTGCAGTATTCATTCAACCCAGATGTAAGGTTTTTTGAAAACATTTTTTTTTTTCAGATGGCTTAGGATTTTTTTAAAAGTATTCAAGTTGTTAGGTGGATTTCCCCCAATCAGCATATTACACAATCTCCTTCTGGACATGGTGCTTCACAAAATTGGTTAACAGATTTTGTTATTACTTGAACTTGTTTCTGGAGTGTAGGGCCATTGGTGATGTGTTTTATAGTTTGCTCCAGGTACAAAGCTGAACATACTAAAGCAGTAAAAAGCTTGCGAGAATCAATTTTGTTTTTGATCTGCAACTAAATTGGAAGACCAAAAGGTAGTGGAACATAGTTGCTGGCTTCCTTAGATTCTTAGCCCTGCTGAGGGTGTCTGATGCTATTATAGAATAGCAACCTGTGTAGCTAGGGGCCTGCCTGGGTGCTTACTACCTACCAAGGTAGGTGTTTTGGCATGACGTCCCAGTAAGCTTAGATATTTGCTGTTAGGATGAGAATGGATCTTTGGATAAATGTGTGATGAAGCTGCAATATGGGAGGGTGTAGGCATTTCTCTGCTTCTGAAAGCAGACCAGAGCAGAGAAAAATAGGGTAAGTTTTCATTAGAAGCTTATTAAATTTGTGAATCTGTTTCTTGATTTTTGAGTAAACAAGAAGACTTTGAGTAAATTGAATTGCAAGACAGAATTATTTTTGCGATCAACATTTTGTTTTATAACACAAAACGTAATTGGTGTGAGATTAGTACTTTTGGTGTCTAAAGACTCAACCAAGTAATGATCTGAGTGCACATTCTAATTGAAGTTAGATAAGGGAAGAATTTTTGTGTGAAACCTTCAGTGTTAGAGGAAGGCATGGGGATCACACTTCTGCAAATCGATTTATTTGTTTGAGAGTTTTAAGTTATGGTAGGTGGATCATGGTTGGAAGAAAGCAATGGTAAGTTGTGTAAATACAATGATGGAAGTGTCTGCAGAGGCATTTGCATTGTTGGCTTCCTGACAGAGGCCAGACTGATGACTGTGAAGTGTTAGCTGTTTAAGAGGGTCTAAAAGATGACCTCTGGTGAAATGGTAAAACCCATAAAGACTAGGAACGGAGGGGGATATGTGGGGAGGGACTGGGATTATCACAAGGCGGAGGGGGTCTTCCCCTATGGGGGTCAGGATGTGGTAAAGAGCTTGAGCTGTACTGCAAACCGCCTAAAAAAATAAATAAATGTCACAAATGACTGACAAAGTACACTGCACAACATTGAAATAAATATAGTAAACAGAGAACTAACACTTCTGTTAGCCATTAAGTTAAAATAAAAGTAATCAAGTACGTTTAATTTGGTTTAATAATTAATTTTATTTCATTTCTAATTTTTACATTTTTCATATGTAAAAAAAAAACTAGTAAAATAACTTTGGTGTATAAATAATAGAAACACTTTTTTTGGAAATACAGTACTATGCTGTACATTTCTATAAATGTAAATAATATTCTATCAGGGCCAGGTCATCTGCAAAACCTACAGCCGTAACCCCTTCCGGATACCCGATTCTCAACACAACATCATATGCGATGTTCCATAGCAGAAGACCGAGAACCGAGCCCTGTGCGACACATCACCCTCCAACTCATGGGTAATTTGCATTACTTCAGAGTTGGCGGCTACATACTTACGGGACAGGTACAGATTTATGATCGGCTGGAGTACGCACTTGCACCACGTCTCCCCACTTCATCATGAGTCACTCGCCAGCGCAGGCTATAGCAAGCGTTTTCAACAACCGGAATCAAACTGATACGCCAGGATCCAGCAGCAGCCTCATCGACCAGCTTCATTACTCGGTTGAGAGAATCCACTGTGAACCTACCTTTGCGAAAACCATACTACCTACCCTAGCATGCAACTCGGTCGTCAATCTACCCACAAGAAGGCGCTCGAATAGCTTATCAAGTGTACTCGGTAGGCACAAAGGACGGTAGCCAGTGACATTATCTTCCTGATTCCTACCCTTTTCCAATAGCACCAACCAAGCATCTGGCACAAAGTCATGTGTAAGCAGTAGTTAGCAGCATCTTGTAGCTTTTGCGGGACTACATTGACCAGGTCCTAGATTGCATCACTCGGCGCTTCTAGATGGACTAAATGGTGATGCCTTCTAGTCCAGGCTTCTTCCTGTGCCTAACCCGCATGGCGGCAGCTGTTACTTCATCCTGGTTAAAGAGAGCCACTGAACCTTCCAGAGCGATTTCCTGCCAAGGCACTCAATAGCCTTTGGGAATAGTTTTTCCAAACAATCCACCAGACTCTTGGCAGAACGAGGAGGTAACGACCAAACCTCTTCATTACTATCTTGTAGCTGCTCCCCCACATGTCAACATCAACCTCACAGAGCTGGTCAGCCCACATAGCTCTCTTAGCCCGATTAATATCTGCCCTACACAGACGCCTGGCTTCATTACATATCCCTCTAGCATGAAAGATGCCTGGGTGGACACAACCCCTTAACAACCTCTGCAGTCGCCTTGTGCTCTGAGGCACTCACTATGTAGCTTCGCACCTCCTGCACTATTTAAGTTACCTCCTCTGGCATAGTAGCATTTCTTAGCCCGTCATATGAAAAATAACTGGGATTTGAATTCAGAACCTTCCATATGGAAAGGAGAGATTTTTTCTTACCGTTCTTTCTCAAATTGATGACTGAACTAAAAGAAAAGAATCAGAGTAAGAGAAAAAACGTTCAGTTAACACATGAAACAGAGAATATTATTTTTCTTAATTTTAAAACAATGACTTTATTAAAGGATTCTATTATAAATATTTTATTAAAAATTAAACCAAAGATGAAAAAATGAAATCATTAAACTTCCCAAGAAATTTTTTTTATATTTAATAATTATATTATTGTAACCTCAAACAGTCTGACATTAATTAACTCTTGGAATACTTTGTTTTTATCAAACAAACTCATCAGCGGTTTTGGTAAAACTTAATTTACGGTTAAATATGTATTAACAACATGAATAATGTACATAAAAAACCCGTTACCCATTATTTAAAGTAAACACATATATATATTGTTATAGTTAGTGTTAATTTTTATAAATATTAGTGTAGCTGACATGTAAATGTTAGTAGTTTTTTTTATACAAGAAAAAATGTACAATTTCATTATAGACATATTTGCTGACTGGAATCAAAACAGAGTGACATGACAAACAAAGTTTTATTTCTAAAAAACCAAGTAGGATTCTTTAAAAATAATGTTTTATTTGTTTGTAATGACACACCACCACTGGTTAAATAATGAATAGGCAAATATGATGATATGGAATATCAAATGTTTGGTTTCTTTCTGGATGACCTTGTAATTGTAATAACTACATGCTCAGCGGGCATCAAGTTAAAACCCATGAAATATGGAGAAGACAGATTCAAAGATAAAGGTACAAAATGATGGTGTAATGAATGACTAAAAGAAACCAGAAAAGATAAACAAAATCTATGTAAAAGGGTTCTTCAAAGTCCCTAGTTCAAAGATTATTATTTACAAATCCATCCCTAATCCAATCAGGACTTAAATGGCAGCCGATTACTGGGAATATTAATAAAATCCAATGTAATTATTTACGTTTTAAATTTTCCCAGCTCAGAGATTTAGCTTGGTCGATTACAAATAACAATGTACGTAACTCTCCTCATACTTAGAGTAACAGAAGAAATCTCAATTTTTTTATCAAAACCCAACAATCATCCAAATGTTCCGACAATTAACCTTTTAAACCATTTTTGCCACTTACATTCTACCGACCTTTTTCAAAATTCAAGATTTTTAAGAATAAATCCTTGTAAGAGAAGAATGAAATAAATATTTTTAACATTTGCTGTTGAGCTTCTCTCCTTCAAGACATTTACAAACATTCATTCACCTCATTTATACATTATCATGAACAAACAAATTATAGATATCTACTTGCATTAAAAAAGTTTATATCAGTTGATATTTATTTTGAACATATTCTAAAATATGTTTATACCGATTTAAAAAATAAACCGCTTAATAATGTCATCTGACACCAGTGTGAAACAGCTGCAAGGTAAACTATTTCCTTACTCAGTTCCTGTTCGGTCATTCTGCTTCAGGTTGTATCTGCTCACAAGGGCAGCAAGTAAGATTTGTGTTTCTATTGTGACACCCTTGATGATGTTGAGCACGTGATCTTAGTGTGTGTCAAGTGGATGAATCCAAGTTCAAATCCTAGGAAAGGCAGTTACTTTTATATGAATTTGAACAATAGATCATGGATACCAGTGTTGTTTGGTAGTTGGGTTTCAATTAACCACACATTTCAGAAACTGTCTACCTGAGACTGTACAAGACTACATTTCATTTACATTCATATACATACTCTGAAGTAATACCTTACGATGGTTCCGGAGGATAAAATGAAAAAGAGTAAGGAGAGGCCTGACGGGGATGTATGAGTTCTATCGGTACCCGTGGGTTCCACTGTGTTCCTTGCCGACCACTTTCTGACAGGTCCGGTCTTCAAGAGTTATTTGTGGGAGAGGGAGTTTAGATGATAAGAGCCTACACAAAAAAAAAAACGACAACTAAATTCTTATAATATGTCTGAAGTACGTTTTTTTATAGAAAAAAAAGATAATAAGTTTGGTTCGGTTTTGTTACGGAACTATGAGTTTTTAAATTAATATCATCTTCGACAGTCATGGAAAAAAAGCTATAATACAAATAATTAATAACATGTTCAACTACTACATTTTTGGATTACTTTTATATATAACGAAAACATTATTATTATCTTTTCATCTGAGAGATATTTCACATCCGGAACTCCAGTACGAGAGGCCATTGAGGCCTCTTTAGTGATGTGGTACATTTAACACAGTCTGTACAATCCTACACTTCTCCAGAATTACCGATCTTTTGAAATTTTAAGTTTAGGATCCAGGGAATGACTTTACTGAGTTCAGTCTGTAAATTTCCTTATACCCTATTGCCAGAGGGTTGTACTTCGTTATTTTATCTGCTCAGCCTTGTTAATATTGTGATCAGATAAATGAGTGACATCAATGAGAAGAGCAGCCTTTTCTTTAATGTTGTTGAGATCCATGTCTGGCCTCTTCGAAGCAATAATTTTATCAGTATTTACCGAGAGATCTAACACAGTCTATAGTGCTCATTTTCCAGCAAAGACCTTATATTCATAAAAAGGACACTGCTCCCTGTAATCTACGAGTCTAATTTCAACGCCAACGCCTGATGAACAGTGTTTAATGTAAGATCGTGGTGATGCAGATTTCCTTGTCAGCCAGACTGACGCACTCAGTTATCAAATGATCAATTGTCTCCGATAATTGGTGACACATCCGGTATTCATCACTGATGTCCTGATTTTCTATGAACTTCTTGTAATTGTTCGTCGCAACGACCTTATCCTGGATTGAATGTACAAAACCTTTAGTTTCTCTAAATAGAAATCCGTCCCTCAGACAACGCGTAAATGCGTCAGCATTTTATCAGCATTTTCGAGGGAAAGGACAAATCTACCGTGGAGTGCTTTAGATTTCCATGCGTGGATCCTATCCCTAGTTGTAATGATACTGGAGTAGAAATTGTCACCATTCAGATTTAGAGGGGAGTAACCCTTGTCAGATGCAACTACAGCCTTGTACAATGATGATGTTTCAGATCTGGAGAGAAAATGTCACTTCATTGAAGCAATGTGTCTGTTACAAAGTGATTTTAGGTCGAGGCGGCCTCTATCATCTTCTTTAAGAGATATACAGACATTTCACTTCGGATTTTGGGTGATGCATTCTGTATTTTGTCATCGTTGTGCGTACAAATATGTTTAGGTTTTCAAGATGTCTGGGATTAATAAACAACTCCAAACAAGTATATGAAAACTTTATTATTATTATTAAATGCCGGCTTAATATATTTTTTTTTTAATAAATTACAATCGGTTCTAAGAATTTTATGAAAATTTCTTTACATTTTTTATTTTTACATTAAACCACTTAACATTTCCGTGAATGAGAAATTATTTAATAAGTATAATGTGCAATATTATACGTATGTATATATATATTTTTTTCCAAGATTATATCGAGATTTCGTAGGTATTAAAATATACATTTGCATGTGTTGGCACAACTGATAAAATTGTGGGAAAGCTTTGTTAGGAAGATATGTAGTAGATGCTCTAATTTTATTATTGTGTACTTGTTGGTGTTTACTTTGTTTATCTGACTGAGTAAGTAATGTTATGCTATTCTAATATAAATCAGTAGAATTTAAGTTTGAGTTTTTTTATATTGATAATTGGTAGCGTGAACTTTAAACAGTCATGCAAATTCATTTTAGTTCGTTATAAAATCGTTTTCCTCAAAAGGAAAGTTCAGCAACTTGTATAATCACATTTAAAGTGTGAGACTGTAAATTTCATTTACCCCATGAAAACACAAACTGAACTTCAATTTCACAGTCCTTCAGAAATGATTACACATATATCATATTTTAATGCCCCAATCTTTAATGCTGTTCTTGTTACAAACCAGTTTTATCCGAGACGCCACTAGCCTTCTCAGTAGAATAGGGAAATAACCATTACAGTTAAGTTTATCTATTGTGCCAACTTCCTCGAACTTGGCAGGATGAGTTGCCAGATTTGTTTTACTCCCAACCTTACTTCTAAGGCAATGATCCAACTAGCTACCGTTAAGAAATTTCTGTCTAAAGGAAGAATAGATTTTTAGTACATAATTATTAATAGTACTTGAACATTAATTCTTCCTATTGTTTATTAACTTTTAATTTTTATTAGGTAACTTGTAGTTAGAAGTGATTATACATTGATTGAATAAATCCATGATCACTAAATGTGAGTGCTACCATATCCTTATTGATGCTAGGAGACTCTAGGGGTTGGTCACCTCACTTTAATTAAAGTAATTATAATGTATTATTAAATTTAAAATTTACTATAAAATATATATATATACACACACACATATAATTTGAAATGTATGGCATGATGTAGAACAAAGATGTGTGTAAACAAAGATTTACAAACCAATATTATGAACCTATTTTACGGACATATAATAAAAAGAACTTCAGTGAACCTGTGCTTATTGACATTTATATATTTAAACCAGCTTGCATTGTTTTTTGAATTCTGCTTTATCATTAATGCTAAGTTAGTATTTTTCCCTTTTTTTGGTAACCTTTATTATTGTGGGCATGTTGAAAAAAAATAAGTATTCTAAAATGGGGCGTACAAATTAGAAAAAGTTTTTAGATAACAAGAGTGTGGGCTGGTGTTTCAGCTTATAATGGGATTTATTAATATCTTTTTAGTGGGGGGTTCCTCCATTAAATCCAAAATGGCAGCTTCCAACTCGTGATGTTTTGTAGTTAAACTGTAATTAAAAATATTTATTAAATAAGTAACTTATTTGTATATTTTTAGTCACAGCAGCCAAGTGTTATAGTGAGTGTTCAAATCTTATAACTGGGAGATCTTTATTTCTAGTTCTTAAATAAGAAATAGCAAGGTGATCTCTGAACAGGATGCAGATAAATAATTTTTGTTTTAATTTAATATATTTAAAAATTCATCTTCAGAGTAATTATTTATTATTGCCAACATAAATGAATCAATATCAAATATAACCTCATTCAAGCTACTATAAAATATAAAGAACTATCGTTAGGTAATTATAAGAAAGCTGTTTATGAGAGGTGTTTGGAAGAATCTATTTAGTAATGTTAATTGTGTTGGGATCCATACCAAATTCTTGTAGCATATTAAATAAGGAAGTGCTATTGTTTGAGTTGTTTGCCTTTTTGTAATCTACGAAGACAGTTGCTTAGTTTTTATGCCTTGTCATTTTTCTCCTTATTATTGTTTTAAGGTTTGAGATTTGTTCTGCACATGATCTTACTTTTTTGAATCCTTCTCTGTATTCTCCTAGTTGTTAAGTATTTGATTAATTCAGCAATATTTTGAAAGGATTTTGTTTGTCAGAGGTAAGAGGGAAATACATTTGTCTTTATTTAGTTGTGTTTCATCTGCTTATTTGTATAGTCGATGTATTAATGCACTTTTTCAATCTTGAGGGATTTTTTCAGTTTTCCATATCTCTTAAACCAAGTTCTCACGTTTTTCTTGGTTGTTTTCATGATTGTTTCTGTAATTTGCTGCAGTAAAATTATCCCTTGCTACCTTGTTAATTAATTTCTAGCTGATTTTGTCTTGTTTTGATTTAATTATTTTGTTTGGATTTAATTATTTTGTTTGGATTTTTCAGTTCAAGTTGCTAGATTTTGGAATTGAAATCTTACCTTGGCTTCGTTGTAGTTTAATAATCTTTCAAAGTGCTTGCTGGAATTTTGCAATTGTCTTTGCTGTTGTGGCCTAATTTTCTATTTTTACCCTAAAACAAAGACTGTAGAATTCCTATTTGGTAAGTATGTTAAATTTTAAATTGTATTTATTTATTTAATTGATATAGACAGGCATGAAACCCATGAATACAAATTCATATTAAAAAAACCAACATAATTACATAAAAAAATTATCATTCATAAGTTAGCATAGCTCTTGATAAGGTTAAGGTATTAAGTGTCCTTTACATAGTATAGGTGGCATAGTATAACCCACCGGGTTGGTTTACTAGTGAACGCGTCTTCCCAAATCAGCTGATTTGGAAGTCGAGAGTTCCAGCGTTAAGTCCTAGTATAATAATAAGTAATAAGTCCTAGTAAAGCCAGCTATTTTTACACGGACTTGAATACTAGATCATGGATACCTGTGTTCTTTGGTGGTTGGGTTTCAATTAACCACACATATCCGGTATGGTCGAACTGAGAATGTACAAGACTACACTTCATTTACACTCATACATATCATCCTCATTCATCAACCTAAGAATTATCTAAACGGTAGTTACCGGAGCCTAAACAGGAAAAAGAAAAGGTGGGATACTAATAGATAATCTATGTGAATTGATTGAACCATGAAACTTTTGAAAATTATATTGTTTAGTGTGGTTAAGCAACAGCTGTGATATCTCTTCTAATAATTCTCTTGAAATAATGAACCTGCAGATCATCATTTTCAAGGCTAATATCTACCACTTCTATCTACCATTGATAGTCATACACACAAGCAATAGAGTCTTTTTCCCTAAGTGAAATTGGTGGAATACTTGACACCAGATGTAATTCTTAGTCCTTGGAGTCTGAAGTAAAGTAACATCTTACAATGCCTTCTGACACAAGAACATATTTATGGTAGTTTCTAATGCCATAATTTTTATGGAAGTGATACATCCAAAATGCTACAACCAGCATCCAATTGTTCAATTTTGTGATGTGGGGCAATATATTGCTCTTGGTTTTTACATTCGTGTAGATCTTTGTTCTGCTGAGAAAAAATACTTTTGAAACAGTTAACAGAAAAAGACTTTCCAGGTACTAAATTTAAATTTGGAAAAATGTGTTCTTTTAGAGCTTGCTCTAATGTTATTTGTCAATGTTTTCTTAACTGGTTTTAATAGGGGACTTTAATGCCCAACTTGGTAAAGAACGAAGATATCGTGATATTATCGGAAAATGGCCTGCCCAAAAGAAAACTAACAAGAACGGCCAAAGACTTGTCGAATTTTGCAGAAACCATAATATGATCTCAAAATCCACCTATTTTATGAGAAAACCAAACAAATTGAAGACTTGGAAACACCCAGATTGGAAAAAAGGAGAATGGCAACTGGATCATGTTTGCATGGACCGGAATTATCACAAGGAGATTTATAATGTAAAAGTCTTGAGAGGAATAGATACTGGATCGGACCATTACTTAATTAAAGTTAAAATAAAATTCACCCCGCATAAAAAGAAAAAATCCCAACCTAAAAACAAAAGAGCTTATGATCCACATAAATTAATAAACAATGCCATCTTTGAAGAAACAACAAAAAAAATCAAATTAACTAATAATTTAAAAGAACTGACATCCCAACTGAAAGAAATAGCTGAAGAACTAGCCCCTATAAACCCAAGAAAAAAACACCAATGGTGGAATGAAGAATGTGACAAAGCAGTCAAAGACCGACACCGGGCTTGGATCAACCACCAAACCCAGAAAACTGAAGAATCTAACCATGAATTCACCAAACAAAGGAAAATAACTCAGAAAATTATAAGAGGAACCAAACGACAAGCCCAAAAAAACTTGAATAAGCAAATAGAAGAAAGTTCCAAGAAAACTAATTTCCGAGACTATTATAAAATTTTTGGTCAGGCTCTTCAAAGATATGAACCACCCACCCTTATGCTGAGAGGAAAAAAAGGAAATATGGCCCACACCAATAAAGAAAATGCTGAAATTTTGGCAGAAACCTTCAATAGACTCCTCAACTGTGACGACCCCCAGAACTTTTTGAGATTGACACTGAAACTCCAGTTAAAACTTCACTGGTAAATATCAACCCGCCAACAATTCAAGAAGTTCTCGCAGCCTTAAATGAAATAAAAAACTACAAAGCAAGCGGAGAAGACCAGCTTTTCGCAGAACTCTGGAAACACTCATCAGTTTATTCAGTCAAAACTTCCCTACATCTATGCCTCATGAAAATATGGAACGAAGAAAAACTTCCAGAACACTGGACCACAGCCCTCATCCATCCATTACATAAAAAAGGGGATAAAACTAATCCGGAAAACTACAGAGGCATATCTCTCCTGGATTGCACATACAAAATCCTGTCGAGAATCATATACAACCGATGCAAAGACCAACTTGAACTGGAACTTGGGGAATACCAAGGGGGATTTAGGCCATGGAGAGGTTGCCCGGAACAAATAATATCCCTAAAACTTATGATGGACTTTTATAAAAGATGGAAAAAACAACTAATAATCACCTTCGTCGACTTTAAAAGTGCCTATGATTGTATACACCGACCATCCATGCTGAATATTCTGAGAAACCTGGGCCTTCACCCTAAACTCGTAAACATGATAAAATTAACTTTAACCGATACCCAGTCCAGAGTGAAATTCAGAGGTGAACTCTCTCAACCCTTCTACATAAAAACTGGATTGAGGCAAGGAGACGCCCTCTCACCACTCCTTTTTAACTGCGCCCTCGAATTTGTCATGAAAAAATGGTATGAAATAAATCCCAAAAATATAAAAATGGGTACTAAGAAAAACTCCATCACACTAAATTGCCTAGGATTTGCAGATGACCTCGCCCTTTTAGCAAATAATATTCAAGAAGCCAAAACACAAATCATGAGCCTTCAAAACCTAGCACAAAAGATAGGGCTTCATATCTCTTTCGAAAAAACTGAACTAATGGCCATAGATCCTCTGGTAATAGAGCACATTACGGCAAACAATCAGAAAATTAAAATAGTAAAACAATTTAAATATCTAGGGGAAATAATAACTTATAATTTAAATGAAAAAGTGACATGGCAAAACAGGACAAATAAAATGATTAAATCCCAAAAATTAACTTGGTCAACATATAACAAAAAATGCCTTTCTGCTAAAACAAAACTTAAACATTATAAAACTGTAGTACAGCCAGAAGTCACCTACGGAAGCGAGACCCTTTTCAAAATCACTCAGAAAAACCGAATTGAAAAAATTCTGAAAATAGAGAGGAGAATTGTCAGAACGTGTATCAATAAAAAACACCAAAAAGAAGGCCAATGGTGGATTGTGCCAAATGAGGTGGTGTATCGAGAAATAGAGCCTGTTACTGATACTATGCGGAAAAAAAGAATCTCTTTCTTCGGTCATCTCATAAGGACACCGCAAACAAGACTGTCAAGAAATATCATTGAAAAGCTCTGGTTCCAAAAGCTAGAAGTAGGATGGATCAAAGAAATTAGAGAAGATATGAAAGAATTGGGAATTTCCCTGACTGACCTACAGAATAAAACTGGAAAAATTACAAAGCTAAACGATAAGAGCATTAGATTTAAACAAAAGACAGACAATTTTGTTATGAATTAATCCCAGAATCAAATGATAAAAAAAAGGTAAATAAGCCAGCTATGGACCTGGATGGCAATGTTTATGTAGGTGTTTCCCATTCATAATTTTTTTGTGATGATATAAATGTGCCTGCTAGATATATGTTGTGTGATAAATTTACTAGTATTTTTTTCTAATTATAATGTTTTTAATTTAATTTCAGATTAATGAATTTGTTCATAAAAGAACCGTCACCAGAAGATTAATCTCGAATAAAATTTGTAGTCCTAAAGCATTTGAATGGTTATGTGAAATGAGATTTTACTTCGATCCAAAACAAAGTGAAGTACTGCAACAACTAACAATACATATGGCGAATGCAAAATTTTTATATGGATTTGAATATCTTGGTGTACAAGATAGACTTGTACAAACACCTTTAACTGATAGATGTTATCTAACCATGACTCAAGCTTTAGAAGCAAGATTGGGTGGCTCACCATTTGGTATGTTAATTATATATATATCATATATATCAATATATGTATATATCAGTATGTTAATGATATATATATATATATATATACACACTAGATGTATGAAATATAAATAACCAAAACACAGTAATTTAAATTAAACTTACCTTATTTAGTTGTCATTTTATTTGAAAATATGTTTTCTATTTTGAAATTTTGTATGATAATATATATATATATACTTTTTTAAGTTTATTAAATAAACTATCTAGTATAGAATACTGAGATAAGACAATTTTATATTTATATTATTTATTATTACATTTTTAATATAAAAAATGGTTATGAAGTAGTAAATAAATTAAGCATTTAAAATGTAAATAAAGACACTAGAATGGTTAGTTATGATATAATTAACATGTATCCTAGCATACTTATAGACCATACCATTAAAATAATAAAAAAATTAATTCAAAAATAACCAAGATCTAAATTTTATTAAAGGTATCATCACCATTATAAGAAATATATGTCAACAAAACTATTTTGAACTTAATATCAGATATCATATACAAAAAAATACCTTACCTGTGGAATTTCCACTATCACAATTGTGTCAAAAATATTTTTACAGGATTTTGAGAGTAAATTAATACATGGTATCACTTTACACATAAAGTCACGGTATGTTGATGTTATTCTGATTATATATAACGCGATAATAAACAGTGAACATCTAATAATATTAAACAAATTAAATTCGTTTAATGAAAATTTGAAATTTAAGAATTGTGAATTTCAATTCTCATTTGAAATAGATAATAATAGAATATTAAATTAATTAGATCTCAATATAGAAATAAACAAGGACAACCAAACTGAAACAAGAATATATAGGAAACCTACTTCTAATAATATAACAATTCATCAAAAATCAAATTATCCTTGCTCTCATAAAATTAACACTTATACAAATATGATTAATTAGGCAATCAAATACATACATAAAAGTTAAATAATGAAATAAACATCATAAAACAAGTGGTTGAAATGGATATGATATTATTTTAATTAATATCATATCCATATTATATATATATATATATATATATATATATATATATATATATATATAATATTTATAAAAAACAACTATCAAATCACAATAAAAAAAGAACTTCCTTAAAAACAATACTTAATAAAGACAAGAGAGTGAACAAATATATGTATTTATGCACTAATAATATCATTAAAACATTGCTAAAACTTAAAAAAATAAATATTTAAATCAGCATACAAACCTATTTGTATAGGTAAAAAAAATAGATTTCCTGATAATTATAGAAATTACAAAAAAATAAATTAGGTTAATTTATTTATTATGGCAGACCATCCAATAAGCAGTAAACATTCTATTTCTGATATTAGCATACATTTAGAAATGATTGAAATAAATAAAGATGACATAAAATTAAATATATTAGAAAAATATATTTATAAATACAAACAAAATTTCAATTTGATGAACAGACAGTGTTTGAGCGGACAGTGTTATAAAAACTGCAATAGATAGCAGCACTCAAATAATAAATTAATACACAATTTTCATTATTTTAAATTTTAATATGCAGTTTAATTAATTAAATATTTCAATCATGACTGAGGATACAGTATCCCGTGAAAATAGCTATGTGATAAAATTAAGGTAAGATATATCACCTCAATATTCTGTACTAGGTGATTTATTTAATAGAATTTAACATATAACAGTACAGAGGGCTAATATGAATCTTAGAAAGATTAATTTCAATAAAATAATATATATGTAATATATTTTAACAATTATAACTAATAAATTTCTCAGTTAACTAGAGTATGACTGACTGCCTGCCTCTACGGTAGCTGAATTTGGAAAAAATTAAAATTTATACATCCTCTTTGGTTGTAATTAATTTATTAAAAAAAAAATTGAAAAAGTAATACATAATTTTATTCTATGAAGAAGTTGCATAACAAAATTTTATTTTTTTCAATGACATCTAATTTGGACTGAAGTCACAAAAATGTTTGCTAAGTTTGTTTACCTTTATCACTGATGGTGGTTTATATTTTATTTTATAATAATTACACCATTTTAAAACCTAAATATTTGAAAGTGTTTCTTTTCTTTTTTTTATATAATTTCAATTTTTTTGTTTTTAGAGAGAGTTGAAATAACTAGAGGAAAATTTTCTTCTTACATACACACACACATGTGCACACATACACACATGCGTGTGTGTATGCACACTGAATCATAATGCCATTTTTTAATATCATTTGTAGTAGCTGCATCTATCATTACCACCTGTACTATTTTTACAATTTACAAAAGAAATGTTAAAGTGTGATAAAAATAGACATTAGAAAACTTATTTTTCAACCAGGATTAAATTATACTGGTTGTCACATTGAAATTTTACTGTACATTATTATTATTATTATTATTTTTCAAATGAAGTTTCGTAACAAAACTTCATTGATTTTGAGCTAAAGGTTTTATTGGATATATATTCCTCATAAGAAAATAAATATCCAAAAATTAAAAAAAAGATAGAAGAAATCAGTTATTTGCTTACCTTATCCTGTTAATATATGTAAAATTGTTGGTTATTGTTTATTTCATTCGTTGTGCAGACTAGTGTGGAAAGGTGTTCAGTAATAGACTTAAAAATAGATGTTATAAAACAAAAAATGAGCTTAATGACATTATAAAAGCAGATGTTTTATATATAAATCTGTATATACAGTGTGAGGTTTTCTTAAATTTACAATTGTATTTTATTACATTTTTGTCTCTAAAATATTGTTATTGAAGTTATATTATTTTGTTTGTTATTAATACATTTTTTGTTATTTTTTAGGCCCTGCTGGTACCGGTAAAACAGAATCTGTTAAAGCACTGGGTCACCAGATGGGTAGATTTGTTTTAGTATTCAATTGTGATGAAACATTTGATTTCCAAGCGATGGGAAGAATATTCGTTGGTTTATGTCAGGTAAAATAAAGTACATTTATAGATGTATTTCTGTGTAATAATAACTTTTTTATGACTTATATTTGGGATTAAGTATTAAGTTTTATTTGTTTTGAAGATTATTGGGTTAAAAAAATTCAAAATTTTGTTTCACCAAACTACATTAAACTTTTGTTTTATATATGGATTAGTGTTACTGTCAGACTTATTTTGTGTATTTGTAGTTTTAAAAAGTGAAATAATATTTGCATTTATAAAAAAAAAAATTGCTAAATTCTTTATCCTCCTCTATGAATCATGAGACCTTGCCGTTGGTGAGGGGGCTTGAGTGCTCAGGGATACAGAGTAGCTGGACCGAAGGTGCAACCACATCGGAGAGGTATCTGTTGAGAGCCAGACGAAGGAATGATTCCTGAAAGAGGGCAGCAGCTCTTTCAGTAGTTGTTAGGGGCGTGAGTCAGGACGACTTAAATGGCCGTATCAACATCACTCAGTCCTCTGAGTACTGCGCAGCTGAAAGCAATGGAAAACTACAGCTGCTTTTTTTCCAAGAAAATGTGGCTCTCTGCATTTTCACATAGCAATAATGGAGGCGCCTTCCTTGGTAAAATATTCCGGAGGTAAAATAGTCCCCCGTTCGGATCTCCGGGTGGGGACTACTAAGGAAGGGGTCACCAGAAAATTAAAAAATAACATTCTACGAGTCGGAGCGTGGAATGTTAGAAGCTTGAAAAAGGTTGGTAGGCTAGAAAATTTAAAAAGGGAAATGGGTAGGACAAATGTGGATATAGTAGGAATTATTGAGGTTCGGTGGGAAGAGGAAGGCGACTTTTGGTCAGGTGATTTTAGAGTAATTAACTCAGCGTCAAATAATGGGCAGGCAGGAGTAGGTTTCGTGATGAACAAGAAGATAGGGAGGAGAGTAGAGTATTTCAAAACGCATAGCGATAGAATCATTGTAATAAGGATAAAATCAAAACCTAAACCGACAACGATTGTTAACGTCTATATGCCTACAAGCGCCCATGATGATGATGAGGTAGAGTGTGTATACGAAGAGATTGATGAAGCAATTAAACACGTAAAAGGAGATGAAAATTTAATAATAGTTGGAGATTGGAATGCAAGCATTGGAAAAGGCAAGGAAGGAAATATAGTGGGTGAATACGGGCTGGGCAAAAGGAATGAAAGAGGGGACCGACTTATAGAATTTTGCACGAAGTATAATTTAGTAATTGCCAACACCCAATTTAAAAATCATAATAGAAGAACATACACTTGGAAAAAGCCAGGCGATACTGGAAGGTATCAGATAGATTATATCATGGTTAAGCAAAAATTTAGAAATCAACTCGTTGACTGCAAAACTTACCCTGGAGCAGACATTAATAGCGACCATAATTTGGTGATAATGAAATGTAGATTGGGGTTTAAAAACCTGAAGAAAAGGTGTCAGATGAATCGGTGGAATTTAGAGAAGCTTGAGGAAGAGGAGGTAAAGAAGTTTTTTGAGGAGGACATCGCAAGAGGTCTGAGTAAAAAAGATAAGGTAGAAAATGTAGAAGAAGAATGGGAGAATGTTAAAAAGGAAATTCTTAAATCAGCAGAAGCAAACTTAGGCGGAATAAAGAGAACCGGTAGAAAACCTTGGGTTTCAGACGATATATTGCAGCTGATGGATGAACGTAGAAAATATAAGAATGCTAGTGATGAAGAAAGTAAAAGGAACTATCGGAAAATAAGAAATGCTATAAACAGGAAGTGCAAACTGGTGAAAGAAGAGTGGATTAAAGAAAAGTATTCAGAAGTGGAAAGAGAAATGAACATTGGTAAAATAGACGGAGCATACAGGAAAGTTAAGGAAAATTTTGGGGTACATAAATTAAAATGTAATAATGTGTTAAACAAAGATGGTACACCAATATATAATACGAAAGGTAAAGTCGATAGATGGAATATATTGAAGAGTTATACGGAGGAAATGAATTATAAAATGGTGTTATAGAGGAAGAAGAGGAAGTTGAGGAGGATGAAATGGGAAAAACAATATTGAGATCTGAATTTATGAGAGCATTAAAGGATTTAAATGGCAGAAAGGCTCCTGGAATAGACGGAATACTGTAGAATTACTGCGCAGTGCAGGTGAGGAAGCGATTGATAGATTATACAAACTGGTGTGTAATATTTATGAAAATGGGGAATTTCCATCAGACTTCAAAAAAAGTGTTATAGTTATGATACCAAAGAAAGCAGGGGCAGATAAATGTGAAGAATACAGAACAATTAGTTTAACTAGTCATGCATCAAAAATCTTAACTAGAATTTTATACAGAAGAATTGAGAGGAGAGTGGAAGAAGTGTTAGGAGAAGACCAATTTGGTTTCAGGAAAAGTATAGGGACAAGGGAAGCAATTTTAGGCCTCAGATTAATAGTAGAAGGAAGATTGAAGAAAAACAAACCAACATACTTGGCGTTTCTAGACCTAGAAAAGGCTTTCGATAACGTAGACTGGAATAAAATGTTCAGCATTTTAAAAAAACTAGGGTTCAAATACAGAGATAGAAGAACAATTGCTAACATGTACAGGAACCAAACAGCAACAATAACAATTGAAGAACATAAGAAAGAAGCCCTAATAAGAAAGGGAGTCCGACAAGGATGTTCCCTATCTCCGTTACTTTTTAATCTTTACATGGAACTAGCAGTTAATGATGTTAAAGAACAATTTAGATTCGGAGTAACAGTACAAGGTGAAAAGATAAAGATGCTACGATTTGCTGATGATATAGTAATTCTAGCCGAGAGTAAAAAGGATTTAGAAGAAACAATGAACGGCATAGATGAAGTCCTACGCAAGAACTATCGCATGAAAATAAACAAGAACAAAACAAAAGTAATGAAATGTAGTAGAAATAACAAAGATGGACCGCTGAATGTGAAAATAGGAGGAGAAAAGATTATGGAGGTAGAAGAATTTTGTTATTTGGGAAGTAAAATTACTAAAGATGGACGAAGCAGGAGCGATATAAAATGCCGAATAGCACAAGCTAAACGAGCCTTCAGTAAGAAATATAATTTGTTTACATCAAAAACTAATTTAAATGTCAGGAAAAGATTTTTGAAAGTGTATGTTTGGAGTGTCGCTTTATATGGAAGTGAAACTTGGGCAATCGGAGTATCTGAGAAGAAAAGATTAGAAGCTTTTGAAATGTGGTGCTATAGGAGAATGTTAAAAATCAGATGGGTGGATAAAGTGACAAATGAAGAGGTATTGCGGCAAATAGATGAAGAAAGAAGCATTTGGAAAAATTAGTTAAAAGAAGAGACAGACTTATAGGCCATATACTAAGGCATCCTGGAATAGTCGCTTTAATATTGGAAGGACAGGTAGAAGGGAAAAATTGTGTAGACAGGCCACGTTTGGAGTATGTAAAACAAATTGTTGGGGATGTAGGATGTAGAGGGTATACTGATATGAAACGACTAGCACTAGATAGGGAATCTTGGAGAGCTGCATCAAACCAGTCAAATGACTGAAGACAAAAAAAAAATTCTTTATTGTTTAAGACTGCAGAACAGCAATTTGTTACTATTAAACAATATTTAGTTATTTTCCTTTGTGACACCAGGTGGTGTAGTAAGCGTATAATACACTCACATATGCAGTAAGTTTTTATATATGAAGTCTATTTTTTTATTATATTCTGAGATGTATTTTATCTTTAAAAAAAAATTTTTTTGTGTACTTTAAAAGTCTCATTATTTAATGTTTTTTCTGTGGTTTTTATTGATGCTCATAATTTTATAATATATATATATATATCATGCATAATTTTACATAAAATCAAAACTTGAAAATATTTTTTTTGGAAACACATTGTTTCTATCCTATTGTATATCATTTATTTTACTCTATTATAAATTTTTATCAGAAATATATAGATATGATTTTTTTTACATTTAAATTTTGTTTTTTAAATATCTGTTTGAATTAGGTTGGTGCTTGGGGTTGCTTTGATGAATTCAATAGACTGGAAGAAAGAATGCTGTATGCTGTTTCACAAGTTCAGACTATTCAAGAGGCTTTAAAATCTCAAACTGATTGGAAGAGAGACGGTTGTAAGTTTTTCTCTTTTACTTATTTTTATAAATAATTTTATTTTTGTGAAATTTAAACTAAATAAATGATGATCTATAAAATTTGTTATTTTTATTAGACTTTTTTTCTGGTTGATGTGTGAATTTAAAAAAAAAATATTTTTTTAGTGTAATAATACAAATAAATTTGAGAATATTCATTGTAAAGCTACCACAACTATTGTTAAATTTTTCAATTTTTTAGATTGTAGTTAAGCGACAGTATAAAGATTTGTCATTAATTTATTATTTTTTTAATATTACAGCGATTACAGTCGAACTTGTGGGTAAACAAGTTAAAGTATCAACAGATATGGCCATATTTATTACAATGAATCCAGGTTATGCTGGTCGTTCCAATCTGCCAGATAATTTGAAAAAGCTGTTACGTTCACTTGCTATGACAAAACCTGATAGACAGCTTATTGCAGAGGTTATGTTGTTCTCTCAGGGCTTCAGATCTGCTGAAAAGTTGGCGTGCAAAATTGTACCATTTTTCAAGTAAGTTATAACTTAAATTGAAATATATCAGTAATATAAACTAATTGGGATTGAAGGTAATTAAAATTTTTTAACATTTTTAAAATAAGCATTGTGTATGTAACTGTAATTGATATTTTATTATTATTATTAATTTTTTTAATGGTTATAATTCAAGACATAGAAATAATAAGGTTACTAATTAGATAATATTTAAAATAATTGAACGTTGATAAAAAAAATAATCTTGGTTTATTTTTAGTGCTATACTGAGCATCCTTTGTCATGAAGAGTTACATATTTTTTCACTACATGGACTATTGTCATGGTTTAAATTGATTTGGCTCTTTAAAAACTTATGTTTTACTCAATTTAAGCAATCAGTTTACAAAAATCTCTTTTTATAACAGATCATATTAATCTTATTACAGTCATTAACACTGATAATATTAACTCTACTGACATGTTACAGAAAGTATCATTAATCTTGCTACTGGTTTTAAGTAGTGTTTCAATAAATTTAAACAGCTTTTTGTTGTTAAGAAAATGTATATATAAATACTGTATTAGCTAGCTCATCTTACACAAAAAAAGGTAGTGCATTTAAAATATAGTTACAAGGCAATAAGCTTACTTATTACATTTAGGTTAAGAAGGTGCACAACTTTATAATCAAGGTGGCAGGATTAATATTATTTATTATGTACTTTTTTACTGTTGCAAAATATTTAATGGATATGTTATAACATAATATGTAAGTTGCATTAAGTTTTATTCAAGCTGTTCATTTCCCTTGTTTTGTCAGTTCTGTTTTTACATACCAGTGGCTGATGTTAGCATACATGACTCGTTAGATTTTCATATTTCAATTTATTCTTTAGGGTTGTCATCCTAAATATATAGTTTAGCTTTTTATTTATTATTATTTTAATGAAATTAATTTTTTCAAGGTTAGCATTATTCCTCTGTACTGTTAAATGATATTTTTAATTTTATTAATATAAACCACCTAGTACAGAATATTAAGATAAGATATATCTTAACTTAATTTTACCATTAAAATGCTTTCAGGGATCCCACATTCTCAGTTATGAATGAAATATTTAATTAAACTGATATTGAAAATTAAAAATCCAAAAATAATGAGAATTGTGCATTAATTTATTATACAAATTCTGTCTGTTGTAGTTTTTGTAATACTGTGTTCTCAAACATGGTCTGATGGTTTGTCAAATTGAACCTTGATATATTTTACAAATTCTACACAGATTGTTTATTTTATTATTATTAAAATAAAATAATAGCATATTTAAAAAAACAGAATAGTAAAATAAACAATCTGTGTGGAATTTATGAAATTAAATATAATGATTGTGACGGTATTTATATAGTAAAAACAAACAGATCCTTTAAAACTAGATTTTTGATCTTTATAAAAATTACAAACATAATAAATTAGATTTATCTAATACAGCAGACCATATAATAAACAGTAAAAATTCTATTTCTGATGTTAGCACAATTTTAGAAACATTAGAAATTAATGAAGATGGCATAAAATGAAATATATTAGAAAGATACTATATATTTATAACTACAAACAAAATTTCAATTTGATAAACAGACAGTGCTTGAGGGTACAGTCTTATAAAAACTGCAACAGATAGCAGCACTCATATTTTAAATTAATAAGCAGTTTTTATTATTTTACTATTTTTAATGAGGAGTTTAATTAAATATTTCAATCATGACTCAGGATGCGGGATCCCATGAAAGTACATATGGTAAAATTAAGATAAGGTATGTCATATTTCTTTATTATATACTAGGTGGTTTATATTAATAGAATTTAGAATATTTTAGCATTTATCTATGTAACTTCTTCAGAAATTAGTATTTTTTTTTTCTATTTTGTTTTAAGTGGCATCAACTACTGTGATTAATAAATGATTAAAAAAAATGCTGAAAAATCATGGAACTAACTGCATCCAACATTCTTAACTTGAGATATAATCAGTTGTATTAGAAACTCATTTTTTGAACTAACAGGCTTTGATTTTTAGTATTTTATCTTGCATCATATATCAACTTCCAGGATGTTATTGCTGAGGACAGTCTGGGTTTTGTAACATAACATCTTTATCATAAAGATGCAGTTTTATTGTCTTTGTTATGTAATTTATTTTTAAATTTATATTATTATTCTGTTATTTCATTGATTTATTATTAGTTTTGTTACATATATGATGCTGATATTTCTAAAATACTTTACATAGGTTATGTGATGAACAGTTGTCAAACCAGTCTCATTATGACTTCGGTTTACGAGCTCTGAAATCTGTGCTTGTGTCAGCTGGTAATGTTAAACGTGATCGTATACAGCGTATAAAGGAACATAAAAAGAACAGCGGTGAATTCATTGATGAAGCATCTATTGCTGAAAATCTACCTGAACAAGAGGTAATAACTAGCAATTATAATTTTTCTTTTTAAATAGGATTAGCTGGTACGATCATGATCGACAGATTGATCATGATGCACAGATTGTGATTGTCTATGTATAGGGAAACCATACTCAGTAGTAAATAATCTGATACAGACACCACATGACTTCCTTCTATGCCAATTAAATTACAAATACAATTTTTTTTAAAAATGAAAAGTACATAAAATTTTATTTCACTAATAACTTCAGATTTTTTTCATATTTTTTTATTTTATTGGATTATATCTATTGTAAAAGACTTAAGACTTTTTACAGTTAGAGGTTAATAATTATTAATAAACTAATATATTTAAATTAAAAAGAGAGAAAAGAAAATTAAGCCTGATTCGAACCAATGTGCCTTCCCCTTGTAAGATCTAAATAGTTCATTAATTAAAATTTTATTTGGCTATAACTCTGGAATCATTGAAAATAAGTACCACTTATGATATATCATTGAAAAGCTCTCAATGAGGAAATTATTGCAGGTAAGAAAAAGTCCAAAATCCAAATTTTTTGATTTTCGGCTTTTTTGGACATTTTTGGTCGTTGATTGCAATCAAAAAGGAAGGGATCACAACTAGATGTTACAACAGTCCTAAATCCAAAATTAAAACATTCTATGGTTAATCGTTTTTGAGTTATGCGAGATATATTGGTACGTACGTATATATGTACAGATGTCACACTGAAAATAGTCAGTGGATTCAGGGATGGTGAAAATGGATATTTCTGTTGAAATCTGAAAACTAAATTTTTTTCGCGATTATACTTCTTTTACTTCATACAAGGAAGTAAAAACAATGATATATAAGAAATAATTAATCCTTTGAAGACTTGATTGAAAATAAGCTGTATGTAATTCTTATTTTTTAATAAATAAGCTCAGAAGTAAATAATCATGTACTTTATTTTTATCTAGTATCTATTCATAAAAAGTTTAAGTTATATTTTTGTTTTTATAAATTATGCGGTTGTTGCATTATTACTTCATTGTTTGCTGTCATTACTTTTATTTTATTAATCATCTGAATTTTATGAATTTGTGATAAAAATTTACGGAGGATCTAATTAATTGTGAATTTCTTCATAATTATGCTATTTATAATTATTTTTTCAGTGGAAATAGTATTATTACAGTGTTATTATTAGTTTGTATTATTTGTATCATTATTGGTTGTCTTTATATTAATTTGATATATTATTTAAATTTATGTTTCTGCACTATTAAATGGGTAGTGTGTAGGAAAATAATAATTTGCAGGTCTGAAAGTTTCTTTGTTTTTTATTTATAATTATTAAATTTTAATTTTAATATGAAATTATGTTAAGAAATACCAATTTTTATTGAAAAACAACTGCAAAAAAATATTGTTTTTTTAAAATTGAATTACTGTAAAAATGTCAAAAAATAATAAATAAAAACTTGTTTTATATTAAATATGAAGAAAATTAAATTCATAACAAATTTATAGAAATAAAGTAAATTAAAGGTGACAGCAAAAAACTGATTGATTCTTATGGGATTTTTTTAAAAAGTATAATTTATAATTTTTTATGAGAAATCAATACTGGCTGTGATCTTACTCATATAAGTTTTACTGTGTAGTTTTTAATAATAAAATTTTACTAGATATACCGTTATTATTTTCATTGCTTAATGATGTTTTCCCTCAAGTTCAGTACACAAGAGCAGAAATGACAGGTAACAATAAAATTATTTATTTCAGTTTTTATAGTTATATATTTACATCGAGGTGTCAGCTAACATCATGTATACATTGATGAATACATTTAGAAAAAATCTTGAACAATTAAGTCGATGTATTAATCCAGAAATTAATTACTGTGAAACTTGGATAATTAGAACTTGGTAAGGACCACATAAGAACATCAGATCATCAAAAAATTTGTCAAATTGTAAGTTAGTGACTTACAATAAAAAATGTACTGAAATTTAATTTTCCTTTGATTTATTCCTTGATTTCATCCAAGAAAAATTCTGTACCCCTAAAATCACCTGAGTTATGATAGACATCAACAAAAATTTAAGGTGAGGTTTTAATGAAATTGTTATACATCATTTTAATTTTCAGTGAAGAAAATGGTACTTCTGTCTAAAAATAGGTTTGTAAGACATCCAAATTTTTTTAACACAGCCTCAAGTTTTTCTCCCATCATTGTTATAGTTGAATTTCTTTTACATCCATCGTTATATCAACATGCTGATTAGGTATATAATTCTTTCTTTCTGTACCGCTTAAGTTTATATGTCTTGTAATACTTATGAGATGTTTGTTATGTTTTCTCATTTACTATTTTATAAAGTTTTCCTCAGTTTTAGATCTTATGTATTTTACAATTTTTAGTATTTTAATCATAATATCAGTGATTCGGGAAGGACTTAACAAATTTAAAAGCATATAAAAATTTATTTAGATAAACTTACAGATTCGGGTGAGGTCTCATTTCATAGCAAAATTTAACAAGTTTTGATTCATGTAGTTCATTAGTACTGAATCTGGCCACCAGCACTGTCACTAGTGTTGTTAAAAATGGCTACATTTACTGGTGCAGAATGTGGTTGTTGCTGTGTGTTTTTGTTTCACGATTTGCACTCGGCAACTACAGTTCAGCATAATTTTCATAGAAAGTATGATAGGGAGCCTCCTAGTAGGCATATAGTTTACTCTTGGCACTAAACCTTTCTTGGTTGTTCTGTTAAACATACAAAATCATCAGGATGCTCATATGTCCCTGAAGCTGCTATATAACTCAGAGAAAGCTTTGCACATTATCCAAAAAAATCACCTTGACATGCATCACATGAGACTGGCATTCCCGAAACAAATGTTTGGTACATATCATACAAATGATAGCACTTGAAGCCAAACAAACTAACCATGTTTCAACACATTACAGATGATGACAAAGTTACCTGGCTACAGTTTTGTGTGGAAATGATGGATAGAATTGCAGACAACAATACATCTTTAGACAATGTAATTTTTAGTGATGAGTCAGTGTTTCACATTAGTGGCAAGGTGTAACAGCCAATTATGAGGTAGCAAAAACCCTCATGAAACTTTGCAGCATATTTGTATCCTAAGGTCAGTGGTTTTTTGTAAACAAAGATTGTAAGGCCCATTCTTCCCAGAGGCAACCGTAAATGGTAATGTTTTTCTGGACATGCTTCAGTTAGATGATGACCAACATGAAAGCCATTACTATTAACAAGATGAGGCACCACCACGCTACTGCCTAGAATTCCAAGATTTTCTAGATACTCGATTCCCAGATCTGTGGAGTATTCATGATGATCCAATGCGTGGCCACCTTGTTCCCAGATTTGACTCTGCCAAATTTTTTATTGTGGGGTTTCATTAAAGATCAGGTTTATGTGTACCACCTTTGCTTACTCATCTTGTTGAGCTGACTTCAAATTAACACCACAGCTGCAGAGATAACTCCTGACTTGCTAAATACAGTCAAAATCAGTGTTTTTCAACCTGTGCGGTGCCCCCTCCTAGGGGCTATGATAACACTAAATGAGGGGTGTGAGCATATTGAAAAGAAAGTATTATTAAAATAATTTATTTACTTAAAGGAAAGCAAAACAGAATACATTCTGACATAATAAATAATAAAATACACATTTATACTGATATAATACACTTCTAAAGAGGTTTGTGTCAGTTCTGCACAATGTATTTATTAATAATTAATTTATCAATACTAAATTAAAAGCAAGTTTAATTATTATTAGTGACTCCCTTGGGCCTGTCTTGCAGAGCAAAGTTTTTCAAAGAAAGGTTTGATATTAGAAATAGACACTCTTGAGTTCTTTTTTCTATTTTTAGCTGAAATCTATATTTTGTCTTCAAAGCAGCCACCACAGAAAATCCAGTTTCGCAAAGGTAATGGTATAATAGAAATGGTAATATGCTAATAAATGGTATAGTATTTCATATTCTCTTTTTTCTGTGCAGAAAATTCATCATCCACCCCTATTCAATTCTACCAAGTTGTCATCAGCAAGAAAATACTTTTTAAAATTGTTTGTTGTTCTTAATAAGATCTAGTTAAATCTTTTTCCCCGTTAATTTAATTAAAATATTCTCTTTTACAGAAAAAAATAATATTCCGTTTTCAATGAGTTTTTAATTCGTTTTTTTCATCGTTGTGTAATATGCGCTTAATGCCTTTTAGCTGTTTATTTTTTGAATTTTATTTAATCTACCGATCATCGATGCAGATATTTAATATTTCTAAGAACTAATATAGACTCACCGCATCCAATTTTATTTTATTTGTCGCTCTAATTAAAGTTTTACCTCTATTTTCTTTGATTTATCCGGTATTATAAGAGTTATTTTTTTATCGATATTAATTGTATAATGCATTATCAGTGCAAAATATTTGTAGATTTAATACAGGTCTGTTGTCCTGTCACCGTCTGAAATAATTTTACCGTCTAGACGAAAACAACTTTATACTTAATTACATCGGGATAGGAACAGAACTTCTTAGGCGCACTCTTTGATTTTACATAATCGGTGTTATGCTAAATATATGCTGTAATTTTTTTCTCAAAAACAACCGCTTTAATGTAATTTAGTTAATTAGCGAATTCTTCGTTAAATACTAGCTAAAATAAAAAATGATAACTAATTGAAAACTTGTAATGTAAAGTTAATTTCTAGCGATTTCAATTTATAAATTTCTTCTGTATGAAATGAAGCGCGTCAAAACAGAGGTACTGGAATTTCTGATGAAAGATGCTATATTTCATCGGAAATTAAATACTATAGATTAAATAATATAGATTATCTATGTAGATTATTTGTAAATTCATTTCTACATTAAATAAATCGTGACCGATTATATTTCATTAAACTAAAAGACCCGTCTCCTATATCTCCCAAATTTTGAAAAATTTGTTACCTATGTCGATAAGAAAATTATTGCGCTATTTGTTTTGTACTTATTATTCTGGTGAATTTACTACGTCGATACTACTCTCGATTCTACTTTCAAGATTTTATTATTTTTTTAGTCGATAAATTAATTAGCTATATAAGCGTGAAAATAAACGATTGAAATTTTATACGAAAAAAAAATCGATCCTGACCGGAATTTGAATTCAGTACTTTCCAAACGAAAAGCTGAGATATTCATTATCTTTCTGTTACGGAAGTCAAGTTTGAGACGCATTTTGTTGTCTTATTTCATCAGACAGCAGATCTAAAGATTTCAGATTCGTTGTTAATTTGTCTTTTCTTCAATTTCACATTTGAAATCTCCTAAGCCTCTTTTTTTTTCTTAGTCTCGGTGTTTCATCCGTACTTACGCATACTCCAAACATAACTTTACATAAGATGCTTCTATAACTCTAATATCTTCTTACGTAAGTACAGTTTCTGTTAAATAATATGCGTGTTTCTAAAAGATCATCCGATTTTGAAATTTCATAACTATTTAGCTTTTAGTCCGTTTTGATCGAGCAAAGTACCGTTAGAAAGCGGGAACTCTCGAATTTCACGAGGTTGCCGCTGGGTAGCTCCAGAACTTCGTTCGCTTCAACGTTAGAAAAAATGGCGACTTCACGACAGAAATCACGCTTGTTCTCACACAGAGTGAGTTCGTATTTACTGTTCGGTGTGATTTCCATAGCGAGTACGGCGCTGAACGTCCTTGCGCTAAGAGAATTAGGCTCGTATAAACGATTTAAAGACACGGGTTGTCTACGTAAGGGAAATCAAGCGGACTACCCCGTGTGTCAGACCAAGATATGGAACGTCTGACTTTCTCAAGCAGCCCCCGAAAATAAACTCGCCGTGCCGGTAGAAAAGTAAATGTTCTCAGAACGTCTATCCGGTTTGTTTTGTGTGTCGTTTGCTTATGAAACCGTACAGGATTCGGTTAGCGCAATCTCTTTATGAAGGTGACACCAAAAACTCTGACGAGTGGAATTTTGTGAATTCGTCCTTAATAAGGCGGAGGAAGAAGATGACTATTTTGTAACGCGCTTAGTGTTTAATGACGATGCTACTTTTCATTTAAGCGGGAAGGTGAACCGCTACGATCGATATTAGAATGACGGGGTACGGAAAGATGCCGCGTGAATTTGGACAGCATGAGAGAGACTCTTCCAAAGTTATATTTTTTGTGCGGTTTCGGGGGAAAAGGTGTACGGTCAATATTTTTTCTTAGAGAACACTTTTGTGGGAACAACGTGTCTCAATACGCTTGAAAACCGACTTTTCCCTCTACTAGAGGTCGATTCGGATAAGTTATAACGGAAGGGGGAACATGTAGCGTGGTAAGTGCCACAACACGAAAAGTCTGAGTCTGAGGACTGCAGGTAAAGGCTTTGGCCTACGAACTCTAGAGGCGGTGAGATACCGGAATAGCTGATGGTAAGTGCTTCAAACAAAAAATAAAGATACCGTGCACCGTCGTCCCAAGGGATGCATTTTGAGCAGTTATGACTTGGTATGTAAAGAAACTTTACGAATAAACCTTTAATACAAAATTAATCTTAAGTTTTTATATTCAATATTTTTCAAAATACATACGATTTAAATCGGATGATTCTTTTTTGGACACACTTTAGCCGTATATTTCCTTAACTATTGCTATTCTAATTTTATTATTTTATTTCACGATTTTAATTTTCTTTACAATTTTATTAAAGTATCGTTCAATTCTTTTCTCTTTTATGGATATATTCAATAGCTTTTAATTATTTTTTTTTTACGAAGATTCATTTTTCGCTCGATGTTTTCTAATTTTGAAATCATCTGTTTAATATCCTGCGTTTCATTTTCAAAAAAAACCTTGTCGTGTAAAAAGGTTACGCATTTTATTTCCTCTTTCTACGCTGATATGTTGATCGATCCCTTTATACTCTTACAGATAATTTTTTATATATATATTTATATATTATATTAGAGAAAAATTAATACGTACAATTTAAGAAAAAAATTGATAAAAACGCAAATATTATTTGATGGAAACGAACAATTACTTAAGATACAAGTTACATCTTTTTCAATTTAACCGATTTATAAGGTATTTTTATGGTTAAATCTCCTTAGAGAGATACGAGTAAAGTTAGTTGAACGTATAAACAAATGAATGAAAGTTTTATTTCCAGATGAGTGGAAACAAGAACGTTTTCCGTGGATGTTAGGCATAAATTGTGCATATTACTGTCGTGGATTCTCGGGCTAGTATAAAATATGTCAAAATATTATTTATTATTAAATAAGAGAAAACGATTTTTTATTTTATTAACATATTGTAACGTGTGAATTTCTGTATTATTAGTGAAATAAAATTTTTTTGTACTTTAAAAATTTCGATTTCGCACATGAGACCGTTTGGTTTATTAACTATTCTATATAATTTTAAAACAGGTTACCAAATTCCAGTTCGATTTCCTCGAGCGCTTTCGGCTATCTCTACCATCTTCAATAATTATAACTAACTATAATTATGGGTATAATAATGACTAACATATATCAAATTATAATCTTACACACACACACACACACACACATATATATATATATACAATTGAAAGTAATTTTGTTAAAAATTAGTTTTTCAAGTGTTATTGAAATCAGTAATAATCAATCAGATAAAAACTGAGAAATTATTACAATACGGACGTAGTCACTTAAAACTTTGCTTTGACGAATTTTAACAAAATGAGGATCAATTGATATAATGTTAATTTAATTATGTAAGTTTATAGTTTTATATATGTTAGTCGTAATTATCCTCTTGAAGATGGCAGAATATTCGAAAGCGCTCGAGGAAATCAAACTGGAGTTTGGTTTCCTCCAGCATTTTTAAAATGTAATTTAATAGACTTAGAAGGAAGTCATGCGGTGTCCACATCTGATTTTTTGTAATAATCTTCGTATAATTTTTTTCGGATTAACAGAAATTCTCTGAATATCGGCCTCTGGAATCTTACCGGAAGATTACGTATTTCGTTTTCCGTTTGAAACCGACCGTATTGTAGTTTTATATAAATGTATGAGAAATAGTTAAAAATATTACTATTAAGAGAAACCACAGTGTTGCTGATTTCGCATTAGGACTGGGTTTATCAATCCAAGTTGTTTATTATTATTTTTCTGAGCTGTGTCCGAATGTCGTCATCAGCTATCGCCAGTCTGCTGTCTGTGTGCGTTGGGTGTGGTATTCTCTGTCGTGTGTTGTGAACATTGCTTTTTGTTATACAATGAATTATTATTTATTGTAAACATCTTTTTCCTAATAATCTTTTGTTAATAATTATTAATAAATGAATATATTTAAATTAAAAAAGGAATCAAGTCAAATTCGAACCGATGTGTATTACCCTTGTAATTTCAAAATATTTCATTAACTAAAATTTTATTGGACTGTAACTCTAGAAGTGTTTTAGAAAACAGTGCCCTTTTGGCCTTCGATGGTATAGTGATAGAAATTGTGTTATTAACACGTGAAATTAAAAACGAAAACTTCAACGAAATTGAAATTTCAGACGTTCAATAACTTCTGCAAACTAAATACGAGGAACTCCCAAGAAAAGAACTAGAAGAGCTGTTAACGAAACCGTTCACTACCCTTTTGGAAAAGGATAACGACAACGAGGTTTCAGTTACGCCTATTAACCTAAAATCGTTGAATGTAATTTTTGGTTTATGCGGACAGTTAGCGACTAAAGGTTTTGAAATTGATACTTTTCTAGAACTTTCCATGAATTTTAGAATTTTACTAGACTTGGCACCGGCATTGTACGATGAAGAATTTAAAGAACTCGGAAAAAATTTAAACCAAACACAAATAATGAAGTTTTTTAGCAAACGAGACGGTTCAGGTTTTTAGTTTTTCCGTTTTAAAATAAAACATTGTAATGTTAATGTTACTGAACATCGAATGTTTCACAATAAAGTCGGATGCAAAAATTACTTAAAATATTTATTTAATCTGGATGTACTTACTAGAAAGTATTTATCGCGTATTACCGTTTTATTTCTGTGTAACGATCCATTTGTTTGTGATTTAAGAACTTTTTTTTTGTTTTACCTCCGGAACCGGGACGACCGTTAAGTATCGCTTCAAAGGATGAAATTAGTGATTTGTAACGTATGTGAAAATGCCATGCCTGATCGGGATTCCAACCCGGGACCTCCGGATGAAAGGCTAGGCCGCTACCGTTCGCGTCACGGAGGCTTACGTCGTTAATAACCCGCTCTTAAGGTTTAAAGTTAGGTTTACATGAATTGTGTTTTTGGCATTCGCGAAACGTAACCCCCGCAAGTAGTGACGGATCGTTTTATTACTGATATACTCTCCATATAATTTCTGTGTTGATTAGTTTTATTCTTAACAACAAACAACGTATTATTTCTTTATTTAGATTTGTTTTATTAGTAATAAAATTTGTCGTATTATTACTGGTAAACATGTAAAATAAAATATAATAAATAAAAATATTATAATTACAACTCGATGTTACTTTAGGTTTGTAATAACTTAAATTATCGCAAGAAGTTTATGTCAGTCAGCAAACTGGGAAATATCTTATAAAGCTAACCGATTTAAAACTTATGTTTTAAAACATAATTCAGTTTATTAACGTAAATACCTTTAAGGATTGATTGTTTGAGGAACTAGATTTCAGATGAGTTATTTATGGCGCGGCGTGTCAAAAATTGTAAAAAGATGTAAAATTAGAAAATGTTATGTACGCTAAAAAAACGTTTACAGTAGAACTCAACAATTATTGTAGATTTATTGTTCGTGTTTCTGAATAAGACCGGTTGAACATTGTAATTAAAATACCCTACATTCAAAATTATTTTCTTACTTGTTCCTTATGCAAATAAAAAAGAATCTTCTTCTTTTTTTTTTATTAAAATTGTACATCATCTTAACTAGCGCTGAGCTCCAAACCCTCACATGTTTTAAATATAAAGATGTATATAGAGGGTTTGGAAACCCTCTATAAAAAAATCATTCGATAAAAAATCTTTTGTGAAACTTTTTTGTTTAAGTTCCCCGGTAAAAATTTGAAATTATATTTCGACCGAAGCACCTCTAACCCTTTTCTCCAATCTTTGAAAAAATTTAATACATCCTTTCTCTCCGAAGGTAATACCGGTCTACAAAGTTTAAATTTCAAATTTTTACCGGGGAACTTAAACAAAAAACGTTTCGCAAAAGATTTTTTATCGAGATTATAAATTAACAAAACCCAAAATATTTTCATATTTTCCACTCCCCAAAATTTTATTATTTATACGATATAAGTATGTACATTTTAGCTATATTTTGCTTAAAAAAAGGGGTATAGGAGTTTGTTACATTTATATTTTGTGCATCAATAGGGCTTTCAGACTGTACCGTAAAAAACCTTTTACCCGTACTGCGGTAAGAAAAAGTAATACTATTTTAATTTAAAAAAAAAAAATTAATTTAAACTCATCTTTCGAGTTACCCGTTACATTTAAAACGTAAAAATCTTAAAATTTGATCTTTGTATTTTTTTTATTCTGTAATTTTGACTGTTAACGTACAACATGAAACCAAGCATCACGGCTGAAAAACACCTTGCCTAGAACAGAAGTGACATTTCGAATGAAACTTCTAAATCGCCGGCAATACTGCATTCGTTTCTCCTTATCCGGTTGTTGGAGCCGATGACTTACGTTAATCCGGTACGGATGCGATTTTATAATTTTAGTAGCCTTATGAACACTTCCGTAAGATAGCGCGATCCGGCTAGAAAGTTCTGGAAGAAACGTTTTTGGAGAACGAACAAGTGTTTCGTTTATCGTCTGCAGACTGTCGTCAGTTAAAACAGTAGGACCGCTTGTACGCTTACGGTCGTGCGCGCTAGCTGTATCCCGAAAACGATTAATAAACGACATATAGAGGATCTGTTTGGCGCATTAGCACCTGGAAAAACATTTTAAAAATCTTCTTGACGCTTCGCGTACGATACCGTTTCGCAGGAACTCCCAACAATAAAGGCGCGTTGTTCTTGGGTAAAAGAGATTGCTGCTCGGACTAAACAAACTGCTTTTTGCCACACCGACTGTTGCCCGTAGGCGTAATCTACCGGTGCTACCGTACATTATTCTGTCGCACAAAAATTATCCAAATTAAAATATGTTTTACATTCCTACAAAGCAGAACAATTTGGGTTGCGCGACTTTACCGTCACCTGTAGATGAAAGTTTGCTCTTTGTATTCCTTTCTGCCGACCGAAACGCTCTTTGTTACTTGATCGATTACATTTGCAACTGATTACAGGTTTGACTGCCGTCCAAAAAAAGCATCACCTTCCCGCGCCGATACAATTTTTTCAGGTCTCCGTCTATACAAAGTTTCGTCTCCTTTGGGTGATACGTCGACTCTCTTGTAATCCACCTTGCGCTTTTTTTTTTACAATACGGAAGCTTATCGGTGACATTGTTATGAACTTTACCGACACTTAGTCGTACTATTTCGGCTATAATCTGAACTATAACTCTCGGAAATCTTAGATGAAAGAATTTTTACAGTTTTGAAGGCTGAAGTTGACACTTCAATAGGTCGCCCGCAACGGTGGCCGTCAATCATTCAGTTCGACTGTATTTAAATTTTTCTATCCGCTTGTAAAAATTTCAGCGGTTCGTACAACTTTGACTGTATTGTTTGATCGTACGAGATTAAATTTTAACTTATTTTTCACCGAAGGAAAGTAAAATAACAGATCGCTGCATTCGGTTCAACTAATTCGCAAACTTAAAGAGAATTCGCCATCGTAAAATGAGATTTTGTGGTTATAAAGAAAACAATTTTATTCAAACGGTTGGCAAAAGCCATCTCAGTGTTACCGACTTTTATTCTTTTTGTGTTTAGCTTCCGGAATCACCGTCAGGATTACTTCTGAGGATGATATGTACGAGTGTAAATGAAGTGTAGTGTTGTACAGTCTCGGGTCGACCGTTTCTGAGATGTGTTGGTTAATTGAAACCCGACCGTCAAAGAACACCGATATTCACGATCTAGTATTCAAACCCGTATAAAAGGAACCGCCTTTACTAGAATTTGAACACTGGAACTCTCGACCCTTCGAAATCAGCTGATTTTCTAAGACGCGTTCACCACTAAACCGACCCGGAGAGTAGGGTTACCGACTCAACTGTTCTTAAGGTATCGTAACCCTCTGACACTGTTTTGTGTCCACAGCTGTTTACGTTTTTGATAATTAAATGACCCTCGATTCTATCCGTTTTTTATATTTAAAATTTCATTGAAAAAGACAAAATGGTGGACAGAGAAGAAAATATATCGAGGTAAGCGATTTTTCCGCATTTTTTTTTTTTTTAATTTGTTTTGATATTCTAAATTAGTCCCTTAAGTTTGTCCAACCCCTTCCTGGGATATTTTGTATTTATATTCCTTACGTAAAAACGATAGAAAAATTCATATAAACATACAACGGGGGAAAGGCTTTGTTTTTTTAGCAAAAATATCGTCCGATTTCTCACTTTAAAGATCAAATAATACTCCATAGTAAAACTTAATAAATATAAATTACCGAATAAAATAATGTAATCTTAAGATGAGAAATTGAACTTCATCGGACTTTGAATGAACGATCAAAGCAGTCCGACGGACGGACGATATTACATAAGGAGTAATTCAACTAATGTTGAAAATAAACGTCGTAACCCTTATGAGCGTGAAGTAAATTTTAAGTGTTTTATTTATAAGTAAGTTAAAAAAACAAGCGTGATACAAACGATATTAAGAATAATTAATCGGCATAAAATATCATAAAAAGTAAAAAATTTATCTAAAACTTTTCCACTATAATACAACATTATTAAAGAAATTATTTTAAAATTAGTTTTTGAAAATTAAATAAAACGTTTACCATTAATTTTTTTAATATTTTTTAACATCACCGCCATATTTCTTTTTTCTCATTATTTTTAAATCCTTGTTACCGATTTACACGCTGCATATTTTAACAATAATTTTAATATTTAAATCTCACCGTTATCCTAGTTTCGACAATTTTTATGAACGATATAATACTTATTTAACTTTCTTTCTTTCTTTTATAAATCTTTGGAAATTTTTTAATCATTGATTAATTTATTAATTTAAATTAGTTTTCTAATGATGACCTAATACAACAAAAATGTTTTAAGTAAATTATTTGCACTTTAATTTTTTTTTAGTAATTCATTGTTTATTTTGTGTATGCGTTCGCGCGTAAGCGAAAATTCATTCGAGTTTATTATTAAAAAATATTTTAAGATAAAAAAAAACAAAACAGACCAAAGATTGTAGGTATTTCAACAACATCGACTTAAGAAATCGATAATAAAAAATAACGTATACATTTTAAAATTTATGGATTTTTTTCACAATAATTAATCTTAACACGATAAAACAAGTGTTACTTGACGTATTTATATGTATTAGCGTATTATGATTAATTTCAAACTATAATTTATATCAACAAAGTTTATTCTTTGTTCGACAAACTTTTTAATCGTTGAAAAATTAAGTTTTTACATCGCGTTCAGCATGATAGCTGTCGTTTGTAGTAGCGAGATTTTACTGCAGCGTGTGCGATTGCGTTAGCGATATAATCCACCGGGTTACTCAATTTATTAGTCCCCCCACCGTTATTTATATAATGTCCACCGGGTCGGGCTAACGGTTAACTCGTCATCGCAGATCAGCCGATTTTGACGTCGAGAGTTCTAAGGGTTCAAATTCCAGTAAAGAATAGTTACTTTTATACGGATTTGAACGCTAGGTGTAGACCAGAGGTTCCCAAACTTATTTTTCTCATAGACCGCTTTCAAAATTTTGCTGGTTCCGGCGGACCCCCTGCAGCTAATTTCCACCCGACGGAAAATGTGAAGATTAGATCTAACTATGAAAATTTGCGTTACGGCTGAGTTCCACGAACTAACAGCTTCCGAAAAAAAGTGAGAATCGATCGGTTAAGTTTTGATCGACTGTGCTGTGAGTGGATGTCAAAAAAGTAAAGTTGGCCGATCAAAAATAAATGCTTCCATCCGACTTTTCATTTTTGACATCTACTCACAGCACAAGAAAGCAATAAATTCTCACTTATTTTATTTAGAAAACTTCCCGTTCAGAGTGGTAAAAAGCAAAAGAAAAATAGTATATTTTTTTGTGTCGCATTTATTCAAATATGTAATCGTTACGCTATTAATTATTACTGTTATCGTATTGCAATGTAATATTTTAAAATTGTCGTAATATAATTAAAATTAAACATTAATAACGTAATGTAACTTCTACAATGACGATCGCAAAATATTTACAATTTTAATGGGAGGGATGTACTTGATGGATTGACAGCAAATTATCAGTTTTGTTAGGAATAAGCGCAAATCTCCCCGTTCAGTGATATTGAATCTACTCCTTTTTTTTGATAAAAGGTTTATAACGACACTAAAACTTTTTTCGACAAGATATGACGAGGAGAACGCTATCAAAAGCTTTCTCGCAATTCCCCACAGTCCAGGATATTTTTCTGGTATTTCTGCCTGCATCCAAAATGTTTGATACCCTCTTTTAAATTTCACCTTCAGCTCCTCATTAGTGCTAAGCTCGAGTAGCTCCTCTTGTAATATCTCATTCTCCACATCCGTTTCATCAAATGGATTTATGACCCGTGGTGGTATTTCCATCGTCAGAATATCTTCAAATCTGATTTCGAAGTCATCGTGCAGGGCGATTAAATGTTGAACATATGTTTGAATAACCTCATCAAGGCGTTCTACCTGTGACAAGTTTGAAAACTGGGAAAATACGCGCCGACTAATATTTTGCTTCATAAATTTCAATTTTCCAAGAAAATTTTCGTGGACCCTTACGAATTGTGAACCCCCTTTTTTTTGTCACGCCAACGTAGACCCCCGTAGAGTCTCCCGTGGACCCCTGGGCGTCCACCTGGACCTTTCAGGGAATCAATGGACGGTGTTCTTTGGTGGCTGGGATTCAACCGACCACACATCTCAGGAATAGTTGATGTGAGACTATACAAGACTGCACTTCATTTAATTTCATACATATCATCCTCTGAAGTAATACCTTACGGTGGTTCCGGAAGCTAAACCGAAAAAAGTATTTATATAATACTTATAGTGTTTTTGTCAACAGCGATATGTAATTTTAAATATAGCTGCTTTGTAATAAATTCATCACGTAAATACCTCGATTCAGTCGGCGCTAAATGAAAACATCAAACATTTATCGGATAGTAAGTCGTACGTAAAACATCAAAATATATCATTTATACGCGTAACTTTTGAGAGATTCTATTACAACTCAACGCGGTTTGCTTATAACCGGATATCTCTAAAGCGAATTTAGTATAAATATTCGTAATTAATTTTTAATACAAATCGTCAATATTTATATTGTTCAGCTTTTACGGATTAGAAAGAACAAATAGCGTTTAGTCCCGTGAAGTTTATAATTTTTATTAAGTAAAATTAAATAAACGAAAATATTAATCGTGAATTTTATCGTTAATATAAATAGATATAATTTTTATACAAAATCGTAAAAGCTTCATAATTAATCGAACCAAGATATTTATAATTATTAATTTAATGTTAATAAAGTAATAAAATAACATAATGAAGATCCCGAGTTTATTTCCTTTTATCTTACGTACGAGTAAATATACATTTACGTAGGATAAGGCGCCGTGAAAACATTTTTATTGAAAAAGGGCGCCGCGACTCGGAAAAGTTTGGGAACCGCGATCTAGACCATCGATTCTCAAACTTTTTCGCCCGCTACCAATATTAGGAATCAAACATTTTCTAGCGTCTCCCAAAACTTTTAAACGTACCGTCTGTTAAAATTAATAATAGCAGTTATTGATTTTAAGATGCGCTCTTAAAAACACCAATTGTAATTATTGTTTTTAAACGTGGCATATCCTATTTCTGAGTTGAAACTTACATTTTACTTTGAAATATCAGGTAAACGTCATTTTTACCTTTTTTTAATCGTTCATCCCCTTCTTAGATTTTCTTTTCTTTTTTTCTTTTTTCTGTTTAGCCTCCGGGAATTACCGTTCAGGTATTACTGCAGAGGATGAATGAGGACGGTATGTATGAGTGTAGTCTTGTACAGTCTTAGTTCTACCGTTCCTGAGGTTGCGGTTAATCGAAACCCGACCGCCAACGAACACCGGTATCTACGATCCTAGACCGCCCCCAATTTTCTGTAGGCTTTCTACCGTCCCCTCTGAAGGCATACAGCGCTTCCAAGGGGGCGTTATCGCCCCTTTTGAAAACGAAATAACGAACGGTCTAGATGAACTAGTTTGGCTGTAAAACGTTAACATTACCAAAAAAACTCTTTACTCCAGTTTTGACATGAAAATTATACTTCTTTAACATAGCTATTCTAGCTATATTCGCCGAGAAAATTATTTATATATAATACACACGCACGCACGCACGCACGCGCACACACACAATAAAAGATTATATTTCAATAAAGATTCTAAGTTTACAAAAGTTGTTAATATTTTTGGTTTTATTCGATGATGATTATGTGTTTGCGATTAGATTAAACGGTTTAAAAATAACTAATTTTGTGTTCAATTCAATATCTTTTGACATAAATTCGATAAACAAACACGGTTTTTATACTTTGTACTAAATAGGATACTGTATATTTTTAATTTGCGCTAGTGGACAAGAAAAAGTCATCGGTCGAATTTTATACGTTTTAATTCGTTTACGAATAGATAAATTGTATTTATAAAAAGAGCTGTCTCTCTGTATCTTGTGAAACGTTAATTTAAATAAAATTATAAAAGTCGACCTAAACTCTCTAAGTCGAATGTAAACAGAAATCTAAACGAAATAAACACAGCTGATTTCCAGTCGATAAGCCTTGACAACCGCAGGCTAAGAAATTTTCTTATAAATATAGAAACGAAAAACTGTTTAAAACGAATAACTTAATTAACGCTACGGAATTAAGTAAAACACAAAAGTGCAAAAAATACGCAAAACGATTAACAGCAAACACAACAACGTAAACAAAACACAACAAAACGACGGAAAAAATGCAACAAAATAACACTTAATAACAAAAACTAATATCATAAATAGAAAAACAACGTAAACGAGTACTAATTCGCAGAGCGAAAATTCAGTCGTCTGTTCGCATGGAGAGCTTAACAACGACCACACAAAAACTAATATCATAAATAGAAAAACAACGTAAACGAGTACTAATTCGCAGAGCGAAAATTCAGTCGTCTGTTCGCATGGAGAGCTTAACAACGACCACACATTTGTATAGCTTGCTCTGAGCATATATATATCAAAGTGATTGAATACGAAATTCTTCACGTATCGGAATGCTTAAACATGAACGGTAAAAAAAAATTATTTAAATATTTCATTTTATACTTTAAGATTATATTAAAATAAATAAGCTAGTTTATTTATTTTGTCGGTTTTCCGTTTAATTCTTATATTTTATTTCCGGATGATTTCGCTAAATAAACTGTAAGCTTATCCGTGGCGTATGGAAATGAAATTTTGTAGCGAATGTAAAAGGTGCCGTGCGTGAGCGGGATTCCACCGTGGAACCTCCGGATGAAAAGCCGAGATACTACCCACTCCGCCACACCACGGAGGTCGGTGTTGTGTATCCAAGGTAGCGGAAAAGAATTTGAAACACCATGAAGTTGCAATTTTGTAACTAAGAAGATCCGCACTTACTTTTACGTCCCAGTAACCACCAGTTTTGAATATGAAGTCGTTTAAACAGTATATATATACACACAAGATGATATTAAAAGTATTTATTTATATACCATACTATAAGTGAACGCATCTTATATCACATAATCGTAAATATATTTTATTTTTATTAGCGTTGTCAATTATTACCTGCCGCATACCCAAGTAGCCATTCGTTCAGTTCAGTCACATCTTTTAATAATAAATTCATTAATACCGGTGGCCACTTTCTGTAGCTAAAACAACAAAAATAACTGTATTTCTCTAAACACAACTCATATATGTATAATAAACATTTTCCGTCGACTAATGTTACAGGCCAAGTCAGATTAACAAGTCATTAAGAATTACAAACGTGTAAAAGCGCATCAGATCTTTAAACTGTTAGAGAAAAAAAAATCAACTCTGAGTACTATACAATATTACTTTTTTCAACATTTATATGGATTTAAATATCCAGTTAAAAAAATGAATATATTTGTAGCGCGTACATACACCCGTAGATATATTTATTAATTCACTTTATTATACATGTAAATCCTAATTTTATTTTATTTAGATATTTAAAAATATATTTCGTCGTTTTAATTAATACTTGGCTCTCAATGAATAAAACAATTTAATCCAAAAATGTTTGACTTTATTTAATTGTTTTATAAGATAACACTCAATCCTGCTATTGCGTAAGAGATTTATAAAAGCACTAGACTCTGTGTTAACCTTGAACGTTCGTAGTCGGTGGAGTGAGGAATGTTTACAAAACAACGAACGCCAGCAAAGAACGGTTTTTTTTCTTCATCTCACGCATTATTAAAACAAATATTCTTTATCTATTTTAAATAATTTATTAATTTTAACTAAGCATAACAAGTTTTGCCTATGAAGTATTTAAGAATGATGTCATAATAGCAATATAGGTCTGCTTACTTAGATAACAATAAAGAAAATCATTCTTTGGAAATTCAGTATGGGCAAAAGAAAAGTTATAATGAATTAACAATAAGGTCAATGATTAATGATAAAGACCATTAAGATAAGAAATGGATCTGAACAAGTATAATCCTGATCTGCTAATAAAATTTATTTATGATTTTTGAGTGAAAGCTATCATTTGTACACTAGTATGCCAAATAATCATTTAACATTTGAATTATCATTCATACCTAAAATCAAATAAACCTAATGCATACTACAAGATTTTTTGCCAGGTTATTTTCAGTTTTCAATAAAGATTTATAAGTTTTATTGAAACTATCTAATTGATTATAAAAAGGTAAAAAGATATTCACATCAATCAGATTTAAAATATGAAATAGGTGCTGTATTGAAGACATGTCATTGTTACAACACAGCTTGAATTGCAATTTAACGATTTTTTAAGTAAAATATTGAAGTTTATATCAATTTCCAATCGAGTTTAAACAAATTAAATATTAAACAGTTCCATAACCAATGCTTTATTTTAAAACAAATAACACACTATAACATGAAGTTAAAACAAACAACGCAGTTGTTAATACCAATAAAAATGAACAGAATCTTTGTTTTAATTTATTAAGAATATCTGTTGATCCATTAAGCAGTGTAAATTTAATACCTTATCAAGAAATTTATATAAATAAAAATTATAATTATGAAACTAGCAATAATACGAGGATTATTTTTTTTTCAAGGTCTGATCGGTCACGAAATTAAAACCACAGTGAAAATAAAAAATTTTTTATTTGTAACAAGTACATACATAGTTGTGTTTTCAGCCATGTTTCTACGCCGGTCTGCAGCTCGATGTCTGTACCAAAATGTTGTCCTCCTAGCCAGCGTTTCATGTGAGCAAAGAGGTGAAAATCGGATGGAGCCGTGTCCGGGCTGTATGGTGGGTGATCAAACAGTTCCCAACAAAAACGCTGCAGGAGCTTCTTTGTTACAGCTGCAGTGTGCGACTGAGCATTGTCATGGAGAAAGACAATGCCTGATGACAACATTCCTCTCCGCTTATTCTGAATTGCCCTTCGTAGACGTAGAAAAGTCACGCAGTATGAGGCTGCAGTGATGGTCGTGCCACGTTCCATGAATTCCACCAAGAGAACTCCATTCCGGCACGTCACACTTGGCAGAGACATACTATCACAGGAGTGCTGAGAAATCCTCTGTTGAAAAATTTCTCCATAAAGGGACTAGTTAAAAAAAAAATCAGTAATTGCATTGCTACGCTTTCCCAGCATACAACTAACCCCACACTATCTATCACTCAATCCATCTGAGACTTCAGCTCTAAACTTTAATATCATCAATGATCCTGCATAGAAGTTACCATGTCAAATTTGAAGATTTTTCAAATCCCAAATTATTAATCTAAACAGATGCAAAAACATAGATGAACAAATAGAATTTACATCACTTTTTTGTGTTTCTTGATGGTTTGATGAGTAAAAACCAAAAAAGTAGAAAATTATTATTTTTTTGGCATTATTACTGTAATCATCTTCCTGTATTACAATAAATAATGACCAGAGAAGAAAAAAAAAAAATATTTTGTTTCAATATTATTTTATGGTAAATAATTAATTAAAATATAATTAATTTGAAATACCTTTTCATTATTTAGTAGTAACTAATTTTAGATGTAAAAAAGAGATAGTTAACTCTATGTACAGTAGTGATAGTAAAAAAAATCTGCTCAATATGGAAATATTGCAACAAAATAAAAATTCTAACGTCTAAGAAACTTCCAAAAATTATTGTTTTATATTTTTTTAATTAATAATAAAAATTGTTAAGAAAACAAAATGAAGAAATAGTTTAATTATAACTTCAGTTCAGCAGCAAAATGAAGTATAAAAATTACCCATAAATAATGCACATAAAAGATAATGTATGAAAATGCACATGTTCACAAAAATATTTTTTATATTCTATAATTCTGCTGAAACAATAAAAAGTATATGTACAATAATATAAATTTACTTATACACTAAAAGAACAAGCTGAACAATAAAGTTAAAATTAACACTGGGGAACAAAAAATAATTTTTTTTGTCTCAGGAAGAAAGATATGTGATTCTGATAGTATTTTTTTCCCTGAATTCAAACTTGATATCAGTTTTTCTCCATCACGCAAAGTTTCTGAGAGACAGGCATTTATAACTTCAAACATTTTAATTCTGCATTCTTATCTACACAATATTCAAACATTTGACTCATCTAGAAAGTAAGAAATTGACAATTTTCTGCTATATTTTGCTTGCGGGGCATCCCTCTGATGGCCCAACAATAATCAGCCAGCATATTAGGATACCTCTTATCCATAGCTGAAATCTGGTGATGAAAGTGTTCTCTATGCTCATCGCTCACTGTGCCAAGATTTTCCGGGAAGAAATCTATGTGCGAGTGCAGGAAGTGTATTTTTAAGGACATATTACAACCCAAATTTTTATAAGATGTTATAAGATTGTTGACAATGTCACAGTAATTTTCCACCTTTCGATTTCCCAAAAAACTCTGAATAACATTTTTGAATTCTTGCCAAGCTGTTTTCTGCAGTGGATTCAACAGTTCCTCAAAGTTTTCATCATGCATTCATTAGTGACTGTATTTATGGACCCACAGATATTCCTTCTTTAATTTTTGCATCACCAATTTTAGGAAACTTCTGTTTTATGTACATGAAACTAGGAGTATTGTCCATGGCCTTGACAAAATTCTTCATTAATCCTAGTTTGATATATAACGGAGGTAGAAACACATTTTTAGGATTACACAATGGGTCATGTTTCACATTTATCTGTTCAGGATTGAGTGATTTGTGTTTAGGCCATTCTTTTCTAATGAAATGAGTTTTTCTGTCCCTACTATCCCAATCACACAAAAAAAATAGTACTTTGTGTAACAAGCTGCAGACCAAGAATAAATGCAATTACCTTCAATACACCACAAATATTCCATTCAAACACTGCATATTGAAGTTTTTGCAATATAAATTTAAAGTTTTCATATATTTCTTTCATACTAGCAGATTGAGGTGCAGATACTGATGAGAGGTGCAGATACTGATGGGAATTTATTGCCATTATGCAGAAGCACAGCTTTTAAATTAACTTTAAAGGAATCAATGAACAAGCACCATTCTGTTGGGTTATGTTCATTACAGAGTGTCTCCATAAATTAAGAAATGTCATTACAAAACATTAAGCCATTTTCTCCAGAAAAATAGTCTTTAAATTCTGAATGACAATTACGATAAGTACATATCTTTGTATTCTTTTGAAGAAGATATCATCCTTTTAGCTGGGAAGTAAACATTTCAGACTTTAAATCTTGTATGAAATCGTTAAGATTTTCTTGAGTCAGTAAATGAGGCTCAGATGAACTGCTTTGTTCAAAGTTATATCACCAAAACCTGTTTCTTTTACTTCATTACTTCCGTCAGATTCTAAGCTCTCTTCATCTAACATCACATGTCTGAAGGCTTTGGTATGGAATTTCTTCACAGTGTGAAACTGGCCTCATTGTAGATTGCAACTTGGGTACACCATTATGTGTTTTGATCCCTTTAATGTTTTTTAAGTAGAAATAACAGTCAGAAGAGTGATCTTTGGGTTCCCTCCAAATCATAGACATAGCAAATGGCACGTGGCGTGTGCCATTTTTCCATGCAGTGTGAAGCCTAGATCACGATAAACAATAGATATGTGGGGCCCAGGCTCTTGTTTGGTCCCTCACTTTAAACCCAAAATAAAATTCAAAACACTTTTTTACTAATGGAGTAAGGTTTCACCTTTGGAACTTGAGCATCACTTCACCACACATAACAAAGATTGTTAGGATGATTTAAACAAACTCAAGGCATTTTGCAACTAACGACTAATTAAAAGAAATAAAGTTGTAAATAAGTAATACACAATAATTCAGACAAACAAAGCACTCACAATGATGTGTTTACTGGTTCAATACTGTCTCACAACTGGCATTGTTCTGATAAATATGTGCTACACTAGATCACACTTGTACATGGCTATACACATGTGAACTTGCACAATAGTAGCAATGCTACCCTTTGAGTTAGCTCATGTGGTTCCATCATATTTACTAGGAGCTTTTATTTGACAATGGACAAATGGATGAAAAAAGTTTTAAAATATTTTAAAAAATTAAAAAAACAAAAAACTGTGAGTGATGGAGAAATTCCAAATACATATTTGAAAACAGGATAAAACTGTATAAAGTACACCTATTGGTACTTATAAGACAAAAATCATGTTGACCAGTGTAATTATGATCATAGACACATGGGACAGCATCATAGTATAAAGTTGCATGTAATATTTTTACAATGGATTTAAAAAGATGATAAATTCTGAAGTTTCAGAAATAAGTTAGTTATCATCATTAAGCTTCACTGAGCTCTAACATTAATACAAAATCTTATGTAGAAATACTGAGAAATATTTATATGTCTGGAATCAAGTTTTTTCCCAAACTTAGATTGAGTAATCTAGTCCCTGATTACTGAACATAACTTATGGTGACTGTTTAACTAACAGTAAAACAAACACACACACCTATGCTTGGGCACACATGCATCCATGTATCTGTTATATCCATATATCTGAGCCAATTGGAATCTAGCCTCTGTTCTTAATTTTGTTCCTTCACTGTGTGTGAAATAAAATGTTTTTACTCTGATATGTTTTCTTTTATTTTTTGTATTGTATTTATTCTTCTTCCCTCCAATTCATTAAATTTTCTTCAATCCGCAGAGGACAAAATTGCATCAATTCATGAAATTCAGTTCATAAAATTTAAACACAATAGCTTGCTATAAATGTACTTATAATTCCATATTTCATTAATATTTATTCATGTTTTAGACAAAAACTTTTGTCAAGATGATACACTTTGTAATGAGCTAATGTCCTGCACCATTACTAGATCTGCGTCAGCATTCATGAGTAGCCAATTCTGTAGTTACCATTTTTCACTTCTAACTACTTATTTGTTTTACATAAAAGTTATGTTTTTCTATCTTATTTAGTTGCTATGGAATAGTTGTGATCATAGTTTTTTTTTTCAAGGTGGATGACTGGATGGGCTTTATTATGCTTCCTTTCAACATTATTCACCCTACTGACATTTTGGGTTGAACCAGCTCGTTTTCGCTATCCAGAGAGACCGGTTGTGTTTCTTGCTCTTTGCTACAATGCGATGTCCTTGCTGTACATAGTACGAGGATCATTCGGTCCAACGATGTTTACTTGTGTACCCATTAGTGAAGGATATGATTCTTATGTAGCTGTTGATGGACTAGAAAGTGCTCAGTGCACAGTCATGTTTCTTATTCTATACTACTGTAGTTTATCAGCAAGTGTTTGGTGGGTTGTACTTGCTATAGCGTGGTTTCTATCGGCAGCAAAAAAATGGTCAAGTGAAGCCGTCTACAACCTTGCGTCATACTTCCATGTTGCAGCTTGGGCAGGACCTGCAGTATTAGCGGTACTTGCTTTAACTCTTTACAGAGTTTCAGCCGATGAGCTAACTGGACTTTGCCAAGTATCTGAGGTCAGTTTACAATTTATTTCTTTTTAATGTCAAAATGAAATTACAATTTTTCACTATTCTCTGTTTCAATAGCAAATCACAAACAATTTTTTTTAATCTCTTTCTGTTAATTAGTACTGGCCAGTATCTGAGTTCTGGATTCAAATTGTGGTCAAGTTTGGATTTTTCTAATGTGACAAATTAATTTTTATTAAAAAAAAAAACAGGCAAACAGTTGCTATGACTGGAAATGAGCCTACAGTTGTCAGTATACATAAATTAGTGTAGCTACACTACAATATATAAATAAAAATTCAAGCAATCAGTAATGTTTGGGATACTAACAATTGTAATTTCTTTCCCCCAATTAATTTATTCAGACCAATTTACCAGACCAAAAGACCAATTTACTTCTAGGATATTACTTCAGATGCAGAAGATAATTTATTGCTACCTGTATTCTTTTACTGCTGCTATCTTTGCATCTTGTAGCCAGTGACAAAGTATCATTAATTGGAATGATGTCACAATTCCACATACTTGATGAGATAGTAAATAAAACATTCATAAGCAATTAAAGAGAAAAACATCCAAATACACACATCAAAATTAGTTTCCGGTTGATGTTACCACAGTCTCTCTGGATATTGGATCAGATGAAAAGGTCCAACTGCATGGCCACCTAGAATATCCTCCAAATATTAATCTTTTGGACTATTTTGCTTGAGCGTTTATTAAAAGTTGTGTGTATCAAAGAAAAGTTTGAGATTTTAATGATTTAAAACAGAGAATTGTTGAAGCTGTTGGTGTAATAATGCTGTAAATACTCGTAAAAGTCTGGCAAGAGTTAGATTATCATCTAGACATCTGCTGAGCTACAAAAGGTGCACACATTGAACATGACTAATTTACATTTAAACTTGCTGAATTGCTGTGTTTATTAAAAAAAAACTATTAAATTATAACAGGGTGTCCCATATAAAGCATAACCCACTTGTGTCACTGGTATATTTAAATAAAAAAGTGATTTGTAAGTTATTAAATTAAATATTTTATTTTCAAATTTTTCAATCTTAAATTCTAGAGTAAATTCTGAAAGTGGCTGCCATCTTCATGAATGCATGCTTCCACCCCTTTTCACTGTGTTTCTTGCAACTGTTTTCAGAATTTGTGGGTTAATAATTAAAACAGCTTATTCAATATTGACCTTCAGTTGTTAAAGTGTTCATGGTTTATTGCTGTAGGCTTTATCTTTGAGGAGCCCCAAAGAAAAAAATCTGGTGCAGTCAAATTTGGAGATCTTGGAGGCCATAAGCCATGATCAATAATGCAATCACCAAAGAATTTGTTAATGAATGAAGTGTGAAGAAGAATTTGAAGTGTTTATCAATTCGTTAATGAAGTTGAATGTATGTAGGGTGATGTTGCATTACCATGTTGGAAGTAGCAGTATCAGTCTTCCTCTTCCAAGAGCGCAATAAAATATTCTGATATTGTTCTGTAGTAATGATGTACTCAAAGAAAAGAGAACCAATAAGTTTTTCCTTATATTTTACATCATACACTCATCTTCTGTGGGTGCAATTGTTTTTCACGATATGCGTGGAGATTTTCAGCACTCCAAATCCTACTGTTATGGCTGTTTACATAGCCAGATAAAACCATGCCTCGACTGTGAAAAAAATCAAGTTCATAACATGACCTCACACATGAATCGACAAAATCAATGACAATATTCTAGCAGTTTTATTTTTGTCTGGATCAAGAAGTTGAACTGTTTGAATTTGATATGTTCATAAATTTAATTTTTTTGTTGCCCGATGAACATTAGTAAATTAATTTCAGCTAATTGACTTTTTTGGTGAAGCAGTTAATCAGTCTTTGATTTCAGCGACTGAGTCTGCATTCAACATTGTCATTGATCTTTTGTGTTCCTTGCTATTAACAGAACCTGTCTCTAAATTTAGCCATTAACCTCAAAACTGAAGTCCTGTTAGGTGCTGGTTTATCACAGTACTTACAGCAAAAAGATTCTATCACTGCAACCACTGATCACATGCTAAAGTACAACTCTAGAATAAAAACACATTCATCTTGTGAAAATATCTTCTTTCTAACAATGTACTGAGTATTATGATTGCTTTGTTAAGCCTATCAGTAGCAATCTAATGCACTGGTACAGTGTTCACTTGTTGGATAAGTCCATTCCAATAAAAGGTAGGGGACTTGAGCAGTCAATTCAAATACTGTAGAAGGCTGATTGCTAGGTTGCTCTGAACAAATGGAACACCTATATTAACTATTTCTGTGAACATTTAGCCTGGACACTTTGTGTATAAATATATACAATAAATATATATATATATATATATATATATATATATATATATATGATAGCTGTATAAACAACTTTGAAAAAAAGTGATTCACAGGTACCGGTGCAAATACCAGAAGTAAATGTTGAAGTAATGGCAGTTACAATTCACTTGATAAATAATAAAATGATTAAGTTATTTTCAAGTTGTCATTCAATAATTTTCTGATGCCAAACTTAACTTACAGGCATAATTAAAATAAAAATATTATAGTTTAATAAGTGTAAAAGTAAATCTTTACATAATTAAATTTTACATTTCAGGTTGCAACAATGGGATTTTTGGTTATCCCACATGGTGTGCTTCTTGGTGTAGGGGTGTTAATAGCAGGTCGAGGAGCATCAGCCCTAGTTAGAGTAAGAAGAGAAGTTCGATGAGCTGGAAATGCCACTGCAAAATTAGAACGATTAATGACACGTTTAGCAGTATTTACAGCTCTTTATGTTTTGCCAACATTAGGAGCATTGGGTTGTTTACTTTACGAGTCATGGCATCATCCTCGTTGGCGTTCTCTAGCTTTATTGTCTGCTTTAGATTGTCATGCTACTCCTGGATGTGCTCCGGGACCATCATACCATTCCGCCGGTGTTGAGGTGTCTCTTTTAAGAGTATTCCTCTCACTTGTTGTTGGTATATCTTCAGGAATGTGGGTTTGGTCAGGGAAAACCTGCCGCTCTTGGAGCAGCTTATTTACAGCACCGAGAAAAACAAATCGACCAGTTCCCATGACAAGGGTTTAATACCAGGTTAAGATTTAAATGTATATATGTAAATTACAGATATGTATTTAAAAATGTTGTACATTACTGTGAATATAAGTTTTGTAATTAGATAAATTATAAATACTGTAATTAAATTATTTGTAGTTTTAAAAGATAATTGTGGTATACATTACAATATTTTAATAAACTGTTGTACAATATATTTTAATTTGTCTAGTTTCCTTTTCATTTTTAACAGACTTCAAAGATGGATGATGTTCTCAATCTGATCACTATCCAATTCCATTCCAAAATTTCAATTTACATGTTTTTTAATGAGTTTTTGTGCCTTAATCTTCAGAAAATGGGGTTGGAATGATTTCAATGATTTGCTTTTTATTTTGTCGAGAACCTCTGTTATAAATAATAAATATAATTATAAGTAGTTAATATAATGAGTCAAAAGTATAGAAACCCCTCAACAACTTTAAAACCATTCAAAACAGAATACTGTAACTTTCAGTATATGGTATCAGTCAACTACTTTAACTTTTGATGAGAAATAGAATTTAAATCCCTTCTAAAGGAGTGGACCAGGAGTTGTAACTCAAATATTTTAAATGATAACACCCTTTGTATGATATATCATTTTAAAGGTCTCTTTTAAGACAAGAAAAATGGTGTGTATAAAAAGTTGGTATGATGTCTTTACCCAAAATGGCAGTTGGATAAAATCTGGATTTTGAAATTACTATATTTAGTAAATCAAATAATAAAATTAAATAAAAGAGATTAAACTTAATTAAATTAAAATTTAACCTAATTTAATTAATTTTATTTTATTTATTAAAAGTAAATTTAAATAAATTAAAAGTTTCTATTTTTTTACACAAAAAATTGCTTTTGTTCCAAATTAATGAGTAAATAAATGAAAATATTGTTACCCAATCATTCCGATCAGCATAAGGCACAGTATTTGACTGATACCTTATCCTGAAAATTACATTACTCTATCTGGAACGATTTTAAAGTTGTTGAGGGTTTCCATACTTTTAACTCGCTCTGTGTAGGCTGATGTCTTGTCAAAAGTATTCTCAACCACCAATTTAAGAAAATTAGTTGGGAAATTTAAAACATCTTTTGTAAAAAAAAAGAAAAAACTAAATACATTGTTTGTATGAACATAATACATATCCTCCATCCCTTTTACTATTTTTAACAAGACACATATTTTCTGTAGTCCAGAGACTCTACTTCATATTTTATAACACTGTGTTCATTATGGTTATTAAGATCAGATTTCTTATTTATATGTTTTTGGTGAACATCTTTGTTTATATACAATCAAAATTTTTTATTAGCCCATCCATTCTGTAAATAAAAATTATAAAAATATATATACATTTTTTTAATGAAATGTCTTCTAAAACTGCACTTAATCTCGTATTTCAGCTTTAATTTTTTAAACTCAGAGTCAAATCAAAAAATTAATTTTTAAATTGTGTCTTTATTCAGCATAGGCTTCAAAACTGAAAAATTATCACTTTTTAATTATAGTAGTTTTTTGAAATCAGTTTTGTCTTTTTAAAAAAATATTATTTAACTCTTTAAAGTGTACATTTAATCAGAAAAATTATTTGTTTTGAGAGTTAGGAATTTGAATGTATGAATTCTAATGGTTCAAAAATTAATAAGGTGATTACATAAATAATTATTACATACTAATGTACTATACTGTTATGAATGTTGAGTAAGTATTCTATAGCAAAACTTTTAAGTATACTATTCTGAATTTAAATCATTATTAATTAAAATCTTATTAGCACTATACTTCACAATTTTACAAAAATGAGAATACTCACCTCCCTTTTTTCTTTTTGAGGGTAATATAGGTTTCATTCCTAGTTTTCTGTGATTTACTTATGTGAGATTATATTAGGAAGAAATTGATGTTTTAATTATATTTTTAAACATTATATATTCCTTGTATATTTGCTTTTGCAATGTTACAGTTTCGCTCAACAGAAAAAAATGTAAGTTTTGAAATAAATTTGGAATACCCTAATAACTGCAACACTTGGCCCATCTCAAAAAGTATTTAATAAAAAATTGAGACAGTAATCAATGCTAAGAAAAATAGGAAAAGGTAACTGCTAAAAGTTAATTAACAGAAATCCATTAGTAAAACAGTGCATGCTCAAAGGACACCACAGATATGGCATACTTTCAGTATTATGCATAATTCCCATTCCAGCACTTAACAAGTTCTTCCTTTTTTTTAAAGTAATAAAAAATTCTCTTTATTTTATGAATGGAATAATGATTAAAAAGTTTATCTAAAATTTGTTGGTTATATTTTAAACTGTTAATTTTTGTAAAGAATAAACTGCACAAGATGAGGTGATTGATAACAACAAAAAAATCATTATTAATTAGTAACATAATTTATACAAAACTTATTTTGTTCTTCTCAAACACCTTTGTTAATTTTTAATATACAATCTTTTATTTTTTTATATTCAAGTATAATTATGATAAAAGATAAATTATGCATGTGATCTATTTATTGAGAAATTGACAAATTATAAATAACTATTTACATATATTTTAAATTATTAAGAGGTAGTAAGATTTGTGCAAGACAGAAACGACACGTACTTATAGTAGATTAATTGTTTTTAGAATGAATATGATTCATACATTACTGCTCAAAAAACAAAATTAAAACTAATTTCAAAATAAGGCTATATCTATCTAGTCAAATGAACAATTTGCATAAAACTTAACTGCAATAACAGGTGGTATTATGATTATACAAGATTTTAAACAAATATCAAGTTTTTCCTTTTTATGTTTGGCATGTATTTGTTAATTTATAATTAAAATATTAAATTATATTTTTTAAATACATTTTAATTAAAAATACCCCAACCTTCTATCCAAATTTATTTATACAGAACTGTTATAGGACAGTCAACGTAACAGGCTGTCATATCTACTGATTATTAAATTATTATCAACAGATAAGAATTAACTTTGTAGAAAATGCTCAGAAATAACAGAAATTATTCCGGTTAACTACATACATAATAAATTTAATCTGCATTAGTTTAAATTTTCATAACTAAACACATGAGTATAATATCTGCAAAAACATTTTGATTAATAAAGCACAACTAACAACCAATTAATGGATAACTTTATCATTTATAAATTAAATATTATTTTTAAAATAATATTTTTTGACAGATGATTTTTGGAAATCATAATTCTGCAATATACTACTTATAGGTGCAATTCACAATATTTTAAATAAATAAAAAACATTTAAGTTACTTGCAGTACAACACTAACCTCCTTAGAATTAGATAGATACTTTTTCTTTTCCTTTTAGCCTCCGATAACTACTGTTTAGATAATTCTTCAGAGGATGATATGTATGAGTGTAGTCTTGTACATTCTCAGTTCGACCATTCCTGAGATGTGTGGTTAATTGAAACCCAGCCACCAAAGAACACCGGTATCCATGATCTAATATTCAAATCCGTGTAAAAATAACTGGCTTTACTAGGACTTGAACACTGGAACTCTCGACTTCCAAATCAGCTGATTTGGGAAGACGCATTCATCACTAGACCAGCCCGGTGGGTTTAGATACAGATACTCTATACCACTCTTAAAAGTATCTTGGAAACTTAAGAGAGCATATTAGTTAGTACTGATAGAGTTCAGTTTAAATCAGCTCAGAATTGAAGTTTGTTTTGGAAAATCAATTGTTAAATAAATTGAATTATAATTACAAAATAAACTTCAGAGAAGGTTTAATTAATGTAGATGCCATGATATACTGTTTGCAGTTAGTTTGAAAGTAACAAATGTTTTGTACATAATGCAGGAAACAGCACGGCATATTTTCAAGAACAATCTTGCATGTTATAGCAGCAAAAGTGGCATTCATACTACATAATCCTAGTTCAGAAATACAGTTTATCTCTTATAAAATAAACATAGTTTACAAATTTGTTATATTAATTTTATAGAAGCAAGGTTAGTAACAGGATCCTTTCATAAAATACTACATACTTTGAATAAAGTTGATTACAATATAATTTTTTTTTAAATCCTTTTTACAAAAAAAATTCTATATCTATTGAGTTAAGAAATGGGTTCATTTAATTTTTAACACCAACGGTTGTCAAGAAAGAACAACTGGTGGCTACAGACAGTTAAAAACTGGTCATAAAAGCATATTTCTTTTTATAACTTCTACAGCATTGCATTAAAGATATCACTTTAAAAAAGTAAAACATGTTAATTAAAAAACTTTTAAGTTGCACTATTATATACTACATGTAATCATGAGTTTCATTAAGAGAACATGTAATAACGTTAAACAAAGGCTTCAAAATTCCATTTTTTCCAATTCTGGAATTAAATAATTCAAAAAAGGGCAGTTACACAATTGAAACTCTACAGGTTTATATATTACATGGAGTAAAATAAACAAAAAAATAAAAAACTTGTTAATACCTTCTCTACTTAAAAAAATAAAAAGGCATTTTTAAATTTATGTTTTAGTGGCAAATAACAGAATGAATGAAAAAACATTTTCTTGATTTTTCATGTAATGATGTAATTAACTTTTTCACATGTGCAAACAATCCTCCCATGTTGTATTTACTAGTTAAGATAGATGCAGTATCCGACTCTTTTGACACCGATAAAAACATGCATTATCTATTTCTGGTTTAGTAAAGTTTTATAAGTACATCTTTGGCTACAGGTATTTTAAATATTTATTATTTTATCTGTTATATTATGCAAGTTACATTAATTTTTTTAAGATGAAATTTATGAAATATGTAATTTTGTGTGTGATAATATCTTATGTATACATTTGTAAAACACAAATTCAATGAAATTGGCAGGAAAAATTGAATCTTTCTCCAATACCTTCCATTTCTTATTTGCCAGTTCAATCAGTCTGATTTTTTGTGTTATGTTAAGTGTCTAGTGGATTTTGTAACAAATCTAACCAGTTATTCTATCAGTCTGTGTAGCTGTTTATTTTATATATTCCTAATTGGTGTTTTTTTATAACAAATACCAGGCGATTCAAAAAGAACTAACTTTAAAAGCATATAAAAATTTATTTACATAAATTACAGATTCAGTTAAGGTCTCATTTCATAGTAAAACACATTATGTTTTGATTTGTGTAGTTCATTACTACTGAATTCGGCATCCAATGTTGCTAAAAATGGATACATTTACTGGCGCAGAATGTGCTCGCTATGTGTTTGGTTTCACAATTTGCAGTCAGTAACTGCAGTTCAATGTAATTTTCGTAGAGTATGGTAGGGAGCCTCCTAGTAGGCATACAATTTCCTCCTGGCACCAAACCTTTGTTGAGACCAGTTGTTCTGTAAAACATACAAAATCATCAGGACGCTCACGCGTCCCTTTAACTGCTGTGCTACAACTCAGAGAAAGCTTTGCACATAGTCCAAAAGAAATCAACTCAATTTAAGTCACTTAAGACTGAAAATCCATAAATGACCAATTGACGCGTATTAAATAACAACTGCATTTGAAGCCATACGAACTAACCATGATTCAACATATTGAAGTAACTGCTCGTCTGCAGTTTTGTGTGGAAATGATGGATAGAATTGCAGACAATACGTTTTTAAACAATGTAATTTTTAGTGATTAGTCAATGTTTCAAATCAGTGCCAAGGTGAACACCCATAACTTTTGAATATGGGGTAGTAAAAACTGTCACGAAACTTTCCAGCAAGTTCATGATAGTCCTAAGGTCAATGTTTTTTGTGCCCTAAGAAGATAAAGACTGAAAGAATCATTCTTCTTTCAGCAGGCAATCATAAATGGTAATGTTTATCTGGACATGCTTTAACATTTTCTAAGAGTTAAACGATGATGACTAAGGTAGACAACATTATTATCAATAAGACAAGGCACCACCTAGAAGTCCAAAATTTTCTTGATACTTGATTCCCAGATCAGTAGATCGGTCATGAAGGTCCATCACATGTACAGCTTGCTCTCCAGATTTGACCCCACTAGATATTTTTCTTTTGGGGCTCCATTAAAGAGTGGTTTGATATGGTTTCCATTTGAAATACGACATACATCCTACCTGAAGTTAACGACTTCATTCCACACTGTAGCAAGCAAGTCTTAGCTCAATGAGATTAGCAGGCAAAGGTGATAAATAATCTTGGACAAACTTGATGTATTTTGCTATGAAATGAGACCTCAACTGAATCTGTAAGTTATCTCAATCAATTTTTATATGCTTATAAAGTTGCAAGTACTTTTAAAGTTTCAGTAGTTTTGTTTACTACAAATAATTCAACAGAAAAATCAATTAAATTACAGAAAATCCTATTAAAAAAAAAAAACATAAATAATTAAAAATGGTGATGTTTATATTTTAATGTTCTAGTATAAGTTATAGTATAGAAGATAGTTTAGAAAAGAATAATAATTTATTACAAAAAAATAAAAATACTGTAATTACAAAGAACACATTTTAAAATGTTTAAAAACATTTTAAGCAAAAAAGGACAATTTCTGTTAAGAATGTAATCAGTAGCAAGAGTTTCAACAATTTGTAAACAACAACTCTTTAAAATCATATCTTTTTGGGAAAGCTTGCAGTATCTTTTTCAAATTCCAAAAAAAAAGTGTCAACTTCTTTAAGAGAATAGACCTGAAGGATAAAATAATCAATTCACTTCCAATAACTTTGTATGTTCTAATTATTGGAAAAATAGTGTATAAAAAATGTTACTTATAAAATTCTTGAGTCAAAGCAAGATAAATATGTAGTGATAGTTTACAAGCAGTAGATTCAGAGTATTTTTCACTATATCTTTCACCAACAAAAAAAAGATGAAATGAAATGAATTAAGCTTAGAAATGAAAATAATTGTTAGCAACAACAAATTTAATTCAGTACTTTATTAAATATTACCCCCTAAAAACAAAACTTCAAATTATTTGAATTAAAGTTTCAAATTATTATTTTTTATGTGAAGGAAGGTATTTATAATGGTTTCTTATTTTTTTTTATTTATATGTACTGCACGAGTCTATAGAATTTCAATCTGTGCACCTCACCCTTACTTTATCGCCATCTCTTTTGCTCTAAATGAAACTCATGAGAACACATTATACTTAATAATGCAGCACTTAAAATTTACCAATTAACAGTTTTCTTTTTTTTAAAGTTAAGTTTTTTATTTATTTGAGCAAGGTTTAATAAGTACCATGCCTCCCAAAAAAACTGCCTCTTCGTAGATAGCTGACTATCCTGGAGCATTTATATATGACGAAAATGTTTTATATTGTCGAGTTTGGGAGAAAAATATTTTGTGCACAAAAAAGTTTCAGATAGACCAGCATGTCAAGACAAATCTTAATATCACAGGATTGCAAAAGAAAGGCACACGAGAACTTATAAAAGCAGCAAGTAGCAGTGATTTCACTTCCAAAGACAAACAAAAAAAGTACTTTAGCATGGATTTATATGAAGCATTGCTTACAAGTAATATTCCTCTTCACAAACTTACAAATCCTACCTTCAAAGATTTTCTGCGAAAATATTGCTTGAATCAAAATATATCAGATGAATCAACATTCTGTAGAGATTACATACTAACAATTTACCAACATGTTCTGGAAGAAATACACAATGAACTCAATGATAGCATTATTTGGATTTCAGCTGAGGAAACAACCGAGTTGTGGCTGTTACATTGCGAATTTAATTGTCAGTGCATTAAAACTAGAGTCTTCTTCTTCCTATCTAGTGACCTACAAAACATGAAACGACAAATCATTCTACGATTGCCAAACTTGTGAATGAGTGTATTAAAAAAATATTTCTGAATTTTCTGCAGATGAAAGAGTGTTTATATTTCTCTCAGATGCTACTCCCTATATGATCAAGGCAGCCAAAGCCCTCAAAGTATTTTATCCCAATTTGATTCATCTGACATGCTTTGCTCACGCAGTACATCGATTCATGTTTGGGAATTTAAATTAACTGATTTCATCAAAAAAGAAAGTTTTTTTTTAAGGCACTTGCTCGCAATAAGGCCTACAAACTGCCAAATGTGCCTTTACCGCCCAAACCAATGGTAACTTGATGGGAAATGTGGATTGAAGCTGTACGTTTTACAATAAACATTTTGAGCCCATCAAAGGTGTAGTAAACGGCTTTGATAGTGCAGAAACTATGGCAGTCCAAGAAGCATTTAACAATTCTAGTACAAAAAAGAACATAGTTCATTTTTACCATGTGAACATGGTAAAAAATAAAAACTAGTATTCAAAAGCTTGACTGAATCTATTCAGTTAACAAATAAAATCCGCCAAATGAACTACGCATTGCCAGAGATATTCCTGTGTAAACTTAAAGAAAAATTTGAAAACATTTTGAACAATAACCCAGGCTTTGGAACCTTTGTGTAAAATTTATAGTTTTATTAATGGGATGGGTAAACTTTTGCAAGAAACAATAAGTGCTAACACAGCATCCAAATTCAAATACTGCCCAGTAACCTTAGTGGATGTGGAACAATTCTTTTCCACTTAAAAAAAAAATGTTTAATGATCGAAGACACAATCTTACTACCGAACATTTGGAACAGTACCTGCTGTTTACATTTACAAAAGTAACAAAATGTTAAATAATTGTTAACTATCGATCTGTTATTAAACTACTTACTAATTGTATGCTGATTTTGAAATAAAAAAACTAAAAATTACTATTTTTTATTATTTAAAGTTGCATATTTTGACACTTTCATGCATATTTTAAGCTTTGTTCATGCATATTTCAAGTGTTTTATATTGTATGTAATCCAGTCTCTATTAATACCACACAGTTCTGTGATGAAAACACTGGTGATGCTGGGAAGACCAAACATGTATGTTCTGCTGTCAACCACAACCAACCAAATTAACATTTCCAGAGCCGTCCGTATAAAATGTAACATCAGGATTCCCATATTATAATTTTTTTTTTTACGATAACCAGATTTGTGTTCTTTGTATTAATTGACAAAGATCAAAGCAGTAATTAACAACAGAAGGCTGCCAAGGAGCAACATTAAGGACTGGAGGTAATTTTATATTTAGAGCTGAGAAAAGGCAGTGAGCTCTGATGCTTAGTTGAGCAGTTGATATTGGCTGTTCTTGGTATCGAATCAGATGTTTAGAAAACACCGCATCAATGTTGAATTTTATTGCGCTTTAATAAAAGTTACATAAGTGCAAATCATTTGATTCCATCTATTAGAAAGGGATTGCTCACCACTTTCCATCAGCATACTTACTACAGGCTTGAATGAAAAGCACCTGAACCAAGATGGATAAATGAATAATGGACAGAATCCAGCATTCAAAGAATAGTGAACCAAGCAGATGAATAAGCCACACAGCTGTAGTCCAAGCGGAAACAGACTAGAGATCAGTAGAAGGGCAACATGCATATTCGATCAGCTACTCATTGTGCATTAGATAAAACTGTCAGCATGTCCAATATTTTTAAACATTTTAACTTCAGCTCATTCCTCAAGTTCAGTATCTTCCCTCAAATGTGAAGAGCAGATGCATTTCATTTTCTCAGGAGAAAACGTGAATCCAGTTGTTTTACACCACAATTCTAAACAGGTGATTGTATTTTGGAGCAGCCTCTTGCTAGTAGCTAAATTTCTAAATGTTATGTAAATTGAGAAATCATCAACAAATAAAGAGCACATAACAGATTATCGCACACAGCTTGTTATAGTATTTATGGCTACTGGAAATAAGGTAACACTTAGGACTCTTCCCAGTGGTATTTTGTCTTCTAGTGTGAAACTTTTGAATATCATCATTCCAATTCAAACCGAGATAATAAGCAGTCTGTGATTGCTTCCAAAAAGGTTTTTGGAAATGCGCTAATGAAGACGTGGAAATAGTGATCCTGAACACAATAGATCGATGCACAAAGATGTAATCCTGAACACGACGACAGATCAATGAACGAAGATGTGCCTGATGAAGATGATACAAAAGTGCATGATCCATCATTCAATAAGCAGAGATCTAAGTTCTAACTTAGTTGATCAACTATCCTTCCCAGAGAACATGACAATGAGCCCCATGAATGGTGGTGGTTGTTGACATCACCAATTATAAGCAACTACTAACAACAACAAACCTAGATGCCATTGTGATGTGTATTGATCAAACAATAGTGCAATAGTAGCTTGCAATAGTGCTTTGCTTAATGCTTGATAAACATGTTGTTTTCCCAAGAGCAACACGTTTTCATTGTTGAACATTATTTTTCCAGATGTTCTTATGCATGTATTAAGATGAATTTTGTGGGAAATATCCAGATATGACAGCCTACAATTTGATCATAACAAAATTAATTACCTGGATAAGAGAATGCGAATCAGTTGTAGACAAGAAGAGAACTGGAAGACTGGCCACTTTGACTGATGCTAAACTGGCTAAGGTTAAAAATGTGATACAGCGGTACCTTCAAAACGCTTGAGGAGACTTATCAGCGCACTCTCAGATTTCATTTGCAAGTACTCAGAGAACAATGAAGCGCTTACACTTTCATGCATATCATGTTCACAGTGATCAGGAATTGAAGGAGCCAGATAAAGAAAAGCACGTAGTATAATGTGCATGGTTTCGATCTTAAGTTGACAAACATGGAATTGCAGAGCTTGACCGTGTTTTCTTCACTAATGAGACGTAGTTTCACTTTAGCAGCTACATGAACAGTCAAAACACTACAATTTGGTTAACGTAAAATCCACATGTGTTACATGAAAACCACTCTCAGAAAGTGGGAGTACGGTGTGCCATATCACGTCATTGAATAGTGGGCCCCAGTTTCTTTGAAACTATAGTGAACAGTGTTGTGTACCAAGACATCTTTACACAGTTTATTGTGATTCTTGAAAATGACATACATGATTGTTGGTTCCAGCAGGACAGTAACACATAACACACAGCTAATGAAACCATGCATTTCTTGCACAAGTTTTTTTTGGCAAACGTATCATCTCTAAAGGATTATGACCCCATATTTACCAGAATTGACATCCCAGATTTCTTCCTGAGATTATCTTAAAGGAAAGGTCTATAAAAATAAGCCACACACACGAAGAACTAAAGATGAACATAACAGAGGCTAACATCAGTATACATGTGCTTCACAAAGTGGTCTCAAACATAGTAAAAAAAGTTCATAATGTACTACTGAACGGAGCAGCCATTTTGAACATGTTGATAAAATAAATAAATCTTTAAATATTATTACTTAATGTCTTATTTCTTTTTAATACTATGATGTGCTTTTTAAGTCAAAAGTCATAAGAAATCACTAATTCTGCCTCTTAATTTATATCCTAAAAATTTCAGTATAACCTTATTTCACTGGGCGCGGCTGAAATCTGAGTGAAATCTTTTACTAGCTGTAACTCGCAAACAAAACATTTTAGGACATATGAATGTGTTCCATTATTTTCAGAAGTAGAATAAGGTAAGAAAGTTCCAAGTGAACTCTCTGTACATCTACCTAAATATAAAAAATACAAGAAAATTACTCAATCACTTCTTTGTTCTTCTCCAAGTCTAAGTTAATTAGAATTCTAATAAAATCAAATTCTAATGATTGAATTAATAAGAATGAGAACTTTTTTTGGGATTTATGATGACAAAATAAACGGAATAAATAAAAATGGAATGCATTGATCATTTGAAAATATTAGTCTCTCATTTAACTCATGAATAACACATTAAACCTCTTAATTCAGAACATTTTACTCAAACGGTGCCATCATATTTTCACAATGAAATATGATGAACAAGAGGAATGAAAAAAAATTTCCTTCGAAATTAAAGCAGTAACTTCCCATTTTTTTTTTTGCAGACCCACAAAATTCAGAAGCCTATGCTTGAAGTTTAAGATATATAAAGAAAGCAAACCTTGATTACTGAAAGAACTGCCTTTCAGGAATCATTCATTAACCCAACTTACCTACAGATAACTGCCTGTTATGGGAGCACATGCGGTAATCCATTTCTTTCTCAAAGACTAAACAATTCTTTTATAAATACAAGGTCTTACAATCTATTTTAATTAAAAAAGAACTAAAGAAGAAACAAAAAATAGATGAAATAGAAACAAAATTATACTACTCTTGTTATTTTGGTATAAGTTCAAATGCCAAGTAAGATATGAAAACAGTTCTGAAACTATATATTTTCCACAAAACCTTTAGATATAGAATGTGGGCATTTCAGAACGTTATCCATAACTAAAAATATATCAAGATGGTTTTTTTATTGGGATATCAACTAAACAGTAACATATTAAAGATCAGTTTATAACTTACCTTTATTATATTTCATTTTACCTTTACCATATTTCTTAAAGAAACCTATACATTTAAAAATAATAATAAATGGACTTCATAGTATATAAAACATCTTTTATTCACGCACATCTTACACTGTAACTGCAGATTAATTAAACCATAACATAATATAAAATTCCAATATAATATAGTTTCATTCAAAAAATGCTTCTGTAAATCAAGTGAAGTGTTTTGTATACAATAATTTAAAACAATTCAAAATGAATTATACAAAATATGAACACACAAAGAAGGCATAGTACATAAATAAAATAATGTATGAATAAATATATATACACATTAAATACGTAGGAATTTGTGTATATATGTATGTGTGTTTGTGTATGAATAACTATGTACTTATCTATTAACTGTTTGTCCTTACATCATACAGACACACACACCACCTCTAGGCACAGATTCATTTAATTAAAACAAGCAAGTTATTCGACCATACTCATTATGAATGCAGCAACTTGACACACATTTCAACAAATATTTATCAATATAACGTTTAATACTTAGAACTCTATAAAATTAAATTAGCAGCTGAGGACTACACTGCAAGAATTTCAACTCTTAGTCAGATGTAGATACTGAGGTTATAAAAGGAGTACAAATTTTTAATAGCACACGTTGACTTGTTATTTACAAAACATTAAGAAATATTATAAATAAAACTAAAAATATAATATTAAATTTAGACTATGTTCGGCTAGTTTAAAGAAATCTCTCATAGAATAAGACGTAGGCTTGACAGTTCTGGACTATTTCAACAGCAACTTCTCTAGAATGAGAATCACTTACATAATACCACGTTCCAGGACTTGGTTCACCTTCTTCACCTTGCCCAGTTCTAACCTGTAAAATTAAGAAAAAAAGAACATAATTTTATTACATTAATATATTAAATAAGTAAGCATTACCTAAAAATTACAAAAATGAATTACAATTTCTAACTCGGAAATCCAAACTTTCCACAGCAGCAATGAAAATCATAATCCTTGCTCTCTGTTTTTCATTTCTTTGGGTCCGAATTAATCAGATTTCTTTCATATTTTGTAAACTGTTATAATATGAGGTATTTTCAATAAAACAGAAGTAAACTAAGTTAACTTCAAGTTATTTTCAAGTTAGCTAAGTATGAAAGTTTGTAATGTTCTGTTTTTCTTTTCTTAATTATAAGAGTAAATTAATGGTATGGAAAGTATAAGGAAGGTTTCTGTATACTTCTGGTATTAATATTGCTGAGCCAAAAGAAATTCTATATCCTGCTTTTACTTTCAGAAAGATCTTCTACATTAAGTTATTTTGTTTCTGATTCTAAAGCTTTTAAATCTGAAACTTTTTAGAATAAAATTATCTGAACAATTATTCCTTTGAAGAAACACTGTATTTTATTTGTAATTGTAAGGTTAAATTTAATTTTTCTCCACTCTATTTTGTAATTTTTTCATACTGACTTGTTTTTACTGCAGTACAATTTCAAATTAGTTGTGCCTCTTGAATGGTTAAGTATTTTCACCTAACAAAGATATTTTCATGAATGTTTCATTTTATTGTGAAAAACAGAATAAATACTATACCGAACACAGATCTATAAACATCTTCAGCTAATGAAAATGAAAAATAAGTTTGTGGCACATAATTATTCAAATTCCATATCAATCCCTTACTTAATGTGCACATCCTTTTCTTTTAATGAATATTTTCCTTTAAAATCGATGCACTAAAAATATAAATCATAATATATTAATATATAATAAATAAATTAATTAATTTCCTTAAAAAGCAGATTCTTTCAAATCTTTAATTATTTTAAGCCTAATTCTGTTTATTTTATTCAGACAGACAGATGAAATTGTAAGAATTTAATATAAAACATAACAGTAGAGCATATCTGATAAAAAAAACAAAAAACAATAGAATCAAAAGTTTAATGAGGATAGATAAAATAAAAAGATACATACAAATCAAATGACTATCTGACCAGTAAATTTAAAGAAAAAGAAATAAACACACACAGAGAGAGAGAGAGAGAGAGAGAGTGAGAAAGAGAGAGAGGTGTCAAAAGAAATAAACACACAAACACACACACACACACACAGAGAGAGAGAGAGAGAGAGAGAGAGAGAGAGAGAGAGAGAGAGAGAGAGAGAGAGAGAGAGAGTGAGAGAGAGAGAGAGAGAGAGAGAGAGAGAGAGAGAGAGAGAGAGAGTGTCACTGGCTATTAATTTTTAGATTCTATCTATCAAGAAACAAAAGACGTCTTGTGAAAAAATGGTGATTTCCTCTTTGTTTTGCTTCCATCTGCCATTTTGTTTTTTGGAAAATTTACATTTAAAGATAAGACAGAAATCATTATAATTGATACACCTGTTTACAGAAATTTTCTCCTATACATAAAAAAATCTGATGTGGACACTACACGACTTCCTTGTACACCTATTTAATTACATATACACATTTTTTAAAATGAAAAATACATAAAATTTTATTTCATTAATAACTTCTGATATTTTTTCATATTTTTTTCTTTTATTGTTATTATTATTCAGTTATTTATTGTAATCTTTTTCTACAATCTGAGGTTAATAATTATTAATAAGTTGTCAATGTATTTAAATTTTAAAAAAAAAGTCGGAAATGAAGTCTGATTCAAACTGATGTGCCTTCCTCTGGTAAGATTAAAATATTTCATTAATGAAAAGTTTACTTGGCTACAACTCTGGAACTAATGAAAATAAGTACCACTTATGATTTATCGTTGTAAAGTTCTCAATAAGGGCTTATTACTGCAGTTAAGAAAAAACCCAAATCAAAATTTTTTGGATTTTGGGCTATTTGGAAATTTTTGGTCATAGATTGCAATCAAAAGGGGGATGTGCAAAATTAGATGTTACAACAGTCCTAAATCCAAAATTTCAACATCCTTCGGCTAATCGTTTTTGAGTTATATGAGATACATACGCACAGACATCACACCAAAACTAGTCAAAATGGATTCAGGGATGGTCAAAATGCATACTTCCATTGAAATCTGAAAATTTTTGTGATACCAATACTTCTTTTACTTCATACAAGTCAGTAAAAATATGGTGTAAACAAGTTCATAAATTTCAAAATGGCAGCCACATCAATTTTTTATACCTCAGGAATAGCTTTATCAAAATAATTTTTTCTGACCACAATGTTAAGTCTTTCGTTATACACTGACACCTTAATTTTGAAAACTGTTTAAGTTATTGTAGAAAATTGATACAATTTTCAGCCAGACTTCATCTTCACCACTATTAAATTAATTTGATTAAACTTTAATTTTTTTCACTTTTGACACTAATAATGTAATATAAATAAACCAACTTGGGAAAAGTAAGCAAGATGGCAGCCTTTTCATTCATTTATAAATAATTAAATAAATTAAAATAATAATTATAAATAACAGTTTTGGAAATTCATGCCTGCTGTACCTCAGATACAATTTTCTTTATTTATTAACCTTCAATTTTCTGGTGAAAATCTTCAACACTGAACACTTATGTATAGCAATCACACGTTTTTGGGTTTAATCAGGTGAACTACCAGGTCAAGCTATTGGTCCTGCATGACTAATTCATCTTTCAGTGAAATTATCATCCAGCTGCTAGCAGACAATGATTCTGAATTGTGGGAGGACACCATTGTACATGAACAACATCAAAATAATTTGGTGGGAAGTTTAAAAACAAATGGTAATAATTCCTGCTGTGACAACATGGGCCAATCAGTGAAATGCCAATGATACAAACCCAAACATTTATTGAAAATGATTGCTGAAAAGTTAACTGTAAATGGCATGAGGATTTTTTTGTGCCCAACAATGGTTATTGTGAAAATTTATGATTCCACTTCAATTAAATACAGATTCATCAGTAATCATAATTGCAGGTAAGTTTTGGGTTTTAAAAAATTACCTCACAAAATCATCTTCACAGAGGGTCATATGAGAACATAAAATATTTTCTAAAAAAGAAAAACGGTATCAAAACAATTTAATAATTATTTCCAAAAATAATGAAAATAAAAATAACTGATAATTATTACTAGTACAAAACCACAATTCCATACTCAATATGAGAACTGTAATACAACAGATTTATTACAACTGAAAAACCTATACAATTGTGTTACTGTTGCTGCAAAATTTGATTTAACTTATTTACTTAGTTAAATTTATTAATTTAAACTATTTTAATTCTTTCATTTTGTAATTGTTAATTAGTGTGGGAGATGAAATATGGCTAGAAATTATGTTGTCAATTGTCAATTTTCTACAATACAGGTTCCCCCAAAATTTTAGAGCGATCTTCCCTGACTTTCACAGACTATTTTCAGAATTTTCCCAGTTTCTAAAATAACCAAGATGTAGATAAAGTAAAAAAAACATTTTTTCCAAACACCGTTCAAAATAGCTCATAACTGTGAAAAATTATAATTACAAGGTATAATTAAATTATAATTTTTCAACTTTGAAATTCAAAAAATTGGTGATGTTTTCCAATATCAAATTAAAAATAATCTCAATGTAATATGAAAAAATATTTCACAGTAGAAATATTTTATCTTATTTACAAAAAAAAATTGGGAATGGAGAATACAAGTCTTAAAATATTTCTAAGTAAAAATGTTTTAATACTCATCTCTCTACTCAATTCTAAAACACTCAACTCGACTTGAAAATTACTCAAAATCTTCAGGTACCTGCATACCCATAATATGCGGGTACCTGCATATTATGGGTACACATTACCAGCATAAATACTTACTTATTCATTGTGCAAATTGTTAGTTATGTGACTGAAATTAGTAGTCCTGCTTAAAAAATCAATTGAATCCACTCCATCTTATTTCAATGAAATCTGGCTAAACCTTTATCTAATTTGAATAAGATTTGGTTGGATTTAATCAGCTGCCCATAGAAGAAACTCCTAAATCCAACCAAATGTTTTAAAAATCACTGAACAGGATTTGGGTAAAACACTGTCCAATTTGATGAGATTTCAATAAGATTGATTGGATTCAATGGATTTTTTTTTAATCAGGAAAAGGAACTCTAATTTACATCAATCACGCTAATAACATATATAATTGTTAATAGCTTTTCTCAAATTGATAGTATATTTTTCAAATATTGATCAGTTTGGTCTTTTCCACTCCAAAACAGAATATTCTCCTCTATTATCATGTTTATGAAAGTTATTGAAACTTTATGAAATATTTTATTGTCAACCAAGACATGCGATTTTAAATGGGAATGTCAATACACACAAGAATAGTAATATTAACCTCAATTAATTCATTTTTTTACCTCGATTTTCAACTGCTATCAACATTTAATAAAAATCATGTACATATATCTACATCTACATATGTACTAATAATTATTAGAATGGTCTAAAGCTAAATAATAAAAACATTTGTCAAATATATTTTTTATCATATTCATTTGAATTCGAATAATGACTAGTACCAGGAGACTTGAATACTCAGGAAACTAAAATAGCTTATGAGTGAAAATACTGCCATCTTTTTAACTCATCAAATTATCCATTTACCAAAGATGAATAAGATATTTTAAAATACTATATAGTATATGTAGCATAAGTGAATCTGATATGAAAATTTCAATTGCTATACCTTAAAATTAAATTAAATTTTACCCAAAGAGGTTCTATAAAGTGTTAACAGAACCAATAGTATGTTTATTATCATATTGTACCTTACAGGATGTAATAATGGACAACACTATTTATTATACCTTACGAAACCTCTACATAAAAATATTAGACTTTGAATAAAATAACAAACAACAAATTGTTTCACTACAGTATACATTTATAAAGTTAGATGATCTTTAAGTTAGATGATTTTTTAAGTGAGATGATCTCATTATGTATCTCTTATTTTATGTATCTCAAGGTTACATAAAATAATTTTTGAATCATCTTGTTTACCCAGGCAATAATCATAAATTCATAAATAAACTCTGAAAAAATAATTCTTTCAGAATTCTGGAAGAATTCTTTCTATTCCATGGACAATTGGGTGGTTCCATTTGAGCTCAATACTGAATTCAAAAAGGACCATCCAAATATTCATGAAACTGAATCTTATGGAATTTTTAAAAATTCAGAACTGAAGAATTCTTAAAGGATATGAAAAGAATTTTCCAAAATTCATTTATGAATTTACAATTTTTTTCTGGGTAATGATTAGTACAATATGTGCTCAAGACTTATTGTAGGTATTAAATTTTTCTAATCTCCTGATTTTTTAAACAATTTCCTACTCTTCAATTTGTTGCTATTTTGAAAGTTTCTCCTATATCTGAGCAGGAACTGCAACTCATGTTCTTTTCTACAACTCTCATAGCCCAGGTAATCTCAGCCTTGGTAACATCTTTTATCAAAAAAATTCACCCAAAAGGAAACTTGAATTCAGCATAACATTCAAATTGGGAGACATACATGATAATAGAACAGGCTCTTGAGTTTTTCGAATTTCTGAATTTGAAAAACTATTTTGAAAAGGATTAAGAAATATTTTCATAGGAAGCTTGGTATGAAATTTTTCATACCAAAGCTGTGCAGCATATGGTACGACAAACGTGTCATTCCATTATTAGCCAGCTCAAAAGATTTATTGCATACACTACTGTATACTTAATCTTGTCCCACCCAGAAAATTGTAGATTCAAAGAAACATCTAGTCACTGATCATTGAAAATAGTTTTTTCTGTGGCCATTATAATATTTTATATCATAATTCTTCAAATTTTCAAAACATAACTTTAATTATCCTGTTTAATTTGAAACAAATAAAAGTTAGCATAGTTCTTAAAATGCAAATCAAACAACATATCCTTCGCACATATTTTCACTATAGTGCGAAAAAATCCGAAACATTAAATTTCACAGAGATCCCAGACAACATACCAGTTCAAAATACATACATTTTGAACTAGAGGAATTCACATAGGATTCTTTATGAATACTTTGGAAAATGTTGTGCTTCTGGAATTGCACACAACCAAAAAACATCAATAAAAAATATAATTTTGATCTATATATTTTCAAGAAGTTTATAAATAAGTTAAATATATCAATGTTATGTGGTATTATATAATTATATCCAATTATATAGATTTAATTTATTAATAATTTATTTCAAATTGAATCTGAATTATTACCATATTAAGATCAGATGGAATGTTTTTGAGCAACTCAAGAAATTAAAAATGCCAAGAATATATTTCAAAATTTCAATGAACTTGCTCAGAACACCTAAATGAGATTGTTTGAAATAATTATGTTCTATACAATTCCACAGATAACCTTGTTTAATTTATTTTAAACATTCTAATTCAAAGATTATAAGCACAATTATAACACATTGAAACTTGTCATAATGATTGAACACAATAAAAAAATCAAAGTATTTTGACTTCGAGACAAATGGTACATTGAGATATTTCAATAATAGTGCAGTGTTTTCCTATTTCATGATTACCACATCCTACAAAAAACAGTAATTTTGGTATAATGTGAAATTAATTTATATTCATATTATCTAACCTAATCAAAAACAAACTGAAAATGCATGACATCTAGATTCTTGAAGAAGTTTATTCCAAATATGTTTTTTTGAATACTCTTCATTAATGTAATTAATCTTACTCTTCATTAATTCTTGCAAAGTGACAACAATTGTGAACTAGAATAAGTTAAAGCACTCGTAAAATACATAAAAATGATTCTCAGAACAATTTTTTTAATGAAAATGTGGAGATTTTAATGAAAATTATAAAAATAGTATACACATTCCAACTTTATTGAAATACTCATATATAAACAACCAACTGTTTACCAAAATCAATAAAGAAAAATGAATTCAAAAATGTAAATGCTAGATATTTTTCAAGAATGAAGTATGCAAACGATGTAATACACTGATTATACTTGAACATATAATCCATAATGAAAGAATCAATTTGGTTGAACACAAATACATGAATGTAAACATTAGGAAATTGCACAAGAACCAAATTCCATTTCAGTACAGTCTGTTGTTTCTTATGTTCATATTTATGTACTTATGTGCCTAAGGCTACACAATTATTAATAATATAATATTCAAAAATATTTTTAAAAATCAACAAATTAATGTTATTTCTTAGAGCAAATTCTACTTGCTGCAATGGGATACACTGCAGATATAGTTTTCCTTTACGAATTAACAACGATCCCAAGTAATATCCCAAGTGGGCTCCCACTGCAAGATTCGAATTAGTATTGTCAATTTAGAGCATTCTCCTTCTGTACCACTCTTATATGTGTAAGGTAAAAGTAAGAGAAAAAAATGCTCCACTGGCATTTCTAATGCAATTGCAACTGCATAGTCTACAAAAATCATGACTGAATCAAATGCTAAATAATTTTCTAAATTCAGAAAAGCCTGGAGAACGAGACAATCAGGAGAAAAGAGGACATGCTCTCCAAAAACTGAACATTTAGTCAAGACATTTAAGAAAAGATAATAATTTTTAATATTCGAAGGTATTGAAAAATTGTTTTTTTATATTCAAAAATCACTGAAGAATTCAAATTTGTGCACATAGCTCAATCTCAAATATACACTTTACTATTGTATGTTTCAAACCTGAATCGGATGTTTAATTTACGAAAAGTGTTTCTAGATTTCTTTTGTTTTTCCCAATGATTGAATCCTCTTCAGTGAGGAAACTACCTAAGTAGACGTTATCTTTTATTAATGTTTTTGATGAAATAATTTTTTTCAAGTTTTCCCTGAGCTATTATAAATTGCAATATATTTCCCTGACTTATGGTGGTCTTTCAAAACCTTCCTAGGCTAAACTGAAATTCCCTGACTTTCCAGGCAAGCGGGAACCCAGCAACAACATTGTTATTTGTCAACCGATCTTCAAAAATAAGGTGTCATCATCCTTGTTTATATCCTCACTCCTTTAGGGAAAGGAGTCAGGATATTGTCTTTCTTCTGTTTAGCCTCCGGTAACTACCGTTTAGATAATTCTTCAGAGGATGAATGAGGATGATATGTAAGAGTGTAAATGAAGTGTAGTCTTGTACATTCTCAGTTCGACCATTCTTGAGATGTGTGGTTAATTGAAACCCAACCACCAAAGAACACTGGTATTCACGATCTAGTATTCAAATCCGTGTAAAAATAACTGGCTTTACTAGGACTTGAACGCTGTAACTCTCGACTTCCAAATCAGCTGATTTGGGAACCACTAGACAAACCCAGTGGGTCAGGATATTGTCTGGAATGTGTTTATTTAACTACCCAGGAATCAGGGTGAAATCAAAGTGTCTTGTTGAGAGGGAGAGAGACTGGACTGAGACTTTTGAAATGTTGACACAGAGAAAAATGGAAAAAAAAGATAGATGGATAAAATGAAGAATGAGGAAGTAATCAATGGGATTAAAGAAGAGTACTTATGCAGGAAGTACACAAAAGAAAAGGAACTGGTTAGGATTCTGTTAGAGGAAGTAGAATCTTGACAACTATATTTGAAGAGTTAGTAGAAGGAAAAAGGAAGAGAAGAGGAAGGACTAGCTGAGTTAATAGATAAGATGAAAATAAGAAACCACAAAGGGATGAAGGAGAAGGCTTGGGACAGAAACGAATGGACAGAGATGGCATAAGGGACCTGCCACCAGGCAGAACACCAGATGATGATGAAGACCCAACAGTAAATTATTTATGAAATGGATAACAATCAGCAAAGGAGCCTTGTTTGGAATCATCAAACATCTACAAAGTATTGTTTTAATATATACAAGATGAACGCAAAAGATGTTTCTATTGATTAAAATGATATATATATAAAGCATATAAGCCAAATAACATTACAAAGTATTAAAAAATTAAAACATAAAATTAACAGAGGATTTAAGAGGAATGTACAAAATTAAATGTAAGGAATGTAATAATATTTATATTGGTTAAACAAACAGATCATTTAAAAAAAGATTTACATTACATTACCATAGTTTACAAAAACAAAAAAAAAAGTACATGTAATGTAGTAGTCCTTTACAATGCAAATATCGACCATTAGTATTATTACTAATTACAAAAATAATTTAAGAGATTTTGGAAGTTTGTAATAGTGATTAAAAAATGAATACACTCAAGAAATTTATAAATAAAACAAAAATATATAAAAAACCACCAAATTACATTTGAAAGTGATGAACTAATTAAAAACAAAATAAAATACAATCTAATGGTTGGCAATAATGACAACAGAACAAACGAAAATAAATTTCAAATATTACATTATTCCTATACTGGACAAAAGAATTTGCATATTCGTCCATAATAAATTAAAAAATTTTCAAAAAACAATTTCGACAAAAATTAATTCCTGGAATTAATATGGAAAGTTTAATTTATCTACTACTATGTTTTGGTGGTTATATATTACATTTAATAATATATATATATATATATATATATATACAAACTGTAAGAAATGTTTCAGCAACTAAATTAAATCATATAGTAGTTATTTTAATTATATGTTTACGCAGGGCTGTAATATTTTTCACTCTTTACCCATGTATGAACCACATGTAAAATTTTATATAATTATTTACTTTATTTGAAAATTATTTATTTGCATCTAAATATTTATCTGTTTACAAAACTTAACTACCAGTTTATAAACTAAATACTCAGTTAAAATGAATTAAAAAATTTTATTTTTTTCTGGATTATAGAAATCTTTCTTGCAATGTCTTCGGTTCAAATTGCTAGACCAAAATTAACATGCAATATAAAAGATGACTTTTATCCCATGAGTTTGGGTATGGGTATTCTAGTTTTTCTGCAGTTATAGTTTTTTTTAAATATTTACCACAAATCTATTTGAGTATGAAGCATTTCTAAATCTTAACTATTCAGACTTGTGATCCAAGCCATTCAGTACTTCAAAATAAGTCATATACCCACCCATTCACTGCTACATAACAAGTGTTATTGAAAAATAGCAACTTGTTCTCCAGTGACATTTCATCCATTTACCTTTTTTTTCCCCTACTTCCCCGGGCCGGGTATCCTTTCAAGTAAGCGCAGCCCAGGAAAGTGTCCTTTAAACTCAAAGGAGGCCTCCCCACCCGCCGGCTGTACGTCTAGCACGGCAGGTCAGCCCCCCGGTCGGATCTTTTGTTTTAATGTGCCTGCCTCAAGCCCCCCCCCCCCCCGCCGACAGAGAACCAGGCCCGACAAAGCCATCCCTAGCCCCCACCGAGGGAACCGGGTCTCGGTCTTTTTATTACCCAGTTGTTATGATCCCCAAACGAAGGAATGATCTTCTCCTCATAGCTGCTTGCCTTAACGAAAATATTAAACTACTAAATTACCACAGGGCCTCAATGGCCTCTTAAAAGGTCTACATCATCTTTAGCCTTTAGCACTATCTTGGCAAACTCCTCCATTTTGTTCCAATTGTCAGCAGGAGAAAAATCTGGATTCTCCAGATTTAATTCTTGCAGCCCTGCACGTCGTCTATGTATAGTCCATCTACTACAGTGGAACAGAGTATGTTCGGCAGTATCCGAATCTTGGCAGAACATACAAATAGGTGCTGGTCTTCTACCGAATCGATGTAAATAATATTCGAAGCTACCATGCCCAGAAAGTATTTGAGTAAGATAATAACCAACCTCCCCGTGTCCTCTATCAAGCCACATGCCCAAGTCGGGTATCAATCTCCTGGTCCAGGTAGCTTTAGTGGAAAGATTCCATCTGTCCTGCCATATGCGCCTGATGTTGGCTTGGGCTTCTTGTTTTGGCATGCCACGATACCTAAGTGATCGCTCTTTAACTAAGAGGTCGATAGGGGGAACCGATGATAATACACAAGCCGCATCGTAAGAGATGGTGCGGTATGCAGAAGTGATGTTTATAAGAGCTTGCCTATGCAGAGTTCTAAGTCTTACGACATTTCTTGCAACACAAAGTGCTTTTTCCCATATAGGTGCAGCATACAGTAATACAGAGGTTAAAGTTGAGGCAATGACCCGCCGCCTAGATGCACGTGGAGCTTCATGTCCAGCCAACAATCTTGTTAAAGCATTTGCGGTATTCTCGACCTCTTTACATTTCTGTGCGAGATGAAGACTAAACTTTAGAGCTGGGTCTATAATGACACCAAATAATTTTGTTACTGCCACACGGTCTAGTCTGCGATCGCCCACGTGGAGATTTAGGTCTCTGAGTTGCCTTCTTCCAGCCAGAAAAATATAGTGACATTTATCTAAAGACAAAGATAGTTCTCGGTCCGAGAGCCAGTTATTAACCAATGTTAGCACTTCCTTACCGGTAACTTCAAGGTCACGTTTAGTTTTGGCTTCAATTAATATAGCCAAATCATCGGCATAAGCAACTATTTCCGAGCCTTCAGGTAATCTCAGTCTGAGTATTCCATCAATTGCTATTACCCAAAGCAAGGTCCCTAACACAGACCCCTGCGGCACTCCTCCATGAAGCTGATATCTAAATTTACCTTCGACCAAAGTCCACCTATCAGTCAGATATTCTCGTACTTGTCTTTTGATATAGGAACTAATCTGTTTGTCCGTGAGAGCTGCCATAATCGTATCCCATCGGACTGATCCAAAGGCATTTTTGATATCTAACAGAATAAGCAACGGGATTCTTCTGGTACGCCACGTACCAGATCTGACAGACAATACCCAGTTGGTAATTTTTTCCAGGGCTTGCAGCGTAGATCTATGTTTCCTGAACCCAAATTGGTTATCATGAAGCCCATCTTTGGACTCTAATTCTTGGATAAGTCTGTTCGCTACTAAGCGCTTGGCAACCTTTCCCATATTATTGATGAGACTCAACGGCCGATAGCGAATGATTTCTTGATTGCCGGACTTCTTAGGCAGGAAAACAGTCCGTGACTCCTTCCAGCATGCGAGGAAAGTCTTGTTTTGTACTCCATAATTGGCCACGTCAGTGGTCTAGGGGATTATCTTCATTAATCCTTTGAGGAGGGCAGCCGGGATTCCATCCGGACCCGGACTTTTTTTATCCTTCAGACCAGAAACGGCAATAGCGACCTCGTTTTGTGTAAAGCGTTTAACTTCACAGTCTATTATGTCCGTATGTCCCTCGTCTTGAACAGGGAAGAGGCTACGAAGATGCAGTCTGGCCGTTTCTGTAACTAGGACAGGCAAGCGGCGTCCTAGTCTCTTCATTACTATTTTGTATGCCCGTCCCCACGGGTCTGTATCCAAGTCAGTACACCTAGCTTGGACAAATCTTTCCATCGCCTGATCATATGGCGCACCGCCAGCAGGCCGCAGCCTTTGCTTTTTCCTACGCCAAAATTGTAACACTCTTTGCTGATCTGCAATTTCAGACATCCACCAGTATACTGGGTGACGACCCCCTCCAAACTGCAGGACTCTAGACAGTTCTGTAATAATTGATTTTTGAAGGACTTGCGGCGTTACTATTCTTCCATCAGATAGAGTCCTGGCAATCTTGTTAACCACCACCACCTCAACTTGTCTTAGACTAAATCTAAATCGTGCAGTGGCTGATGTTGAAGGTCTTGCGCCTTCCATAATAAGCAAAGTTGCTAGGTGATCGCTTCCGGTTTCATATTCAAGAATGCTCCAACTAAAGACGGAAGGATTCCATCTGCCGTCCACCAGCGTAAGATCCAGCACTGATCTATGGCCTCTTGCCTCATAGGTGTAAGTGCAGTTATTCAGGCAGATCAGTCCTGTGGTCATCATTATGTCAATGAAGATTCGTCCCCTTGCATTGATATAAGAGCTGCCAGTTAAAATGGACTTACAATTAAAGTCGCCTAAGAGTATAGGTCTACTAGGTGCCTGCTGTATGACTCGCTGCAAATCGTTGATGTACTGCGCAAAGTCCCCGATATTAATGTTTGGACTTACATAACCAGCTATAAGGACAAAGTCCGGGAGTGCTACTGCCAGAATTCCCTCACCTCTATGAAGTAGGTGCCAGCCAAGACGGCTGGAGACATTACTGATAGCAACATCCCCAACTGCATCAGCCCACCAATCACCTCTGGCCGCCATTCTTAGGTTGGGCTCTGTGGTGACTATAAAGTCAACCTCAAGATCGTTCGCAGTCTCCCCCACCAGATCGTGGGAAAGAATGCTCCTGTTGGCGTTAGATAGTATTATTTTAGCCATTATTTAGGTAGTCCACACTGCACTCCTCCCGTGCGATGGTCCGTGCCGTTGCAGTCTCTTTATCACATGGTCTTTCTGACCGCAGTTGTAACAAAGGGTTGATCTATCCGGGCCCTTACATACCGTACTCATGTGATCAGCGGCCCAGCATCTTTGACACCTCATATTATCAGTCCTGATATAAGCCTGGCAGTGAACCCAGCCGACCTTAATTCTACTGGAAATTAACTTAGTTACAGCCATCTGATTGGTTATTACTGTCGCATTTTGAGTATTTCCATACACCTGCCGAAATGAGGTAATTCTGAAAGACTCAGTATCTCCAATAACAGCCGTAATAGCCTCGCTTAATTCTTGCGCTGTAGTACTCTCTTCCATGTCTTTAACGTGTACCACTGCGCGTCGGTCGCCCTTAGTACAAAAATCCACTTGAAGGTCAGAAGCCCTGTCTCTCAATGTTGCGGTAAACTGAGCCGCATCTTTAATTCTGACTTCCAAGTCTTCATTTCTACCCTTGCGAAGGGACAGGATTTCCCCTGCCTCGTCTTTAAAGATCTTATCCTAGTAGATCAGCATACGACTTGCCCTGTGACCAGACAACCACCACTTTGCTGCCCTCCACAGGAGGTGTTGAACGCCGAGCAGAAGCGGATCTAGAACGCGTCCTACTCTCTTCAGTCTTTTTTGGCGCTACCATCAATGCAGGCGTCTCACTAGTCCTGAACAGATAGATAACCATCTTCTTAATCCTGACATCAATCGGACCACTTGGCAGAACGAACGCCGCATTAGGGCCCCTTAGTAAGATCTTCTTGACCGCATCTAGTATACACCCAGCAGCAGCCCTGTCGCCCTCTGTCGAGTCATAGAAAACAGTATACTTATTGGTCTGAGTATCGTATTCGTCATCCATAATAACAGAAGTGTCTACAGCTATCATTCCAGGCTTCTTGCCCTCTGCCATTGCCCTTTTGGACTTAATGATATCAATAAATTGACAGGTATCTGTAACGCCCTCTGCAGGCAAGGTAATTAATTTGGCTTTAGACAGTGTCCAGGCAGACCATCTCTTAGCGGTCATATCCAGAAGTTCCTTATCAGTTAGTTCAAGACTAACTGATGAGGTATAGACCTCTATATCTCATCAGTAGAGGTCTATATAAGGTATAGACCTCTTCTTCAGAGGAGGATTGTCTAATTCGTTATTTGCCCTTGGGATCAGTCGGTTTCAGCGGCGGAAGGCCTGAGGATCCCTGTCCACTAGCATAACTTTGTTCTGCTTTATCCGCCATGGATGATAAATAAACTCAACAACTATGTGGCAGTTGAGTTCTCCAAGTTATTCCCTTTAATTTGATACCCCACACGTGGGATAGCCAAAAATAAGGGGGGGGTCAATGGTCCCCCAAAATCGAAAAAAATTAGGGGGTCAATCAATCGGGAATGATCCAATTCGTATAGATCCTGAACGGTTTTGATCCAGAACCAACGGGGTGGTCAAAAATAAGGGGGGTCAAAGCGGTCCCCCAAAATAAAAAAAAAATAAGGAGGGTCAATCGATAGGAAATGACCCAAGTTTTGGTCTATGACCAACGGGTAACAAGATATGAACATTTAAAGTTACCCCTATAAAAGTCTGTAAACACTTAGAAAAAAATTCAGTATACCTACTGTTATTAGTGAAAATTTTCCAAGTCATTTACGTTAAATACAGTGATGTCTCTCTCCTGTATTAACTTGCACGAAATGTCCACTATAAAAAACAGAAATAATTCAGTTGTCTGTTGTCTAATTTTCACAAAATTTTAAAAACTTATTTGTATATCCATCCTCGATGTGAATCCAAAATTTCCGTTTTAAAAAAAACAAAAAACAAAAACGTTTTTTAAAAAATTTAAAAAACTTAGTAATCCGTTAACCAAAAAATTCTATTTTTCTTTAGACTTGTCCAGTAGTCCAATCACAATGTTAAACAGCACTTTCCTCATAGATAAAGCCGAAAAAACCCGATCAAAAAGCAAAAAACAGCGGAGCGAAAATAGCACATCTTAACAGTCCGAGTTCTCCAACTCAACCTCTACATCCATTTACCTGATTGAAAAAGAACTGACTGTACTTGGTTATCCTAGAAAATCTGATTAGAGTTAGAATGTTTCTACAATGTAACTTGTAGAAAAACTCTTAAGGTTAAAAAATCTACATTTACAATATCCATGAAATTTACTTTGCATAAATTTATTAATTTGTGTTCTGCCACATGCGCATGCTATGTGCTTCTGCTGTTTATTCTTACTGCTGCAGTGTCCTGAGAGCAACATAAGATATGTATATTTAACCACATACATACAAAACATAAAATACACATGATCCATTTACACAAAACTTACAGATATAAATAAGGTAACAAACTGACATTTGAGGTTCAAATAATTGAAACATAAATTTATACAAACAGTTAAACTTCCCTCTCAAGACATAAATATTATTGAAGATTACCTTAACATAAGAATAGTAATGTCCACCATGAAGAGTTCCACTATGTGCCACAACACCATACAAAGAATAAAGAACCTGAGTTTGTCCTGGACGTAGCTGTTTCTAAAAAAAAAATTCACATCAAAACTTAGAAACAAGAGAGACGTATAACAAGATACACAATTTTTAGATCTACAAATTAGTTATACAATTTCTAAATTAGTTATATAAAAGTAACCTTTAATGATGAAAAAAGTAAATAACTTGCAGAAATGTTTGATACAAAACTTATGTCTTCATAGTTATGTCTTCAAGTTTTACTTACAAATGTTCAATACCTTTTATAACATGGCAGATGTTCCATCTGTAATCAATTTCCTGCCAAATCCTATGCAGCATGTCTTGATCTATGATGGCAAATGTTTGAGTTATGCATTGCCACAGCTTACTTGTCAACATTTCATGGAAGCAGAGGAATGAACACTCTGTCTTTAATACAACTCCATACAGAGAAGTCAATTGGAGTTAAATCAGATGATTGTGTGGTTGCCAAGAAATTGTTCCACCATTTCCAATCAAAGTCGGTCGGTACTTTGCTACTGAGATATGTAACTACTGCACAATGATTATGAGATGGTGCGCCATCTTGCTGGAAAATGAACTCTGTGCCCATATCCTGTAACTGTGGCATTAGATAATGTTCAGGCATGTCCAGGTAAAATATTCCAGTTACAGTAGATCTGGCAAAAAGGCCCCAGCATATAATACAAAAAGCATTTACTTTAGATGAGACTGTACATGTTTGATTGTGTGATGTGAATTCCGCTCACTCACATCTTAACATTATTATCAATTATTTTACTGCTGGTATAGAAGGTTGCTTCATCATTGAACACAATTTTATTAAGACAATTATCTTCAGTTTCAATTTCGTTTAACATATTTACACAGAACTCAGTTTGTTTTTTTATCACCTTCACTCAAAGCTTGTATCAATTGGAATTTGTAAGTTTAAATGACAGTCGATTATGCAATACCCTCCATACTATAATCCTAGGAATGCTCAATTCTAAGCTGGTGTGACCTGTTGATTTACTTGGACAACAAATGAATGTCTGCCGCAATTGTTCAATTGCCACTTCAGAAACTGAAGGTCTACCATGACCTGGCGTCCTATGTGATACACAACCTGTTTCAATGAAATGATTGTATTATGCAACAACAAACTGTCTTTGAGGTGGCTGCTTACGATATTTAGCTATGAACTGTCTCAAATGGTAGTAGCCAATTTGGATTCAAACCATAAAAACAATGAGCAGGCTCTGCACCAGTATACGACTCCATAATTGATGGAATTACTCATTCATGCGTGCCTTCTATTGATAAAATTGGGAACTAATGGTGTTAGGCAGGAATGAAACTTAAGATATAATGTATTCACTGATGTATCAAACAAGTTATTTACTTTTTTCATTGTTAGAGGTTACTTTTGCGTAACTAATTTAGAAATACCCTGAATATTTAAAATTTGTTTGTGCATATAAACTAAATAAATGAAACTTATTTAGTATCACTAAACTTATTTACTTCTTTTATTTTACTTTTTAGTTAATTCTTGGTACATCTGTGTTAATGAGCTGGAGGTACCCAATTTAAGCTGTTTGCTGTTGGTATTTTGTATGTTAATTTTATTGTATGTAGTTTATACCTATTTTTGTGATTAATAAGCTGCATATAATTTATATATTTAATGTAAATTAGAAGAGGTTAGCAAGCAAAGCAAGCGTTAGGTTATATTGATATTGCACGAAGTTCTGTACATGAAATCATTATATGGTAAATAATATAACATAATTTAACCTTAATTTTGATCTAAACCTAAGACTAAACTAAATTAAATTTCAATTAAACTATGTTATTTATTACAACCAAGTTATTAATTAATGAAACAAATAGAAAAAATTAAAAAATCAAATGACCCTCGTTAACACAGAAGAACCTAATTTTTTATCAGAAAATAGACAACCTTAAACACCAACGTATCAATTGTTGTGCATTATTGCTCCAAATATAGTAGTTGTAAATATTTAATTTATTTCAACTACTGTATCACATGAATATAACATTTATTCATGTTTTGCTGTCCACTGACAGCAAAACATCAGAGAATGATACACATTTTGTGCTCAAAAGAAATTTATTCACGTAAACCCATAAAGTTATTGGATTTTTAAGATAAAGTAATAAATGAACCCTTTGGACCAGAAGAGCCCAAAATACTTTCACTTGCACAGAAAACAGACAGAATCCACCTACTTCAAAGGTAGCCTAATTACAAACATCACTACCGTAACTGTTAAATTTAAATCATTTAAATATTGCATTAATGTAAATACCAGTAATTAGAGCAGTAATAATGATGAGCACTTTTCATAACATAAAACTATAAAAAAAAAGGCATCCTAACTAGCAATTTTAATTCTCTTCAACTCTTGGATTTATATGTCAGAAAACTAAAAGGTAAAAATTTGGTTAGGAAATATTACTCAAATGTTTAAAGCTACAAAACCTTTTTTTATTAATTTATTAAACCCAAAAAAATATACATGTTTATAACAGATCGCAAAAGAAAAAAATATATATGCAGAGAGAGTATTTCTAAAATGTTGGGCTGGCTATACTTTTTCGGATTCTATTTGTAAAACTAAACAAAAAATATCCTCAAGAAATATGGCAATTTATCCTTCATTCTCCCCCTGTTCGCCATGTTGTTATATTTATATAAAAATGTATAACTCAAGTTCAGATACAGGAAATCACATTAATAATTGTCTTTTTAATAAAGTTTTAAAATTAGCAAAAAATCAGGACTTAAATAACATTGCAAATTGCAAAATGCAGCCATGTTTATTTTTCAATCCACTATCTTTATAAATATTAGTTTTATCAAAATGTATGTTTTTTTAAAGTATTAAGCCTTTTATTTTGAACAAAATGACATTTTTTAAAATCGGTTTACAAAAAGCCGAATTATGGCAGAAAATTGATGTAATTTTGTGTCTGTTTTCATGTCCTCCACTTTATGTTCAATTTGATTAAATATTAATTGTTTTTATTTATTGTTAATTCTAATACTGTAAATTAGTATCAAATTAATAATAATTTTCTTACAATAATAGACCTAATAATTAGAAAAATAAAAACTACCTGTGATAATCTTATGTTAATTGTTATAAGATGTTAGGTGTACATTTTTTTAAACAAACAGTTAACAATTGTTAAAAGTTATAAGAGTTGTTCTTAGTGTACACCATTAGAAATTACACAAGTCTCCAGTCTTTTTCTGAGAGATTGTCTTAACCGTTCAAAAATTCTGAGAATATTCCTAATTTCTTGAAATCCATTTTGGATCCTTTGTTGAAGATCCTCAATGTTGAGTATTAGAGTTGAATAAACAACATGTTTCAAATGGCCCCACAGGTAGAAGTCAAGAGGATTTAAGTCAGGTGATCGGGCAGGCCAGGGTACTGGCTCTCCCACGGCATATCCATTTTTCATGGAAAGTTTCGTGTAGGAAATCTGACACCAACTGCCTGAAATGTGCTGGAGCTGCATTGTGGTGAAACCACATATTTTCCCTTAATTGTAGAGGGTAGGTCTTCCAACAAATGTGGAAGATTTTCAGTCAAATGAGCAAGATAATTTTCTCCTTTTAAACAATCTGGTAAAATGGCCGGACCCAAAAGACAGTCATTAAAAGTACCTGCTCATTTGTTTAGGGTAAACATTTATTGATGGCTACTTTGTAAGGTACCAAGAGGATTCTCGTAGCTCCAGATATGCTGGTTGTGATGGTTTTGAACACCATTCCTGTTGAAAGAAGCTTCATCTGTGAACAGAATTCTTGCTGAAAATAAACGATCTTCAATTAATATTCTTCAAAACCAGTTACAAAAAGCCAATCTACATGGAAAACCATTGGCAATTAGCCCCTGTACGCTCTGGAAGTGATAAGGGTAAAGATAGTTACGATTTAAAATCTGCCACACAGTCATGTGGCCCACACTTTCTTGCATTGCCAAAGAACGTGTACTTTCATCAGGGGGATTCTTCCACACAATTCAGAACACTTTCTTCTAATTCAATAGTCCTAGTACTCCTTGGTCTACCTCAGTCATGATTCCCTGGTGTAAATGAACCCGTTTCCCTAAGCCATATGTGAAGTCTTTCAAAAGTTTTTAAAGTGGTACACGTCTATTAGGAAACCTGTTTTCATAAAGTCACTTTGCTTCTACCCTGTTGCAGTTTACTAAACCATAAATTAAGTGCATGTCTCATATTTGCGCAAAAGGATAATCAAACTCCATGATGATAAAATAACTTAAAAAATAAACCAATGAATGTTAAAATATAAATGTGTATATATAAAAAACGAATGTTAGAAAATAAACCAGGGGAATGTTAAACAAACACTCTTACACAAACTAACTACTTACAACAATGAGTTTAAATTACTTTAAAATCGTATGGTTTTATTTTTAAATAATATGCATTGCATTTTTACATAACATGATCAGCAGTAATAGTCGCTGTGTAAAATTTTATTCAAAAATAACAAATTAATATTAATTGTTTTATTATTTAATATTAAATTTTATTGTCAAAAAATTATTATTTAATTTGATATTATTTTTCAATACTATAATTAACAATAAATAAAAACAATTAATATTTAGTTGAATTGAACATAAAGTGGGAGGACATGAAAACAGACATAAAACTACAACATCAACTTTCTGCCAAAACTCAGCTATTTGTAATTTGTAAACAGATTTTTAAAAAAAGAAGTGTCATTTTGTTCAAAATAAAAGACTTAATATTTTAGTAACAACACACATTTTCATTCATAAAATTAATATTTATGGAGATATAACAGACTGAAAAAAAAAACATGGCCACCATTTTGTAAATTGCTAAGTTATTTAAGTCCTGATGATAGCTAATTTTATAACTTCATTACCAAGACGCTTACCAAATATTAATATGATTCCTCTATCTATTTTATAACAAAAAAAAAGTTTATTAAGAAATAAAAATCTGTAGTGAAATGTAAAGGTTCTTAGCGAACTAATAAATTTAAAATTAATTAAACACTTTCAAATAAAATTAGCATTATTAACAACCAACATGTAGAAACAGTAATTTTTTAAATACCTGAACTGAATATGAGCAAAATGGTGCAATGTCCAAAATTACAGGAAATGTTACATGACAACTTAATTTTCTAAATGAGTAACGTTGAACTTGAAAGCGTTTCAAATGCAAAATAAGAACTGGAGGTGGTGAACATATCAAAAGTCTTTTAGTTGCAACTCTATAAATACTCTTCACTTCTTTATCTTTGTTTCCTAAAACAAAATTTATTGAATAAAAAGACAATATAACATTAACAATCTTGTAAAAAATAAATACTACAGAATGTAAAATGACTTAGAAATACATTTAAATCCAAGCGAGTGTATGCACATGTACCAGGTATGTAAATATGAAACTTGAATTTGCCCGTAGATGGCCCTAGATGTCAATGCAGTTACTGTCAAACCGCATCATTGGTTCTTTGACAGCTGACAAAGATTTTCAACTCACAACAATACAAATTTCATACAACAGCATAGTTTTAATTAGTGTTGAACATGTCGAGTTTTGTACCTACAAACTACGATTTGTGGACAGCATTGATTTTCTGTTATCATTTAAAGAAAACTGCTGCAGAATCACATCGAATGCTTTTCGAAGCTTACAGTAAGCATGCTCTTGGTACATCACAGTGCTTTGAGCGGTTTAAAAAATTCAAAAATGGCAATTTTGACATGAGAAACGAACAACATGGGAGACCACCAAAAAGGTTTGAAGACAGCAAACCGCAACCATTGTTGGATGAGGATGATGCTCAAACGCAACAACTCATTAATCAATTAAATGTAACACGAGAAGCCATCTCCATACATTTGAAAGCCATGGGAAAGATCCAAAAGATGGTAAAATGAGTTCCACATGACCTGAATGAAAGACAGCAAGAAAACCAAAAAAACCACTTGTGAAATGCTGCTTGCCAGGTACAAAAGAAAGTCATTTCTCCATCGAATTGTGACAGGTGATGAAATGTGGATATATTTCGATAATCCTAAGTACATAAAAGATCACGGATAACTCCAGGCGAACCATCGACATTGATTTCAAGTCCAAATTGATATGGAAAGAAGACAATGCTCTGTGTTTTATGGGATCAGAAAGGTGTGATCTATTATGAGCTGCTAAAACCTGGCGAAACCATTAATACTGAACGCTACCGACAACAAATGATCAAGTTGAATCAAGCACTGTGTGAAAAATGACCAGAATATCAAAAAAAAAGGCAATACAAAGTGATTTTGCTTCAAGATAATGAACCATCACACAAGCACAACTGTCAAGGAAACGATTGAGGCATACAGTTGGGAAATACTTTCGCATGTGGCTTACTCAAGAGACTTGGCTCCATCAGACTACTATTTATTTGCATCGATGGGACACGCACTTACTGAGAAGTGCTTCATTTCTTATGAGAATGTACACAAATGGCTTGATGACTGGTTTGCCTCAAAAAAGTAACAGTTTTTTTGGTGTGGCATTCAAAAATTGTCAAGAGAGATGGGAAAAATGAGTAGCTAGCGATGGACAATATTTTGAATAAAATATTTTTTATCATTTTCATACAATAAACGTGTATTTTCTATACAAAAATTCTGGTTTAATATTTACACACCTGGTATGATATACCTGTTTAAAATAACTTAATATAAACTTCACAAGAAATAAACTATACTTTATTTGAATTTTAAACCAATTAACTAAATTCAAAAAATAAATCTAGAAACACTATTTGTCAAGCTACACCTGTGATTATTACTATCAGTATTGATTACTCTGTTACTCTTAACTAACTGTTTTTTCAGATACTAGAATTATTCATGATACATTAATGATTTAGATGCTAGGAAAAAAGTTAATATAAATAAAAAGAAAAACAAAACATTTAAAAATGCTGGTTATATCATTGAAAACATTAACTTCGACAAAATATTTTTGATAATTCATCTAAATAGTTTGACAAAAAAAAGAGAGAGTAAATAACATATCCTGTGTAAGTTCAGCGATCAGTTTTGTTGGTACCAGCTACATTAAAATCAAATATATTGAGAACTGCAAAGAACTATCAGTTTTACAATTTTTATGTTCACAGCATTCAAGGTAGACTCAAGGTATGACTCTTACAGGTAACAAATCAAGCAGATACTCATAGAATATTTTTTGGGCTAAAAATTTAACAAAAATCTTAAGACAAATAATAATGATATAAAACATTAAGTATTCTGTTTATTTCATTAATCTTTATAAAATCAAGAAATGAAAACTTTACTGTTTAATTCTTAAAATATAAATGCTAAGCATATTTTTCATTGTGGAGCAAAATAAGAAGTTATTAACTTATAAATCAGAAGCGATTAACAGTAAAATTAGACTTTGAATAAAGAAATAATTAGAGGACCTTTGACTTTTTTCTTCGACTTGTATATGTACTTCTACTCACTTATTCAGTTATTGATTAACTCACTGCAACTGAATTATTCTGAAAAAATATTTTTAAGAAATTATTTATTTATTGCATATTTTGACCATAAATTGTGAAGGTACATGAGAAAAAAGATTAATGAAGATAATTTCACTAAACCTTCTGTTTTCACTGTTGTTTCCTACTTCCTTACTTATATAAAGTTAAGTCACAAAAGGTCAACATAAGAACATCACAGCAGAGGTGTTAGAAAATACAAAAACTTAAATAACGTCTAGTCACTTATTTTTTTATTACAATGTGAAAAAAAATTAAACTGCATTTAATATAAATTTCAATTTTATATAATCTTCAATTCATTTTTTTGTAAAATCAATAATTAATTTAAATATTTAAAAGAAACTTGTTTCATCTCTCTTCACCCAAACTTAAAATACTGTATTCCAATTATAGTTCGCTATGTGATAATAAATAACTTAATATAAACTTCAGAAGATATAAACTATACTTGATTCGAATTTTACTTTTCAATCAACTAAATTAAAAATTAAAGCTAGAAATACTAATTGTCAGCCTACACCTTTGACTTACTACTATCAGTATTGATAATATTATTACCATCAGTATTGTTATTTTTTTTAATTTTACACATGTAAAAAAAAAACCAAGGGCTCAAATTGTTTCCTTATTTTGCCAGCTTTTAAGCCTATTTTTACTGCATTAAACTTGAAATAATAAGTTATTTTTACAAGAATTTTTTTATTATTATGATCTCCAGCATGTGACCCACCTATTTCTAGATCAAGAATGAAATTATTACTAAAAAGATGCCAAACCTTGAGAATTAAACTCCAAATTATCTGATTTTGATGTTATAATTATGAAGTGATAAAGAGAAAAAAAAATTGGTTATCATGATATCAACCTGACAGATAAGTTAGAGTCAAGTGATGTGACATAATTAGTCTTAAAAGATTTTCATAATAAATATCACTTATTTATTATGGGTGAATAAGAGTCAATGATAATTTAATAGTTTATTAATCTGGCAAATCAGAATCATTAATACTATAATTGAACACAAAATTGATTAGTAATGAGAAAAATGACAGTGGAAAAGAAAACATGAACATACAGCATAAACAGAAGGAAAGCAAAACTGAACCTGATATTTCTAGCATTCTTCTCTATTTTCATTTCCTAAATCAACTATTTCTACCTATGACATTGTATCATAATATATTTATTGAGCAATAACTCAGATAAAAATATGAGAGAAAGCTGAAAAATTTTACTTTAACTCAACTGAAAAATAAATGACTTGCTCAACTGAAACTGCATTTTTATCAAAGTGTTTTTCAGTCAGTAAACAAAAGTGATCATTCATGTTTTAATCAAAAATTAAATTAAACATAATTATTATTAATTAAAAATAGTTATAAAGATTAATAATTAATACTCTTCTCAAAAAACAAAACTACTCTTGAACTGTAACCCAAAGAGTAGACCTGGTTGTAAGTATAGACCTGTAAGCTACAATCCAGTCTTGGCCAAGATTTAAGCTAGGGAGAATAAAAATGTTCCAAATTACATGCAATAGAAAAAAATATTTTATATTAAATCTTAAATTCTTGGGGCAAATTCAATTCTCTTTGAACTAGAAATAGACTATAACCTTGATACAAGATTAAACATAATGCTTGGTAGAAAATTTCAAGACAAATGGATGAGTCCTGTAATTACTGTGTAAACAGCCAACCAAATAAACACACAAAATTCCATTGTTCACATTTTTGGAATACAAAATAAAAATAACCCTATTTAAAATTGAGAAAACTGAAGAACACAATACAGTGAAAAAATATCATTATAATGGACTATGTGTTTACGGCATTACACAGGTCTTTCATAATATTTTATTATATATAGATATTACCTAATACATCAGAAAGTAGTACTTGAATTTGATGTTATTATAGTAAGCACTTATGGTACAAGTAAGTAGCCGTAAAGCAAGCTAATTCTGTTTTTCCTTTTACATAATTGTTAGTTACATCATAATCTACATTTACTTTAATATATAGTAAGTTATTAATAAACTACTTAGATTTTTATTACTTTTTCACTTGACACAAACTTAAAAAAAAAGAATTTTATTAGAAAAGAATGAACTCCAATAGAAGAGTATACAAAACCTTTTTGTACAAAAATTATTAATAATAAACAACTTAAAAACAGAATAAAACACTTACCTTTATTGTTTTTCTTTGTACAAGCTTCACATCCAACTTTATTATTTCCAGCCATCATTTCAATAGCAGTGAAATGATTTAAACAGGATAATACAGAACATTCACGTTCAAAACATTGATAACGAGGAGCTAATGTAATATGCCTACATCTATAAAAATCAGGATTAACTTCAACATATTCATCATTATTTTCATTACTGCTAGATAAAGCATCATTGGGTTTACAATCACCACAACTAGCAGCAACTTCATTCTGCTCTTTATCCAATGATGCTATTTCAGTCTTCTTTTTAGAAAAGCTTACAGAGATTTCACAATTATTATTGTCTGAGATACCACCAACCAGAACAAATCCCATTTCTTGATAACCACTTTCTTCAGATTCTTTTTGCACAGTTTCTACAATATTACTCTGTTCTTTTTCAACCAATTCTATCACCGGTAAAAAGGTAACATCATCTTCCCCATGGTTTGGAGATCCAGATAAATATTCTGTTTTGTAATTTTCTAACGACACGCTAAGTAAATTGCTATCGAGTATTTGATTACATGAATTTTCCACTGGGCTACTTCTAGCCAACCACTTATCGTTTCCTAGCATCGATGAAGGTCTACTATCTTTTTGACTTTCTATATGACTTAACTCATTATTCACATTTGAAGTTTCATTAGGATCACAATCACCTGCTGCACTCAGCTCACTGTTGTTTATAGTCATACATAAATCAGCCTGAGAGACATCTAACATTATATTTGGCAGCTGTACATCGGTAGTGTTTGATTTTCTATTTACAAAACACCCTTCAGTCAATACAGTACTAGCTTTGGCAACAGGTAAAGTATCATCATGTTCACTGTTTACAGAACCATCCTGACTCGGCAGACCAACTTCTTGTAAACTCTCAGTGCTCATATCACGTGAGGTAAAACTAGGATTACCTTTTATAGAATCAGAAGAATCCATGCTTTGTGTTAACTCTGATTGTCCTAGAACAGACACAGCTGATTCTTGAACTGACACTATACTAGATCCCAAACCTGATTCTGGCCTATGTGACAACAAACATTGTTTTTCTTCTATTTGAATAGTCGGTTCTTCTATCTGCAATCTTGCAATTCCTCTGGATATAGGACCTAGGTCAGATGCAGATGCAGGACTAGCACAAGCGGAATCATCCACCTCGCCATGGCTTTCAGTAGTGGGACTTGTTCTACTAGAAGCAAGCTTTTCTGAACTATAGCCAGATTCCAAAATTTCAGCTTTTCTATCCTCAATTCCTACTTCATCATTGTCTTCAACATCAGCATCACTAGACTCTGAAACATTACAACAACAAAATGTTATTTGAGCTAATCAAGTAAATTTACTGTCAAAAGTTATCTTATCTTGTATTCAATCATAAAAAAATTACCCAAAGGAAAATTTAAAAGATCAAAACAAAAGTAAGATTTTTGTAATCATTTACAAAACAATGAGTTAAACATGCAATAATAAAATTAACTGCATAATACTTCAGATAAAAAGTATACAAAAAACTCAAAGGTTTTTAGCTTTCTCATGGCTCAAACAAAAATTTGCCAAAGTTCAGATATCAGGAATTTTTTACACACCATAAGGAAATTGAAAAAAGTTATCAGAATATTTAAATTATCCATATCCAAACAGAAAAATTCCACTGAATAAATAATTATTTTTTAATTAAAAAATAAGAAAACTGACTGAGAAGAGAAATTTTATTTCAGTTTTTTACTTACACATTTTAACAATTTAAAGCAGAAGAAATACCAAAATCAAGGTTTTTTTTAATCACCTATTTACTATGTGCTTACTTTACATGCTACTTCATAATGGATTTATTAACTCAATTATACATCAAAATTCACATGGAGCAGTGTTGTTATTTTATACTTTTATTCATAACAAAAGAATAACAAATTTATAAGTTAAGGTAACCCCTATTTTACAAATATCTGCAAATAGTACTAATATCAATATCACTAATTTAACTAATTTCTTCATGCAGTAAAAATTTGTTCAATATATTTGTTTTACAGTGTCAAATTTACAACATAAATAAAGTTCAACTTTTATCTCAATTTTATTAAAACCAGATTCACCAACAAAATTGCAGAATACTGAAGTATCAGCCATAAGCTATTATTTATGGCTGCAAAGAGCTTTTTAAAAATAAAAAAAGATAAATATTTAAAAATAAAGACTTATATAAAAACAAAAAAAGATCTATTTAAAAACAAAGATTTAAAGTTTTAATCTGTGTTAATATAACAGGAATATACAAAGGCTTTTTACAATCAGAAATTCAGCTAAGCGCAGGAGTTTTATTAACAGGAAAGCTTTCTGGTAACTACTTATTAAAAGAAACCGTTGATGACATAAGAAATATTTAAGATGAAATTTATAACTATGATCTTTCTAAGAAAGATATTTAAGGTCTTTTAATAAAGCTGAATCCATCACAATCTAAATGAAGAATATGAATATAAAAGAAATATTCCTCTATCAGAGATGATAAAAATCAAAAAGTACTAATATGACAGCTTTGTCAAACTAGATTATTGTATAGATATACTAAATTATTACACAGACATTATTATACAAACAAGACATGGCTTTCAATGCAAACGATTCCTTTAAATAAAGAAAGAGGTAGTAACTACTAGGTGGTAGTTTGGTACTATGCAGTGATGTTCAATAATTTCCCAGAAGTTGCTTTAATTCTTAAGTGTTTTTATTGTAATGTGTAGTTGAACGTTTTTGGGTCGATAAAAAATCTAATGGACAGCTTCTCAAATCTTTTGTTTTAAACAGTAAAGTAATTTTTTTGTTTTATGAGTTCATAGGACACACAGGCATTTACAGTACTTCAATAAGGAAATATTGCCAACAGGCAATATTCCTTTGCTGTCCCAAAAAACCAGTATCCATAAACTTTTGTCTTAACGTTTTTGCTTAAATTTTTGGGCACAAGAAATGATGCATGCTGCTCCTGCATCAACTGTTGCTATATTTTAGCATTTGTGTGTACATATCAAAGTCTCATCTCCAGTCACAAATTGATTAAATAATTCATATCTTTCATTTCTTTTTAGGTGTTTACCTGGCACATACCTTTCTGTAACCCAGATTTTTCTAAAAAATTTCATAAATACAAAACAGGAAATATTTGGAAATTTTTTGATAATTGTGAAACTGTAAACTATCTATTTTTGAAATTTTTTTCAATAAATAATCTATGATCACAAACTAGAGATTACACGCTTCTTCATAAAAATTTATCCTGCTTCCTGAAAATATTGACAATTTTATAACTTTATCTTCACATAAAACATCTGGTTCATAAATGTTGAAAATTTCTTTGTGGATTCCATTTCAATTAGATTTTGCACGACAACTAACATGAATATGACTGGACTACTGTTGCCAATGATGACTGCTGATACAAATCATTATGATTATTGCTATGAAGCGATGAAACTCAAAACTGAAACGGCCCTTACTTAAAAAATTATCTTTCACATTCAATTATCTTTCAACAGCACTGTAACTTCTGGTATAAAAATATAAATTGAAGAACCCCAAAAGGAAATCTTTAAGTAATATTTATAATTATAGACCACAAGAAATAAAAAACAGTGATTTTTATAAAGGAAGTATTATTCCTGTTGGGATTAATGGCACAACAAAAAAAAAAAAATTGTGTGAAGAAGCTGTAAAAGCACTGAGACTATTAACTGAATTTGAAGGTTGAAATTAAAGTGTAATAATGAAACGTTTAAATCCCTCAATGAAATGAAACTCACTTTAGAAAATGAAAATTGGTGAAAAAAAGTCAACATCCAAAAAAAAGAGAACGTAATTGGTTTTAATTTATTTAATTTTTATTTATTTTTTAATTGTTAAATGTGATATACATATAATGTTAGATTTCAACTTGTCTAATAAAATTATATACTTTAAAATTTTTTGTATTCCATATTTGTTTAAATATTAAATTGTAAGTTATAGACAACATGTTTTATAATTACCATAAAAAAAGATTCTCTCTTTGAGTGAAAAGTTTAAATTAATTCATACTTTTCAGCTAGAACAAACTACCTACAGAAACTTTAGTTAGAGTTTTCAATTTACAAATTTATTTGAATAAGTATTTAGAGTAGCCACTTCTTTATACAGAAAATGTATAGAAAAAAATACGTACTTTGATTTTTGTTCCTATAAAGTTTTTAACAGAAAACAAAATAAGAAGAAAATGGTGGAAATTTGTTTTCATAAAATACATTTCACAAAAAGTTAAAAATTTGTATAGTTTAAAATTTTTGTTATTATTAATTTTTTGATGACATACAGAATAAAAAATTATCAAGAGAAAGGCGTAACAAAGTTATTCAGATTGCAAGTCTGTTCACATTATTTTTTTTTAACGCAAAACATGAGAAAAGCTATTTTTGACTAAAAGTGAACACCAGCATATTTTTAAAATAGTATGTAGCTATCATTTCTTCAAATGCAAGTTTTCTAACACCAAGAGTATAAACCAGAACAGGTAATAGATTCTTAAGTTATTAAAAATCCTGAATATGATAAAACTATCTATACATAATTTGCAGAAAAAAATTAAAACTAAAAAATTTCAATATGCTGACAGATGTATAGATTTGATCACAAACTCTTAGAAAATGCATAAACTCAACCAAATGGAAATTTTTAACAAGTTAAATCTAACATTTTCCAACTCCCAATAGAGATAATATATAGAAAAGAATAATACATATTTATTGAACCAATTTTTATACGAAATTCACAATAACTGTTGTAGATTTTTTTTATGTTAACGAATACTTTGGATTAATACAGGAAAACTGAAATGACACAATCTGAAATTTATTGTAGTTGTAACCAAACTAATTTACAAAAATACGAGGGTTACTTTTTTTTCAAGGTCCGATCGGTCACAAAATTAAAACCACATTGAAAATAAAATTTTTTTTATTTGTAACAAGTACTTACATAGTTACACTAATTCTCTACATAGTCATCACTCCGATTTAGACATTTTTCGTAGCGTGGTACAAACTTTCCTATACCCTTGTCATAGAACGGAGCCGCCTGTGTTTTCAGCCATGTTTCTACGCTGGTCTGCAGCTTGATGTCTGTGCCAAAATGTTGTCCTCCAAGCCAGCGTTTCATGTGAACAAAGAGGTGAAAATCGGATGGAGCCAAGTCCAGGCTGTATGGTGGGTGATCAAACACTTCCCAACGAAAACACTGCAAGAGTTTCTTTGTTACAGCTGCAGTGTGCGGCTGAGCATTGTCATGGAGAAAGACAATGCCTGATGACAACATTCCTCTCCGCTTATTCTGAATTGGCCTTCGTAGACAAGAGAACTCCATTCCGGTCCCAGAACACAGTAGCCATACACTTTCTGTTTGAGAAGGTTTTTGAACTTCTTTGGTTTACTGGGAGAATGAGAATGCATCCACATTGTTCTTTTGTTTCTTCAGTTTCAAAATGGATCCATGTCTCGTCCTGTGGGACAATTTTGTTCAAAAAATCTACTCCTTCATTGTGGTAGCGCTGGAGATGTGTTAGGGAGGCATCCATTCTCATTGTTTTGAGATGGTCGGACAGCATCTTGGGAACCCATCTCGCACACAGTTTGAGGTACTGAAGTCTCTCACTCATAATGGTGTAGAGCTGACCTTGAAATTTCAGGAAACAAATCACTCAATATAGAAATTGTGAACCGACGATTTTCTCGAATTGCCTCATCCACTCGCTCAACGAGATCATCGGTTGATACTCACTTCCTTCCCTGACCACCTGCATCATGAACATCTGTATGTCCTGCTTTAAAGTTCCTGCACCATTGTCACACTTTGCTGTCACTCATTGAATTTTCACCATACACATTACTTATTTGTCAATGAATTTCAGCTGCATTACACCCCTCAGCCTGAAGAAATCAAATTACCGCATGCACTTCACACTTGGCGGGAGATACTATTGTTGTAGACATATTTGCATGCTAGCTGCGTGTTCAGAACTAAACAAAGTGATGTGACGTGATTGTAGGCCATACTAGAGACGCTGCGAAACACATATGCACAAAGGTTCATCTGATTTTTGTGCGGGTTTTTATTTTGCGACCGATCGGACCTTGAAAAAAATAACCCTCATACTTAATTAAACATTATACACAATTTTTAGCTCACAAAAATTGTGAGCTAAATTAGCTATACTAATGCTGTGTATTTTTCTAAATGTGATCTAAATCGTGTTTACCAGAAATATTACTCTGTGTGTGTGAGTGTGTGCGCACGTGTGCATATGTTTGTGCACATGACCACATAAAGAGGTGAGTTGTCTTAAATAATTATAAATTAACTACTTCTTTTCTTTAGTCATCTTTCAGGATTTTTAAGTTTTATTTTAATGCCGAAAAACTGTAGTTAACAGAGGTTTACTTATAATAGTTCTATTGCCACAAGCTACTTCTGCCTAATGTTATTTAGGCAGAAGTAGCTATCACACAATCTGACACAGAAAGGTAATTATATTAATAAATTTTAATCTCTTATTTTGTGTTTTTCTTCTCTTGGTAAAGTGCTTTTAGGACAAATATAAAATATATTTTTTAATTGCATTAAAAGATTTTATTCCAGTCACAGACAAATATGTATAAAGATAACTCATAACTCAAAAGACAACAAGATGTGTTAACATATAAAGAGATCCATTATTAATTTATTTACGTTAAGTTATGCAATTCTTACATAATCACTTTTACAAAATTACTGAAGCAAGAGATATGAATGCTTCAAGTTAAAATACTAACTTACTTTCTTAGAGATAATAAAGATGAAACTGTCAGAATTTAAAAAAAATAAGGTCAACCTGAAAGATATAATTTTTATTGATGTTTTAAATGCATAATAAATTGCTACAGAAAATCTTGAATTAGAATTTTATAAGAGTAATGAAGCGAGTCAGGTAAAAAAATTGAAATTTCCTATTTTGGATAAACAGACTTAGCACAAAATATAGTGGGATGGGAAATTGAAAACTTTGATGAAATTGAATATTAGAAATGGATTTTCATTTTCTTTATAAAAATGAATAATAGATGAGAACACAGTTATTGAAATCAACCAAAAATCAGAAAAATAATGGTGATGGAAAGGTGCAAATGAAGAAAAAAGTGAACCACTATAATAGCCATCATTTTTTAAGAAATGTGTTAATTTGCATCGAATGAGCAACAAGAAATAACCCCTAGTAAAGTGCTGTATTTTAAATAATGTAATATCACTGCTAGAAAAAGATGTCCCTCAAATATATAAAAGAGAATATTCGCCTATTCTGAAAGGCAATGAGGTAAGACAATACACAAGACCATATTTTAATCAGTATTTTTTAAATATCTAAAATGTCATTCAGAAAGTTCTCAGCCTGACAAGAGATGATGCAAATATAAACAAGTAACTACTGTATTTGTTGAAATGTGATCCTTTAGATGGGATGTTGCAAAGTTTCAGACAAGTGCTTTTAGTTCTTGTTTGTGGAGATCGAATAAAGCAAATGAGTTCTGACATTTTCTGAAAATGAATAAAACGACTGATGTTTGAGCTGTTATTAAGTACGTTGTTTTAAAATATTTAACCCTGATGGACATACAAAAACAGATTCCACTTTAAAGGATTCTTCCCCTTTGTTTTCGATGGTAAAAAAGTGAGTTCTGAATTTAAATGTGGTCAAACATCCATTCAAAATTATAAACACTCAGGATGCCCAAAAATAACTATGACTGATGAAATCATAAAAAAATCCAAAATGTCATATAAAATAATCACATTAAATCGTGTTAATGATGAATATTATGGCTATAATTTTTTGATTCTTGGTGGAATGGTGTGGCATAACTACTTGGAAAAGGGGACAACCATTACCAGAGAGTATTATGCTTCACTGCTGAACCAACTGAAGGGTATTATTCAAGATTTGAACATCTTGATAGACTGCATCAACTATAATTTACATAATGTTATGAAAAAAAATGGGTATGAAAAAACTTTCTGCTTGATGGATGCCATGTTTGTTAACAGTCAATCAAAAACACATTTGATTGAACATTTTTCAAGGGCATTTAGTCTTATTTAAATGCAATTCCATTGAGTTTTTGATGTTTTATAACAGTAAATGAAACATGGATTAAGTATTGCACATCAGAAACTGAACAGCAGTCCATACAAGGGGGTGGGAGCATGAGAAAAGTGCACCAAAAAATGTGAAAATTGTTCAATCTGCAGGAAAATTCACAGCTATAATTTTTTGGATTCTTGGTGGTACGGTGTGGGATAACTACCTGGAAAAGGGGAGGAACAGTACCAAGGAATATTACGCTTCACTACTGGACCAAGTGAAGGGTGTTGTTCATGCTAAATGCCCACAAAAAGAAAGTGCTCTTTCTACACGATAATGTGCTTGCACACACATCTCATATTGTTGCTGCAAAACTCTATGTCATATTGAAGTGCTCCCACATGCACTGTACTTGGCTCCCAGCAATTACTTCCTCTTCCCAAACCTGAAGAAATGACTTGACTTACTGGATGAAGATTCACTTCAAATAATAAGTTAAAAACTAATACAACTTATTTTGCAGACTTGGACAAGTCACAGTCTAAATGTATCAAATCACAAAGTAATTAGATACATTTACACAGACTAAATTGAAAAATAAAATTTTCTGATAAATCTTGTGTTTTTTGTCAGGCTAAGAACTTCTTGTACACCCTTGCAAATACAACCAAAATAAATAATAATATATGCAATATTAATCTTTTTAATTAAATAATGTTTTATTAATTAAAATAAAAAGATATTTCTTTTTAGAAAGAATACAAGTTAAGTTTTATCTTTATTATTTTCCAGTAATATGGATTTTTTTCACTAATCTGAAGGACCTATAGTCCCCTCTTTAACTCATACTACCAAGACTATACAGTACCTATCTAACCTGAAATGTTTGAGAATTTGAAAGTTGTCTTTACAAACATAAAAAGATACTTCTACCATTTTTTTTTATTTAGTCTACCTGTTATCTCACATAACTTAAGAAGCAATGATCCAGTTAGAACGAAGGTTTGGGATACTTGATTAGAAAATATGCCTAGGAGCAGCTCATATTACAAGTAAAAAATTATTTTCTGGCATTTTGTGTTCTGTCACAAACTTAACAAAGACAAATATTAGATTTCATACAAAATAAAAAGAACCTTCTTCTTCAATATATTATTTTGCAGTTTTAAACCAGATAACTAGAGATTTTATGAAAAATGGTTTCTGAAGACTGAATTCAAACAAAAACATTACAGGCAGGAAAAATATTTTTCTGTAATTTTCTTACCTATTTTCTACTCTACTAAAAAATAATAAATAGACAAAGCCCATCTTCTTTCCAGCACTTAATGCATATTTTTGAAATTTTAAAAAAGACTTACATTTCTTTCTCTAGGCAAAAAAATTTTTTTTTTGTTTTCTCGCTTAAATTGTATTCTACCAAAGTTTTGGACATATTATCTATCAAAAAAGATTTTCAAGCAATGGAAATCATAGAGAAATATTTAGATTCAAAATATTTCTAAAATAAGACAAAAACTACTTGCTCAAAAATAAATCATTTTTAAGAACCGTGTAGGAGGCATCTTATTTATTTGTATAAAAGTATATAAATGCTATTTTAAAAAACGTCTATTGAAATGATCTACAAACCGATTCACATGTGTAACTAATATATGATTAATTATTATATCCTAACTAATAATAAAAATTAGTGTTCTGAATTTGAGTTTATTAACTCAAACAGAATAACAGAATAAGGAAAAGAAGAAAAAGGAGAGATAAAAATGATAAAGGCTCTTCATAGACAGTAAAAGCTGCCTAAGAACAATTTGAAAAGATCAAAGGGCTTTTTTATAGTCATAGGATTACAAGATAGTTCACCTTTTCATTATCACAGTGGACAGTTAAAATACGGAAGAATGAAAGGAGAATAAAAAAAAATATTAACAAATAATGTTATTTTATGGTGTTTTCATGGGCAAACTATCCAAAAAGTCATATAAAACACTAAATACAAAGAATGCTGCAGTAAGGATTAATAACTACAAATCACAAAAAATGATACATGTGTGAGTGTATGTATATACGCACGCGTTAATGTGAAGACCGATATCTGGTAAATGTTGATATTCTCTGGTGAATGTTAACACATACCAAATACATCGGTGAAAGACCAAAATATTTGTTTATTCGGACTTTTGCCGGTATATAAAAGAAAAACACAAATAAGCTATAGCGGGAGTCAAAACAATAACTAGAAATTTACAAAAAAAAATCACCCAAAACTATCTATAAGATATGAGAAACTCTTGTAAAAAAAAGGCAGTTTAAACTTAAGCCAAATGTAACCTACACTCACTTTGCTTGCTAATCTCGTCTAATTAACGTTAAATATACAAATTATATGTTATTCTCCAACATTGGAGATTAATCAAATTTACCACATTTATAAAAAAATTTAATATAAGTTTTTAGCATTACAAATTGAAAGGGCCAATCAGGATAAGTATATGTCACTGCATACATGAACAATAATGATTAAAAAAAATGGTCATGTGCCCTTTGTTCAATTTTTTGATAAAAATATTTTTATTCAACTTTCACGCATAAGTGCAGGCTGAATACAGTGAATCTGGTTAATTACCTCCAATGTTGGAGAATGACATATATAAGTTGTATATTTAGCGTTAATTACATGAGGTTAGCGAGCGAAGCAAGTGAAGGTTGAATTTGGCTTAAATTTAAACTTCCTTTTTTTACAAGGGTTTCTCGTAATCTATTTACCTTATAGATTGGTACCGGGTGATTATTTTAATTTCTAGTTATCGTTTCGACCCCCACCAGAGCTTAGCTGTGTTTGTCGACATATACCAACAAAGATCTGAATATATAATAATATAAGCAAATATTTTGGTCTTTCACCGACATATTTGGTATGTCAACATTCACCAGAGAATGACATTCTCTTCTTTTGGTCTTTCATGGTAACACATACTATATTTTTTAGCTATAATCAGATATTTGCCTGCTGTAACTGCCATAAGAATAATAATTAAATTAGGCATTTATCTAGGAGCAGACTGAATGTTTCAAGTGCAAAAGTTAAGAGATGACTTCACCACAGAGAAGACTTCATTATTTCATAGTGTTAATTTCCACATCATAACAGTATCTTCAATGTGCTATACCTTTTGTCAACAATTACTCCTTATTATTGACTTCAACCAAAGTTTCTTAAAGTAATATGTCAAAAATTAGTCGATGGACAGTGAAATTAGCAATACTAAAATTCTAAATCAGAATACATAATAACATGACAGTACCGTGTTAGGACAAGAATTGGAACATGTCTGGATTTGGTTGGTAATTGAAAGAATGTGACAAAGTTGGGATATAGACTTCAGTGGATAGAAAAATAAGTTGATAAATGACAAAAAGATAGAAAGAAGTCATTGCACTTAAACAGAAGGCAGAAAAATCTGTCCAGACAATTAAGAGCTATACTGCTGAAGGTTTTTCCATGGATGAACAACCAGAAAGGTTATCATTCAAACATAAACAAAAGATTCAGCATCTGAATTAAAGAAAAACAATTATCTAATCTTGTACTAACATTAAGAAAAAAGTTACATAATTTTTACAAAAATATCACAGGATAATAAAAAGACTCTAAAACTAAAGGTTGTAAAGTAATCTATTAAGAAAAAGTGGTTGTAAATGATTCATCAGAAATAAAAATAAACAAAAGAAATGGTCATAAAAAAATTAGACAAAAAAAAATTAACTTAAATAAACAATAGTAACTGTATAAACAGTAACTGTAAATAATAAAGAATTAAAAAATAGAGAAAATGAGAGTATTTCAACTAGAAATGAAGTTATACAGGTACAAAAACTGTTAGAGAGGATAGAAAAAAACAATTTGCAATTGATATGTGAACAGAAGTAGAGGAGAATACCAAACAAGTATTAAAATATTGGGGAAGAATGGAGAAATAATATCAGTCAATAAAAATCTGATGTAGACACCACATAACTTCCTTGTTCAGCTATTAAACATATTGACGTGTTTTGCTGCACTACATTTAAACTTAATTTTATTTGAAAGAGATTTTATTTAAGAAGTTAAAACACACGGAAGCAGAAAAGTTAAAACGCACCTTGCAATAGCAGTTGTATGGTTAAAATATTTTTATATTTTCATGCAATTTTACATATGCTGGCCGTAAACAAAAAAAAATGTTTAAAAATTTTCCATAAAATTAAACTAAATGCCAACACAGTATGTTTGGCATACTGTACTTTTTCACAAGCATAGGCATGATGAAATTTCTACTTCCACAAGAAATATGATAACTAGTCATTAAAATTACAGCTTTATTTTATACACACACACTCTGTCTCTCTCTCTCTCTCTCTACCTATCTATTTCTCTTCTCTTTATGCAGGATTTTATTCAGTGAAGTTCTTAAGGCAATGAGTTAATTTTGTTCAACTGCCTAAAATAAAAATATTACTAATGCATTAAAGAGTTTAATGAATTTTTATCACAGTATGTTTGGAATGGAGCTAAGTATATTTTAATTAATATAATCTTTTTAATTAGCGATGTATTCTTTCACTGAAAACAGCATTTTATTACCTAATGATAAAGTTAAGCTGATTCAAAAATGTTTAAAATACACACAATTTTTTGTAGCACAAGGTTATTAATAGAAAATAATTAAGTATATTAATTTAAATTCTGAACTGAAATTAGTCCGGCTGTTAGTAGAATGTAACTTTAACTCCCATAAAGTGCCTGTTTTCGAGACACTGGAAGTAACCAAAGTTCTGAACTTATTATTGCACAATACAATCTACAAATGAAAATAACTTAGCAAATTTTTAAACTCAAAATATTCTAATAAAACGTCCTAATGTCCCTAATTACTGAAGAAATCTTTTTTGTAAAATGCAGCTTTGACAAAAAAATTATTAAATAGTAAGTACAATGCTTAAATAATGTAAATTAAAAAAAAAATGGTATAAGTATTACAAAGATAAAAAATAAATTAACACCAAAAAAGAGGTTCGACCAGAAAAGTACGCCATTTATTAAAATATGTTACACTAGCTAATACCTTTCTTGTCTTCCTCAGTAATACTGGGCTCACCCTGGCCTTCCTCTGTATGCTGATTGTTCTTTTTGTTTCTGCCACGCCGTTGCAACTTACGTTCTTTCTTGAGCTGATATTTGGATGGCTGTGCTTGTCCTTTAGTATCATCTACTTCATTCTCTTCACTTTTACTCAACACTTGATTTTTCCTCCTAGTAACTACAGGAGGTACTGGCTAAAATAAACCATAAATCATTAGTAACAGATTCCTTTATTTTTTTAAGTACACAGAATCATACAAATATCTGCATAAAATAAACTTTCTCAGAAAGCAAGATAAGAGATTACATAGACCACAAATAAAATAATAAAAAATTTAAAATTATTTACAAAAAATTAGTTATCATGTTTCATGGGTTTGTTTATACCATTAATTAAAATAATACACTTATTAAGGACCAGATTTTACACAACATAATAAGTTACAAACAATGAAAAGAAAACCATTACTTTTGTTGAACCTCTATGTGTTAAATTTGTTTACTATCCTTTTCGAAAAGTCATGTATTTCTTTTAACTGTAACTTATTTCTAAATAAAATCTCTCATCACAATTATGAATTAAATAAATATTTAGTTTAACTTAAAAATAGTTGTTTAATTTTAATAAAAAACAATAAAATATACTTAATGATGATTGGTGAAAATTACACGCATCTGCAACTCATAATGTTAAACTTCCCCTTAGAAACTTAAAACCCTGTGAAAAAATTCCTCGATTAAGATCTGAATTATCCAAAAATAAAATATATTAAAAATAAAGTTTATATGTTCTGTATTTCATGCAGTTCTAACTCAGTGGATTTAGGGGATGGTAACATAGTTTAAACTGCCTTAAAGGTAAAATTAACATTAAAAAATACTTTTTTTAAAAGAAAAAATTATAGATTTAAGTAATCTTCCATAAGTAGAGTAGTTAAAGACACCAAAAGTACCAGCTCCTAAACCTAAAACATCTGTCAGTGGGTCAATCTTCCACATTGATGCTAGATGATTTAAAGATGAAATTGTAAAATTTGAGGTGCTGTGCATGAACTTTACGCGTTTTAATTTACAGAATTAAGTTTTGAAAGGCAAATTAATGATTGAAGTTGCATACAATATGCACTAATATGACCCAGGATTAAAGTCCCTCTAAAAACTCATAAACCCCCACTAAAAAATTAACATTTAACAGTTTATCTTTAATTAAACATCTGCCACATTAAGAACAAACCTAAAGTGGGGGTTATCAACACAAAAGCAAGTTTTTCTTTTTCTAACAACACCGTAAGCAACTGTTAGATATTGAGAAAACTATATACAGTTTTTTCTTTAACAATAGAAAACAATAACTTAAAAGCAATGAGGGTGATCTATTTTTTTAATTAGTCATTTGACTTGTTCAATGCACTTTTTATTTCTTTAAATTCTGTACAAATTTTCCAAGCTCAACTTATGTATAACTTATGTGTATGTTAAGTGCCATAATCATAATGGTTGTAGAAAACCTGACGCAAGAAGAAGTCACTTCAAAAATGGCACAGCCATTCAAAAGAATAAAAAAACCATTACAGCCTTACTTAAGAGGTAAGGAACACTTAGTTCCTTACTGTTAACTTTTTATAGAGTTGAATATACTACTGCATAACAAGATGCAAAGTCTATTGAAATGTAGGTGATATTGACACAAATGTAAATGTAGGTGTAAGTGACACAATTCTGCTCAGATCAATATTTGCTTGCTCAGACAATCATTCAGCATGTAATCAATTCACCACAGGAGCTAGTTTTTTCTTTTTCTGTTTAGCCTCCGGAAGCACCATAAGGTATTACTTCAGAGGATGAATGAGGATGATATGTATGAATGTAAACAAAGTGTAGTCTTGTACAATCTCAGGTCGATCATTCCTGAAATCTTTGGTTAATTGGAATCCAACCACCAAAGATCACTGGTATCCACGATCTAGTATTCAAATCCATAAAATGTAACTGCCTTTACAAGATCTGAATCTTAGAACTCAGCTGATTTGCGATGACAAGTTCACAACTAAAGCAACCCAGTGAGTACAGGAACTAGCTGTAAACGAGCATTATTACTCGTACAAAAAGCACCTAAAATTAGTACCAATTGTGCCTAAGGTGCTTTGCATACATCACAGTCACAAAAGATTACTGTACTCCTTTCTAGTGGGAAATAATGCATTTACACAGTCACCACTGAAATGGGTATCATACTCAATATATCTGCAAAATCCTTTGTCCTCAATAATTTATTTCAGAAAATTCCATTTTTCTCCAGTAAACATTCTTCTTCCATCAACTCCAATGCGGAGTCTTAATATTTAAGACTTTGGGGACTAGGGTCCTCATGGCCCTAGCCTATGCAGCTTTTCTTCCCACTACAAACTGACCTGCTGAACCTTTTATACAATACACATACATCATACCACAAACACTACACAAATTACAACATATACACTTATACAGCAACACATCTTACACTGTTTCTTCCTACACATACACTCGGTGGTGTTGCAACAACACCTTACGAAATGCAAACGTAACCCAATGTGGAAAATCATGCTGATGGGTGGATGGCTCTATGTAGTGAGTCTCAAAAGATGTTCTCTGGGCACCTGGGCAAACCCAGTTGTATTTAGTTCTAGCCTCTGTAAATGTGGGCTCTGCAGAGGTGGTCCTGTATTTCACCAATACTTGTGGGACCAAAATTATTAGTCCTCAGAAAAACCTTATGATGGTTTGTGGTCCATCTGAAAAAACCACCAATATTAGTCTTGTGAAAAGACCTTGCTCAGCTTTGTCTAACGAGGATAACAATCCCGAAGATAATAATTTAAATGGTTACAAAGTACCACATACAATATACAAACATCAGATTTGTAGTTCTTCGTAATAATCAGGAAGATATGGCTTCCTTCATAAAGTCTCACCTTTCCTGATAAATAAGGCAGTAATGGGTTCAAGTGGTCAGAAAATTCAAAGATGGATCAATAATTATATAGACTTTTAGTAACAAACAGAATAAATATAAGTGCAATATACCACAATAAATTGAATACTAGTCGAGGAGTAATCTTTTGCCATTATCACAACCCCATAGGGGGAAGAGACCCACCTTGTGACGTTACCGATCACCACACCACCCCCTCCATTCCAAGCCCTGAGGGGCTTTACCAGAGGTCATCTTTAGACACTAACTGATTACATCTCACAGTAATCAGCCAAGTCTCGGTCGGGATGCCACCAATGTAAATGCCTCGGCAGATATTTGCATCAGTAAATACATATCAAATTTCACCTTTACGTAGGCCTCAAATGGACATTTTCACATCCAACCTAGCATTATTCCCTCAAACTAACTAACCAAAACCGTGGAAGTGCGAACCCCATACCTAGGACAGATTTGACAACACCGTTTGTGACTGTGAATGCCTCAGAAAACGAACGAGTTGAAAGTTAAATCAGTGCTATACTCATACCAATCAAAACTGTGTCTTACGCAACATAGAAATTCAGAATTACACCCAAATAAGTCGACCATTTTAAGTCACCTAACAAGGGGAATGCAACCTCATTCCGGGGGACAAACCTTGTACCCCCACTCGGTCCCATCATGGTGTCATTACCAAGTCTCACATTGCATTACCAAGTCACAATCAGACCGCCACTGGCAGAGGGAAGCCACACCCCTGGTTGCACAGGTACCATACCCTGATAGCGCAACCACCTTTACCAGCGGGAGCCCCAAATTGAATCACAAACGACACCAATATAATTGTGGCATGATACCAATGCGCCTGCCTCCAACCAACCCAATACCTAAGCCGGAACCCTAGCTACCCAGGATCCTACCACGATCAAGTACCTCAATTAAACTCCCTCTGCAGAACTACATACTGCAAGGCCACGAAGAAAAACCAGCCACTATAGACCATTCCTCGCGGATCATCCAGTTGATATGGAGATCAAAAGGAATGTATTCTCTCAAGTTCCCTTACAGCTCGTGAACGTTCGACCTTGTATCGGGGACAGATGTTGAGGACGTGGTCCACTGTATCAGTCGGGCATTGACTCAAATCCACCAAACAAAACCTAGCCAAACTAGCCCAGAGGAAACTGTGTGATATACCAATTGGGGGAGACCCATCTAATCGCACCTAAATTAGACACTATAGGAAATATACCATGAATGTAACGACCTGTGGGGGATTCATCCCACCTGACCTGCCAAGACGCAAGGCCCCGGTCTTCAATCTCCTGCTTTCGTTCTAACATCAGTAGGTTATTTACTTTGGAAATGTAGCATTCCTTATGCTCATTAGCCAAGATATCTATTGGTTTGACTCCGGGTGCAACACAGACTGCCAACCGCGAGACTGTTCTGTAACCGCCTATAACAGCCAGCCAGCAAGAGCAGTCGCTGGGCCCACAGCAAAATGTCCACGCAATACCAATAAAGCCATGCAGTGAGCCCAGACAGGCGCAGCATACAGCATAATAGCTTTGCTGACACCTTTGTAAAGGATACGCATGGTACAGTAATTCAACCTCCAATCAGGATGAATGACTTTATGGATTCCATAAAAAGCAGCAGCGGCCTTTTTTGCTACATACTGTAGATGTTCCTTGAATCAAAAATTCTCATCAAGGATAACATATTCTATTATATATTCTAGTTAGAGGATCAAGGACTACTGGAAGTGCTCAGACCCACGTCTGAGCACTTCCAGTAGTAGATAAGGACACGGTTCTTATCAATTACCACACCCTCACAGGTTGATAAAGCCGACAGGAGGACATCATCCCTGCGCTTGTACAAGAGCTCTATACACAACACCCCAAGGGTTTCGATTCCCTTGCTCCTGAACAAAGGAGCACCAGGAATTACGCTTGGAGGACCTAATGCTATGAAAGTACCTAGCCCTTGCCAGGTAATCTGCACGCCGATAATACATATGCACGCCGGTAATCGGCCACACGCCGGTAATCGGCCACACGCCGATTGGTATCACAGTCTCATTGCGCAGCCCTTCTGAGTTGGTTCACAAACTGCTTCATTGCTGTCAGATTCCAAGACCACCAACCAGATATATGTTCGCAGCCAATGCTTCTAGGAATGGCAGCTTCAGCCTCTGCCTCCACCGCAGAGGTGAAATTTTCTGCCAGAACATCTATTGGCAGGCCGTCAAACTCTGAAGAAAAAGTCTCCAGTCTGGATTCCAACAAAGAGGAGAATTTCAGCCAGTCCGCCCCTCCTATGCAGGAAGCACCCCCTCCCATGGTAAACAGGAAAGTGTCCCTCATGGCCATCACGCAGCTCATCCACTATTTCAAAAAGTATCAACGAATGACTGCTAGAACAGTCGTCAACCACAGACCATGGATCAAATGTAAAATCAAAGATCAACACACAGTTACAGATTACGACCCCCACTCTAAAAGAGCACGAACAGGATTAAGGGTAAAGGCCCCTTTGCTCATAACAGGGACAGTATATTCTATAGATGGACGTTAGTGAAATTGCTGATGAGCTTCATCAGCGATGGAGTTGCTGGTTGGAGTCCTTGTAATAACTCCAACTGATGTGGCAAGTATGTTTGGAAATATGTTTATGTCTGTTTCACTTACAGTAACATATTGTCATGAGTTTATCAGACTTAGGTTGCAGGTACAAAGTATGCTATTTGTTATCAGAGATTCACAGAATTAATTAAACATTCATTTTATTTTTGATGTGCTAAGGTATGCCTTGAACAAATCCCATGAACTTCCGCTGGAAATGATAATATCAGGCTTAAGATATTATCACACTTCCCAGATACCACATGACAACATGTTTTAAGTATTGATAACAGAATATTATCAATACATAAAATATAAATTTATGTTTTTCTAGATTCTTAGTCCGAAGCATTGGTGATTCCTGTATTGAAACCTGGCAGAGATAAATCATGGCCCAAAAGTTATTATCTTACCTCCTTGACCAATATCCTGAGCAAGGTGATGGAATGAATGGTGTACCATCATCTAGTGTGGTACCTTAAGAGAATTGCCCTAATTGCCCCCGAAAATGCAGTTTCTGCCACGGTAGATTGTCTATCGTTCATGTAGTTTCTCTTGAATCTGTCATTCAAAACACCTAAATTTTTCCTGTATATAAACTTAACATATTCTTGACAACAGTCAAGAATGAGAGGTTACTTTTATTGAACAGGTAAAACGAAAATTCCCAAGATTCTCTTTTAACCCATTAACAACAAAATTCTTCTTTCTTTACTGTTTAGCCTCCGGTAACTACCGTTTAGATAATTCTTCAGAGGATGAATGAGGATGATATGTTAGAGTGTAAATGAAGTGTAGTCTTGTACATTCTCAGTTCAACCATTCCTGAAACGTGTGGTTAATTGAAACCCAACCACCAAAGAACACCGGTATCCACGATCTAGTATTCAAATCCGTGTATAAATAACTGGCTTTACTAGGACTTGAACCCTGGAACTCTCGACTTCCAAATCAGCTGAACCTATTCTCTTTTGTAAAAAAATTCTGCCACAAACTTTTCCCAATCACACTGACCTAATTTAGATTAAGCCTCTTCACTTTATAAAAATATAAATTCACCTAATTACTAACATTTTCCGGTAGTAGCATATTAAAATTTAGTAGCAAACTTGAACCAATCACCCTGCTTCAATCAATGATGATCATTACATCTGGATTCATTTGGGTGAGAAGTTTACAAAATTCTAGTTAGAATAAGAACTAATTAACGGTGGTTTCATTTAAGTTAGTGATGGCAACAGTAAAACAGTGAGAATTACACTAACGAACACCACGCATAGCATGTACTCTGAAACCATAGTAAACATACATTGTAAAACATAATAAACATACACTGAGATGAACATCACACAGCCAATGCTGAGGTTACATTTTTATATGAAACATGCAAGCAATTATTACTTAATCCAATCTCTCTCAGAGAAGATTAAGCACCCTCTTAAAATGATTAAAACAAGGCTAGATCAAAGATGTAAATGACTAGAGCTTCAAGAAGTAAAAAGGCATGTATTTAGCAGCATAACCTAGAAAAACCTCTGCAGGTATTTGAAATTTTAATAAGCACTGTATTGAAACACACATCACAAAATCAAACATAATCTGATCTATAATAACTGCCAAATGTAAATTCACTTTAGATGTCAGACAATCATTAAGTAACTGGTAATGCTGTAGTTTAGAAAAATGATTGTCAGGAAATGTTGAGTAAAAATCTAGGAACATATTGAGATGTAGCCTTCATAGGAGAAAATCTATAATCTCTGTTGATTTATCTTCAAGCAAATGCAAATATAAGAAAATACTTTTTAAATAAAATTAGTTCCGATAAAAAAACAGCTATGAGGATGCAACAAATAGAAATCAGAATTTTATTCTGAACAGTCAGACAGATAAGAACAATCATGTATGTGGTTTGTGACCTTATGAATTCACATTCACCTCATGATTGGTGAAATTGCAGCTCAACTTGAAATTAGCTATGGCAGTATCAAAAATCATTCATGATAAGTTTAGATGTAGCAGTATCAGCTCATTGGGTTCTGCACCTTCTCTCAGAATTGTTCTGAGATCTGCTGATGGCTTCTGGATCATTACAAGACCAAGGGGGATCTTTTCCTGGACTGATTAGTCACCCGTGTGAGCCCAGGATTCATCATTACACCCCAGAAAGTAAAAGGAAGTATGAAATGATGAAAAAAGGAGAATGCACTCGTCAAGGCCAAAACTCTATTGTCTGCAGGGGAGGTCTTAGCTAGTGTGTTCTGGAAGTTAAAAAGGTTCTTCTACACTTTCTCCATTAAAACAGTTAACAGCAAAGTCCTTGACCAAATTACGACTGTTCACTAGATTAAAAGTAGATGACAATCCACCAGGAATACCATTTTGCTCCATAATAACACTAAGTTACACAGAAAAACCACATATGTCAAAAATTGTAGGTAATGTTCTGGATTGTGTAGAAGAGTCTACATATTGCCTTGTTTTACCATGTTTTTGAACCACAAAGAGGCATTGGATGGGCAATGCTTTACTAACAACAAATGAATAAAAGTCTTATATGCTAGTGACACATGATATTATTTTCAGTGTAGCATCAAAAATCGTTTCAAGCAGGTGCTAGAGAGAAAAATTATGAAATTTTTTGTACTTTCATTTTGTACCAATAAAATTTAAAACATAAATTCTTCATTTATATATAATCCACTCTCGCAATTTATACAATTATATCAAAATAAACCATTTTTCAACATAAACAGCATTCAGTAATGGATAAAAAAAAGACCAATTACTTCAAATATAAAAATTCTTATTTTTCTGACTTACTTTTTCAGAACTAACAGGAAGACTTAAATCAAGAAAGCTTTCGAGGCAGTCAGATGTGTGAAAGCAGGTTTGACATTGTAACTGGCTAACCAATTTCCCCTTAAATATCTGATCAGGTCGAATAGTGACTTCTTCAGAAACTTTCTGATTTAAATCCTTCACCCACTTTTTCTTATCTTCAGCAACTTCAACAGGATTCACCTTTGTAGACAGTCCACTCTTCTCTAATATCAGGCGCTGATACCTCTGTACAAGGAAAAAGTCATGTAAAAACTGCTTAGCATCTTAATTTACCCTTTCCAACTAGCTAGTTTGTTAAATTTAATCAATGACGTGTATCTAATGAACAGCTACATGCCCTGACCCCCTCACCATTTATTTAAATATCTTAGTAGAGTATTTCAGTAAGTATGCATAGTACATTTCTAGAACAGCTAACAATAAAAACCACAAAATAGTTCTGATGAAAAGTATAGTTATTATATTCCTAGGTTCCATTCCTTTGACTTTTATTTTAAGAGATCATACTCAATTTGCGAAAGAAAGCAGGTTTTTATAATTAATTTGTATTTCATAAAATTATGAAATGTATCCCTTCTCAAACAGTATTATAAGTAACACGATTTTATATTAAATCATACATAATTATGTATCATATTATATATATATATATATGCTGGTTTTATTTGTAGATCACAACTGAAACCAACCAACTAAAGAGAAATAACAGAACCTTCCAACAACTACATATAGTATTTTCCTAATTATTGTATCCTGAATACTATTGTACTATGCACATTGATGAAGTACATATTAACTCACAAATGCAAATTGATAAATCATAAGTACACAGCTGATTTTACATTTTGTTATTTTTTTAATTTATTTATATATGCAATATGGTTAAAAATTGTTTGAATACTTTACAGCAGTTGATAAATGAAAAAAGTAACACATTTTAAGACAATCTTTCAACCAGGCAGTGTCGAGGCAATATATCAAGCAGTTTTCAATAAAAAAAAAAAAATTCCAAGAAGATAATGTATTTTTTTTTGTTACATTAGCAAAGCTTCAGCCTGCTGGAGTAAAGGTTCAGGTAATATAGCAGTTTGAAAATATTGCTATTTTGTAATAAGAAACTTAAGTTAAAACATTATTCATATAATTTTATAGGCTAGAATTGAAATTCTGAAAATGTTTGCTATATAATATTATGCAACTGGAGCAAGCACATCTAACATAACATTCAATAAAATAAAACATAATGTAAAATACAAGGGGTAGCTGGATAATCACTATGGTCATACATTTAAAATAATTGTTCACTCTAACATATACAAAATTTTATGTATTTATTTATTAAATCAGGTCATAAATTTAAATAAGATAATACATATATAAAAAGTTACATAGATATTTATCTTGCATAGATGCACATGGGTATCTGTATACAGTCTAATGTATAAAAAAAATAATAAAATCACAAACAATACTAGTAACTTTACAAAATAAAGACTAATACGTAATCAATATATAAAGTGAATTTATGAAAATACAATTATGTCATTTATTACACAGTGTATACAAGAATTATCTGCTACCAACTAACAAAACACGACTATTCTTTAAGTACTTTATTCTGAACCAATCTATTTTTTTTTTTTTTAACATTTATCGATATCGAAGTTTTATAAAATATATAACAGAAACGTAAATATGGTTTTTTTTTGCTTTTCCAACTTTAGGAAACTGTAAATACTAACATCTAATTTAAATGTTTTGTAGATATAAGTTAAACAACTATAATGAAGATATAAAGATTCATGAGCATGTACTGCATATAGGAGTCAGTATTTATTTCATATATTATTTTGATAACTTTGACATGTACATCACATACAATTTTTAAAAGTGATTTGTTGTGCGAACAAATGCAAATAGTAATTGCAGAGGGAAGTGCGTTCCCTGTGCAACTACTCTGTACTTCACAATGCTACAGTAAAGTCCACACATGACCATAACTATGTATTAATTATCTTTTGTAGCCTTTATAATATATAAGTTATATATTTTGTCCTTATAATAAACTTGCTATTTGAAAGATCCATCTCAGATGTTAATCCACAAAAACTCCTAAATACTTAAAATTTTCAATCCTTTTTAACATTATCATTATTCAGCTTTAATTCAAATTGTAAAAGTTTTACAAATAGTCTTATCTACATTTAAATAAAACATATTTGAATGTAACCAAATATTTATACCATTTAAGAAATGTTGTAATTTATATTTTATAGAATTCTGTTGTTGAGCATAACATTGCTGTGTAATTTTCATAGGAAATTATGGAATCATCATCAGTGTTTATGGAAGAAATATCATTTTTAAAGGAGTTTCTTTGACTAATTTAAAGTGAACTGGACATCTTACAATTAAAAAAATAATTAAAGATTTATTTCAACTCCATAATTATCTTCTTTTTTTTTGCCTTTCCCAATTTTATTGTTAACAAAATTCTAAATTGTTCTACTATTGTTAGCAAAATCATTTAATTTATTTTTTATCATAATTAAATCGAGCAATTCTAAGTAGTTTATATAGTTTAGTTTTATACTAATTGTATTCATCTTTCAATCTTTTATTACTAGTTATTTTTCCACTTTTTATACAATTTTTCTTTAGTTTTTGCCTACTGAATAAGTCCTTTGTCTACCCAAGAATTCATAGGTTTTGTTTTTTACTTAATTAAAATTTCATCAACTGAGTTTATTAAAAAGTTTGTCGTAAGCTTATGGTCACGCAACTTATAAATATGATTAAAAGATATTTTACAGCAGATTTTAGCAAGCTTTTTATAATTAATTGATTTAGTTTCAGAAGATTGCAAAAAACAAGTGCTTTGTTCTATATTATTTGAAAAATTTTAAAAAGTAGACAGTCATCAATTAAATCGTACTTTAATTTTATAGGTTGAATTCCAAAACTAGATTTTATGAACACACTATCTATATATGAATCATTAAGACCTGATCCAGTAAATTTTTAAATAATAGTTTATAACACATTTAAAAAAAGTTGTTTTGAAAATCCAAACTGTCTTCATTAATTTTCATTTTGTCTATATTAAATCATCCAGCACAATATCATTTGTCATCCTTGTTTAAATGACCCTCATTTATATAAGCTTATTATCTTGAATATTACAAAAATTAAGTTCCCAATTTTCATATAAACATGTTTCCACATATACAATTACGGAAAAGAATATACAATATAATGCTTCTAATTTTTCTACATTATGTTTCAGACTCCTTATATTTACATATAACATTCTTAAGTTTCATATGTAGTCTAATGAATTAAAATGAGTTATATTATCAAACTGTATATTATAACCATTTGCAGTAAGTTGATTTTTGGTAGCAACAGCATCAACTTCGATGCTGGAAGTTGACACTGGTGCTAATTTACTATAGACTGTAGAATCAATGAGAAGACTTGCTGCTGTTGAGCATGTGACACTTTTATTTTTTCAGATTTATTACTGGTTGTTTTGATAAAATCTAGTAGTATGGGAACTTCAGGTCTCATTGGACAGTCAATCAGCTCTGTTTATATAATATTTCAATCCATCACAATTTTCAGTACCTACAGCAGTATGATCTGTGTTTCTATTTTTATTTTATTTTTTTCATCATTACTATAAGTGCAGTTTGGACAATTCACAAAGAATTAGTATTTTTTTTTTGCACTATGACCAATTCACGTACAATTTCTGCAAGGTCTAATGTTAAGATCATTGATTACTCTACATCTTTGGTGTGCTACATAGATTATATTACTATTTTTTTTAAACAATACTAAATGACTCTGCATGTAATTTTATAATTGTAAATTTTCAAATTGCTCCAGCTAGTACACAAGTGCATAAGATAGCACTTATGTTGTTCATCAAAATTTCTATTGTTTATATCAATTTGTATAGATCTTCTTTGCCGATATTTCGTTTATTCACGTACTTAACTATGACAGGGTCATCTGTTTTTTAATGATATATTTTACAGGAAATGAATTAAATTGAACCGAATTGAACCAAATGATTGAATTATACAGACCACATAATGAAATGTAGAATCTTTGTTTTTCCTAGTCATCATTTTCAACAAAGATAGGTACATGCTCTTTTTCCAATGGAAATATATTATTTGTGTTTGATGAATAATTTGTAATTACTGATAAATGTTATTTTTCTTGGCTTAAATCATTTCTTTTCGTAAATAATTTTTCTCCTTTAATTCATTAATTTGTCTCCTAAGCAAAACACATTCCCTTTTAATGACTTTAATTTTGCATAGTCATCAACCTTTTCAGCCAAGATCACTATAATTGCATCATGCAGTTTAGATTTGTTTCTGGGTGCTACAATGCAAAATGCTCTTTTCAAGCTTTTTTCATATTTTTGTTGCCCCTGAAGTTCCATGTGCACTATTAGTATTCTAGCTTCATTGGATAATTCTTTTGAGTCCACATTGGAATTTTTATGTTGAGATGTTCTGAGTAAACAATCAGGGAATTACCAATATAAAAATCATTATGTAATTGGATCAAAATTACTTGTGTGATATGTGCTTTCACAAATTATGCACCAGACACTTTTAAGCAACACTAATTTATGATTTTTAAAAAACTTTCCAGAGGCCTGTTCGGAGCACATTCATCCACCGCCCATATATACGAATATGAGAAATATTCAACGACTTAAAATTTACTGTCATATTTGTGAAGAAGTTTACTGATCAGATGTGATAAATAAAGATATGGTAAGAAAGAAGATTACAATGTATAAAAAGGCAGGAAGAATGTTAATGATGAAAAGCGAAGTGTCTTTCAATCAATAATTGCTTCACAAAGTTAAGAAAAGATTTGTTTTGATAAGACTACTCACAATTTCTTATTTGTCTCTCAGCAATTTCCAGTTTTTAAAAATATTTGTTGCATAAAATTATGACCAAGCACTTACACTACAAAAAACTTAGTTCAAGGGAGGCACCCAAAAATGCTAATGGACATTTACAGTAAAAAATTCACAGGAACAGTCTTGAAATTCTTACAGTACAATGAAAGAAAAGGAAATGGTTTCTTGAAAAGGATTGCAATGAAACATTACTCTGCCAAATCATACCAAAAAGCAAACAACTTTTGGTTTCCCAGAAACCAAGAAATTCAAGACAACTTTTCACAAGTAAAATCATGAGTAACATTTTCTTCAGCTGTCAGAGAATTATAATCATGAATACAAACCATACGGCAAAACAATTAACACTGAAGGATGGTAAATATTACAAAAAAGACAATTTTTATAATTAAATGTTTCAACAATGGGTCACTCGTTATATCACATCAAATCACCAACAGCTCTATTATATCAATAAAACACAAAGACTTTTCTTTGTTTTCATTAGAAGCAGTAAGTAATGTAGCCAAATCTTTTACTTAAGTTATATTTGATAAAGATAACAGGTACTTCTTTCATTAGAAAAAAAGGTGAAGGCATTGATATTAAGAGACAGTAATCATGAAAGCAAACTATTTTTTTTTTAAAAATCACTACTCAAGTGCATAGTGAAATGTACTCTGCTTAGAATTAAAAAATTGTAATTAACCGAACTTCACAGCTATTTGTATATTTCTGAACACAAGTGATTCAAAATTGAAATACATCAGCAGATGATAAAACAACATTAAATTTCTTTGGAAATTTTAAAAACGAATATAAAAAAGGAAACAAAATCCTTTTTCAGGAGGGTACATTTAGCTCCAAAGAAAAATATGATGGATATACTAATAAATCACAAACACCTTAACATCATCTGAAGTAACAGTATACAAAAAATAAATAAAAAGCAACTACATTCTCAAGCTTACGTAAAAACAAGGAGAAAAGATAAATTGCATCTCTTCTGATTGGGTTAAGATCCTAAAGCACTAACAAAGCAAGCAAAGTATGCTAAACCATATATTCCAAAGTATAAAACATCATATCATATGTACAAACAAATTTGCATAATGAAAAGAAACTCTCAGAAAAGTGAAATTCTCTTATAATTTTTGTATTTCTATTTTTTCTAATGAAAAGAGAACACTAGGAATCTATTGTGTAAAGGAACTTGAACATCCCTTTTTAGTATCTTTAAAAAATAATGATGAAATACAACACTAACCCTTAAATCTTCAGTGCGGACAATGTCAAGCAGATGTCTTAAAAGCTCATGTGCATCATGCTGGTCACCACCTTCAAACTGTGGACATTTTCTGCGAAGGGCAGTCAAAAGTTTTCTAGGTACTAATACTTTATTACCATTACTATCTGGTTTTGTCATATCAATGAGTAATTCTAATAAGCACTCACTGACTGGGCCACCTTTTTCCAATTCACCACTCTGAAAAATAAATACATTAAACCTTCAGTAAAAAGTAATAATATGAGGGCAAGTCAAATTAAAACGGTAATTTTGCTATTCTATGCAGCAAGCAATTTCAAGTTGGATAGTGGAGTAGGGGGTTAATGTTCAGTGTGTTAGAGAGGGGAAACCAGCTTGGTTAGCTCCTCCGCTCTATTCTCAATAAGCCATGAGTTAGCAAGAGGTTCAGTCATCTGTTGCACAACGTATAATCATAAAGTTTTTAACTAATGAAGGTGCTAAACCTGTGGAAATTTTAACTCGTTTAAAAGTACAGTTTGGGGATGCTATACTGTCCTAAAACTTAGTGTATACCTGGGTCAGACAATAAAAAATGTCGAAAACAAACGTAATGACGATGTCCAAGGTCAAGTTTCGCAGCTGACAACATCCATGCTGTTAGAGAGCTTATCGAAGTTCACTGCTGAAGAAATTGTGTCAGAAATGGGTATCAGCTATAGGAGTGCTCAATCCATTATCACTGATCATCTTCGCTTTAAAAAAATTAGTGCTCGATGGATTCCAAGGTTGTTGACTGAAAATAAAAAACAGGTCAGATTGGAGATCAACAAGAGACTTCTGAAATGATTTTAGCAAGGGGATGATCTTTAAGCTGCATCGTCACATGTGATGAGACATGGGTCCATCATTACCCTTCAAGTCAAAAATGGCAAGGTGTGATAAAGGAGGATGAGACCTGCCCAGTGAAGGCCAAAACCTGTCTGTCAGCAGGAAAAGTTCTTGCAACAATTTTTTTTACTCAAGGGGGGTTTTACTCATTGATTTTCTCAAGAGTCAATAAACAGAGAATGCGGCTTACTATTGTCAGCTGCTACAGTCAACTAAAGCCACCTACCAAAACAAAAGACAGAATATGCCCATCATAGATGTCATCCTCCTCCATGACAACGCCAAGCCGTGTATCACAATTTTGAGAAAGGATAAGTTAAAAAATGCACTGGGAAATCCTCAAACACCCTCCCTATAGTCCAGATTTGTCCCCCTGTGACTATTTTTTGTTCATGCCCTTGAAAGAATCGCTTGAAAGGGAATGATTCAAAATCAATGAAGACGTCAAGGAGCATGTGTGCAATTGGTTGACAACTTCTCAAACTTTTTATGAACAAGGAATATTCAAGCTTCCAAATCGCTGGTAAAAGTAAGTAGATTGTGCAGGAGATTATATATAGAAAAGATGAAGGTATGAACTGTGTATGTTATTAATCAATAAATTTATAAAAAAAAATTACTGTTCATATTTGATTCAACCTCTTAACATGTTATTAGCCCTTACACTATACTTTACTAGATTTCTAGTCATTAAACAACATTTTATGTAACAAAATACAAGTCTTAAATCTAAACAATAAAATCAAGGATAATAATTTAAAGTTACAGAAAGAAACAAAATTATATAATACCACCACCATCCAAAACAGGCTATGATTTTAATAGTGCAAATCTACTACCAGGTTGCAATCTATAATCTACTACCAGGTTGCATACTAATAAAAGTTACAAAAGCCTTATCAGTAAAAAAAAAAAAATGCAATAATTTTGAAAAAGGAGACATAAGAACCAGTATTTTGAAAATTTACAATTTGCGGTTGTTACGATATTTATCTTTTCAAATATTACTATGTAATCTGTGTATATAACAAATTATACCAATTCTGTCTATAACCATTTTGCAGTTGCAAAACTAAACATACATTAACAAAACATTACAGGGCCCATATCCACACCTTCAGGATCGTTTTAAAACAAAATTCAAAAGTTACAACTAAAAAAGGTAAAAAATACCCCCTTTTTCACCATTTTGTAATATCAATATATATATATAACATATATATATATTATCTTCTATATGTTTGTCATTGCCTAGCAGTTGCATTACTTAACATCTAAAATTAAAATTTTAAAGAGTCAATATTCAGGGCTACGAGTATATAAGTCAATATAAGTTTTGATTAATTTGATTATATTCCTGGCTAAAAAAATAAAAATAATCTATGCTTAGAAATTAAATTAAGTAATCTGTAAATTGACTGACAACGAACTACTTCTGGTGAGAGCCATGTGCAGCCACCAGGTGCAACATCATTGGACTGCTCTGCACTAATAGCAACTAAAATAAAAATGTGAGCATATATGACAAACAAACAAACCCATCCACTATCACTTTTTTATAGAGAGATTATAGTTTAAACATTAAAAAAAGTAAGAAATTTTGTCTTAAAAATTCAAAAATGAATCTTTTTACAAATTGTCATTTTTTATGTCTCTTTCACAAGGGCATCTACTAAAGCATTATAAGGCTTTATAAGGTTACATAATAACATTATAAAATAGTAATAATAGTAAAGGCTATATAAGTAAAGTTTGTTTAAATTTATCAACTTTTCTGTTGAAAATTAAATGAAATTTTTAAATATATATATAAATTGTATAAAATTTATCAACCAAGTTCCTAACATTTATCTGTGTGGTCTCATATAATGCGTTACAATAAACAGATTGTTAAAAATAAAATAAAATGGTCGATCCTGTCAAGACAATTTCTTTTATCTAAAATTTTGAATACCAGCATTTCTCATTATAATGAGTTATGAATTAAGTTCCACTGCTCTTTATTCCGGCATGAGTATGATTGTCTTTAGTTAATGGCAAAATACTGAATTGCTTTTGACACTTTTCTTAGAATGCCAAGAAGTTCAATTGGTTATCATAGCAGCAGAACAGCTGCTAAAAGATTATGTTTAGATCAGGAAACTTCAGAAGAAGAGGATGGAAGATCGGCTTCACACATGTGCCCAGCAAGTGCATAAAAAAAAAACAAGTAAAAACCTTTTTAAAGGTGCATTTAATTACTATTACAGGTAATTACTATTTCAGGTATGACCTGAAAATAAAAATTGGATTAATAGTCAACATTCGCGATTACTGTCAAGCTCTTCAATACATAAATGAATCGGAAAGAATTTATTGCAACAAAGGAAAGGTCATTTTACAAACTCTTGAGAAGCCTCCACAACCACTTAAATCATTATTTGGAACTGATGCTCATTGAAATTAATTTTTAAGCAATATCAGAAAGTACAATTCATGCTTTCAAATGACATCTTTCGGTGCAAAAAATCAATTGCCAATAGAATTCCAATCAACATTTCACATTCAAGGAAAAATTTATCATCAGATGGGATCCTTGTTACCTACAAGTGGTGAAAATCCAAACTTTTTACAGATTACTTTATTGGAGACCCCGAATTACAAGCCTCAAAAAGACATGACGTCATACCTCAACAGAGAAATAATAATCTGCTTGTAATCTTTTCTTCACATCATCATCAGTCAGCTCTGGAACAAATCATGTCCGATTCAAAGTACTTATTCAGCCAGATAAGACACTTACTGCGGGACATGAAAGAAAGTTCAATGCCCCAACAAAGATGAAACTGCGATAGTAACAACTGGAAATGAATGTACATCTAGACACACTGATGAGATAGAACTTTATATCGAATTTCAGAAACGCACACAGATCATATGACTGCTTTCAATACCCATTAATTTTTAGGAACAGGTCTGACAGTTACCACATCAATTATATTGAAACCCTTACCACTGGAATACTGACAACAAAGAAAATATCATTTCAATCATTCTATTGCTCCCACTTAATGATAAGGACTAACCATGACAACTACATTTTAAAATATAGACAACAATTAAATCAATTTGTCGTAGATATATACACAAAAGTCAAAAGTGAATGACTATTGCACATCAAACTAAATCAAAAATGTTTGCAATGTGAAGACACACCTACATTCACCTTCAAGATGCGACACAATAAGATGTTCCAGTTCAAGATACAGGTAAAAAGGTGTTATTTACAATTATCATTTACAGGCAGTCCACAACACATGCACACATATACGCAGGATGCAATGACTTATGTTCAAAACCACAGACATCCAAATCTATTTATTACCTTTACATGCTACCCAAAATGGCCAAAAATTGAAATTCTTTTGAAAGGTAACGAGCAAGCTTCTGATCACCATATTATTTCCAGAGTGAAAACATTTCTTATCAACTTAATCTTGGCTGAAATAAAAATCAGGAAAGGAATCACAATAGTTATTATATCATCCAGAATTTCTGCTACACTACTGGAGGGAGGTCGAATAGCACATTCAGCTTTAAAGTCGCCACTTGAATTGACTATATAGAACAAAAGCTTTCAAAATTGATGGATGTTATTGTTCACCATGGAATTTTTTCAGATTTTGTATGTTGGGATGTACTCTGTAGAATGGCAGAAGCCAGGTTTGCCTCATGCGCATATCCTAATTTGGTTAAAGGAAAAGGTTCATCTCAACGACATTGATTTGATTATTTCAGAGAGCTACCTGATAGCAACATAGATCCTGAATTATTTGATATAGTATCAAAGCATATGGTGCACGGACCGTACGGTCAGCTAAATCCAAATTCGCCATGCATGAAGAATAACAGCTGTAACGAGCACTTCCCGCAAATGTTTTTAAATTCAACAAAAACAGGAGCATGTGGTTATCCGTTATATTGTCGACGCTGTCCTAACAACGCAGGATTTACAGCCAAACTATATACCCGAATCAGCAATGTTTATCAAAATTGGATTTTAGACAATAAATGGATCATATCATATAATCCATTATTATCAAAGATGTTTAATGCTTACATCAACATGCAACTCAGTGAGATCAAACAAATGTATCTGCAAATAACGTGAACAAAGCTAGCGATATGGCTGTTCTTCAAATACATAATAAAAACCCACATGATGAAGTGCTTCAATATCAGATGGGATGTTATATAAGCTCCAATGTAGTTTTTTGGCAAATTTTTGGATTTGCCATTCATGAAAGATATCCAGCGGTAAACCGTGATCACGTTGAAAATGGTCAAAGCATTTACTTTTCATCTTATAATATTTACCACATTTTAGAAAAACTGTCAGATTCAATACTTACTGCTTTCTTTAAACTATGCTAGAATGACAATTTCACAAAAACTCTATTATATTGCTACATACCCACAAATTATACATGGGACAATTCAAAGAAAAAATCTGTTTGACACCATAGAGGAACACTGGTACCTGGATTTCCAAATTTTTCATCAAACACTATGTCACATATTTACACCGTACATCCGAGTCAAAGTGTTTTTATTTGAGGATGCCTCTTCATCATATTCAAGGACCTGAAAGATGTGCAGACTTATGTACTATAAACATGAGAATTTGTTGCACATTTCAAGAGGCTTACTTTAAACTGGGACTTTTAGAAAATGATAATCAATGGAAAGAGACAATGATTGATGCAATTCTTACAAAATCACCTTCTCAATTTCAACAGTTACTTGCAATTATATTAATTTGTTGTGCACCAACTATAATCACTACAGAATCAATTTAAGGATGAGGTTTCAGAAGATGTTCTACATGAAAAAAAATTTTTAATCCAGATGCAGTTTTTGGCAGCGAAATTTACAATCGTGGACTTATTTTGTTGAAAAATGTTTGCACTGATACTGACTCTAAAACATTATCCAAATTAGGATTTCAACCATCCCAACATGATGCTTTTGATGCGATTGAACTAAAGTTTGACAAGGAAACATATTATCCTGGCTCTAAAACATTATCCGAATTAGGACTTCAACCATCTCAACATGGTGCTTTCTCCATGTGATTGAACTGGAGTTTGACAAGGAAACAAGTCACGATGAAAACGAACTAAGAAGATTCCTTTCGGAGAACAAGGAAAAACTAACAACCATACAACTTTGTTTTTAACAAAGTTTTTAATGTCACAACAAAATCAAATGGATCTATGTTTTTTATTGGATGTCCTGGTGGAACTCGTAAAACATTTCTTATCAACTTAATCTTGGCTGAATTAAGAATCAGGAAAGGAATTGCAATAGCTATTGTATCATCTGGAATTTGCCGCTACACTACTGGAGGGAGGTCGAATAGCACATTCAGCTTTAAAGTTGCCACTTGAATTGACCATATAGAAAATGTTACATGCAGTATTTCTAAATTATCAGGAAGAGCAAAGTAATTGAATAAATGTTATCTCATTGTTTTGGATGAATGCACAATGTATCATCAGAAAGCTTTAGAAGCAATTACATTACAGGATTTTCAAAAATACATCTCTTTTTGGAGGGAAAATATTCTCACCTGCAGGAATTTCCGAAAAACCCTTCCTGTTATACCAAAATCAACAGCAGCTGATGAAATTAATGTGTGTCTGAAGAGTTCACAACTTTAGACAGAAGTTATTAATTAAGTACATTAAGTTCGAGAAAGGTACTTTTGTCACCTGACAATGAAGACGTAACATTATAAATTCTAATATTTATGAAACTCATTCCGAGACCATCAAAGATTTTTCTTTCTATGGATACTGTAATGGAGCAAGATGAATCAGTCCAGTATCCAACAGAGTTTTTGAATTTCATCTACATCAACGGAATGCCACCACATCACCTAGAACTAAAGATAGTAACTACTGTTATAGTCTTGTAGAATCAGAAGCCACCGAAACTTTACAATGTCTCTAGATTATATATCAAAAATTTATCAAGAAATATTGTAGAAGCAATATTTCTTACTGGAAAAAATATAGGAGAAGATGTTTTCATTCCAAGGATTACAATAATTTCAACCAATCTTCCATTTCAATTTAAATGTTTGTAATTCCCTTTAAGAATATCATACACAATGACCCACCAACAAATCACAAGAACAATAATGAAGTGCCTGTGAAATGTTTCTTTATGGAATAGAAAAAAAGCTAAAACGGGGGGGAAACCAATTTCAAATAGGTATTTTTCACACAAAAAGAAGTAAAAAAAAATCATGCAGTATAAAAAACCTGATGTAATAAAATTTTTCTTAAAGTTACATATACTTACAAATGATTCACCATTTTTCAAAGATAATGAGAATATTTGGCCTGGTTCTTGCATTTCATGTAATAATGTAATTAACCCAGGAGTTTGAGCTAAACACTGTAGCACAGAATTGAAGAAACAAGTATTTCCTAAATTTGTTAGACCCTGAAATAAAGCATTTAAATTAGAAAAAAAGACTGACAAAATGTATTATATATATTTATTTTTTGAGAATTTTAATGGTAATTTGAACACTGGTGAGCTATCCTTCCTCCTTGTAATAAGGTAGCTGTTTCTAATGTATTTTTTCATACCAAATTTTGAAAGAAGTAGGTTAATTAAAAATGTTTTAATGGTGCCTGGTGCATTACAAAATAAAACAGATAAATCATTCTGGTTAACAGTTGAAAGCAAAATCGTGTATTGCGTGTTGGCTTCGGTTAAAAGTGACTCAAGATTTTTAATGCTTGCTCAATAATAATGTTTGGGATTTCACAGAGAATATTTTTACTTTTGATGTCAACATCATTACTTACAGATGACAGATCAATATTGAACAGCGATTTATTTGACAAAGCTTTAAATTTACTTTGTATTTGTCTCAATGTTCCAATACGACTTTCATCAAAGAAAAAAGCTGGTCATTCAGGATAGTGTTTTATTCATTTTCTTTAAGTCATAAGATATCTTTACATCTATCCCACAAATTTTTTGGATTGTAAATTTCACAGTTTAATAAGAATATGGCAAAAAGATCTCTTAAAAGGGCTGGAGATCTGCAAACTGCTGACTTATTACAAATCATCCCAGTCCTGATCATTTTGTAATAAGCTATTTTTGTAATAAGGGTCTCACAAGCTGCTTGGAAGGTTTTGTATGAAACCATTAACTGTTTTTAAATACCTGAAAGACACTGGTCCCAGAACATTGTGTAATAACATTCTTAAATGAAAAATTCATAGTTATTAGAATAAAATGTAAAAACTTTATCTATAGAAGAATCCTTTTTTGCGTCAAAAACCCTACACAGCAACTCCTCTAATCCTTCTATTTTAGTGTTTACCATTTGATGTACAATACGATAAAATTTCATAGTAGAAAGGTCTTTTTAACACAAAAGAATCTACACAAATAAAAAAAATCTTGTCATTTTAGGAGGTTTTTGAAATTTTTTCTGTAACGTTCTCTTAATTAAAAGAAATTCTTTCTCCAGTATCAAGGTGAACAAACAGAAATACTGTAATGAGATATTTTTCATATATGTCAAATAAAGTACCTCCAAACAGATCTGTCTATGCTTACATATCTACTGGTTTGATTAGTTAAGATTTCATCATTTTTACCCAAAACCACTCAGTCAGAGCTGTTGTTATTAATAGATATATTTAATGGCTTTAACTGATGAAAAATATTCAACTTTAATGTAGCAGTGAACCATCGGGGACATGTCACAATGTCAAAAATCTTATCTTTAATTAGGAGATCTAAGTTTTTTTTTAGTTTCAAATAAAAAATACAAGCTCTTACATTCTAGAAGGAAATGAAAAATGGACACTATAAATACAGTAGAAAATAAGAGGCAAATAGAAAAAAAATTATAATGCTGGTTTCCACTAAGTAAAAAATGATCAAAAAGCTGAAAATTTTTATTATCCTTCTTATTGAAAAGACCAACAAATTTTATAATTCACTTGTGGATACAGTCCATGGTTATTGAAAAATATATATTTCAAATCATCGCTTTTAAATTTATATTTTAGTACAGATTTAAATTTGTAAATATAAAATTGTTTTAATTTTTGTTACCTATTTTTAGCACTATTACTGTCAACAACCTAAGTATTTTAAAATTGTTTTTTACATTTATAATTTTAAGCTTGTTAAAGTATCATCGTCAAAATAAAAAAAAAATTTACTAAACTCAAAAATCATTTAGAATTGTTAAGAAATTTACGTTACACACAGAACAATAATACTTATAATGGAGTTAATAACACTGTTATGACAAAAGAAAATTTTTAATGTTTCTCTAAGTGTGATAACACTACTTGAATTGTTTTTTGCATACATTAAAGATTTGTAAATACTATTTTTCTATCACCCTTGTTTTAAATAAATTACACTTAAACAAAAATTGAGGGAAAATATAGTTAAAATCTGTAAAATTTATAATTTTGCATGGCCATACAAGTGTTAAGAATGATTTCACTGATGCTTTTCTTTTATAAATAGCCTCAGGCACATCCCAAATTAATGTCCAACAGTAATCGGCTAGCATGATAGTATTCCATTTCCCTTTAGAGCGGCTTTCTATCACTGAAATGTCTTTGTGGAAACATTCACCGTGTTCGTCACTTACATCTCTGAAGTTGCCCAGGGAAAAATCCAGATATGATTAAGAGGAAATGTATTCTCAAAGACACACTACATCCCACAGCTCTGTATGAAGTAAGAAGTTGATTAACAATGTTGTGGTAATTGTCAGATTTTTGTTTGCCGAGAAACTTTTGAAAACATCTTCAAATGAAGCCCAAGCTGTACTTTCTACATTATTTAACATTCGAGTTAAACACATCATCATTGACCAGCTCGCTTATTTGAGGACCAACAAATATTCCTTCTTTAATTTTTCCTTCGCTTACATTTGGAAATTTCTGCCTGATGCACAAAAATCCAGGACTATCCTTCTTCATTGCTTTTACAAAATTTTTCATTAGTCCTAGCTTGATATGGATGGGGTAAAACTATTTTTTTGGGTTCAACTAAGGGCTCATGAATAATAATACTTTTCCCATTTAGAGTTTTAAGTTGTCTCATTTCTTCCACTCTTTGGTAACATAGTGTTTATCCCTAGCTCAGCTGTCCCATTCGCAAAGAAAACACAGGTACTTAGTATAGCATAACTGCATGCCTAACAAAATAGCTATAATTTTCAAATCATCACATATGTTCCATCTGTTTTTTATAATTTATTTTTTCAAGAACGTCTTTCATCACATCATGTCTTTTTCAAATTAATACCATAAGCGATTGGTATCGAAGGATATTTGTTACCGTTGTATAGTAGAACCACTTTTAAACTACACTTGGACGAATCTATGAAAAAGTGCCAGTCCTCAGGTTTATAAATTTGTCCTAAGTGCAACATAAGCTCATCAATATTTATGCAACAGACAAAATTATTTTCAGCAATAACGTACTGAGAAAGTTCTTTTTGTCGGATTTGAAAGCCCAAAATGTTTGTATTTTTTGAAGTAAATCCTAACAGTTAAGCTTGATTTTTTGATAAATTTAAATCCCTAACAAAGTCATTTAATTCAACTCGCGATATAAAATGTGGCTTATCGGAAGATAATTCAAAATCAAAATACTGCAAGATTTTTCATCACTGCTTTCGAAACATACATTCACAGGTGGCTCAAAACTGGAATAATTTCACCGTGAGGTATAGGACAGATTGCAATTAATGATATTTTACAGTATGTTTAGATTTTTTAGAAATTCAAGACCCACTTGTTATACAAAAGTAACAATCAGTTACATGATCCTTTAGTTCATGCCAAACCACAGGTACACCAGATTGCAAAGCCTTCCATGTACCTTTCAGCCATCCTGTTCAATATATAGAACAATTATTGCATACTATATGAGAAGCCCACGTCTTATCCTGATAATCAATTTTACACTGAAAGTACAAGTGATATGCTTTTTTATTTAAAGGTGTAATGTTTTTTCTATTTGATTTTACGGTAAACTCACCACATACATAACAAAAGGCATCAACATCATTTACACAATTTCGAGACATGACACTGCACTGTTAACAAACTTAAGACAGCAATAAGACTGAAAAAATTAATTCATTCCTATATCCAGTGCTTAATACAAACAACACAGCTGTGTTTTCAGTTACATGTTTTGACCTGCACAGACATGATTAATCTTGACCATGAAGACTCACTCTTCAGTATTGGATATGATGTCATAATATGTGTCTATGATATGATTTAACTCTTTGTCTAGTATCGTTTATTTATAGCTTACAAATTATATTAACAAAGTTAAACAGTAAAAAATGAGCTAACAAAGTACAATATAGGAGCTTAAAATGTTAACTATATGTTGAAAAATGAAAAAAATCATTTAAATAGAATTTAAAAATTTTTCAAAAATGGTGGGCAATAGAAAGATTCTGAGTTCATAATCGTTTTCAGCATCAAAAGACAGATTAAAATCATGTATCGCATGTTAGGAAACAAAAATTATGTTTATCAATGTAATTAGGATAAGAAAGAATAAATACAATAAACAACCCTAATTTTTTTTAAAGATTAAACAAGAACAAGTGTATTTTGCAAGTTGGTAAAAGAAATCTAACGTTCAAGCAATGTTTTATTGAACAAATTAGTGTAAAAAGTGGTAATTTAAATTCAAAAATAAAATGTAAAACCTCCTAATGGTTTATAGATTGGGAAATTTATTTAAACTGTTACGTAGATTGTAATTATTTTACATTCTAAGGGCAAGTGACTGCTCAGACCAGAAAATATGACTTAACTAACTGACCTATATCAAACGCAAATGTGAACAGTTTAAAAGTCTATTTTTTTTATTTATTTTTTGAATATGATTATTACAGAATTAATAACAGTAAATAATATGAAAACTAATTATATGAATTCTTGATTAGTGTGTTACATTTTATTACTCTATTAAATTGTTATTTATTAATACTGATAATCAATTTTATACCTTAACTTGTAAAGTGAAATCTAAAAATATAGGCACTTTAACTTCCCGATTAGGTGAGGATGGTAGATATCAGATATACATCTTGGCCGGGTAAAGACTGACCTTTATTAGAATAATGCTAGTAATTCAACCTCAAATTACCAGAATAAAATGGTAAAAGGATTTTCATATTTACCTAAAAAGTAACTTTGCTGAAACATTTGAATCTGGTTCGTACAGCATTAAAACAAGTATACGAATTTCTAACTAGTGGATTATGTACATCAACTTAAACAATATTTTTCTTCATACAAAATTTTTAAAAATCTTAACTAAGAACTACAATTTCTCTGATTTAGAGGAATTTCTTAAACTATCACAAATTCTAAAGTCTGCAAATGTTAAAAAGAAAATTAACTTAGCTAGTTTTTTAACTAAGTACATAACAAACTAGCTATAAAATGTAACAGCAGACTTATGACCATAATAATTAATTACCTTCACTTTAACACCTGAGGTAGAAAATTGTTTATAAGCAGGAGCTGCAACAAAACTAGCTTTTACTGTACTGTTCACTGGTGATCCATTTGGTGAAGAACCTATATGACACAAAAATATAAAATAAATTAACAAAACCCAATACAGTATAATATACAATGTGAAAAATAAATATTCCTGTACCTATCAATCCTTACACAATTTAGACCCAATACAAGAATTACATTGGTTACTGATAATCAAAGAATTTATATTACAAAATAAAAAAGTATTGTAGACAATTTTACTTGCACCACATTCACTTTCTTTATTACTGGTCTTTCTTAAACTTTTTCATTACACATTCTTCCTATTAAGCACTTGTTCCAGAATAAATACAAAAATTTCAATTTATTATTAAACATTAAATATTCAACACTAACCACATAAACATTCGCATATACAGACATCTAACTCAAAAAAATCTTTACTATTATTAAAGCCAAAAAATATGATTATCAGAAAAAAGTTTAAACAAATATGATTTTTCCATAATCTTTACACATTTATTTTCATAAGAAAATATATTCAGGCTGTGAATTTTTAATAAAGCATAACTTTGATTAATTCCCAATAAAAATTGGGAAAAATTCCCAATAAAAATTGGGAAAAATTCCCAATAAATTTTCCTAGGCACAGCACCTTCAAATATTATTCTTGTAAGTGCCAAAAATTTAACCAAACCCAAACCACTTTTGAAAATAACCAATTTTTTTGGAAAATTTTACATTTGGCTACAACTGAAAATGTTTACATTAAAAAACTCACCAACCCCTGTAATAAATTAATCATAATGAATTTTAATTATGTAAAATAAAACATTGAATAGTAGAAGGCAAATACAGTATCTAAAGAAAATGATACTTAAAAAATTAAATGGTTCTACAGTTACTGCATCTTCATGTGCTTTGTTTTTGAATTTGTATATCTGCTCTTAAATGCATTCTGAAGGATTAAACTTTTTTTTTTAACATGAGAATGGCCTCCAACAAATAATTTAATTAAAAGATAGAATGAATTTCAGTCATGGTTAAGAATTACTTTTCATCCAAGTTTCATTAAAATATACACTGCTGTTTTTACACAATACACAAAAAATTGATGTACAGAATAGTACAATCAGGATAAATACATAGTGGTTTAAATCAAGTTTTTTTTTGGTAAAATTAAGCGACTGTAATTCTTGAAACCCAAATTAAGGGGTAAATTTAGAGGTAAGTTTTGTATGTAACAGGTCTCGGAACTATATTTTGTTATTATTGAATTTTTTCTTAAGTAATTTACATGAATCTTTTCAGAATTAAATTTTCTTCATTTTAAATCGAAGAAAAATACAACTTAACTATTTAACAAAGTTTTCTTACATTAAACCTAAAAATGTGTTATTTTTTATCCCCAATTTTTGTGTGAAGTTTTCATTTCCCCAGGGGAATCGAAATCCAGGTGAAATCTATTGCTAGCCATAACTCCCTAATGAAGCGTTTTCAGCTTATGTTTATATGAACTTTTTTCCTATTTTTAGCTATAGAATGAGCTCCTAAAATATTGCCATAGAAATTCATACTTTAACCCTTTCTGCATCTATAGCAGAGTTTTTTTGTTCTTGCTGCTTTTTCTTTTTTAAAATCATCAAGAACACTTGCTTATTTACAAAGTCAGAAATGTGTTTATTATGTAATTTAACATTTAAGAAATTTTTTGGATAGTAAGAAAAAAATTCTTTCCAGTAATTTAACAATAATACAATGCAGAGACCAAGATTTTATATTAATTTTCAAATTGGATCTAAACTGTTTAATTTTTATTATCCCTTCACAAGATAATCTCTAATTTACTGTCATATTAAGAAAAAAAGTGTATTCTATTTATTTATTCATTCATTCTGGCAATAGAGCTTAGGCCAAACTACAATCATCCTACTTTATTGTTTTTATGAGATGAATTCTGAAGTGCATGAAAAAGAGACCCGACCAGAATTTGAATGCAGAACCTTCTGGATGTAAGACAGATGATATCATTCTTCCGTAGAGTTCTTTGCCGATCTCCACATGGGATAGTCTAATATTTGTAAACCATTATTTCTAACTTTAATATTAAGTTAAAAACATATGCCCTGAAGAAATAAAAATTTGAACTTAAATTCAATAGAAACAAAAAAAAAGACAATGTATGACAAGCACAACATGATAGAAACAAATCCATATGTGAATAAATCCAACAAAGCACCTACAATATTATACTGTAAGTAAAAAATAGTATGAATAAAATAATGATAAAAAAAGTGCAGTTTATGATTTATGCAGAACTTTAATGAAGAATTGAGCAGATAACAAAAGACAACTGGCATCCTTAAAAAAAAATCTGTGTACTAGTAAATAGAAAATAATAAATCACAGTTTTAAGAAAACCTAAATCTTAAAATATTGACTTATCAATTTTAAAAATCAAAACTAAAACACTAAAAATCTAATTAAATACTTTTTTAGAAAATCAAACCTTAGTAAACCAGCAGTCTAAACAGCTAACTCATTAGATAATTTTTAAGTTCAACATTATGTACAATAACTAAAGAACTAAAACTAATTTATTACGATTAACTAGAAACTTCAAGGTTTACTCCCTGAGGTACAGTATACAGAGCTGAATTCTGCTTTTGACTAATGGAGTTCAACATCAAGTTTCAAATGCACATAAGATCAGAAGAGGAAAAATAAAAAAATAATTTAATTTTTTCTCCTTTTATACTTTTATTCATACTCATGAAAACACACAACAAAACTCATATTATTCAGGACTGAGCAACAGCAAAAGATAGATAGTGCACATGGACACTGGTAAAGTTAATTGTAACAACTCTGTTACTAATTCATCTGCCATATTTCAAGTCCCTTCAAATCTTCACTTGCCAATGCCATAGCATGTTTTGTTTTGAACATATATTTCTAGTATCAAAAATAGAAAAATGAACTAACCTGCTGAGGAACTGCTATTTTTCTTTGGTGTAGGAACTACAAGTTTGTCTCTCTGCTGTTTAATGAACTCAACACAAGAATGTAATTTCTGTGAACATTCTGTTGGTATTTCCAAATCACATTCATGACATCTAATAACATAAAATGTAGAATACAAATCAAACAATTTTAAATTAAATTTTTCTTATATAATTAATTGCAATTAATAAAATTTCACTGCATGAAATGCAATTGTATAATTGTATATACTCAAATTACTCAATTGTATAATTGAGTATTTGTACATGTACATGTAAATAAAAAAAATAAAAGAAAAAGAATTTCATAATTTTCCAGTGATAATAATTTGTGACTTCAATAGAGATAAATAAATAATAATAAATATGAATTAGTAATTGACTGTAGCAATAATATTTTGGAGGCAGTAATGAATAATAATTAAATATTTTTTTGTTTTATCTCAAGTTATGCAATTTCATCGACCCAAAGATCAAAGAACTGCTGGAAGCTTGAAAAGTGTTATAAAAGAAAATATTAAAATGTTTTTTTTCTGACCAATAAAAGAATTATTCTAAAGAAAGCTGCTAAATGATAACCAAACAGCGATATTCACAAAATAAAGCTATAAAAGATGAGAAAAGTTGAGACCCATTTGAGGAAAAGACTAAAGAAACTAATCTAAACAATACAGACATAAGAATGAAAAAATAATAAATGAAGTTACACAATAGTAAAGTCTGTGAGAAGGTGACTAGAAAATCAATGACAAGGGATGAAGACGCTATAGAATTAAACAATGGACCGATTGCTATCGCTGATGGAAAGAGGAGCTTCTGAATATAATGAATGATGAAAATAATAAAAACAGGATATCAGTACTGGACTACAGAAGCATTGTCAGAGTAAACATCACAGTTCACAATATTATACTGTTATGCAATTAAGAATAATCAAAATGCTGTCATAAGAAATCTACATTGTTTAAAGAAAATTACTCAACAAAAATAAGTTTTTTACCATCATCCCTAAATATTCATACGCATTAAATCCTATAGGCTCACACACATAAGGGTACCCCTAGACAGTATTTTTTATATTCTTTCTATACTTTCAGATTTCATTTACAATATTAAATGGTGTGCATAAAATTACATAATAGAACTACACGTACACATCAAATGAATTTAGATTTAATTTAAACACCATTACAGCATTTAACACCTTTATTATAGGATTTTCTGCGTATCTGTACGAGTTGAAAAATGCACACTTTCAAACAAACTCAATTCCAGTTAATCCGAATAATTTTTGCTCCATTCTAATTCACTAAAATTATCTGATATGGCATTAAAAAATAAAAACAAAAATATTAAAAAATTTCACATCAAACAAGAATTCCCTAAAGTTCAGTTAAAAAAAAAGTCAGCCAACATCACTGAATCATTCACAGCACAGTTACAAAAGTCATTCATTCTTAACACTCCAATGTTCAAAGATTTATAAATTTAATTACACATTTTTCAACGTCAATAAAAAATAAGTAAAAACTCACCGAACAGTTAATGTTTCAACTTTAAGTACCAAACAGTGCGAATCTGAACGTGGTGTTACAAAATGGCTCATTACATGATTACGTTTCTCTGACCCACAACAACAACAGCCACACCGTAAACACACCCAAATGTCCTACAGAAAACCAAAGCATAGAAACTGAAATAATTACACATTATTACTAAAATAATAATAACAAATAAAAAATGATATAATCACTAAATACTTAATAAATACTGTAGTAAATAATAATATTATAGATCACTGCTTTTAGAAGCAACACAATCCCTTCTACGTGGCCCATTGATTCAACTTAAAAATCTTGGAACAAACAAGAAATTCAGAAGTGGTAAAAATAAAATATAAAAAAAATTACACCAGCATCAATTTCAAAATCATCTTTGTGATGATTAATTCTGGAAGGAAACCAAAGGACTTTTTAATAACATTATTCAAAATGGAAAAATAGTTTTGTTTCATAAAAATTGGTCAACTTTGAAGCAAATGGCATCAATTGTACAAATGCTTGTAAATGATAAAATTATTGCACACCCAATTAAAAAAATTGGGTTAATTGCCAAATTAACCATTACTTTGGCAACAACTACAAAAGGTCAAATTTAAAAAATGACTGAAAAAATATTCTTTTTAACTTTTTGGTACCTCTCAAATTTTTTAACAAATTTTCATTAGTTTACATTTTGTAGTTTTACTTAAAATATGAATAGGTCAACTGCTAACCATGTAAAATTTGTTGAAATGCAAACACAACAAACCTGCATTTAAAGAAATTCTGAGAAATGTTCTGTAGAACTGCTGACCAAGCATAAGCTTGTATTTTTTTGTAACATATGACACAGGTTGTTTGTCATTTACCTTAAGTTTTTCAACTAATTTTCTTGAATTACTAAAAATTATAATAAAACTTATAAACATAACAACAATGAATTATCAGCTTTTTTTTCTATAACAAAGACTACAACTTTATAACAACAATCTAATATAATCAATCATTGATAACAAAACATGAAAAAATATTTTCAAACTATTTAAGCATACAGATGAAATATTTAATTTAAAAGATTACAAACTTAAATTATCAGGGAAAAACTTATAAGACTATCCGAGGAACTTCCTCAGCACAGTAAAAAAGACTCATCACATTCCACTTGTTAGGAGTATGGACTAAACAAACATAAATTCTTATTTTTACGGTTTTTATACAAGTATATTATTATCGACTACATAATACATATAATGTCTGGGGTCATTCTTACAATCTACAGCATAATAATTTAATGTCTGTGGTCATTCTTACAATCAAGTATTTGAACACAGAATTCAAGAAAATTAGTTAGAAGGAAATACAATTAGAAGGGTTAGTAAGTTGTTTTTGTTTTTATTTTTTTTTGTCAAATACTACAAATCAAACTTAAAGAATTTACATATTGATTTTTAAATAAATTTTATATATCTATTTTTTAGTGCAGCTCTTTTGAAGTTTCTTTTATTTTTTTTTATAAATTTATTTAATTTAAATGTTTATAAGACAAAATAAACCACAATTATCCAGTTAACACAAAGTGACAAAACTTCATAAAAAACAAATGAATTAATATGATAAAAAAGAACTGTTTAATAATTTCTAAAAACAAAAAATATATATACTCAATTGATGGACTTAACCCTAAAATGTATTTCACATGTTACCTTTGCCTTTAACACAAGGTTTAGCAAAATACTGCATACTGAAAAGCCTGCAATGAAAAGAGACACAATGAATTGAAAAAAGTTGTACACATACCTCAGAGGCAGTAGAAATATTTTGCTTTTTACATTCGAAACACTCTCTGTTAGCTAGGTGACCATTTCCACGAAAATTTTTCCTCAAAGTACTAAAATCTACAGATTTATTCAAATGAGGACAGACCGTTTTATTCACTACAACAAACATTTATTTCAAAGGCATAAATATATTAATTAAAAAATAACAGCAATTATAATTTATATTTAAAATTTACTATTTGGTAAACAAATTATTACAAAATTTCTTAGAGCTAGTTCAATAATATTTTGTATACCACAATACCACAGTAACTACATACCCTATAATAAATGCAGCAATTAAATAGGTATACCAACTCAAAATTATATAAATAAACTAATTTCAAAATTTTCATTCATGATGATTTTTATCTGTAGTTTGTATCTCAAGTTTGAGAAAAAATTTTTTTTTGGAAATTCCAAGCAACTGTCAAGAATAATTTTGTAATGAAACAAAACACATAACTGTATATACAAACACAAAGAGAAAGCAATATACACATACTATACAAACTAATAACATAAATACACCATACATGTACAAATTTATAAATTATTGTCATATCAATTCAGGAAGCATTGTTTCAAACATTAGCTTCATCGATTAATTGCATAGATGTTTCAGCCAATTCTGAAGTAACAAGATACATTAAACACGAGAATTGACAGAAACATCCAACTGCTTCTAACAGCAAATGTTCCATCAGGAATCTCCAAGATAATGAATGCAACACACTCTTCAATGTGCTTATGAAAAAACTTAAAAATACAAAGAGGTACTCTTTTTACTGTAACTCCTGATAACATATATATTGTATTTTCTCCATAAGCAGTCATAAGAAGCAAGGAATACAAATCCCCAGAGAGTTAATGATATTAATCTTTTTGACAGTCCGTTTTATTCACTACAATAAACATTTATTTCAAAGGCATAATTATTTTGATTAAAAAATAACAGAAATTATAAATTACATTTAAAATTTACTATTTAGTAAACAAACTACTACAAAATTTCTTAAAGAGCTAGTTCAATAATGTTTAGTATAGCACAATACCCACAGTAACTACCTACCCTACAATATATGCAGCATTTAAATAGGTATACAAACTCAAATTATATAAATAAAATAAAACTAATTTCAAACTTAACTGCTTCAATCTTCTCTACTACATGTACATACTTCTAGATCAAGGTATTTTAAGACAGGCAAACAATCAATTAAAGAAACATGATACAAATGGTAAGCATAACTTACAGCAATATTCTTACTGTAAGTTATCTTTCAATATTAAATTCCATGAATTTGATCCTACCCATTCAACTACTCTTTTAATATAACATTGAAGCATGACAAGATCTGTAATTTTTCTCAACTCAGAATAGAATTTCAGATCAGCAGATAAATAAATATAATGGTGATGATATTTCAATAGAAATGCATTAACAAGTAAAATATCTTTATATAGATGAAGAGGATAGTTTTCCATCAACTTTCACTATAAAAATCTGATCAACAAGATAAAACTTCAGCTATCTCAGCACTGGATTGTTCAATCCCAAATGAACTTCTTAACTAATAAAGAGTGTATTAATAATGTCACATTGGTCCCAATTAATCACCTCATTGTAAAAGACTACAGAAATGGATAGTGAAGCATAGGACTCATCTGAAGGGACATGAAAATTCAATGTAACAGACACTACAAGTCTGACATTAATTACCTCTAGATCAAAAATTGATTTTTTTCTTAGTAGGAAGATGATTAGACTAGTAATGCCTCAAATCTCAAACTGATTCGATCTTGCATAAAAATTAATTCCAAACTGAGGGTTCATCAGTTAAAACTTGTGATAATAAAATCTGTAATCATGATTATTTAGTAATTTATAGTTGTTACAGCATACCATTACATTCCTTTTATATAACAGGACTCTCATTCCTTTAATATAACAGGAGTGTTATATTGACTAAATAATGATTTTAAGTGAATTTAATCGTGGGCCCACATTCCTCAGTCCACTTTAAGTCAGGCCTATGAAAGAGAAAACCTGCATCAACAGAAAGGAAAGACCCCCAACCCCATCCTTAATAGACTCAATTAGCTGTTGGCTCATAACTAACATTATCTAGCTATAAAATAATCAGTTTCAAAGAAATAATCAGTAAAGCTCCAATTCAGTAATTGCAAGAAACATGCTCATAAACAGAAACCAGATGCTATAAGCTCATGTTCTTTTGTTTTCAATAAACAGAAAAATGGCAGAATTAGATTTGTAAAAAAAAAACAAGTTCATGCACATTTTGTTCCAAATTTTTAACAGCAGAACAAAACCATCAATGTTTTTGTTGAAGTTTCAACTACAATGGTCACAAATAAAAAGCTTTTTATTTATTGACTACTTTAAACAGCTTCATTAGAACTTAATTGTCACATTATATATAATATAAACACTGATTTAATTTGCACAAAAGTAATGTTTGGAATTTAACCATATAAAATATAAAACTTTCAGGAAATATTAATTGCTCTTCAGCAAACTACCAAATTTTCAACTTATTGAATTTAATAACAATTTTTAAAAGAATCTGTCTACAATAAAGTACATTCAACTTTTCTGTAGTCTTCAATTCAAAAGAGTTCAAAGACTTGCCAACTGACACAAACGCACCTACATTAAATACATATATATATAAATATATATAATATAATATATATATATATATAGAATTGAACCTCTATATAATGAAATCTCAAATTCCAGGAAAAAATTTATTAAATAAAGGTTTTCGTTATATAGATGTAACCAGAATTCGGTCCAATTTTTTTTACAAATGTTTTATCTTGTTTTATGATGTACTTATGAAATCAAATACAGTTATTTTTCGTAATAGTGCTATAAAAAAAAAAATGTAAACGTATTTTTTTTAAGTCATGTGCTACATATTAATCTAATATACTATACGTACTGTATAAAAAGTACATATCTCAGGTAAGGACTTATCTCGTACTTAGAATGGATGTAGGCCATACTTAAAAGCTTGTTTTTCTATTCAGTTGTAGGTTAACACCAGTATTTTTATTTCTAGCATATAATTTTTTCACAATATTCACAGTATATAATTTTTAATACATTAATTTATTACTTGAAAAAGTGAGTAATTTTCTGCTGTTTTTTATGTTTGAATATGGTACTACATTAAAAAAAAGTTTCACATTATTTAAATATTCAAAAATACTGTCTGGTACTTCATCCTTCAGCTATAGCCCAACCCTAATTGTTTTAAATGACTGTTAAACCTCATCGTTGGCGAGTTTTCTCTCCTTCTGCTGATCTGGTTTGTAGTTTTTATCATCTTCTTATTCTTCTTCTACCAGTTCAGAGGGCTTACTAACACTATGAAGTATATAGTCATCATCTGGAAAATCAGAAATTGTAACTTGTTCATCAGCAGTGATGAGATTTTCCAGCGTAACTTCGTTACTGACATTTCCAGTTGTTAGGAGGAAATTCCAGTGACTTTTTAATTGCACTAGTGTCATGTCATCTTCTTTATTCCATTCTGTCTTGGTGGTGCTGAAACCAGCTTTAAAACAATGGAATCAACAATGGTTTCGTGACTAACACCATTTATCCATACTTTTGATAATTCAGAAATGCACTCCTGGAGGTCAACAATATTAACAGGGATTAACAGGGACAACCTGTTCTCTACAATTGTCAAAATGTTTTCATGATTCCTTTTCAGTAATGCAATTTAAGATTTTTAATTACCCCCCGATCCATTGGTTGTATAATTGGCGTTAAGTAAGGTGAGAAAAATAAGACTTTTGTTATTTAATATAAAATTAATGTCTTGAGAATATGGAGTACATTTATTAATAAAAAGTACAATTTTTATTTTTTGTCTGGTAATCTGTTTGTCCAGCTTTTTTATCTAATCTGTAAAAATCTCAGTAGGCATCCATGCCTTTATGTTAAATGTGTCCTCTACCTCTAGAGATTTAACTCCTCGAAAAACTACTACACAGAGTTTATTTTTGCAGATTACAGACATTTTTAACTGCTCAAAAAACTACTACACAGAGTTTACTTTTGCCGATTACCGACATTTTAAGTCTTTCAGTCCCTAGCATGTTTGTAGCCACTAACACCATAATTCTTAGTTTACTTTTTTAACACCAAAGCAAGGATCATTATTAAAATTTAACGTTTTGTTTGGTAAACATTTGAAAAATAGACCTATCTTGTCCACCACTGAAAATGTCTTCTCATGCATATTCTTCTAAAATCAGTTTCAACACAGTCTGCTTTCAAGTTTCAGTCACTTACGCTGGCACTTGAACTTTCTCCAGAAATTACTTTATAAATAACACAATCTTTTTTTAAACTTCTCTAACCACCCATTGCTGGCCTGGAAATCTTTGTGTTCTAATGCAGCTCCAAATTCCAGGGCTTTTTTTTTAATCAATGTCCCGGATAACAGACGTTTTTTTCACACATCACTGTCATCCATTTTAAAATAGCTTCATTGATATCATCATATGTGCTACCTTTTAATTTTTTTCTCACTAGATTTTCTTTATGTTGGTCTTGTTCTTGTAGTATCACATCCCAATTTTTTTTAAATTTTGATTCAAAATTTTACATGATATCTTTTTTTAAATACCTTTGTCAACTTTGTGTATAACGCTAATTTTTTCTGAAACACTATGACAATTCCATTTTGACATTGTATTTGGCACACTAAAGAAAGAGTACAATACTGTATAACGTGAGTAACATAATCCAAAGACAGAGACCAATGAATTAATCCCAGGAAAAATTATTGCTTAACTGTATGTATGCAACAGTAGAGGGAGTATCTGTTAAATGATCTCTAAGAATTCTATTTGTTCTGTCTATGTACTGTAGATAAATATCTCATTTACAGAAATGAATAAAAGTTTGCACAGTAATTTTAGTGGTGTGTGTTAATGGATTTTGAGAAATTCTACTACTTTATGTATAGGCAGACAGTAACTGCACAACACGTGTTTAAATCTTTTGTTATACTTTTGTTGTTGTTGAGTACGTGATACTTTATTATTTCTATAATAGCCCAAGTGGCAAAATCTATTGGTTAATGTATGTATTAGAGTGTTGAATCAGGTGATGTCTTGAAACTACACAGAGACTATTTTTAATTGTCATAGAGCATGGATGTGCCGAACACAACACAGCAATATAGTTTATTTCATTTTATTAATAGTATCAATAAATACAGTTATTACTAATACTCTATTTATTCACTGGCTAAAACCCGGACCTCAACATGGTAACAGAGTGTGGTTACAAGAAAGCTGAATTTTGTCTAGTAATGTAAGGAAAAATTAGTTGCTATAGCTGGAACAAAGAAAAGTGAGTGTGTTTTGAAAAAGTATGTTGAGTCTCAATGGAAAGAGAACATACTGGAAAGCAAAATGTCCAAACAAGGAAATATAACTATTCCAATTTTTGATGGAAAAGAATACAACATGTAGAAAAGAAGAATATTATTATTTTTACGATTCAAGAAATGTGATGAAGTTATAACAAAAAATAAAGTGGCATAAGACAAAGAAGAATGGGACAATAAAGATCTAAATCAATGAATTATACTACAGTGCAATTGCAAATAAACAGTTGGAATTTGTGTGCGAGATATCGAAAGCATACAATATAATCAAGAAATTTGATAGTTCATATTTAATAGAATCTATGGCATTGCAAATAGTTTACAGAAGCATATTGGAAAAACTAAAGCTTAAAAATTACAGTGATTCAGCATCATTTTTCTCTAACTTTGAGAAGGCTGTAAATAAGTTGAAAAGTGCTGGTGCGACAGTGACAGAGAAAGAAAAACTGAGCTATATGTTAAATACATTGCCAAAGTCATACAGCTATATTGGTGATCTGATAGATACATTGAAAGCAGATCAGACTGCAGATTATGTAAAGAGAAAAATACAGATGGCAGAATTAAAACATCAAGGAGAAGAATATCAAGAAAATAAATCCGTGTTTATGGCTAATAGAAATGAGGAAGGAAATGCATGTTTCAAGTGTGGCATAAATGGTCATTCAAAAAGGAATTGCAAACATGGCGGCCAAGCAGCTGAAAGCAGTGAATGGCGAGCAGCACGAAGATGTGGAGCCAGAAAGGTAGCAATGTGAGAGGACATGACAATTCAAGCAGTCACTGACAAAAGAATTGGCAACAGTGGAATTCACAACGGTTCGACCAACATGGACAAAGGAGTGAGGAGAGCAGAGCTTAGGTCACAACTGTCGACTATCATGCGGCGAATAATAGTAACTAAGTAATTCAAATTTAAGTGAAATAAAATGGTTGCTTGAGAGTGGATGCACTGATCATACAATTAATGATAAAAAGTATTTTGAAAATTGGATTTTACTGAAAAAACCTGTTAATTAATTTAGGAAATAATGGGACTGTTAAAGCTAGTAAAGCTGAAAAAGTGGTGAGTTTAATGTCTACGGTAAAGTAGATAAATAGAAATTAAAAATGTTGTCTATGTAAAAAATATGCATTCGAATTTAATAAGTTATAATAAAATAACTGAGAACAACACCATTATTTCCAAAAGAGGAACAACTAAAATTTTGAATAACAATAATAATATTATGTAGCTTTAGCTTTCAAAGAATATGGATTATACATTATGAAAAGGAATTTAAAATCAGAGGCGTTATATGAGAACACTGCTAATAGAAAAGTTGAAAATATGAGTAAAAAGGAGAAATGGCATAGATTACTACACCATGTAAATTTTAAATACTTGAATATTTTATGCAAAAATCAATCATTAAAAGGAATTCCTATTGAGCTAAAAAATGAATTTATGAAATGTAAGATTTATATTGAAAATGAGATTAACAATCATTTAAAAATAACAGAAGTAAATTAGAGATATATTGGAAATTGTACACACAGATGTTTGTGGACAGCAGGAATAAAGGAGAAAAATATTTCACATCATTTATTGATGATATAGTAAAGTAGCTAAATTATATACAATAAAATCAAAAGAAGAACTTTGCAATTATTTGATTGAATTTGTAAATGAAACAGAAAATATAACTGGTAAAAAAATTTAAAGTTTTAAGATATGATAATAGCAAGGGAATATTTGAATAGTAAAATTTATAATTTTGCTAAAGAAAAAGGAATAATTATTAATAATTGCCCTGCTTATGTACATGCATTAAATGGAACAGCTGAACGGTTTAACTGAACCATTGATAAATTTATCAATCAATTACTTTGATTGATAAATCAAAGCACAGGATGAAGCACAGGTTCATAAGAGACATTGGCCTGAAATTGTTTGTGCAGCCACTTATTTAAAAAATTGTACGTTAGCTAACACAATAGAAACAAAAACACCATATGAAATATTTTTTTGGAAAGAAACCAGATGTTTCAAATTTACATTTATATGGAAGTAACGTTGTACGAATTCCAGAACAAAAAATAAAATCCAAATGGGATAAAAAAGCAGATATTGGAATTATAAAACTAACAAGGTTATATAGAAGTAGGTTCTAAAGTAGATATAAATGATAGAATTATAGTTGCTAGAAATGTTGAAAAAAATGAACAATGTATAGGATTAAATGATGATAATCAATCTATATATAGTGAAAGTTCTGATAGAGAATGTAGTAATAATTCAGATAATGAATCATTGAATGACAGCTTTAAAAGTACAAATGAAAACTAAAGTATTGAAAAATCTGAATCTAAAAATGAAAATGTATTGTATAGATCTGAAAGAACAAGAAAACCTCTAAAAGAGATCTGATGATTATGTTTATAATATAAATATTTATGCTAATTATTATAGAGTTGATACTCCCAATACATTTGAGGAGGCGATGGATAGTAATGAAAAAGATTTCTGGATGAAAGTAATAGATAGAGAGATTCAATGTTTAAAGAAAAGAAAAACTTTGAAATTAGTTGAAAATATAAACAATAAGAAACTTTTGGATGTAAAGTGGGTATATACTAGAAAATCAGATGATAGTTATAAAGCTAGATTATAGTAAGGAGTTTTCAACAAAAAGAAAAAATTAATGATATATATTCACAAATTGCAAAAACCCAAACTTTGAAAACTTTATTGTCATATTGTCAAATGAATTTAAAGATTGAGCAAATGGATGTAGAAACTGCATTTTTAAATGGAAGAGTAAATTCAGAAGAGTACATAAAATAACCAAGAGGTTATGAAGATTACACTAATAAGAGTTTTTAAATTAATAAAAGCAGTAAATGGATTAAAAGAAAGTCCTAGAGCATGGTAATATGATGATAAAGAATCAATATATATATATATATTTATTATTATTTGTTGATATGTTGATCTACTGTAAAAATAAAGAAAAGACTGATGTGATAAAAAATCAATTATCTAAAAGATTTAATATGAAAGATATGGAAAAGGTAAATAATTATGTTTGTACAAATATTAGTTACGATGAGAAAAATGGAAATATGACATCAAGTCAAGAAAAATATATTGATTCTTTAGCTAGAAAATATAATCTGGAAAATGCCAAACTTATAATACACCAATGGAAACAAATTTAAAATTATATAAAGCAACTGAAATTGATGAAAGTATTAAATACAGAAATTTAATTGGAGAGTTATTATATATAAGTACAGCAACTGACCTGAAAGAGTTTTTAGTGTTAATTATTTATCAAGATTCCAAAGCGGATACAATGATACTCATTATAAGAATGCTCTTAGAATTTTGATGTATTTATTCAAAATTAAAGATCTAAAATTAATCTACAACAAGAATGAAAAAGTAAATAAGAATGAGTAAATAAGTAAATAAAAATGAAAAAGTAAATGTAGATGCCGATTGGGCTGGTGATAATGTTGATAGGAAGTCAACTAGCAGTTATGTACTTAGATTATTTAATGATTAATTTATCGGAAATCTCATAAGCAAAATTCTGTGACAAACTCTTCAACATTTGCTGAATATGTGGCTCTATCAGAGGTAGTAACTGATATTAATTTAGTAATTGATACGTTAAAGGAAACTTTTAAAGTAAAAGTTAAAGGGCCTGTAAAAATATTTGAAGGCAATTCAGGAGTATTACCAATACCAAACTAAGGAAATTTCACAAAAAATTCAAAACACAAAGAAGTGCAATATCATTCATTATGTGAATGAAAATTATGAAACAGGAGTCATTGATTTTATTAAAGTTGAAACTGAGAATAATATTGCTGATATATTTACAAAGAGTTTGTAAAGCTAAATTTGAAAAATGTAGGAATTTGTTAAGAATTGTTTAATGTAAAAATTTTGGACTACAAAAGTGTAAAATTGAAATAGTAAAAGAAAGGAGGCATGTTGAGTATGTGATACTTTTACTATTCCTACAATAGCTCAAGTGGCGACATCTATTGGTTAATACATGTATTAGAGTGCCCAGTCAGGTGATGTCTTGACACTACACAGAAACAGTTTTTAATTGCTGTAGAGCATAGTTGTGCCGAACACAATATAGCAATGTACTTTACTTCCTTTTATTATTAGTATTAATAAATATAGTTATTATTAATACTTTATTTATTCGTTGGCTAAAAGCCAGACCTCAATACTGTTAATGGGTTATAAGAGAATCTTAAGGATTTTCACTTTACCAGTTCAATAAAAATAACCTGTAATTCTTGACTGTTGTCCAGAATACTTGTGTTTGTATACAGTTACAATTTAGGTACAGAAATCAAAAGATATATTTTTAACTCACAGAGATGTCCAAAATACTAAATTTAATGTCATTTAAAAAAAAAAACATTTTGTAAAAATTACTGTTTGTTACTACATACTGTATTATGTTAATATGCAGTATGTCACAATTTTGTTAAATGGAGGTATGAATACATTAAATAGAAATAAAGTTATATGTAGTTTTATTAAAATGTCATGGTGCAGTAAAAAATTTGTAAAGTAGAGGTTTTCGTAACATCGAGGTTTGACTAAATATATCACTCCTTCCTGAAGGGTGAGTGATGCCTCTATGTTCATTAAAATAATGCTTGTGAGAATAATAATGATAAATAAAAATTAAAACCTGTTCAAATTATAAAAACTATCAGTTTATTGAAATCTCTTCAGGGCAACAGATTGGTCAGTACAGGATACACTAATTATTTTTAGATTTCCTGTCACAGCTTTGCTCACAAAATACATAATCAGAATTAAAAACATAAATTAACACACAATTTTACCAAATCTCATAGATTCGATATAGCTGTCATAAAATGGTAAAAAAACAATTTATTTTTTAACACCTTAAATATTAAAAGTCAAAAATACCAAAAAATGGGTTTTAGCAAGCCCAAATCGAATGAATATATCATTTAGTATAGTCAGAAATGAGGAAAATTTGCTATCATTATTTGAAATCTTTTTGCCTTTCTTCACCCTTTTCAAGGTCAAATTTCCAAAAATCTAGCAATTTGTTTTTATACATTCACACGACAATTAAACATACCAAAAATCAAGTTGATAGATAATTTTCAACTTCATTTGTTATCATGAAATTAAAAAAAAAAAATAGTTAAAATTTAATGTTACCCCATTTAAATCCTTTAAACTCAGAATTTCAAAAAATCTAAAAATTGACTTTTAGATATTCACATGAAGATTACACACACCAAAAAATCAAGGTGATATCTTCATTTTTTACCAAGAAATTAAAAAAAAAAAATAGTATATTTCATTGATATTCCTTTGAACTCTGGATTTAAAAAATTCTTTCTTAATGTGCATTACACCATAAGAATGTGTATATAGATTTATGCATTCTATATTATCTCTCATATATTTATCAATTTATGTTCAGTAGTTTTTACTGGGCACTGATTATTAGTCAGTCAGGACATGTTTTTTTTTGTATGCATAAAAAACATACACACAAAAATATATATATATACACAGTCAACCACTATATAACAAACCTCGATATTATGAAAAACCTTGATTTTACAAATATAAAATCGAAGTTGTATATATATATATATATATATGCAAACACATTCAGAAACAAGACTTCAATTTCTAAGTTTAGCCGAGCTCTACTTACATAATTGGTTTCAGCAAAGAACTTAACTTTTATGACCAAGGCATAAAATAATGATGCCTTGGTCATAATTAAATGCAAATCGGGCACAACTCTTTATGATTAGTGAAATTTCATGGCCTTAACTACTCCTGCATTTTTTGTACTGCTTCTATCTAACTATCCAACAGACTAGATGGTAGACGATTTAACTATCAACAGATAATGTAAGCATTATTTATTTATAAATATCTTATCAGTAAATTAAAAAATAAATTTATTTCAAAAATTAAAATTACCTGGTTTTGAAACAATTGCAGCATCTGATGATTCAGAAGGATCAGCATTCACGACAGTGTTTGAATTTTGTCGTGTTTTTTTTTTACCCATTCTACCAGCATCCAACTCCTTCAAAATAAAAAAATACTAGTAACTTTCATTTAAATGTTAACTGATTTTAGCTGTTGGTTTTTGTACTTAAAGAAAAAATTGCAAGTTAGAAGTTAATTTATAATTTTTAAAAATTAAATTCTATGTATTAGGAGATCAGCCATTAAAATCACTATGGAAAGGTGAATTACTGCTAGTAAGCATAGTCACAGGCATCAGTTAGCTGCAGTTATTTTGGTGTTTTCTAAGAATAAAGGAAAATGGCAAAGTAACAAAGTCACGATGAGATGTTGCAATAGCATCTGGTTGTCGAGGGTGCTAAACACTCAACTCATTCAGTAGTAACAACAATATTCACTCCCTCTATCCAAGAGTTGATCAGTCTTCCATAGCAGAAAACGAAAATGAGCTAAATTCTGAATGGAGATCCGGCAAGTAAGGGAGCAACAAGAAGCATTCTCTCCACTATTACAGATCAATCAAAGGGCTAATAATTCAACATAATAGAAAAACATGAAATATTTAAGGACAAATCACACTATGTTACCTTGAACTTCAATAATAGTAACACAGACACTATTTTAAAGTTATGACACCAGATGCCATAGCTGGTCTTTATTCTACCTATACATGATTGTGTACACAAACCTATACACAAACTCTTACAATAACCAATATATATATATATGTATAAAATCAGTGATCCTTCCTTTCATGTCTGAGAGTTAGTGGCCCGATTCATATCCTGCTGACATATTTAAAGTAGCATGAGGTCCCACTTGCAATTGTCCTGCCTACTGGAAATTCAACTGGGAAATTGAAACTCGGAAACATTTAGCTGCATGCAAGATCATGACGAGTGTTCTTGGAAAAGTTACTCATGATTGTTTTCCATTTCCTTCAACAAGGATTTTCTGTTGTTTACTCCCTTAGCCGAAAGGTTGTTTTAATTTCAGTTTTTAATCTCAGTTTTGATTCCACTGTATAGATATATTATAATTTAATCAATAATAAAATTATAAAATCAAAACTACCAAATACAGTACATTAAAAAGTAAATCACTAACCTACTGTACTGTTTTTGTAATCAATACTTCATCAGCATTAAAATTATAAATTATATATTAAGAGTAATACATGCTGTACATATATATATTAGTACACCACTCATTAAGAATAAATATATACATAAATGGATGTACATGATGTATGGGCACATACATATCTATTCTACAAACAGAAAACAGAACTTTTCTGTTAAGTGGCAGTATCTGCATTTTGTTGGAAATAGTGTAAACTCGCCTCAGTATAACATGGAGCGACATCATAGCCACATGACACATCATTACCACTGCCACCGCAACGTAATTAATTTATTTACAATATTCCATTCCTCAGAAATCATTCATGCGAGTTGAAGTCTTCATTCAATGTTGTCATTATTTTCATAAAAACATAATTTTTATGTGTTAAAATGAATTTAGTGCAATTGACCAGTCACATTCACAATATCATGATACCTATTCAATTCTTGCAAAATAAAGGTATTCTACACAATTTATGCTAATGTGCACAAATAAAATTGAACACTTGAGGTAAAGGTTTATTTGGAAAAAATGTTCAATGTATTGCAGAGAATTTATGCTGTCCAAATAAATTATCCTTCATAAGTTTTATTATATTCTACATTATTATTATTCTCTATTATAGGCCTATAATATTCTTAGTTCCTCATTTTTTAATATTTCTTTTATGTATGTTTACTTTTGTATCGTGTTCTTTGATTACTATATACAGTATTTTTATTATTAAATAAAGTTAAAAATAGAAATTAAAAAAAAAAATTTAATTAACGTCAGCAATGAGATTGTAATCAACCAAATGCTTTGGCAATCTGTGATCACTGAGCCACGGCTAGCAGGCCAGTCACTGTGGTGTCGCCGGCAATACGCAACAACGATGTCATTCCAGCTTATACAGAGGCATGTTTACATTATTTCCAATAGAAATGCAAATGCTACCTACTTAACAGAAAAGATCCCATAAAACAACATATAATGTTAACTAACTATATTCACAAATCACTCTACACCACTCATTCAGACATAATAACATAGAGCTGTTCCCATATTGAACGACATTCTGGTCAGCATTTGTTTACCACAATTGGCAATAATCAAGGATATGTCAACAGGAGCTTATCTTATAAACCTAATACAATTTTAATGGAACTCAGAGTAAATAATGCATTGAGAATAACTGGATTAGGAGGTCAGGTCTATCTGTGGTATCCTTTGCAACAGTCATCTGGTTGATACAGATATCATAAATGAGATCCAGAAAAGAAATATAATAAACAACAGAAGAATGTAAAACAAACCATAGATAAGTAGAGTAAAACAACAGATTGAAGATCTAGACTCACCAAAAATGTTATAAATGGTATATAGTCAATAAAATAGCAGCAACAATCAGAATAGCATAAATACAATATTTGCATTGCAACATAACTCAGTAGACTGTTTGTAAATACCACAATATCCACAGTAACTGCCAAAGACACATTATAATCAGACAATAATGAAATATATAACAAACACAATGTTCCAAGATCTCATCAGGTCAAAACTTCCAAAACAGAGTAAATAAATCAGCTGCACCAAAACTTTGTATCCATTACAAAGCCATAAAGTTAATGTTAATTCTGAACTCTGAGACATCCACCAATGAATTTGTAATTCTGCATTTACTACTTCAATAATCAAATATAAATGATCCAATAAGTATATAAGCACCCTTCACAAATAAAAAGATAACAAACACATACTCATAGAGGAGAAATAATAAGGTAATTCAACAAATACAAGCAAGTGAAAATATATATTTACATAGACCATATTGAATATAATCAAAAATTATTACCACTATCTCACTGATTAAAATGAATTATATATTCTTACATGTTACATAGTAAGCTGTAACAAAAGATTATATAACAGAAAATTCAGGGAATATTCAAAATTATTTTAAATTATGTGAACACTACTCAAATAACACTCTCCAAGAATTGAAAACACAGAAGCATACTGATCAAAACCAGAATTGCCTGATGAATGCAATATTAATAAAATGAAGAACTGCAAGTTACACACAACTAAAACAACATGAAGCAAATTGAAGTTCTTAAAAAATATTGTAATATTTAATATTACGATATTGTAATTAGAAAATACAAATGAAAATCATCAAAAATAGCTAAAATCCAGATATGCTGATAACATCACCTAACATACATGATATAAAAAACAGTATTCTGGCACAATTTTATAAAGGGATTTTATACTTAATATTATAAATCAAAGATACTAAACACCCATCAAGATGTAGATAATTCACCTATACCCTATATATAAGATTCTGGCAACACAAAAGTAAGACTTAAATGTTATCTATTTTTTTTAATTTAAATTGTAACTTCAAAATATAGCAAAATTCTTAAACGAAAAATGTGAAAAATAAAAAGAAGGCAAGAGAAGACTGCAAAGGATTATTTTACCTTGACGATTTTGTGCGATTTTCCTATGCTGCACATAGAATAAACACTTGTATATAATATAATTGATACTCTAAATTAAGCACTATTTCTAACCTAACTATTCCTAACACTTTGTAAACTGGAAAAAGAAACATAAAGGTAATTTCCTAAGTATATTCCTCTATATAATTACACATGACCTAGTATAAGATGAAACATGAATTAAAATCTGAAAGTATTTTATTACACACAGCTTACAGTGCCACATCAAATTCTTTATATTCTTGACCTTAATATAACTTACTAAAAGAGTAAATGGCAATTTGGAACTAACAGACAAATCTCCACAAATAAAAGTATACAGATTTCAAAATATCCATGTTAAAGCTCAAAATGAACACAATTATCTCAATACACGTAAAATAAAAATATCACTAATATAATAGAGTGCTACATTACATCCTAGAAACGCTGCATTTTAACTACAACAAAAGTTATATTTATTCATTACAACGTAACTGTATGAAAAATGCACACAAAAATTTTATTTTCTGAAAATGACTTACATGGTACCAGTTTTATGAAATGACAGCTTAACAAGAAACATATCTTAACTAGATACAACATAATAGGGCATAAACACGGCTAATAAAAAAGAAATAAACTCATGCAAAGAAAAAACAGGGTTGGTAACCGCCTGAAAAAAAGCAATTTTGAAAGAACACTGAACAAATAACCTAACTTCTTCGATCACACAAATTATACACTCTACACTTGAATATTATAAGTCTGAAATTACGTTTTACCATTAAAACCAAATAAATTGTTTAAAGCTTCCTCAACGATTAATATTTCTTACGTTTCATGTAACGTCATGAAGTAGAACATGGAAAAAACCATGTGCTTATTATTCGGAAGATTAAACATTACCGTTACCACGGTAGATTTTTAGCAACACACAGCAGATGTTTAACGACAAGATGCATTAGGCAATATACGAGCCCAAAAAAATCATAAGTTTCATAAATTAATACAATTAGACGAATTGCAGTATCCTACAAAGTTCCAGCTGTTCAGTACAGTGAATACAAAATTAAAGTTCACGATATACAAAAATTTCAGTGTTATTTACGTACAACTGAAAGCCAAACAATATCCTGTAAAAAATTTCATTTCTTGTATTCTTCACGGAGCACTTACCAACTGACAATTCAAATTACAAAATAGAAATAAAAATTATCTACTACTCTATCACCCACTTACAGGGTTATGACCAGATGTGATTTAGAAAGATGACTCTCAGCATCAGTAGTACCAACCTACCGTTAAGGTAGTTTGTAAGTTACATTTAAGCACTTCAAGTTGTTATGCAGCAATACTTTTTTCGGTTATCTATTTTGCCATGATTATCTCCTACAGATAAGACCAGTGCCTTATAATCCTGCTGTTACAAAAACTGGAATTTCTTGAAATTGATGAATATAAAAAATACGAGAATTTCGCAAGGTTACCGAGGAGAGATAATTTTTGAACCAGTTTGTAGCAACTGTATTAGATGATTTTTTCTACTTTCGTTAGAGTAGCACCGTTATAAACTGCTCTCTTACCTACCAGTATTTCTACGATGCAAGATAGTAATGAGAAGCGCTTTAAATTGAAATAAGTTTTTTCAGTTACTTTGTGAAAATTTCTTGTATAATGCTATATTTTATAAGTAATCTATAAACACGAAACTGTTTTATTAAACTAACCGTTTTTGAAAAATTCATTTTTTATAATCATTGTTAATAAATTGAAGTACAATATATAGTAATATATATCTACAAATTTGTGAAAATTACTTGCCAAAGAAATATTATCGTATTACATTATTTCCTGACATGAAATACAAACATTTCATGATATGTCCATTACCAAAATAATACTGTGTTTTAAATATGGAATAAAAACTTTTCTTGACAATATTAATATTTAGAAATGTGATAGGTAATCGTGGATCCATCATCAATACTGCAATTCTAGCTTTTATCAGGTGTACTGGAATTACAGAATCTTAATCCAGTTTCACCTTCTTTATTTGATTTACAAAGAAATCCATACACTTCTTTCAGAGTAATATTCAAGTAAATGTTTATATCGAATATCAGTATATATCTGAAAGAGTTTGGATGTATGTTGATTTTATCATAAGTAATTTTTATATCCTCAGGAAATAGTAATGAAAAATGTTTTATCTTACTATTGAATGGACAGTAACATATCGACAGGAGATTTATATGCTTGACGGTACAAATCCAGTACAATGTATGCATTACAATTCTTAATAAAGAGGTTCACTAATATTGTATGGTAGTCTAATCTATATGTATGTGAGGTTCATTCTATGATTTTATAAAGCACTAGGTAGATGCACTAAAAATCACTCATTTCTCATATCATTTTACATTAAATACCTGTATTCCAGTCCCTTTAGTAATTTCCTGTCTGTATGTACCCATATGCAATTTATTGTAAATAATTGTGTGTGATCCTATTTACAGTCCATTCTATTTTTTAAATGTAAACTGTAATAGATTTTGCCTTCTATAATATAACTTAAGTAAAACTATTAATTTGTTATGTCAAACAAATTAATTTATTTAATATAATATTTTAAAAAAGCAGATCTTAATGCTGTCATTTGTTTAGCAGCCATTTTTAGTTCTGGTTTTGTTGTTTTTCACTCTATCAGCTGATGTTGCCCTTGAGTTAGAAACACACATTAGGATGTGATTCAAAAATACATTAGATTTTTTCTGTTCATTTAATAATAAATATGTTTGTACACTTCATAATGTTCAAAAGTATTAAGACATGCTTATTTTTTGCTTAAATGTTAATAGGATAGGAGAAAAATTTCTAACAGTCTTGAAAAGATACAAATTAGCCAGTTAGCCATTTTTAAAACATCCAGATGTAGGTAATTAGTAACAACAGATTATGCTTTAGTTAAAAGAGAAGCACAAAACAGAAAGGAATGCAAAATAGCTAGCACTAAATCTAATAACTGATCACTCAAAAAGAAAGGCTGCTGTTAATGTTGATGAATGGTATATTTGAGTTAAAATATATTGTTGCTGTACATCACTTTTATATGTTCATTGTGTCTTTGTTCCATTTTTTAATATAAAGAATTGTACAGCCAGTGCTCTTAAGTTTACATATTACAGAAGCACTGTGCTTTTGTTTCAATCTTTATAAATTAGTGTTATTTTCTCAGAATCTTTGTGTGTTTATACGATCCATTTTTTTTTTTTTTGTAGGAGTGAGTCAATGAGACACTGTTTTATATATTTGTATATGCTATGTATATTATACTGTTGAGTTCCACTTGATCATATAGTATTAAAACAATCAAAGAGTTTCATAATCTACAAATTCAACTCGCCCATGGTGTTACGTAGTATATTAATCATGGTTCTAAAATCTGAGTGTTCATTTAAGGTTACATGTGTTGTAAATACATGTCTTTTGTTTTTTCTCTGTATTTTAAAACAATGCTCTTGTTGGTTCCTGTTAATGGTATTGATGTAAAGAAATTTATTTATTTATTAAGTTTGCATTAAGTGGTAAAGTTTGATTTATGGTGTGATAAGAATTATTCACATGTCTTACATTGCCTGATTTAATTAGATTGTGTAATTATATGTTGGAGATACCATTTTTTAGTACTGAAAAAAAAGAAGTGTTATATATTAATTCTGTACATAGAACAAATACTACATTAGTTCAATTTTTACGATGTGCAGTATCTGGAAATATGATGTTCAGAAGATTTATTTTAATTTTATGTTTTATAGTTTTAGTCATTTTAGGCAGTGAAGTAAAATTGTCAGACTTTTTATCATCAGCCAATCAAATGGTTTATGCAAATCCATTGTTTCCTATTTCACACTAATATTTTAACTGTTTTTTCACACCAATATATTTTCACCTTTGTGTCTTAATAGATTTCCCCTTTGCAATTCATCCTACAACCAGTGGAATACCTTATCCTAAGTATGGGCCAAAGTTGACAAATAATTAAGTTAGATGAGAATTATAAAGGCATATAAAATTGTACATATGAGTGCTGAAAGAGAAGAGAGGTAAACAAAAAGTATGAGAGATATATGTATGCCTAAAAAAATGATCAGGTCTACTGATCATCATTTTAAATTGTACAAATATGCAATATTCTGACACTCCCTCTCAATTTAAATTCTGTAAAATCAAGTTTACTTTAATTTTAAAAAATGTTACAATAAAAAAAAGTTTTTCCGAAAATTTCAGAAATTTTACCCTGTACAAAGTTTTAGTAATAATACCATCTATATTATTAGTTTCTATAAATTTTAACTCAATCTTTTAGAGATAAGATCCTTAATAAAATGCAATTTAATATCAATATGTCTGGTGTATTTACTGTTCTCATAACCTTTACGCATACTTATGGCACTTTGATTGTCTGTATAGTTTAAAAGAACTGTAAATTCACACTTTAAACCCAATAAAATTCTTTGAAAGTAGACAACATCCATTCCTGTTATTGCAGAGGCTATATATTCTAATTGTGCTGTTAACTGTGAGACACATGACTGCTTAAATACACACACATACTGCTCGAAGAGATAGGATTTCCACAATGATATACCACACATTCACTCATGGTTTTTCTATCCATGATGTCAGCTGCCCAGTCAGCATCTGAATATGCGATATGTCCAGTCAGTATTCCAAAGCTTTTTACAGTTTGCTCATCCAAATACCTACACAAAACTGATACTCTAAATTTGGTCTGCTTACAGTTGATATATATCAATGAACCAGCCAATTTTCTATAGGGCAATTGTCAACTGGTTGAATTCCATCTACTTGAAGATTATGATCCATGGGTGTACTAATGTATTGTAATTTTCCACACCAAACTTGCTTATTACTTTTTGTATAAACATCTTCTTGAGATATGATTATATATTCCTTTTTGATTGTAATTTCCATCCCAAGAAAGATCTTTATGATCCTAAAATCTTTGGCCTGGAATTCATTCTTTAAGAATTTGATTAGTTTATTGCACTCTCGATCACTAGTATGATGTATTTGACCCATATAAGTAAATATATATTTTTACTTTATACAAACAAGTCATTGAACCAAATGACTAGTCTGTATTTTTCTACAGCTTCATTAATTTCATTTTCTGGGTGTGGAACGTAGCTCACAAAAACCTTTCTTAGTTTTAAGGGATTACTTTGGTAATCAACTTTTCAGGTAATTTGATGTATGCTTCCATATCTAGTTTTCGATTCAAAAAGGCTGTTAGAATATCCAGTTGTCTAATATCCCAAACTTTTTGTAGTGTAACAGACAATAGTTTCGTATTGTGGGAAGTTTTGCTACAGGGGCATATAAATTTAAGGCACTTCTTCAAATTCTTTAGCTACTGAGTGAGCCTTTTTAATACCATCAGATTTAACTTTAAAAATCCATTGTATATCTATTGCCTTGGTTATTTTAGTAAACTTGCTGGCTTCCAGGTTTTGAGCTTTTCAAGTGCACAGATTTCTTTTTGTATGGCTTCCTCATAAGTATATGGCACTTCTACAACACAGACAATACACTAAATGAAGATCATTTTCACTTTCTTCTCTTCTTCATTATCTTTATACATTACAGTTTTTTTTTAATTTTTCTGGAAAACCTCTAATTCTGTTGCTTTTATTAAGTGTCTCTTATGGCACTTGTTATAGTTTTATTTTCCTTATTATCTGCAGATTCAGAAAGAGTTAATCACTTAATTCTATGTTTTCATTGTTAGTAACTTTAAGAGATTTTTCAGCTTCTGCATTTTAATCTGTAGCTGGACTCTTGAAAATTTCCCACATTTATAAACATAATCACCTCCATCGAATGTGACGTCTCTTGAGACAATGATTTGATTGGATTTTGAAATCCATAATCTATATTCATTACTGGCATAGCCTAACCACAATACTCCCACTTGCTTTGGTATCCAATTTGTTGGCTGGTATTGGTAGCTTATATGCCCAGGCTCTAGAACCAAGGACTTTTAACTTGTCATACTTGACCTTACCTAGATACACTAGTGCTGATATTATTCCATTTAACCTGTTTGTTAGCAATGGCAGATCCAGAAGCTTCATAAGGGAGGGGATGCTGATATTATTCCATTTAACCTGTTTGTTAGCAATGGCAGATCCAGAAGCTTCATAAGGGAGGGGACGATTATATTTAAAATTAAAAAAATACATGGCCTAATATCAAAATACACAACAATTTTTAATAAATTTAACTAAACTATTTATTCATAAATACAATACATAAAATTATTATAAATATAATTTTAAATGAATATAAAGAAATATATTCCATAACGGTAATTCTATTTTAAGAGTTCTATGCATTGATGCTGCAAATTAGATTACGGTTGGGTTGGGTTGTTTGTGAGGGGGATGATCGCCCCCCTGGATCCGCCGCTGTTTGTTAGAGAACAATTAAGCTGGTATGCAACACATATTATTGCCTCTTCTCACAAGTACTTTGGTAAATTTGTTTATGCAAATACTCTATTCATGAAAGTGAAATTCACTCATTTCATTCGTTTGGGGTGTATATGGTGACTGCTCAATTCTGATTCATTTTTGTTTGCTGAAGTTTATAAAAACATGTGTTGAGAATTCTCCACCACAACCTGACCTGATCTTTTAACAGTAATGACCCTTTTCTTTTAATTCTCTAACATAATTCTAATATTTTGTTGTGCTTCAATACACTTGAACAAAATGTGAATAATCATCAGTGATCGAATGATAATACATCTTTCCTTTTGATTGCAATCGACTTGACCAAAAAGCCCAAAATCCAATTTTTTTGGATTTTGAACTTTTTCTTAACCAAAGTAATATACCGCCCAATGATATAAGTGGTATTTATTTTCATTGGTTGCAGTTATAGCCAAATAAAATTTTAATTAATGAAATATTTTGATCTTACAAGGGGAAGGCATTGGTTCGAATTTGACTCATTTCCTTTTTTTTTAATTTAAATACATTGATTTATTAATAATTATTAACATGTGATTGTAAAAAAAATTACAATAAATAATAACTCAATAATAAAAAAAATCAGAAGTTATTAATAAAATAAAATTTTATGTAGTTTTAAAAATGTGTATATGTAATTTAATAGGCATACAAGGAAGTCATGGAGTCTCCACATCAGATTTGTTTTAATTAATGATCAAACTCCAAAATCATACGGAAGGTCAAATGCTTTCAAACTTTATTTAAATAAATGTTAAGTCGTTGATGTCACAGCACATTTTGATTTGTCAGACAGAAAATTCCTTCGACTAGATATAAAAATTTTGTGATATATAAATTTCCTTTTGATTCCCACTGCATTTGGAAATGAAAATTTGTTATGGTTGCTGACTATCATGAACACAAGTAAGTATAAATATTCTTATTTATATTTTAAATTATGCATCATTAAAACAATAACATTTTAGTTATATAAATATCAACTGGTAATCCAATACATATGATGTATTCAGCTTGATGCTCTATTGTTATGATGCAATTTTATATGTTTTTCTTCATCAATAAAAATATATTCAAATTAATTAGATGTTTTATACAACATGGTAGCAGAGTGTGGTTGTTTTTTTTGATAAATAGAATTTTAATGAAAGAATGAAAGACTAAGGCAACGTGGATGTTGAACTTATATTTCATCGTGTGACAGTTGATTCATTAAAAAGTACAATTGTACTAAGTTGTACATTCATTTTTTCAAGGTTAGCAACAATACACCTATTATGGTGAATGATGATAAGTAATAAGTAGAGAAGCTCATTGGTGAAGAATTTTGGAATTATTACATGGAGAATTATTATAAAAACTATTTTTGAATAATAGTTTTTAACTCGATCGTGCTAGACACGCCAAGGTGCGTAGACCATTCATGACAGTTTTGGACTATTCTGGAAGATCTTGCGGAAAGCATATAAGCAAGCGTTGCTGGCTCGATTCAGTCAGTCGGTTTATAATCTAAATCTACTGAAATTAAACTCAGCACATCATATAATTAAATAGTGATATAAATTATTTCATGTAGTATAGTTAGAAATTAATGGTGAAAAGAAACCACAATGTGTATGTGTATGAAAGTTTTGGCAGTGTATGCTTCCAAGTAAATTGAAGCGTCATTTAGAAGCTAATCACCACAGCATGGTAGGCAAATCTCGTGATTTTTTTGCCAGGAAGTTAAAAGGACTGAAACAAGAAAAAAATACATTTTTTAAGACTGGATCTATACCAAACACGCTTTGCTAGCATCTTACAAGGTGGCTTACAGAATTGTGAAACCGGCTACTGTAGATATGGTGAACATCATGGTTGGTGAGTCTGCTGGAAAGCTGCTTTTAAAAGTGCCTCTGCCCAATAACACAATTAGTCAGAGAATACAACATATGGCGGAGGATGTCAACGATCAATTAATTGAAAAAAATTAAAGGAGGAATTTGGATTGCAGCTAGATGAGGCTACGAATAATAAGGATGCTCATTTGATATGCTATGAATGGCTTATAGATGGTAATAATATTAAAGATCTACTGTTTTGTAAAAATATCATTGCAGGAGCGAAGGCTCAGGACCTGTTAGAGATTCTTATTACATATCTGAAAATAATTTGAATTGGCCTAAGTGCGTTGGTGTCTGTATTGATTGGCCTAAGTGAGCTCACTTCATGTCTGGATGCTATGGAGAATTACCGGCACTTATTTGAAGCAAATCACCAGATGCACTGTGGACCCACTGCATTATTCATAGAGATGTGCTTGCGTCAAAGCATCTGAGTCCTGCACTGCATCAGGTGTTAGAATGTGTGGTGAATATGGTAAATTTTAAAATCTTGTCCACTGAAAGCAAGGTTTTTTAAAAAAACTGTGTGAGGATATGGGAGCCGAACAATTGTCATTGTTGTATTATAGCAGTGCACGATGGCTCTCTCATGGTAATGTTTTATCACGTACCTTTGAATTGCAGCAAGAAATTTTTATTTTCTTTAAAGACTAAGAATACAAAGATGCAGAATATTTGGCTGATGCCTATTTTTTAATAAAACTGATATATTTATGCAACATTTTTGAAAAGCTGAATTCCCTTAATCTCTCTATGCAGGGAAAAATCATGCACTTTTTGAAGTCAACGGAAAAAATATCAGATTTTATAAAAAAAAACTCGAAACTATGGAGAAGAAAATTGAATGAAGATGCAAGCAAAGATTGTTTTTTAATATTGCAGCAATTTTTGATGTCAAATGAACTTGATCTTTCTCAAGATATAAAAACCATATCTGAAGGCCACTTATCACAGCTAATTATCTGGTTTGAGAAGTATTTTCAAAATGAAAATTTCGATAGGTTTGCATGGATTCAAGATACATTTAATATTAATGCTCCATCTGAATTTACTTCTGCAGAAGAAGAGAATCTTATCAAGTTATCTTGCGACAACAGTTTGAAAGCAAAATTTGGGCATGGAATTGACATAATTTTTGATTTCAATAAAAGATGAATATCCCCTTCTAAGTAATAAGGCGGCTGAGCTTACTTTAATTCCATTTTTGACATTGTAGCTGGGTTTTCGGCGGTTACTATAATAAAAAGCAAGTATAGAGCAAAAATCAACATGTAAAAGGAAATAAGGGAGGCCATGTCCAGTTTAATTTCACTATTTGAGAAAATGTGCAGTGATTTACAGGCTCATCCATCACAGAGATATTTTCATTAAAGCATTATCAAATAAATTATGATTGTATAAAAAAATTTATCGATATTATCACTACATAATCTTTTGGTTAAAATATTTACATACAAATATTTTTTGAGAATGTCAGATAAATTATATAAATATTCTTATTTATATTTTAAATTATGTGTCAATAAAAAAATTGATTTTTAGTTACATAACTACAGATTAGTAATTCAATAAATATGATATATTCAAGTTGATGCTCTGTTGTAATTTTAAATATTTTCTATGTTTTTTCTTCATCAGTAAAAATATATTGAAATTAATTGGATGTTTATTACAACACTGACAACCCACTTTTATGAAAGATCACATCACTTCCCTTTAGGCTTTTTTTTTGATATTATAAGAAATTCAGGATAATAACTGCGAGTATGGTTTATATCTATAATAGCATTAGTTATAACTTTTAAGCACTTCTAGACATAAAATACTCTTTTTTGTACCTCTTATAAATTCACCATTTGCTATTTTTATGCTCATAGCATATTTCATAAAATTCTTTAATATTAAAGCTTTTTCTGAACTTTCTGATTCCAAACATGTACCATATTTCCTTTTATGTTGAGCTCTCTCTAAATAACTGTTAAAATCTAATCTGACATTTTAATTTCAGTAAACAAAAACACAAACATGCACAAGAGAATAATCAAAACCAAGAATTACATTTTCAAAATATATTGACCATTAAAAAGAAATACAAAATAACATTCAATGAATACCCAGTTAGGAAGTATACTCACCACACACTACTGACAAATATAACTACAGTTTATAAATCATTACAATGAGTTGCCCAATTTTTACAGCAGGTAAACATTTCAACTAATTAAATTATGTGATATAAAATATACATAATATATTTTTTATATCTGTATAACATATATGTGGTTTAGTACAAAATTAAAAATGTCATACTCAGTCAGTCAGGCTAGTTGGATTTCATTCTATATTTTTCTTACTTTGAGCCAAACAAAGGTTCGGTGGGAAGAGGAAGGCGACTTTTGGTCAGGTGATTTTAGAGTAATTAACTCAGCGTCAAATAATGGGCAGGCAGGAGTAGGTTTCGTGATGAACAAGAAGATAGGGAGGAGAGTGGAGTATTTCAAAACGCATAGCGATAGAATCATTGTAATAAGGATAAAATCAAAACCTAAACCGACAACGATTGTTAACGTTTATATGCCTACAAGCGCCCATGATGATGATGAGGTAGAGTGTGTATACGAAGAGATTGATGAAGCAATTAAACACGTAAAGGGAGATGAAAATTTAATAATAGTTGGAGATTGGAATGCAAGCATTGGAAAAGGCAAGGAAGGAAATATAGTGGGTGAATACGGGCTGGGCAAAAGGAATGAAAGAAGGGACCGACTTATAGAGTTTTGCATGAAGTATAATTTAGTAATTGCCAACACCCAATTTAAAAATCATAATAGAAGAATATACACTTGGAAAAAGCCAGGCGATACTGGAAGGTATCAGATAGATTATATCATGGTTAAGCAAAGATTTAGAAATCAACTCGTTGACTGCAAAACTTACCCTGGAGCAGACATTGATAGCGACCATAATTTGGTGATAATGAAATGTAGATTGGGTTTTAAAAACCTGAAGAAAAGTTGTCAGATGAATCGGTGGAATTTAGAGAAGCTTGAGGAAGAGGAGGTAAAGAAGATTTTTGAGGAGGACATCGCAAGAGGTCTGAGTAAAAAAGATATGGTAGAAAATGTAGAAGAAGAATGGGAGAATGTTAAAAAGGAAATTCTTAAATCAGCAGAAGCAAACTTAGGCGGAATAAAGAGAACTGGTAGAAAACCTTGGGTTTCAGACAATATATTGCAGCTGATGGATGAATGTAGAAAATATAAGAATGCTAATGATGAAGAAAGTAAAAGGAACTATCGGCAATTAAGAAATGCTATAAATAGGAAATGCAAACTGGCGAAAGAAGAGTGGATTAAAGAAAAGTGTTCAGAAGTGGAAAGAGAAATGAACATTGGTAAAATTGACGGAGCATACAGGAAAGTTAAGGAAAATTTTGGGGTACATAAATTAAAATCTAATAATGTGTTATACAAAGATGGTACACCAATATATAATACGAAAGGTAAAGTCGATAGATGGGTGGAATATATTGAAGAGTTATACGGAGGAAATGAATTAGAAAATGGTGTTATAGAGGAAGAAGAGGAAGTTGAGGAGGATGAAATGGGAGAAACAATACTGAGATCTGAATTTAAGAGAGCATTAAAAGATTTAAATGGCAGAAAGGCTCCTGGAATAGACGGAATACCTGTAGAATTACTGCGCAGTGCAGGTGAGGAAGCGATTGATAGATTATACAAACTGGTGTGTAATATTTATGAAAAAGGGGAATTTCCGTCAGACTTCAAAAAAAGTGTTATAGTTATGATACCAAAGAAAGCAGGGGCAGATAAATGTGAAGAATACAGAACAATTAGTTTAACTAGTCATGCATCAAAAATCTTAACTAGAATTTTATACAGAAGAATTGAGAGGAGAGTGGAAGAAGTGTTAGGAGAAGACCAATTTGGTTTCAGGAAAAGTATAGGGACAAGGGAAGCAATTTTAGGCCTCAGATTAATAGAAGAAGGAAGATTAAAGAAAAACAAACCAACATACTTGGCGTTTATAGACCTAGAAAAGGCTTTCGATAACGTAGATTGGAATAAAATGTTCAGCATTTTAAAAAAATTAGGGTTCAAATACAGAGATAGAAGAACAATTGCTAACATGTACAGGAACCAAACAGCAACAATAACAATTGAAGAACATAAGAAAGAAGCCCTAATAAGAAAGGGAGTCCGACAAGGATGTTCCCTATCTCCGTTACTTTTTAATCTTTACATGGAACTAGCGGTTAATGATGTTAAAGAACAATTTAGATTCGGAGTAACAGTACAAGGTGAAAAGATAAAGATGCTACGATTTGCTGATGATATAGTAATTCTAGCCGAGAGTAAAAAGGATTTAGAAGAAACAATGAACGGCATAGATGAAGTCCTACGCAAGAACTATCGCATGAAAATAAACAAGAACAAAACAAAAGTAATGAAATGTAGTAGAAATAACAAAGATGGACCACTGAATGTGAAAATAGGAGGAGAAAAGATTATGGAGGTAGAAGAATTTTGTTATTTGGGAAGTAAAATTACTAAAGATGGACGAAGCAGGAGCGATATAAAATGCCGAATAGCACAAGCTAAACGAGCCTTCAGTAAGAAATATAATTTGTTTACATCAAAAATTAATTTAAATCTCAGGAAAAGATTTTTGAAAGTGTATGTTTGGAGTGTCGCTTTATATGGAAGTGAAACTTGGACAATCGGAGTATCTGAGAAGAAAAGATTAGAAGCTTTTGAAATGTGGTGCTACAGGAGAATGTTAAAAATCAGATGGGTGGATAAAGTGACAAATGAAGAGGTATTGCGGCAAATAGATGAAGAAAGAAGCATTTGGAAGAATATAGTTAAAAGAAGAGACAGACTTATAGGCCACATACTAAGGCATCCTGGAATAGTCGCTTTAATATTGGAAGGACAGGTAGAAGGGAAAAATTGTGTAGGCAGGCCACGTTTGGAGTATGTAAAACAAATTGTTGGGGATGTAGGATGTAGAGGGTATACTGAAATGAAACGACTAGCACTAGATAGGGAATCTTGGAGAGCTGCATCAAACCAGTCAAATGACTGAAGACAAAAAAAAAAAGAGCCAAATATCTTAGCTGTCATTCTTTCTACAGCTATCATTTACAATATTTCGAAACAACTTCATCTTTGTTTTTTCAGTTATTGTGATTACATCTCCTTCTAGAACGAAATACACTAACCTTAGCATATACCCACCAACTTTGACTTTTTTTTTGCAAAATTCTGCCAAAAGTTCTCTTTTCAATAAATCATTTCATACTTTACTTACCATGTTAATTTTCAAATTCTACTGCAACTACTCAAACTACCAGTGCTCTACTGCAAACTCAGTGCCTCTATTGTTTGTTTTTTATGTTCATCCATTTCTTCTGCCAGAAAATTCTACACTTAATAAGAATGTGTTGAATTATATATTTTCATAAGAATTTCTAAATGTTAAATTTAAATTTGATACCAACTGATCTTTTTTCTGTGTTAAAGTTTTACTAACTAATGTCATAAATGTCTGATACAGTCTGCATTTATTTTCTTTGCTTAGCAATTTCTGTAAATTTTTACCAAAATCACAAAATTCTACTAGTTCAATGTCTAGTACATAAAGTTCTTCCATTTTAACATTTTTAATTCTTCACTATCTTCTTTCCTATCAAATCTAATTTACCTTGTTAATCTTCAAACTAAATTTCTCTTCTACTAATGATTACATACCAGTCATTAGTTATTTTAATCATAAATTTAACAAAAATAACAATGACATCACTGAATCTAGAAAATATTTCAGGTACAAATTAAAAACTAATGTTTCTATATTTAAGTATTATTTTAACTAACATCTCAAACATTCTATTTAGTTCTAAATTATTGATTGCTTTTTCAAAATCTGCTAATACCAAGTTGCTTTATTTTCAGTATCTTCTCTTAGGGCTAAAACTGCTATAAAAAATTTATACTTATATTTAAGAATAAAAAAACTCTATCGTTAGATCAATCTGAAAAACTCATAGAAAAATTCACATTCTGGTTCTGTAATGAAATACGTATTTTTTAAATTCCTGCATGTTCTACCCATACCTAATATAACCCCTGTTGCCTGCTCTCATCCAGGAAGTAATGAACTTCCATCCACCCATTATGTACATTTTAAATCATGATCATTATTTTATTAATACATAACACTGACAGAGCTGAACATTAAAGTGAATGGATTTTTTTTCTTATAAGTTTATATTTCACCTTTTAGTAAAGGTAGGAAGTATCTTTGGTGTTGAACTAGTTGTTTTAATAACACTACTATGATACATATCACATATAGTGACATAATTTTATTTAACAATGGGATGAAAAAAAATCATCAACTACAAAAAAATCATTAACAATGTGAAGAAAAGAGAATCGTTTCACAAAAGTGCAGAGAATTTGTACCTGTATGACTAAGTACTATTTTCTAAAAGGTGCCCGAGATACTACCAGTTTTTGTGTAAATGATCTTTTTCTTCATGTTGGGTTCTATAAATGAGCCAAATATATCAAAAGCTAACCAAAATTTTAACTGATGATGACTAGGAAAACTACTTAGAATTTTAGGGGCTGATAAGTTGAAAAAACATGTAAAACTTCTAAACTAACAAATCTAGTACTAACATAAATGAATTAATGTTATGTTCCAAATGTAAAAAAATTCATAACTCAGAGATCTTGGCAGAAGTCATCGCCTAGTAAGTAACTTTAAACTAGCTAATAATTTTTGGCATGAAATCACCAAATTCATGTATACAAATCAAATTGTTTATTAACTACAGAGATATTTTGATTTTTTAAATGAGTAAAACAGCTAGCTTTAAAAGCTACAAAGTAAAATACTGTTTTCATTTCTAGTTAAGATTACATTATATTTTTTAAATTATCCTTAAAAAATGTCAACTCTTTTGAAAAATTATATTAACTAACCAATATAATGTGACAATTATAATAACAAATTTTAATATAGAAAATAGAACCAGTAGCCTACTTCCACTGAATTTATTTGCATGATAAAAAAATTAAATTTTGTAAATTAATGTATTTTTTAATTAAATGTTAATGTAATTTTGTAAATTGATGTTGTAAATTAAATTTCTAAGAATTTGGGTTAGGGTAACAGTCAATAGGGAAAAAGATAATAATCTTACAAACTATCAATATGATGAAATGGGTCATATTAGAGTTTGGAACTGAGAACCTAGAGACCCTGCTGGTCTGTTTCTTGAACACCCTAACCCTTTAAAACATAAATATATGAGGGTGTGTTGGTGTATCACAAAATGTTTCCTGATAAAGTAGGTAAATTAAATTGGACTATACGTGTATTTCAATAATTTTGTATCAAAATTCTAGACTTTTTAATTAGCGTTTCTCCCTTAAACCATCTTTTCACAGAATAATTAATAAACTGAAACAGAACAATCCAACAAAAAAATAGATCATAAAAAAGGAGAATTTAATAATTCTCCTTTTTTATGATCTATTTTAGATCATAAAATGATCTGAATGATATACCAGATTGAAATCTTTCATTTAATAAGTGGTATAGAAAATATATTCAAGAAACAAGAGTAGAAAAATGGCAAACAATAAATTTATTTAAAAAAATAATAATTTCAAGGCAGTTTATGGTCTGCTATTAAATCAGGGAAAAAATCTTGATATTTCTAAAATTAAACAGCTTGTATGTATCAAAGCCTAAAATCTATCAGGTTCCTTCAATTAGTTTTTTTTAATGGATGTCTTAAAATGAAATACTAGCTTGGATACAAGTAGCTGTTCAGAGGCTAAAGCTGACCAAGAATAACTATCAATGTAATACTTGAACAAACTCAAACAAGTGACAGTGGAGTTGTCTTCAAATAAAAAATTGGTTACATGATATAAAGTACTTAAATAAATTAATTCTTTGGGGATGTTCGTGAGGCATTAAATATTTTGAATTAAAACCATTATTTAAGGAGGGTGTGAGGAAACCACCCACAAGGGAAAACACAAGCAGATTAAAATTCTTCTGAATTTTTCTAAAGTATTTATACATTATTGTAAATAAATTTTTAAAACTGCTTAGAACAGAAAATGATTCTTGAACACCAGTAAGGTTTTAGATGGGGCTCATGCTCAGATTAGAATAATCAAGCTGTGCCGCACTTATAGTTATAAAATAATTTAAAAGTCTAGACTTTTGCAGTTAGAATATGTTTTTTTTTTCAGATTATTGGCGAAGACATATCGAAATCATAAAAATGATAAACATCATTATGAAAAAAATTACTTTATTCTCAAAATATCATCAAATTTTTGGTGGAGGTTCTCCATGGTCTGAAATGCCATTTTACCACATTGCAGCTCTTTATCTGCTATGGCTGATTTTTTGTGGCCTCTTGAAAAAGGGGTACTTATAGTTTGTGGACATGTGTAAAAATTGTATCTTTGACTAACAATTTTGACAGCAATGATAAAGATACAGATTTGAATTTTGGTACTGCTGGTTAACTTTTTATGTTGTATCTGAATATGTTGGTCATTTGGAACCTGGTTTTGGGTTATAATAACTAAAATTCGGTCAAAAATTTGTCACAACATTTTGGAAGTCAAAGGTTGAGCTTATATATTTCCTCATCTAATTCTTTAATCGGAATGAGACTTTGTAATTTGAAAAATGGAATAATTATGTGTAGGATCCTACAAAACAATTGGAATCTTATGTCAGGAGAAATCCATCACCAAATATGGTCAAAACATTTTTATGATGACTTTTGGCCCATCTTCGAAGGCTTATATCTCAGGTACACCTCAGATTTTTTTAGTTTTATAATAGGTGGAAAGGGCAGAATTTAAACATAATCCATGCATTTTGTTTTCTGACCCATATATTATATTAGGTAAGAAAGATTTTTAAAGATGATTAATCTTTTGCATGTGACAGATGTTTAATCTGTGGACATTTCTAGTTAATTAAAACAGCTGAAGCTGGAAAAATATTCAATGCTTCAGAATATTATTAGACTTTTTAAAGAATCTAAAATTTACAATATCTTGAAAAAATTTGCAGTGTTCAAACTTTTGACTATTTTAGAACTTTATAGGCTGACCTGAAAACAATCAATTTTCTAAAATGTTCTAGAAACTTCTATAATATTCTGGAAACTCCATTCTAAGAACATTATAGAAAGTTCAGGAATATTCTGGAAAACTCCATTCTCCAAAATAATCTAGAAATATCTGGAATATCCCATTTCTGTTAGAACATTCTTTATTTTGAAGAAAGGGTATATAAGCATCAAATTTTTGTGAATTAACATAGTTGTTAGTGAATAACTTCTATAATCAGTTGAGACATTTATTGTTATCTCCAACTTTGTTTTGAATTGTTTTAAAATGAGTAAGGTTCTTGGCCTTGCCATTTTGGAAAGCCTGATGGTTCTGAATGCCACAAGTCTTTAATGTTTAATTATAGCATTTTTTTGATGCCTGTGAAAGAACTATTAGCAATGGACAAAGAAATTTTACATTGGAACTCTGGAATTAGCTTTAATGAAGATGCTGACATATGTTCCTAACATAAAACTGTTTCGCTGATGAAGTTTGAATTCCTACAGAAGGACTGCTGTAATCCATTTGGAAAAAAGTCGCAGAAAGCCAGAAAAGTTTTATGGCCTATTGATATTGATTCTGCTGACTGATTAAAAGCTTTAACAAATTATGATTTCAAGCCGGTCAAAAGTTATGCCCATGATGTAAGCAAGAATTGGCTCAAAGAGAGATTCACCCAAAGGATGATCAACCAAACCCAGAATCAGAATCTAGTGATGTGAAAATGCTAGAGGCTTTTGGAAAAATGGATACCTACTGCCACTATTTGCAATCTCTCCTTTGAAACTTAAATTTGTCAGCAAACAGGATTCAAAAGGCTAACTGAAGCAGAAGGTAAGAAGAGCACAAGATGATGCTATTGCTACTACAGCAACAGCTGCTGCTGGTTTAAGTGTTACTAATGTAATGCAAACATTAAAGAATAAGCAGTGTCACGGATGCAAAGATCTGGATATCCTGATGTGAAGAGCTCAAAGCCAAACTTTTGATCTTAGCTTGCCCACAACAAGTTCAGATTTTGACTTTGGCACCCAGTAAGTGGAGCATTGAAATTTTAGGTTTCAATGCAAATGGTAAAGCAGGCCAGGAAGCTTAAATCTGAAGTTGGTATTTTGGCATACTAGAAAAAAATTGAAGGAAAAATAATAAACAAGCCCTTAAATTTTTTGAAGATGATGAATTTTCCCAAATCTGTTCAGGAAAGATTTTGTTTCAGTTTGGATCAATGGTGAAAACGTCCACGTGCAGAAATGTCTACTTCTGTGCAATTTAAAAGAATGTTCATAGTTTACTGCACACATTATGGCCATGAAACTGGCTTCTCAAAATTTTGTGAACTTAGGCCAAAATGGTGCAGTTGGCATACATTCAGTTTGCGTTTGTACCATTCATCAAAATATTAAGCTCACGATAGCTGCAATATGCATCAAGGATGACTACAAGGTATCAATTGAGAAACTGTCTGCAGCTTAGAATCTAAGGATTGCATGCTACAACATTGTGAACAGCATCCTGGAAAACTGAAGTGGAGTCCTATTTATTAGATAAGCTTAAATATTATGAGACTTGGAGGAAGTAATACAATATAAGCAGTGCATTCATACAGACAAAGGCACATTGGAGACGTAACAGGTGACTACTTTATTGAAGAGCTTTCCTTTAAGGTTTTTTGCCTGACTATCCACCACCTTGTTTCAAAACATCAAACTTCATATTTAAAACAACTGAAGGAAAATTTAAATGATAATCATACCATTATCCTGATGGATTTTGCTGAGAACTACTCGTTTGCTGTGCAAGATGCTATACAGGAATTCCATTGGGAAAACAGCCAAGCTACACTGCATCCATTCATGGTTTATTACAATAAAAACAAGCTTCAAAATTTTAGCATTTCCATGGTCAGTGATTGTCTACGCCATATCATTACTGTTCATATATTTTTGACTGAACTAACCAAATACTTGAAGACAGACTGAAATAAAGCATACACACTACTTCAGTGATTCTGCTCAGCACAAGAATTTTATCAGTTTGTGCCACAATGAAGAAGACTATGAGATAAAAGCTAAATGGAAATTCTTAGGTACTGGACATGGAAAATCACCTTGTGATGAAATTGGAGGTACTACAAAATGATTAGCAGCACATGCCAATCTTCAGCGACCTATAGACAACCAGATATTGACACCAAGAGATTTATTTGAATTTTCTAAAGAAAATATACCAGGACTTTTATTCCAAGATAAGTTGAGAGAATCCAACCTGAACAAGAGACAGTTTAGTAGTGGTCACACAACTGCTGGAACAAGAGAGAACCACCAGTTCAAGCCAGTTAACAAAGCTAAAATCCAAGTCAGGTGAGTTTCAAATGGTAGTTCAGTATTTGAAGCTGATAAACCTACTCAAAGCTTACCAGCTTGCAACCATGTCAATATGGCTTGCATAGTGAAGTATGACAATACTTGGTGGATTGGAAACATATGTGATATATATATATATATATATATATTCTTTTGAAGAACATGATGCCCTCATTAGTTTTATGCACCCTCATGGTGCAGCTCGTTATCATTGGCTCCATAGAAAGTACACTTGCTGGATCCAGAACAGCACATTTTTGCTGTTCTTGAAGCACTATCAATGACATTATTAAGACAATATATGTAACCAGAATATTTCCAGTCTATGATTGAGAAAAAATTTAAGCTTAAGTGGAATTAAAAATATTGCGGTAAAATGTTTCTGACTATTTTAGATATTTTTATTTTATTTTGAAATTACTGTGTTCTATAATATTATAATACTTTATTGCACTCTGTTATTACTACTACAACTATATTTCATTTTGTTTATCACTTTAGTTTTTCTGTAATAAATATTTTAAGAAATTATGCTTGCTGTAACAGATACAATTAGTTGAAACTGTCTCCTCTGTATTCACTAGGAGGCAAGGTAAAGCTAATATAGTTAACAACTTTGTATTAACATACAGCAAAACGGATGGATGGTATTACTTAATAAAAAATTACTTTCTACTACAGTATTCATTTAATCCATAAACATTATGGAAAACTTGCTCCCTGTGTGAAAAATACATTATCTTTCAACTGTTTTTCTGCCACTTATAAACAACAGGTATTAAAAAACAAACTGCATGGATTTTGTGATTTAAACATTGCTCTCTCTAATTAATATAAAACTAACAAAATCTAAGAAGCTATACCTGAGATCTAACCTTTCAAACGTAGGTAAAAAATTGAGCTAAAACATTTTTGACCAAATTTGTTGATGAATATCTCCTGACATAAGCCTCCCATTGTTTTGAAACTTTAGGATGTTACACACAATTATGCCCTTTTTCAGGTTACAAAGTCTCGTTCGATTAAAGTATTAGATAAGTAATTACATAAGCTCAAAATTTGACTTAAAAAATGTTGCAACAACTTGTTAGCTGAATTTCAGCTGCTATAACTCAAAAACAGATGCTAAAAGAAACTTGTGAATAACATATTTGAATTCAGCATAAAATGTTAACTGAATGTATTAAAACTAAAACCTATAGCCTAATTACTGCCTTCAAAATTATAAGTCAAAGTTAGAATTTTTTGCATGTATACGTGAACTACCAGTAAGTACCTTTTTTCAAGAGATCATGGAAAATCAGCAATAGCAGATATAGAGCTACAATTTGGTAAACTGGCATTTAAAACCAGAGCGAATGTCCATGCAAAATTTGATAAAGTTCGGAAATGGTCGACTGGGGACCCCTGGTCCACTTGACATGGAATGACCCTGCAACTACTATTTAAGCTGCCTGCATCTATTTTAAAATTATTAATAATTCCTTTTCTATTATAATGTATACTTTTTGTAATTATAGAAAATTGTATGTAAATGAAAATGTGGAAAAAATAAATCTGAGAATATTTGGAGGTTTTGTTAGGATAGATACATGTGTCAAATTCATTGTGAAATTTTAATTGTTTAAGCTTGATAAATCTTTTATTCAATTTAAGAAATGATAATGAAAAGTGTCTGCTATGTTATTGATATGAATGTAATTCTATTGAACTCAATTATATGAGTATAGTTCTTTTTAATACGCACCTTAATCAATTTCATCAACAGAAACTGGTCATCAATAATTTGTTGAATGAGATTAAAAGTATTAAAATAAAAAATAACTCTAAATCTGGTAAATCACAATGATTTAATGGAGAATTTCCTGTCAGAGCTTAGAGATAGTAATGTATTCATGTACCTGAATCCTTGATCCAATCCACATGAGTTCAGATTTGAGGTATTTGTGAAAACTGTACCTGAAACAGCTGTTGGTAATAATGATATTGCCAAAATAAAATAAGAATATGAGTAATTAATATAATAAGAATACGGTAAGCCGAAACTGAAAATAAACAAATCTCATCCAATAAAAGAACTTTGCATTTCAAGCAAGAGGAAACATACTTTGCATCATAAGTATATTTTAAAAGGAACTGACAAGAAATAAAGCATACTTGATCGGAATAAACCAGTTCAGTGTGATTATTTTAAAAAGATCATCAATAAACTGGAAAAGTAGTAAAAAACTTAAAACTATTTTCCAAACTACTTCTTAACAGACTTTAACCACATTTCGTCTCAAAGTTTGGTAAATGTAAAGGTGGATTCAGAAGAAACAGATCTTGAGCAGAACAAATCCTAAGTCTAAAATTAATATTAAAACTCAAGGCCAAAAGACATCTTTATTTCATTCATTGATTTTCAAAAGACTTACAATTCAGTAGGTAGAGAACCCATATTTGACACATTAAAAGAATACAAAGTTTACAGAAAAATCATACAATTAATAAACTCACTTTAACCAATACTGTATCTAAAGTCAAGTTTCTAGGTGAAGTCAGCGAACCATTCCAAGTAAAAACAGGAGTAAGACAAGGATATGGTCTTCACCAATGCTTTTCAACTTTGTTTTAGTCATGAAAACCTTCTGGGAAAATGACTCAATTGCAAAAATAGGAACAAAGAATGAGAATCAGAACAATAGCAATAAACCAATTGAAAGTAGTTAAAAAAAAACAGGCTTGCAGATCTCCTTTTCAAAGACAGAAATGATTACAAATGCTAGTAAATATCCAAAAAAACAATAGAAATAAAATATCGCAAAATTAAGATTACGGACCATTTTAAATATCTTTGAGAAATAATTAGTAGAAACAGAACAGATAAACTAGTAATTGAGGCCAAAAAACACAAATTAGAACTAAATGTTTTACAAAAAATATTTACAATAAAAAGAACCTTTCTATAAATGCAAAATTAAGGTATTGTAGCACACTTGTAAGACCAGTAATCTTGTACGGCATGGAAACGACAAATATAACTGAAAAGGAAAATCTTCTCAAGATACACAGAAGAATTTTAAGAAGGATTTATAGACCAAGAATAACATAAGAAGGCTACAGACTCAGATCAAATAAAGAGATATACAATAAAACTGAAGACCTGGAAGAAACAATAAGAAAATGACAACTAAAATTCTATGGACACAAGGTCCGAATGAACCAATCAAGGTTAAACAAACAGATTTTCAATAAAATCTGGAACTGTAAAAGTCAAAGTGGCTATGTTAAACAGATGAAATAGGAGCACAAAAATTCAACATTGCAGAAAATGACTGTCAAGATCAAAAAGAATACTGAAAGTACATTTTTCAGTTAAAGGTTCCTTTAGGTGAAAAGAAAAAACAACACAGGAGAATGGACTGAAGAAAAAACATGAAGAAAAAATGGAAACAGAAAAATCTCTAATACAGGAATGGATCACCTTAAATGCTCTAAAACTACTCTACATCATGCAAATAATTTGCCAGTAATTTCATAATTTATCATGCATAAAGCATTTGCATGATAAATAAACAAAAATTATTTCACTACAATTTACTTTCATTAGACTATATCAATCATTATGACCAAGCTGGTTAAGAATATTTGAATTTGGTCTCATTAACAATACTGTTTACAGTCTTGTCATGGATCTTACAAAGTTGATGGTGATTACATATTGATTTATGAATCTGAGGATTAATTTCTATTGTCTCAAGTACTTGAGAAGATAGAAGTAAATAATAAGTTATTTATAATAACAATAAAATCATTTTATGTGTTTTATAAAGTCAAATTTTGTCAGCAATATTTAACCTATTTCCATAAGAGATTGAAGGCTTAAATTCTGCAAACATGCTTGTTGTCAATGATAACAAAAAATTCCATAAAAAATCTATTTTCATAGAAAATTTGTACACAACCACACTGTGTACAGAAGACTTCGATGCAGAGTGCTAGTATGCAGTGCTTTCTGTTACCCAAAAAGATGAATAGCCTATAATGCGAAGATGGGATATAATCATTGCTCTTAGGTTTATGTATAAATATGTTTGAGTCTATGATTCATACTGCTACATTATATTTCAGAAGAAATCCATCTGATTGTACACAATTGTGAAGAGTTATGTAATCATTTATACAAAATTTATAAAAGTGATAAATTAACACAATTCCCTGAGATTGAGTTCAAAAAGTTTTAACGATAATACACTGTCTAATTGTAGCAGTAATTATTTTTAGTCTAAAAAGTATAAAATAAAAAAAATTAAATATGCTTTTATTTAACTAATTAAAATGTTATAAAGAAGTACCAAAATTTCACTATTTAGAAATTATTGAATAAGTAAAAAATTGTTTGAAAAAATTTTCCAATAAAAATTTATTTAATGGTGCACTAGAAAAAGAAAACTAATTTCACTTTCATATTAAATCAAGAATAAATGTTTATAATATACTCTAATTCAAATAAAATTTTATATCGATGATGATCTACAAATTTGTTTTCTATTCATAGTAGCAGATATACCTTTACGTGAACATTTATTTATTTCATTTTTCAGCTACATTTAATTATAATAATGCACATTGAATGAATTTAACAAAATTCTATCATATTTTATATTATGAATAATAAAAGCGTCAGGTACCCTTCATTGTATTACATTATATAATCATTTCATTGATAATTTGCTAAGTTTGCTTTTTTAGTGGATTTTTAAAAATATTTATATTGGAAAATTTTTCTGAACAATTTATACTTTAATTCAATAATTTCCAAAAGGTGAAACTTCAGTACTTTTTGTATTTTCATTAGTTAAATAAAAGCGTATTTAAAACATTTAAAAAAAAATTAGATTTTCAAATTTACAGGATATGAGGAGTATCATTGAGGTTAAGAACAGTATATTACTCATTGATGAATCCATCATATCTTTCAGGCAGTTATATGCTTGGATGAAGCATTCTAAAGACCACGAGAAAATTTGTAACTATTTGCACAGAACTTTAAGAACATTTATGTGTTAAATAATAATTACTGCTACATTTCAAGTAATGATGTTAACTTCATAAAGTTGGATTCAACTGAAATCAAGGAATGTTGGCATAACCCTTGATCCAACAAAGGAAGAAACAAAATCCAGTAAAGGAAAATGAAAGAACAGGACCTGATGAAATTCTCATCTACTTGAAATAATCTTCTAATCAGATAGATGTACTACTGTTACAATTATTCACGTTATCAATAACATTTGAGAAAATAAAATTATGACTTTTTGATATCCATCATAATACCATTAATAAAATTCATCAATGGACTATTTATATATTTATCAATACTGCCATTAAAATTTGCAATCAGGCAGGCTCAACATATACAGCTTAAAAAAAGGCATATGACTTACGTGTACTATTAAATTGTAAAATAGTGGAATAAATTAATAAAACAAAAGGACCATTCATTACAAAGGATTTATTGGAGGGTGATTGTGCATTGTATGCATCAAGAATCTCTTGGACAGCCTTCAGTTTATTTGGAATACCACAATCCCATCATTTACTATATTCTCAGAGGTAAACATCTTAACTTTTAGTGATGATCTAATTAGATATACTAATTTACATCCCATTATATATGTTATTTTACAAGAGAACTTAAAGGAATTTCATACAAAAATAGTTTCATTGCTGCAAGTATCTCAGTTCTGAGTATTTCTTGGACAGTTCCAACACCCAATTTGTACATGCTATCCATGACTTGATAGCAGTATTTGACCAGAGATTTCCTTTTGCAGCTTGCATAAATAACGATCAAGATATTCAATAGGTTTCATCTACCATAACCTTACTTCTTTTAAAAATTTTAATGCAATTAAAACAATGTTAGTCTGGATTGTTCACAAGGCTTGATTATAGCTCTTGTATGTAGAATCCTTGATTACAATGCATGTAGCCTGTATCTGGAGAGGATCTGGCATAGATTTTTGCATCTATTAAACTTAATAATATGTGAAATAGATTACAACTAAATAATGTTACTGATTAATATTCAAACCTAGAAAGCATTGAAAAGGTGAAATTATTATGTCATCTTTTTTTGTACAGACTAGTTAATGACATTAACTAAATGTTATGAAATGCTTTCAAAAATTAACTTTAAGACTTTCAGTTAATACTACTAGGATTTTTCTTATATTCTAATATAATCTCATATATTACAACTTCCATCAAACAACTAATGTGGATATTAAAATAAACAGAATGCATTAAAAGGATAGACGATAGATACTATTCTCCCAGACTCTTTGATCTCTAAAGAACACTCTTCAGGATCTTCAACAAATAAATGCTATCTACATAAATTTCTCTGAAGATTTTCATATTATTTTCAATCACAAAATCAATTATACTGCATTCCACAGGCTTTACTCTGGAACTTCATTGTTAATTTTCATAGTGTTCAAATTCTGTTAACACAATAATGAATGTTGCATTGAAGAAACAGATTCAGCATGTTAAACAAAGTTGTGAGAACCAAATTTCTTATTAGTCTGCTTGTTCATATAGTAAAATATGACAAATATTTTGTAAGTACATCTGTTATTCTTTCTGCTTGTAGATGGTTGAAAATTTATTATCCACAGATCTCGCATTAGTTAAATTTCTGTCATTAGCTTCAACACAAATCATAAAGTATAAGTTCTATTTTCATTTACCGATAAGGTAATTTCTTCAAGAAATGAATTAAAAATTCATCAAATGAGTTCAAAAATTAATGTGGCGCAAAGTAACCCTTCCAACGTAGTTTCTATATTAATATTGTTTAGTTTGGGAAAAATTATTGGATTATTTATTATTTATGAATGCCTTACAAAAAAAAATTGTATAAAGATTTCCTGCAAAATAACTTACCATCATTTTTAGAATATGTTCCTTTATAAACAAGATGACAAATGATTTTCAAACATGAGAGGATTTCACACTTTTGAAAAGAAGATTGGAATTATTTGAATATAACTTATTTAAACAACTGAATACGAGGTGGTGGATCCCCACCCATCCCTTGTTAATTTGGTAGGAAATGTTATCTAACCTAATGCTATTGGATCACCAATTTTAGAGTATTATGAAAACTTCAGTATATAAGTTTTTTTATGAAATAACCCTGATACAATTTGGAGAACCACCCAAAGAATTTCAGAATGAGTTATGTGAATGGTGTGACAAATGTAAATGAACAATTTATGTAGGTTATTCCATTTTTTTACTCATATTTATTTTAAGTTAATTCTGTTTCTACATTTTTTTAGAAACATCAAAAAGAGTTTTGGTCTAGCATAAAAATCAACATTCCTCTGCCATGTTTTATCTTGAATACAAGTTAAATTTCTTACTTTTAACAGTTTTATTTGTTTTCAGTAGAATTTACTTGCACCAACTTTCTAAGAATTAAATTTTCTTCAAAATGCGCTATAAAGTTGCAATTGTTTGTTGGCAATTTAAACAAAATAAATTTACATCAGTTCTAAAAAAGTGTTTTTTTTAATCCCAATTTTTTGGGCTTAACAAAACATTTTCTCAGAAACTACTGCAAATACTGTTCTAGGACCTATTAAAAGAAAAAGTAACTGTTAAGCCTATGAAAGACTAATTTTGACTATAAATTGTGCTCCAAGAACTTCAATGAAGTATCATTTTTACCATAACAACAAAAATCAGGCTGGAATTTTTGCTAGTTGTATCTTGAATACATTTCTGGACCTGTTAAAATATGCATGTATACATATAAAATGAAATTGTGATGTTACTGTAATTATATAAATACGGTTTTTTTTATGATTAATTTACCAAACAAGCTTTGAAGCTTATACATGGGAAATGAAACAGAAATTTTATACCATATGAAAATGACATTTCTGATCTGGATTCAAACCCAGGACCTCTGGATGAAAGGCCGAAACAAAGACCACCACAGAGATCGGCTTTAATTCTCAATCAGTTTTGATGTATATAAAGTATTGAATCTATAAATTTCATAATTCTACAATACAGTATTCTCTCCTTTTTTAAATTTTATTACTGTTATTAATTTGGACAAATATACCTCAGTTTGTAATATACAAAGTGAACATAAATTATTAATCACATTTTAGGGGCTCATAAAAAATGAACAAAGCAATGTAGTACACGTTTTTTTCAAACATTAGTGTAGGTAGTATAGTTACCGATACCTTGAATGAACATGCTGGCGTGATGTAATGACAGAGGGATCTCAGCTGAGCAACGACTACCATGAGCCACTAAGTTCAGCATTGCAATGCTCATAGTTGAGCACTGGTTTCATGAAAGTGGATTTGTTATTACAGTTCTCAGTACTTAGATATCAATTCTTAGACATTAGTACTGCCATGATTATCCTAATAAAGATTATTAACCATTGGTAATAGCAGTTTATGGATTCAGAAAATATAGTTATACAAAAATGTCTTGGCAGAGCTCCTGTCTCTGAGGAAGTTATTAAAGAGTAAATTGAGTGAGAGAAACTTTTCAGAAAAGCCCAGATAAGTTGCCTTGTAATGCGAGTTTAGAACTGAGAATACCACAACAAACAATCGTGAAGGTTCTACACAAGTGCCTAAAACTTCAGGCATACAAAATTCAGTGGTACATGCAACTGAAGATGATTATAAACCACACCATTATATTTTTCTGTGGACATTCTTAATAGAGTTTTTAGAAAAAATAATCTTTGACGTTATCTTCCATGTTTCTGGTCACATTATTTGCCATAATTGCCAGATTTGGGGTAGCGAGAATCTTCATGCCGGTTGACAAACACCAAATTAACATTTTGTGTATGTTGACTGCTTATAAAGTGATTGGACCATTATTTTTCGCTGAGCAAATGGTTACTAGTACTAGTTAACTAGACATGTTACAAGAGTATACAGTACCACAAATTGAACATCAGCAACTCAATATTTACTTCCAACAAGATGGTGTACACACCACACTGGGGTTTACATCTACTACTTACATATACAATTTCCTCAAATATTGATTGGCTGTGGTGGAACAATTTCCTGGCCATCTCAATCCCCTGATGTTAAGCTACTCAATTTCTTGCTTTGGGGATTTACGCAACAGGATAACAGAGACAGGGTATACGCAACAAAGGTTATCAGCATTAATAAACTAAAAAGAAGAATTAAAGATGTAATTAATATAACTCTAGATAATTCTAAGTGTTTGGCTTGAAACTGAATATAATCTATAAATTTTGCATGCCACAAAAGGTGCTTATGTGGAACTTATCTGAAATTAATAAGTGTTGTAAAAAAAAACTATTTTAATTACCCAATTCAACAATAAAACCCGCATTTAAGTACACTACTTTGATATTTTTTTTATTAACACCTAAAATGTGCTAATAATTTATAATCACTCTGTATTTGTCTACACACACAATGTTCCCCCGCAAAAATTTTTCAAATTTCATTTATTTTCCGTATTAAATGTTTCATTTAGTATTCAAATTTTCAAAAATTGATGGGAGTAAAATGAGGGGTTTCTAATCTGATTATTTCTTTCAAATCTGGTGAATTAAGTTCTGCTCAATTGGAATGCTTTATATTGTTAAGGATCTTTGGTGGTAATATCCTAGTAACTCTTTCCTCTGATATACAAACCAGAACTGACTGTATATTTGTAGTATATAATTTTCCATTATTTTTCCTCCAGCAATACTGTTTGGAATACACTAAAAAAAAAAAAATTGAAATTTATTTTACCTGAACTGAAAATTAAAGAAATACTTACCTGTTACAAAACTGTTAAGCAGAAAAACTATTAAAATCATAATATGAATTTCCAGTATGATCATAACAGTAATTTAATTAGATAGCATGTGATCAACTAAAATTAAATGTAAAGGACTTAAATAAAAAGACTAAAATTCATCAAGAATTACATTTAATACTTGCCTATATACGCACACTTTTATTTATCTATTAATCTTCAATGACATCATAATTATACATATAATAATCTGAGAAGATAAATATAATATGTTAAAGACACCGTATTGCAGCTGAACTCAATTCTTTGTGTAGTGGTTTAGCTACACAAATACAGTTGATTACTTTCGGGAAGTCATTGTGAGTTCGTGCAATGTGGTCACATAATTAATGCTGAAACGGTAACACTTTCATATATATATTTATATATTACATATATATATATATATATATATATATATATTATATATCACACCAATTAAATCTTCTTTTACCGAAAAAAGATTGTACAGAGCCTTTTATTTATTTTTAATCAATAAATACTTTTCATTATGAGGCTAAGCAATTAAAACATATAGCTTCACATACCCGCCACTAGTGTGTATCTTTCACGAGTTTTGCCCCGGATAAGCGACCTGTGAAAGACTGAGCCCCAAACACTAATGGCTGGTAAGGAAAAGGGAGGCTCACATCCATATCCGGAGAGGAGGTAGTCTCCCGCAAAGAAAATTAGAAGAGTAAGCGATATCAGCCATGAAACAACAATTCTATTTTTTTTTTTTTACCATAGAGTGAACAGAACTGTTGTTTCTAGTATGGACCGCTCAGCATCTGATAAAAAATAATTAGATATAAGACATTTAGCAGGAGAGAGGTATTTACTACGCTGGTCTTATCATCAGTTCCTGACTTTTGCTTATAAGGGCTTACAAATCCATATACATTTCAACAAACAATGACATTCTCAGAATCCCTCCAGTGTTTCAGCACAGCACTAACACAATAATCAATGTGACTTAGTCCATCCATATACTTATTATGGATACACACTGAATAATTTAGCACTAATCTTATTTCACAGAAAATTCACAATTAAAATTTTATATATATATATATATATATATATACACACATACACTTATTTTCTTATATCTACAGAACAACTGGAGTAAATGTAATTCATTCATTAAGTCTCATAAGGTCATTTCACCTTCAGTGCCCTATTATAAACCAAGATCAGAGAGCTGATGTGCTTCCCCATTGTGCTATTCCAATGTTACCTCAACAGAGTGCGCAGTAAGGTCCAGTTACCAGTTTCAGCAGCAGTGAAGCATTAACAAGCTGAAATTTTGATCTTTACTTGCATTCTGCGATCAGCAACACTTCAGACAACCAACACAGTAGGGATGACACCAAGACTTTTATTTTTTTCAAATTCAGGTTAATAAGTTTGTTTTTCTAGTACATTAAAGTACTGAGTCGACAATGTCATGATCATGAAAACATTTTACTAAGAGATAAGACTCTTAGACAGTTTAAGCCGAATAATTTCATTTAAGGATTGCCCCAAAGAACAATGCCACTTTATTATTAATATAATGATTAAATATTTTCTTGTACTCTTAAACGAGAACCAGAAAACAATACTGTTCATTCTATTGCTGCTACCAGCAATCAGTGGTATGACATCAACTAAAATAAAACATGACTAGAATGCGTACTTTTCAGAGAAATATAACCATTTGACTATCAATCAAGACAAACGATGTATTTCTCCTATAATGTGCGCAAATACACACTTAACAACTTTTTCAATTTTTTTCAACTTCATAAGAAACAATTAACAATTGATAAATAATATAAACTTTACATAATTCCAATTAAAACAATGGAAGTTAACACTGCGACCTGCTGATACAAATCTAAATGAAATGCATTTTTCTTATTTTTCTTTTTAACATTTAATTTAGCAGGTCGCTCACAGTTTAAATAATAAGCACTAAATATTACATCATCAACAAAATAAACTCTAAGAGTAGTAACCGAAACAGTAATGACACAGTAACAACTCACTACAGCTATGATTCACATCACAAACAAACCAGTTTGTTAAAACTGGAGTTCCGTCATTTGGTAAAAATACCATACTTTATGTAATAAGTTAATCATTACAGTTTAACATTCATACTCTTAAATAAGTCTAATTTATATTTAGTGAAAATTAACAATATATATATATATATATATATTTAACATTACTGCAGTTATGCTAAATGCAGTTTATGTTGATGTGTAAACCCATGCCCAATAAAGGAAAGGAAAGACTAGATACAATGAGGTCTGCTGCAGACATGAGATCAGGAAGAACAGTTCACAAGGTGACAACACCACCCTCAGAAGGCAGCATTCTCTTCTGGTAGGCGCAGTGCCAACTGGTTCCCTGGAGATTGCACCATGAATGTTTCAGTATTCCGCCGCTTCATTTTTCCTTTTGTTTTCTTCAGCATTGTCGCCTAGGTGTTGATCATGGGATAAAAATGGCAGGGAAAGAAAAAACAAACAAAAGTAAGTGCAAAAAAAAAGAGGGCATACGAGGTTAAATTCTAACAGAATATATACATTTCTTTTCAATTTGTTACTGGGCAATTCATTCTGCAGATTAAATACTTGCTTGCAGAAATATTATTTAAGAAACTTTTGTTAAATATGAACTACGTGCTTTATTAACTAACGTATGATAAATAAAAATTCAACAGTTAGTTTACTAAATTTGGAATAAAATACCCTATACATTAACCACTTAAGGAAAAAATTAAAATTCATTATAAAAAGTCAT